>NC_071390.1:144458510-145091787 GCF_022682495.2 Desmodus rotundus
GACTCACTCCCTCTGAGCTCCACCACAGGGGCTGCAGATTAAAAGGCATCAGGGACTTATGGGGAGGAACTGAACTGCCCAGCATCACAGCAAGAACTGAGGGCAGCTTTCTCACAAACAAAAGTGCAGGCAGAGTCCATTGTTCCTTTTCTAAGCCTTCAGCCAACAGAGCCAAAGAGCCAGCAGGTGGGCACCATATCTGAGATTCCATCAACCTGGCCCACAGTTTGTCCCACCTGGGTGTTTCCCTGAGGATCTGCCCCACCCAACTTTAGAGCCCACCCAAGCTGTTTCCAGTGGCTTTTCCATAAAAATGGCTTGTCTTGGCTCATGCTTCAGATTTTCCTAAATCCTCTCAAACAACGAGCACCTGTCCTCAGAGAGCTCCATAACTCCCTCTAAGTGGCCCCAGGTCTTGGTTCACAGCTGGGCCTCACCAGGACACTTCCAAGCCAAGCACAAACAGCAGCAATCTGCAGATCACTTTGCAGCTTATGTTGGGGGACCCTTGACAGAACACAGGTGGTAGCTGACCTTGGCAGTGCCAATAGCAATCAAGGCTCAACTACAACAGGAGGGTGTACACAGCCCACATGGTGATGCATCCGGCATACTCGGCTTGGGTGACATGGGAGGCTGTGCCACTGGATCCTACAGGACACCTAGTACAGTAGGCTGCTCTATCAGCCTGGGAGATGTAGCAGCTAGATCTAATACATAGAAACAAACATAAGGAGACTCCCAAAATGAGGAGACAAAGAAACATGCCCTAAATGAAAGAACAAAACAAAACTCCAGAAAAAGATCTAAACAAAATGGAGACAAGCAATCTACTAGATGCTGAGTTCAAAACACTGGTTGTAAGGGAGCTCAATGAACTTAGTGAGGACCCCAACAGCATAAAAAGATCCAGTGAGAAACGAAGGATACACTAATTGAAAAAAAGAATAATTTATAGGGAACCAACAGTAGAGTGGATGAATCAATTTGGTTATTTGAAATATAAGAAAAAAAAAAACCCACCCAATCATAAAAGCAAGAAAAAACAATTAAAAAAAAAAGAGCATAGTGTAAAGAGTTGCTGGGACAACTTCAAACACAACAACATTTGCGTCAGGGGAGTGCTAGAAAGAAAAGAAAGACAGTAAGAAATTGAAAACCTATATGAAAAAATGACAAGAAAACTTTTCTAACCTGGTGAAGGAAATAGACGTGAAAGTCCAGGAAGCACAGAGTGTCCCAAACAAGGTTAATCCAAAGTGACCCACACCAAGAAACATAATTAAAATTCCAAAGATTAAAGACAAAGTTAGAATCTTAAAAGCAGCAACAGAAAAGCAGTTACCTACACGGGAGCTCCCATAAGACTGTCAGCTCTCAAAAGAAACTTTGCAGGCCAGAAGGGATTGGCAAGAAACATTCTAAGTGATGAAAAGCAAGGACCTACAACCAAGATTACTCTACCCAGCAAAGCTATCATTTAGAATTGAAGGACCGATGAAGAGCTTGCCAGAAAAGAAAAAGCTAAAGGAGTTCATCACCCCCCAAACCAGTGTTATAGGAAATGTTAAAGGGTCGTTTTTAAAACAAAGATCAAAAATACGGATAATAAAATGACAATAGATACATATCTATCAACAACTGATTCTAAAAAACAAAATAAACAAGCAAAACAGAAACAGAATTATAGACAGAGAACATTTTGATGGTTGCCAGATAGGTGGGATGTCTGATGGTGTGTGCGAAAAAAGTGAAGGGACAAATTGGTTGTTACAGAAGTCATGGGGATGTAAATCACACCATAGGGAATATAGTAGGCAAAGAACATATATGCATGACCCATGGACAATGATATGGGGACTGCCTGAGGGAGTGGGGTGGGGGCTGTAGTAGTGGGAGGCAAAGGAGGAAATGGGACAACTGTAATAGCATAAGCAATAAAATATTTATTTTTAATTTAAATATATTTTATTGATTATGCTATTACAGTTGTCCCATTTTTTTCTCCCCCTCCACCCCGCCAAAATTCCCCACCTATTTTATGTCCATGGTTTGTACATATAAATTCTTTGGCTTCTCTATTTCTTATAGTATTCTTAGCCTCCCCCTGTCTATTTTGTACCTAGCATTTACGATTCTTATTCTCTGTACCTTTTCCCTCATTATGTGGCCCCCCCTGCCCCGTTGATAACCTTCCATGTGATCTCCATTTCTGTGATTCTGTTCCTGTTCTAGTTGTTTGCTTAGTTTGTTTTGGTTTTCTTTTTCCTTAGGTTTGGTTGTTGGTAGTTGTGAGTCTGTTCTCATTTTACTGTTCATTGTTTTGATAATCTTCTTTTTCTTAGATAAGTCCCTTTAACATTTCATATAATAAGGGCTTGGTGATGATGAACTCCTTTCACTTGACCTTATCTGGAAAGTACTTTATCTGCCCTTCCATTCTAAATGATAATTTTGCTACATAGAGTAATTTTGGATGTAGGTCCTTGCCTTTCCTGACTTTGAATACTTCTTTCCAGTCCCTTCTTGCCTGTAAGGTCTCTTTTGAGAAATCAGCTGACAGTCTTATGGGGACTACTTTGTAGGTAACTGTCTGCTTTTCTCTTGCAGCTTTTAAGATTCTCTCCTTATCTTCAATCTTGGGTAATGTAATTATGATATGTCTTGGTGTGTGCTTCTTTGGGTCCAACTTCTTTGGGACTCTCTGAGGTTCCTGGACTTCCTTGAAGTCTATTTCCTTTGCCAATTAGGGAAGTTCTCTATCATTATTTTTTCAAATAAGTTTTCAATTTCTTGCTCTGCCTCTTCTTCTGGCACCCCTGTGATTTGGATGTTGGAATGTTTAAAGTTGTCCCCGAGATTCCTAAGCTTCTCATTTTTTTGAATTCTTGTTTCTTCATTCTGTTCTGTTGAATGTTTATTTCTTGCTTATGGTCCAAATTGTTGATTTAAGTCCTGGTTTCCTTCCCTTCACTGTTGGTTCCCTGTATACTTTCCTTTATTTCACTTCTCATAGGCTTTACTTTTTCCTCTATTTTGCAACCATACTCAACCATTTCTGTGAGCACTGTGATTACTCGTGTTTTGAACTCTACATCTGATAAGTTGGCTATCTCTTCATTGCTTAGTTCTATTTTTGGAGCTTTGATCTGTTCTTTCATTTGGGCCATATTTCTCTGTCTCAGCCTCCTGTTATGTAGTAAGGCGCATAACTTTAGGTATTCGCCAGGGCAGAGCAACCCACATCGCTGCATTGTGGCGCTGTTTGTGAGGGAGGGGTCTGAGAGGGAACAATGCCCCTTGTTCGGCTCTTAGCTGGCTTTCAGTCACTTCCTCCGCTACCCACAAGTAAATTGGGCCCTTCTGGTGTTGATTTCCCAGTGGGTGAGTTTGTGTACATTCTAGGACCCTGTGGGTCTCTTCAGTAAATGCTCCTGTGAGGCTGGGAGTTTCTCCTGCTGCCACAACTCCCACATATTTTTACATCCATAGGTTTTGAGGCTTTATTTCCCCACACTGGAGCCCTAGGTTGCACAGTCTATCTCGTTGCCCACTTGTTCCTCCCAGCTATATCAGCATGCGAATGTGGGACCACACCATCTCTCTAGCCGCCACCTTGCTGCCAAGTCCTCTCCAACTGGGCTGCCCATCTCCGTACCTCCTACCAATCTGAATGAATGTTTCTTCTTTAACTCCTTGGTTGTTGGGACTCTCATACAGTTCAATTTTCTGACAATTCCGGTTATTTTATTTTTAAATTTGTTGTTGACCTTCTTTTGGTTGTGCGAGGATGCGAAGTGTATCTACGTACACCTCCATCATAGCAGGAAGTCCATAAAGTGTAATTTTTTTTAAAGTAATTAAAAGTAATGTCAATCTTTAAAAAATAAAATTTGTAAATTTTATTGTATAAAAATGTTATTTCAATAAAGCTAATTTAAAAAAATAAAAAAGATAAAAGGAAAGATACTTTTTCCAGTCAAAAAGATGCCAAACTTTCATCATAGTTAAGAGATATCTAGTAATATTCACTTTCTATACCATGTGATTGTGGGTATCCTTATGCTTCCTGAATATATATGTATAGTTTAGGGCTTTAAATATCTGCCTCCCTTTTTCCTAGCAATCCCACTTGATCCAAACACCATGCTTCAGTAACTTATTTGAAAGTTAAAATTAGAAAATAGATTATGGTGGTCAAATAAAAAGACAGCCAGGAGTGGCAACAGTAAGCCAAGTATTAAACAGGGAAAAATTATTCTTTTCCAAGTTCTTCTAAACTTAAGAGAATTTGCATTACCCCTTGTCTACAACAGACATATTTGTAGTGGCCATAAACTAACATGATCTATTAATATCGTCAGCTAAGAGTTCTTGTGTGGCTCATACCACCCAAGGAAGACTCTAGTGGTACCTGGTCTCTCCCATTGAGTATACAGTATAATAGTAACTGTTCCTACTAGTATAATTTTTAATAAAAAATAAAAGCAGCTAAAAAACCCAGATAATCTAATTTAAAAATGGGCAAAGGACCTGAACAAATATTTCTATGAGAAGTGCTTAAGCTTACCAATCATGAATGAAATTGCAAACCAAAGCCATAATGAGATATGATCTCACCCTCTTAGAATGGCTGTTGTTAAAAACCAAAAGATAGCAAGTGTTAGTGAAGATGTGGAGAAAAGGGAACCTTAGGCACACTGTTGGTGGGAGTATAAATTCGTACAGCCAGCAGTAGATGGATGTTCCTGCAAAATCAAAAACTAGAACTATCATATGAATCAGCAATCCCACTTCTGCATGTTTATACAACAGGATTGAAATCAGGACCTTGAAGAGAATGGTATTCAGTCTTTTTTTTAGGGGGGTTGCAGTGCAGTGAACTTTATTGATGGTGCATGACAAGGCAGGGCTCCCTAAGCCCCTCCCCTCTTTGGGGGGTCTAGGATGGAAACTGGAGGTTAGGAGATTCTCAGTGTGTTGGGGGATTGGTTTGGGGTAAGGACTCCCCAGCAGCTGAGGGTCTCTCTTCCTGTCCCTGGGGCTGGTGGTCCATGGGGCTCTTACTCCTTGGAGGCCATGTGGACCACAAGGTCCACCACCCTGTTGCTGTAGCCAAATTCACTGTCATACCAGGAAATGAGCTTGACAAAGTGGTCATTGAGGGCAATGCCAGCTCCAGCATCGAAGGTGGAGGAGTGGATGTCACTGTTAAAGTTGCAGGAGACAACCTGGTCCTCAGTATAGCCCAGGATGCCCTTGAGGGGGCCCTCTGATGCCTGCTTCACTACCTTCTTGATGTCATCACATTTGGCAGCTTTCTCCAGGCAGCAGGTCAGATCCACAACTGACACACTGGGGGTGGGGACACAGAAGGCCACGCCAGTGAGCTCCCCGTTCAGCTCAGGGATGACCTTGCCCACAGCCTTGGCAGTGCCAGTGGAAGCAGGGATGATGTTCTGGGCAGCCCCTCAGCCATCACACCACAGCTTGCCAAAGGGCCCATCCACAGTCTTCTGGGTGGCAGTGATGGCATGGACTGTGGTCATGAGTCCCTCCACGATGCCAAAGTTGTCATGGATGACCTTGGCCAGGGGGGCCAAGCAGTTGGTGGTGCAGGAGGCATTGCTGACAATCTTCATGGAGTTGTCATACTTATCATGGTTCACACCCATCACAAACATGGGGGCATCCACAAAGGGGCAGAGATGATGACCCTCTTGGCTCCACCCTTCAAGTGAACCCCAGCCTTCTTCATGGTGGTGAAGACACCAGTGGACTCCACAACATATTCATCACCAGCATCACCCCATTTGATGTTGGCAGGATCTCACTCCTGGAAGATGGAGATGGACTTCCCATTGATGACAAGCTTTCCATTCTCAGCCTTGACCACGCCTTTGAACTTGCCATGAGTAGAATCATACTGGAACATGTAGACCATGTAGTTGAGGTCAATGAAAGGGTCATTGATGGCGACAACGTCCACTTTGCCAGAGTAAAAGGCAGCCCTGGTGACCAGGCGCCCAATACAGCCAAATCCGTTCATTCTGATCTTCACCATCGTGTCTCAGGATTGAGGCTGGCACTGAGCAGGAAGACGCGGCTGTCTGTTGAACTGGAGGAGCAGAGAGCCTGGTATTCAGTCTTAAAAAAGGAAATCCTGCCCTTTGCAACTACACAGATGGACCTGGAGGACACTGTGCTAAGTGAAATAAGGCAGACACAGAAAAGCAAAAGACTGTGTGATCTCCCTTATATGTGTAGTCTCTAACAGTCAAACTCACAGAAACAGAGAGCACACTGCAGGAATCAGAGAGGTGATGGTCAGGGGCACAAAGTTTTAGGTATGCAACACATGTAAGTACTGGAGATCTACTATACAGTGCAGAGACTGTAACTAACAACATCATATTTTATACTTTAAATTTGCTAAAGTGGTAGATTTTATGTTTTGTTCTTACCACAAAATAATAATAGTAACAACAACAATAATAAAGGAGGGAGGAGGCAACTTTGGGAGGCGATGGATACATTTATGGCCCTGATGGGTGGTTTCATGGGTGTTATCCACAATCTCACAGAGATGTACAGTTAAATATGTTCAGTTGTTCACATTTAAATCATACCCCAAAAAAGGGATTTTAAAAAGAAATGAAGTCATCTACAATATTCAGAACTCTGAAATACTTGGGCATCTAAGAACTATTATAAAAGTAGGACCTTTTAAGAAGCTACCCCTGGACCTCTGTTTAAATAGCTTCATTTCAAAGTCATCTAGAGAAGCTAGGATTTCCTATTAACTCTCAGTGGCATAATTACTGGGGTCCAAACTAAACATCACCTCCTAAAAGAAAAGCAATACATCCCCTTATATGCAATCACATTCAAGGACATCAGTTTTCTCAAAGCCTTCTCTTAATCCTTCACATTCAAATCATTCTCTTTTGAGATGCCTATCAACCTTGATTATGCTTTCTTCATTTGTCCACTGGTCTCACTCTGCCAGATTCTCTTTTGTTAGTAGCTTCGCTCCTTCTCCAACATCACTCTCACTGACGTCAAGAAATCCTGCTTCTACTGCAGAACTGGCAGTTGGACTCTGTAATTAGTTTACATTGTATGTGCATTGTATTAGCCAATGCATCGTACAATCAGTGAGACTGAAAGACAAGACTGACTCAATGGACAGACAGAAAACCGCTGGTGTTAAGGAAGAAAGGGTGTGCAGAGAGAATTATTTTGTTAATGATTTGTTTATTATTAATGTTAGAGTGATTTCTGAAACCATTCACAATGTATACTTAGATAAGGAACAATGTATTTTTTCTTTCCATTATAAGTTTTCTTATTCTTGATAGATAATATGAACAAATAAATACAAGATGCACCAAAGAAATTATTCTCTCTATATATAAATTCAATTTTATAAATGGCAGTAGATCAATCTCCATCCCCTTGCGAGCAGAGAAGGGTATCTAAAATACATTATTAAATGAAAAGAAAATACATTGAAAATAGTTTCCTAAAAGCATTACAATTAAGATCTGATTTAAACTGGATGCCCAGAACAATTCCCTCCTCTTGTATATAAAATATATTTTCAGAAGCCAATATGGAGAACCCAGAAGATAAAGTAGGTAACTCGATCATGTTAATACAAGTTCTTTTACATACAGAATCTTTATTTACTACAAAATACTGGAGATTAAGATGTCTAGGTATCTCAAGGTTTTAAAAAACGATGTCTATTAATTCCCAAAATCAGAGTAGCTAAGACTTATCCAGAAGAAATGTAATCATTCTAATCTACCAATATTTAACGATAGTCACCACATTTTCAATAAGGAGAAAATCAAAATGTTTTTAAGAATATAAAGTCCTGTCGAGATATGTTAAAGATTAATGCAGTAAACAAAAGAGAAATTAAGAAACTATGTCTTCATTAGGTTAAAAGGAAAAAGAAGGTGTGGGGTTATAAGCAGCACAGATTACATCTCATTACTCATAACCACACCAGATGTCTCTTCAGAACAGAGATAGACAATAAGGGAGTAAGTAATCAATTCTGAATCAAAAACATGCCCAATATCATACAGAAAACTCAACAGCAGCTAGCCTGACTATGGAAAAGTAAACTCAACTGGCTGTTTTTATGTAACTGTTTATTCTGGTCTGTCTAAAAACTTTCCCAATAGATGAATATTCAGAAATATCAAATTTGGGTTCTAAATCTATTCTCTTATTCACAATCTACACAGTGGAATAACTTGCATATTAATAGACAATTAGAAAAAAGCGGACTTATAAAAAACAATTTCCATCACATTAAGTTTCTTCAACCTATAGTACAATATGTCCACTTGTCTTTCAGATTATCTTACAGGCATAAAGGCCATCTTCCAGATTTTATTGTGAAATACACTAGTTACACAATACTCACTTTTCTAAAGAATATGACAACTAAAAAAAAAAAAAACTATTTTGGTGGAAGCAGTCCAAAATTGAGATTGTGCCCGAAGACATCTTCCTACTTAAACCAACAGAATATATCAAAGGCTCATGATATCTAAACATATTTAATTCCTTATGGTCAATTAAAATTAAATACTTGGTCAATCTTTAAGTCCAATAACCTTTTGTTCTACTAATCTAATCACATCAACCAGAAAGAAAAATAAGTGCCTACCATATGGTCTTTCTGTAACAGAAAATAGCTGCTTTCAATAACAGCATCTGCGCATCTCTGTCAACACTAGCAGTACCCATACTTGAATCAACATATTGTTAAATATAATAAGATGACAAATCTCTTCACAAAGCAAAGAACAAAAGAAATCGAACATCACTTGTGTACTAGATTATTTGACTTGGTTACAACTAAAGCAATGAAGGACCAGAGATTATGTAATCAAGGAATGACGACTTCAAAACATGTTTAACTTGAAAGAAATGAATGCTATGGATCACAAACAATGTATGGAGAAATTTTCTTTAGACCTGGGTACTCATTTTCTTGACGGACCTTATCTAGTGATAGGTCCCACTCCACACATTCAAATCCAGACGTCTGCTGAAATGCCACTTAAAGATACTTGCTGCTGGCATTGCTGCTATTCTTTTTTTATTTTTTTTAAGATTTATTTATTCTTAGAGATAGGGGAAGCAAGGAAGAGAGGGAGAGAAATATCGATGATCAGTTGTCTCTCACATGCCCCCAGCTGGGGACCTGGCCCCAAACCCAGGCACGGTGCCCTGATCAGGAATCTAACCTTTGACCTTTCACTTTGCGGAACAACACCCAACTCACTGAGCCATGCTGGTCAGGGCTGGCATTGCTGTTACTCTTAACTCCAACAGGCTTTATCTTTAATCCTAACTTGCAGCATAAAGCTTCTGACGTGCTATGGTATTCTGACAGATTCAGGAGCATGAATGAACACATGTTTAAAATTAAATGATAGTGTTATATTATATAGTACTATAACTATAACTATAACTAGACCAGAAAAATCCTAGGCCTCCAATTAGGAAAACATAAGCTTTTACAACAATTTTTAAATGTTGGTTTTAGTAGTAACGTATCCTTTTCAAAAAGTATTTAACCATTTTTTAAGCAAGGTAGGTTTTCTAGAAACCAGATTTTCACCAGACTGATAAAAATCACCTATTTTTAAAATCTGTAAATGGTATCTTTTTACTATAGATCATTTTTAGCTCATAATGAAATGTTTGATATTAAAATATCAAAAATAAAAGGAGCATTCCTTTACTAGCCATTCATTCATGTTAAGAAAAAAAATTATGTCAATACAGATATAGTTTCTTTCTACAGTTTCTCTACCCGTCTAATTCCCTATCCACTAGTCTGTTAATTACTATTATCTCATCTCTTGATACAAATTACTTCATACAGTTGTACTACACACTGCCTTGGTTACTGTCACTTGGTTATCAGCTTCCCAAAGGTAAGAAAGATGCAAAGAAAAAAGGCACCAAACTTGTTAACAGCAGTGCTACTAGAAACACAGGTTTAAGAAAGCACACATACTTCACACTCTACATATTTTTGTATAATCTAAATTAAGTACTCACATATTACATACCTAGATAGAAACTCAGTAACATTTTGGAGTGTTTCTTAGTCCTCATTTCATTCATTCATTGGGAAAAAAAATATCTGAGGGCCTACAATGTACTAAGTACTCTTCTAGGCACAAGAAATATTAATAATTATGGACACAAACTGCACTTCACACTTACATTCTAGATACATTATCTGTCCAAATAAATAAGCAAAATGAGGATAAGCACGTCAGATGGAGATGACGTGACCCTGATGAAAATAAAGCAAGGAAGGAGGGAAGGTCTTGTCACAGGAGCAGGGGAGACATATTCAATAAACAGAATGGCCAATAAAGGCTTCACTCAGGAGGTGATCTCTAAGCAAAATCAGAAGCAGACAAGGAAGCCTTGGGGTAGGGGATATTGCAAGGAGAGGGTACAGCAAGTGGGAGGGCTCTGGGGAATGGCGTGTGCCGTGAGTGTGTGCACAAGAGCCAGAGTCCACAGAGGCCAGTACAGAGTGAGGAGGGTGAGGGTAACAGAAGGTGAGGTTAGGGAGGGGGCAGGGCAGACCATATAGGGTTTTGCTGGGCAGTCAGAACTTTGGCTTTTATCCTGGGGCAAATGAGAAGCCATTAGAGGAATTTGAGCAAAGAAATGACATGATCTGTTTTATAAAAGGTCCACTCTGATTACTGTGTGAAAAGAAAAGACTCTGGGCTGGCAGGCACTGAGGCTGAGAGACCAGTCAAACAGATTTGCATGTTATACCTAAGAAAAATGAAGAGATCAAAGATTACTATTGCTTCAGATGAGGACTGTAGAAGGAGCAAATTGGAAAGGTGACCTCGGGGAATGGATGTAGAGAAGCAGGAATTTGGTTTTGGATATGCCTCCTTAATATCCGAGAGGACTTTGATCAGTCAGGTCAGTTGGATATAGAAACCTAAATTCAAGGGATAGGTCAGGGATGCACATACATACTCACACATATAAATATATGTGTATTTATGTACATATATGAATTAGCAGTTTATACTTGATATTTAAAAGCATGAAACTAGGTATAGCAAGAGGAATAGAGTGTCAAACTGAGCCCTCAGGTATATGAAGATTTAACAGGCCAGGAAGCTAAAGAAACTTCAAAGAGACTAAGAAGGAGGAAACAATGAGGTAAGAGGGCAAACAAGACACTCTAGTGTACTGAAATCTAAGTGAACACTTAATAGAAATTAAGGCCTTTCCTACATATCCATTCATTCATTCAACAAATATTTATTGAACATCTACTATGTACCAACTGCTGTAGAAACAAACATGGTCTCTATTCTTATGGAGCCTGCAATCCAAGAGAATATGGATAATAAACTTTTAAGCGCTATTCCTAACAAGGTACAGGATGCTTTGAGATAATGCACTAGGGGCAACTAATCCAACCTTGGAAGGTCAGGGAAGGCTTTTCCTGGGGGAAGTAATGTTGAAGAAAAGACAAAAATGATGAGTAAAAATCAGCCCGGGAGGAGTGGAGGCAGAGGAGGGGAGGCTGAAGGAAGGGTGAAGGAAAGAGGCATTTATAAGGACCACTTACAAGGACCTAAAGTGAAGAGAGAGTGATTCCCCCAGGGGAACTGAAAGCAGCTTTGTGTAGGACATACAGAAAGAGGAAACAAATGAGACAGGAGATGGGCAGGCCAGTCCGTCACTGTCCTTTAAGACTTCCCAGGAGTTTGAACTTTATTCCCAAGGCAATGGGGAACCAGAAAATTGTTTTACACAGGGCAATGCAATAATCAGCTTTCTATTGCAGGAGGAGTAGTCTGTGGCAGGGACAGAGTGATGGAAGAAGACAAGCCTCACCCGGGTCTATCACGGAGATACAGCTGATTGAACTCAGTAGTGACAGTGGTATTTGGAATGTGCCCTCAATAGGACTTTGGATAGGAGGAAGGAGTGAGATGAGCAGGGGATGATAACCTAGTTTTTGACCTGGACAAATAAGGAGATAGTGGTGCTACTCACTAAATAGAAGAAACACAGGTTGATAGCAGAGGAACAATTTGTCGAGTTTGAAATGCCTGTGGGCTATCCAAAACAAAACAAAACAAATCAAAACAAAACTGGTACACAATTGGCTATACAGGTCTAGAAACAAACCATAAAATCTGAAATAGAGTTGTAAATTTGGAATCACTGGCATATAAATTAAAGCCATGGGAGAGTGTAAAATAAAACCCAGGAAGTGAGAAAAGAGAACAGATTAATTGGGAGGGCCTGGCTCTGTTTAAAACCAACATGAAGAGGGCAGCAGAGGAAGAAGAACCCTAAAAGAAAAAAAAGAGCAAGGGGGTGAGATATTGAGGGAATAGGCAGAGAACAAGGGAATCTGGGATAAAAGCAAAGTGTATAGTGTGTATTCCAGAAAGAAGAACAAAACTATGAATTTTCATATGAATTCATGCATAGAAAGTGCCTTATTATTTACACTATTCCAAAATCAACCAACAAATGTTTTTCACCAGCTATAATACATTCTAGTCACAGGATAATCTTAGCCCGGGTGAAGAAGCAAAACATAAATTAATTAGCATTAGTAAATAAGTTTATTTTAATAACAGGCAGTAGAAGTGCTAAACACTTGACAACACTGTAAATTACAGATAAAAAGCAAAATGAACGCTATAAACGGGGAAAATGATGTGGCCTAGAAAACTGAAAGCCAAAGTTTTCACCTTTGGCTAAAAAAATAATAATAATAAATAAGAAAAAGCAAATTGAACCTCAAAGGACAAATACAGTATTAATGAAAGGGCGAAAGAATATCAAAGGACTCAGAGTCTACACAAAGTGACTTTGTGAGCCAAGTTACTCAAGGCTAGGTGTTCAGAATACTTTATAGATCAAACTGTACACACACACACACACACACACACACACTCCCCCAAAAAACACTTATCTGGCTCAGATTAAGTGAAACCAATTTTGAAAAATATATCTTTCAATGTGCAAAGTATACAATTTTTTTTGTGAACACTGTGTGTCCTCCTCACTGTAAATACCAATCTAGATATATTCTACTGGATTGTCACAGTTCTTTATTACATAAGAAGACTGCTATTTGTTTTTTAGCCTTCCAGTATATTCTTGGGGAGGGGTGCTTACATTTATTCATATATCACCAGAATTACATTCCGATTCTTAAAATGAAGAAGAAACTTTTGATCATTTTTCAACAAAGCAATAAATCTTATTCATAAAAGGTGGAGTTAGCTAATTAGGTAAGCCATGAAACAGCGAATCCTATTAACTCACTATATAGATTTCTTCTGTGCTACAAAGTTAAGTTTTTTTGCTGATTAATATTAAGATATATGCTCACTTCTTGGTTAGGTAAAAACACAAATTTATTATTCAAATACACATTTAGAACCTAGCTATCGGTTTTTTAAAAGTTTTTAAATAATGACAGTACTACTCTAGAATGTAATACTTCTGATAAAATTAAGCGCCAAAATTAAACACGGTGTTCAGAGACTTTAGTATTTATCAACCCAAAGTTGATACTCAAAGCATTCCAGGAGCAACTCATCTACATATCCATTAAAAGACCAAAGAATACCTTAGTTTAATACAAACTCAGGTAATGTATATAGTCTTTAAATGAGCAAAATACAGACAATACAGTGTTTTCTTGGTTCCCAGACTAAAAATAATATGGCCATGCCAGCAGCAAGGGCCAAGTGAAAACAAATTTCACAGTCCTTGAAAAATACATAACTGTCATTGTTAATAAAAGCCAAGTTTGCAACTGGAAACACTGCCTTGTAAGCCAAGAACAAGATGTGTCTATTATAAATTCTCAGTTTCAGGACACTCTTTAACTGACCAAAAAAAAAAAAAAAAAAAAAAAATTCAAATAACATTGTTCTTGCAAATATAATGCAAATGAATGCTAATTAAAGTATTCAGAAGACAATGACAAATAAGGCTTTAGGACCACAGTACATATTATTATGTAACTACAATACACATTAAGCAACCACCAAGTTGTAGGTAGGCCTTCAAAAAGGAGTGATTATGGTTTACCATGATCAGAGGATTGTGGTGTTATACTTAATCATGTTTTTTACCTGCAAGCAGGTGTTTACAGGTGTCAAGGAGTAAAACCCTGATTCTACTTGTAAACTTATAGTTCTGTCTAATAAATCCTACTGTACCTACCTATTTTCTGCTTAAACTTTCTAATCCAATATGAAGTAAGCTGCATGATGTAATATTCTCTGCACGCTTTACAAACAAAAATTTAACTTGATTCATTTTTATTAAAATGCAGAAATTCACACACTTAGAATTAGACCTTGTTTCAACAACCACAAAGTTAAAATTTAACACTTACAAGGCACGAAATGAATGTCAGTAAAAGCTCATTTGGGAATGTTGCTGCTATCTAAAGTGACTTTAACCTTTCAATAAAAATATAAGCATCTTAAAAATAACATTTATAAGAATAACAATACTCAATATATTTAAAAAGTAAATTACTGAAACTATTAATAACAAACTAAACCCAATATAGTCATTACAGAAGAAAAATCCAAAAATAAGGAAAAAGATAATGAGAGGCAACAGGGCACATGGGTGTCATAAATCAGTGGGACCTTCTATGATTTCTGTTCTGTCTGCTTAAACATTTCAGGAAGCCTGGCATAAAATCTTCTGGGCCCTTCCAAAGATGCTATTCTGAAGGCAATGCAAGCAAGCCACCTGGCACCCCGGAGCAGCTCACAGGTTCTCTGATCAGTGAAGGGAAGGGCCAAATAAAGAACAGTAAAGGGAGGAGATTTTTCAGGGAGGTGGAATTACAACTCTTCAAAGTAGTTTTCCAAGGCTGTGCCTAAACTGGCCAAGAGGAAAGATTTATTTTTCTACCCAAAACAGAGATCCACACCAACAGCAGCCAGGATACCCATTGCTATCAAAGAGAGATGAAGGTTCAGGTGCAAAAAACACACCAACTGCCACCACCTCAGAGAATAAACCTTGGACGCATACAAAATTCACAAAGCCATCTCCTAACCAGCCCAACTCCAAAAATGCTGGAGGATGGGGACCAATGGAAAACAGACGTTTGGCATTCCCAGACAACTGAAATGGGAGAATTCCCCACTCTGAGGTGACTAAGATGGTGACATTTCAAAGTGAGGAAAACATTCCTGCGAAGGAATCACTGGCAGTTCTTGGAAATAATGAATGAGGCTTTACCTTGCTATTGGTCAGGCAGGGGCGCTTCCACCAATCAGCTCAAAGCCCCCAAAAGCCTCTTCTTAGGTCCAGTGACAAGTAGCCTGCCCTCAGAGAGGGCACTCTCAGGAAAGCAGGCCACAGGGGGCCTGGAATGCTGCCTCTGCACTTACCTCACAGGCGGAGGCCCCGTGGGCGTTGAGTGTGTCACCATCTCCCTCAGGCAGACCAGTCCGACGTGTGGCCATCATTTCATTTCATTTCAAATCACAAAGAAGGGACCAACCCTTTGGAGCCCACATTGGGGGAGGAATGCCACCACAGAGCAAAAAATAAAAAAAGGAGGGGGGTGGGAATAATTCCACACCAGGCTCCAAGGAGGGACAGGGCTGGTACAACAACGTGCCAAGGAAGGAATGTTTTTATGAAGCCCCTGCAGGATGTCCTGATGATTTCTTCGGACTTCAACTGACTGCACCGTCTCCGCTCATTTCTAGAGACTTCAAAAACAAAGACAAGCTTCTTGGCAGCTAGTGAAGCCAAATACAGAAAGCGGTCCCCTTCCTCCCAAGTCCAGCTGGAATCTGAGTAGGTCGTGAAGGCTCGAGCGTCAGCTCCCAACGAGATCGCTCCTGAAACGGGGAAAAGTTAAAGGGCGTGAACTTTCTCCAGACGCTGACCTTAGCCTTGCCCACAGGTCTACCCCAAGTGCCCATTTCCAACACCTGGAAAGACAATTCGATCCATGCTGACGAACCTCACAAATTAAAGCTGAAATAAGCCTCCCGAATTGAAAGAAAGAAAGAAAAGAAAAAAGGAAGATGTATAAATTGGGAGAAAGAAGAAACATCATAACTGCATGGTGGTTGCGACAAAGACGCCTGGCTGTTGTGCAGCCTTCAACAAAAACCATTCCCTTTTCAAGTGCATTTAATTAATGTATTTTCTGTGCAGAAGTGAGGGAGTAGAGACGTTCTTCCGCATCACCCAGATAGGTACACTTAAAGGAAGTTTTCTTTCCACGAGACTAAAATGGGATACTTTACACAAACCCTCCAAGCTCCCCTCCCACCCGCTCCAAAATAAAAACAAAAAAACAGCCTCGGACGCAGCCAGAGCCCGCTGGGTGCCTCTAGGTGCCCGCAGCCAGCCCCGCGCCCCGGCCGGAGTCCCCGAGGAGGCGGCTGTTTTCCTTGGCCCGCGGCAAGGCTGGGTGGGGACGACGCGGGGCCGGGCGGGACTCCGGCGCAGCTCCCACTCCGGGGCATGATTCCGGAGCTACCTAAATAAAGCTGCAACTCGAGCAACTTTTATGTAGTTGCTGCTCCCCAAACTACCACTCGACATTATCTTTCCCTTTCCCTGTGGCCACCTAGGGGGAAAAAATCGGAAAAAGAACACCACCACCCACCTACCACGACTTCCTCCGCCCCTTCCAGAGGCGGGTCGGTGATCTCGATCTCTGGCGAAGAGCTGCCCAAATACGTACTTTGAAAAAGGTGTGGGGAACCCGGTGAGGAAAAGACAAAAAGCTAGGGGCTCAGCCTTCCCGCCCGCTGGCTCGGCGGCTAAGAGGAGTGGGGACACGCGCAGGGCGCCGGGCCCCGCAGGGACGCGCTAGGCCGCAGGCTCGGTTAATATTCATGAGCGACCGGGAGGCGCCCCTCCTCCAAGGCCGTCGGCCGGACCCCGGCGCCCGCCGCCGGCCTTTGTGCCCTTCCCTCCTCCCTCCGGCTCTCCCTCGCTCCGCACACGCGGGTGCGGCCCCTCCGCCCCCACCGGGCGCCTGCCGTGGGCTTCCCTCCGGCCACGCGCCAGCGCCTGCCGGTCGGGGTGGTCCGAGGTGGCGCGAAGGAAGGAACTCGCGGCGAGCAGGACTCTGCCCGCCTGCGGGCTCTGCACCCTCTCGGCTAAAGCGGAAAATCAACAGAAACGCACCGGAGGAAGCAGGCTAGTGGATCTTCAGGGGACTCCCAGGCTCCAGGACAGCGCGCCCCGCAAGCCCAGCGCGAGCTGGTCCCAGCCGGACGACGACCTGGCGCTGCCCGCCGCCGCGCTCCGAGGCCGCCGCCCCCGGCCGGCCGCTCCCAGACACCGCCGCGACCTGTCCCGGCCGGCCCCGGGCTCTCGGCCGCCGCGGGAGGGCGTGGGGCGGGGCGGCGGCCGCCGGACTCTCCCCTCGCCTCGCGGGGCCGGGCCGGGGCCGCGCTCGAGCGCCAGTGATCGCCGAGTGACAGAAGTGCCTTGCTTTGCTGCCGCGCCGAGCTGTTTCCCGGGGGCGGATTTCTCGCTTCTTCCTCCCTGGATCCACCTCCTCCCACTCCACCTCCTTCCCCTCCCCTCCCCAGGGGAGGCTCTGGGGCTGAATATTTTCTGTCTTGAATAATACGGTCCCGCGAACCGACGCTGGAGAAGTGGGATTAGCCTGGGGGGCGGGGGGGGGGGGGAGTTGCTCGCCACCCCCTTCCCAATGTATCTCGGGACCTACAGGCCTTCACTGCCCACCCCCCGGTACCACCCTAAGTCCGGACACAAACAAAACCTTCCCCGCCTTCTCCGACCTCCCGAACGCAGAGCGGAGCGGCCAGGAACGGAGCTTTCTACGGGGAAGAGACTCGGTGCTCGGCGTCAGAGCAGGAGGGGGGGGGGGGCAAGTGTACAGCTAGAGGTGCAGAAGTGAGGGATCACAGGTCCCAGACTGAGGGGGACAAGTCTTGGTGAATTGTTTGCCCCTTTTTCGCAGCGGGAGGGGAAAGAGGCTGCCAAGCGCAGAGGGACTTAAGGATAAGGGAGTGTCTTTTCAAGCCCAAAGGCAAAATAGCTTCTGGTAACGGAAGAAGAGGGTTGGAGCGAAGCGTTATTCATTCAGCTTTTTCCCCTTTTCAAATCTCCAGAGCAGCGGAACGAGTTCGGCGCTGCAGGCGGAACGGAGGAAAGGTGGCTGCGCTGCTCTACACAACAGGTCACAGCGTCTCCGAGCTCCGAGGACAACCGCGGCCCCTCCGCACCCAATTCCCGGGCCTGGGCACCGACCCCTGGCGGCTTGCCCCGCCCCGCCGGGCCTCAGAACATCTCCCGCTGCAAATGGCCCAATCGGGAGACGCGTCGAGAGAGCAGGAGCCAGTCAGGAGCTGCTGACTCAGGCTTCCCTCCACCCTTTGTCCCGCCCCCCAAAAGGAAAAGCCACCGCCCCTCTGTCTCCCCTTCCCACCCCGCCCCGGCTCTGGGGAGGCGGCTCCGCAGCTTCCATCCTCAAGGGGTGGAAGTAGAGTAGCCCCCCCGAAGAGGCAGCGTTTGTCACCTTGTTGCTCTCATCTTCTCCCCTTCCCATCCGCACCCCTCCTCCCTTTCCCCTTCCTCCTGCGGGTGCTGTTGAGGGTCGTTTTAATCCGCACTCAGGCGCGGGTACTGCCAGCTGTTGTGTCTGATCCGCTGCCACCACCACCATCCTGAGGGAAAAAAGAGGAACGAAACCAAGAAGCTATACAGTCTGTTTACCTTTTCTTCTTACCACACTATCCCGAGAGGATTTAGAGACACCTTCCGACCCCACTCCCATCCTTCCAACCCCTCACCCTCCCCGCCACCTCAAGTCCTGTTTCTTGATGATGATAAAAAACCAAAACAACAAAACCCTAAACTAAAAAACACTACCCGGAGCCTGAATACCTCTTCCTTAGTTTTTAGTCTTTCCTGAGAGTGGAATGTGCCGAATATTTCAGTATACAACTAAATCCTCAGCCTCATCTAAAGGAAACTCTTGGACTAGATCATTTTTATATGATCAGACGTGCGTGTTCTTGACAGCCCCTGACAAAACCGAGTCAGCCAATAACAAAGTCAAAAAATAGAATACACTAGCGGGAATGACTGCCAGTCAGTTGGTAATTTACTGAACAGCCCACCGGGCTATAGCAGTATCCAGTTCTAGATACTGTTGAGTAAGTCAACAAGAAATGAATAGAAATGCATGTTGCAAGTAGCAGATCTCTAGTGGGCTTACAGAATATGTCTGGACTTATAGAATACGTTTAGAAAGGAAAAACAATTTCAAGCACAAAACACCTCCTTACAAATGCCAATGGGCATGCATAGCATAAACTGAATACCTAACAGTTGAGGACATTTAGGGTTAAGATTTTTATAAGCCTTGATTTTAAAAAGGGTTTTCAGCTTGGTAAAGGAGAGTAAATATAAATTTCATGACATGAAGAGGAGGTAAAACACATTTTAGGAATTGTGAAAAATTAGCATAACCTAAAAAGACATTTCTACAAAAGGTAGGTGGGTCTCGATTCCAGTCTAGCTCCATTATTTTCCTTACGACTTAGGGCAAATTATTACTTATATGTATATGTACTAGAACCACCAAGTAATAATAGCAACTATCACCCATATAGCACTGCCATTGTGCTAGGTATTCCTTGAAAAGCTTACACACAACTCAATGAGATAGCTGTGCAGAGCCAGGATTCAAGCCCAGGGAGTCAGTTTCAGAGTTCATGGTTTCTTCACAGCTATACTACCTCTAACATGGTTTTTTAATAACAACAGCTAATACTTACTTGGTTTAATATATGCTAATTATTGTGCTTTGTGAGTACTAATTTACTCCTACCCCTGGGATCAGTGTGAGTATGATGTTGCAGTATTTGGGAATGTTTTTAAGAACCATTATTATAAGTTACTACCATAAGTAACTTACCTGAGTTAGGAGAGGTATTGTTAGGACAAAGGGTCTCAAGGTTGGGGTCCTTCATGCTAAATGTTAAAATGTAGCACAATATTTTGCAGAGGCAGCTGAAACCAGATGAGCTTGACCCAACCCAACAAGATAAGTTTAGCCAACTGCAAAGAAGAAATCAACATGTAATTAACCAAATAGTGTATATAAACAACGACTAAGCCTCCCTTTGGGGAGACAGAGCTTTGGATATGAATCCCCAGCCTCTTGTACTTGCTGCAAGTAAATAAAACTACCTAACAACAACCATCTCTTCTTCGTGAACAGAACACCCAAGCGAGGAACCCTTTGAGTTCAGTAAAGTATGGTTATGATGTTCTAAAATTTGGGAATGTTTTTAAAAACCTTTATAATAATTTGCTATCTTACAAATCTTATGTGTATTAAGGGATCTGGGTAGAGAAAGACAAAAGCACAGTATTAAGATTTCAGAAACCTGGGTCCTAGCTCTCTACTAGGACCTCAGAGTATGTCTACCTTGCAGGCCTCCTGAGAACACCAAATGAGATAATACAGGTAAAGGAGCTATAGTAAGGTAAAAACATTATTTTGACGAAAATATTATTTTGAAGCAGGAATTTGTCTTGTTCCCCAACAAGAATGCTACTCTTTAGAACATCTTATTGATATTTACTAGGAATATATAAACCCAGTTAAAAATTAGGTCTATTCCTTTTTGAAGGCATGAGTAATAATAATGTCTTGATAACTGTGTGAGCTCTCATTTAGATGAATTCTGAATTGACTCAAGTGGACGCCCTCTAGGCTTCTGGGAAGTGGCAGCCATTGGCCAGTCACTCTCCAGTCCCAAAGCTAATGGTGTACGAGGTCAGGGCACAAATCCTTAGAGTTGTCTTGAGCTGCCCATCCTGGGCATTTCACTCATTAACACCTCCACCAGAGGGAGGACAAGAGAAAGGAAAAAGAGCCAAATTTACACATCTGTGGCTACTTGATAACCACTCCAGCAAGAAACTTGGTGAAACAACAGGTTTGGAGATCATTACAACTGAAAAGAGATTTGAAATTAACTGTGGGTTTCACAGTTAATATCTTGATCGTTTTCTTTATCCCAAATATGATGGATAAGCAAGAGCTAACAGTGATTCTTGCTTTGTTTACTTTGAAATTCTACTGTTTTCTCTCTTAATATATAGTTAATGTATAGTTAATATACATAGTTAATATATATGTGGTTTTCCTATCATCTAACAACTTAGAGTTCCCCTTGAAAGAGCCTCAAAAGTTACTGCAGCTATATTAATAACACCCGTAAGAAAACCTTATACACTATAATTCTTGCAATGTAGCCAAGACATTTTTAAAGTTGGGAACTATACCCTCACAGTGTAAGCTTTGACTTGGTTGTGACTCAATAATACTGTTTTGGTGAATCCTTATCAAGGAAAAATGTCAAAGCCAGAAATAGAACCAAAATGTCCTAGACCCTGGTCTAATGTCATTCTGTGATAATCTGTGGATGATTTCTGCTCTGAATATGGAAGTTGGCAATTCTAAGAGGTATAAGTGTTTGCCAGAGATTTCTACAAATGAAATATGTAACTTGGGATGAAGCATTTGCAAAACTATGTGTCTGAGGCAGTTAGACCAATGGCCTTCAGAGGATTGAGCATTTTTTTGGTTTTAGGAAAATAGTGTAAACTTTATTTCTTATTTATACAACATCAAAAAACATTATCTGCTAATATTTCTTTGAAAAAAAGGCTTTCTTGTTTAATTGAATAGCTGCAGGAAACTCACCTCTTTAGTAAAGCATTTAACGACTGTAATCAAGAGAAGGGATTGATTTTCCACAATAGAAAATTTCTAAAGTTTTTCTCCCTCCATCATCTTTTTAATTAATTATGTAAATGATTTACTAATTTAATGCTCTGCATTTGCTAGACTTACAACTTATTATTTCTGTCCATATAATTACTACCTATCTTCAATTATTAATTTCTAATCTAGATATAGTGACACTACGTAATTCAATGTATACAGTCCCCATCAAAGTGCCACACACAACAGATACTCTTAAATACTTTCTCTGCCCTCAGCTCATTGTGGTCTTTTCCTTCTCTGGACTAGCACTCTGCTTTGGTGCTTCTTTTTGGGTTTTTGTTTTTTTGTTTTTGCTATTAATTAGTTACATGGTCATAAACAATCATATTTTATTTTTAATGGAATATTATGTCCTTTCCTATCTAGAATATAAACTCTAGGACAGATTCCTAAGGCTTTTTCTTCTTCTTTTCAGGCCCCCATAATAACCATCACAGCTTTTCCACGTAGAAATAACTATAAAATTATGCAAGAAATTAATGATGTGTTACTATGATTAATAAATATTTATACTCAAGAAATTCCTGGCTGACCAACAACTCTCCGGGTTGCAGGAAGATATGTGTACATATCTGTGTGCACACGCCCAAAACGGACAGTGTCAATTTTAAGAGGTGTTCACAAAGAGAACACATGGTAGGGGTGTCAACTTCTAGAAATGCCACCTTTTATCTCTTTACCTAACTTCACCTCTAGTGGCTGAGATGTTTTGTGGCAACAGTACCATGCCAAAAATTAATATCACTTGCATTTGGAAAGTAATTATAGAAGTTCAGCCCATGGTTTATCCATAATTATTATTAAACATTTTCTTATGAAATCAAATTATTTTTTAGTACTAACACCTCCATAATTAAAATTGGGTGGTATGGTAGTCACCTTCATCTGCATCATTAAAAGTTTATTTCTACAATTTAAGAAAAAATAATAAAAATGTTTTAAATTTTTTTATCCTAAGAATCGTGACTTTCACTTATAAGCATGCCAATTTTCCTTAAAAATATGAGACCAATTTCTAAAATGTTTCCACCCACCCTATTACATATAAGTTGGAACATCCTGTGAAAACACTGTACAATCTGGATAGAAACCCATATTACAACTGGAGAACTGAAATATGTTTTTATCATCTTGGAATAAAATGCTAAGTTCCAATCATTCTAACTAGGAACAGTGCTAGCAATTGATTTTTAATATTATAGGCCTAATCAGAGCAACCAAATATTTTTAATCATAATGAAGAAAATACACTAGCTTTCCCTTTTATCTTCATGGTAGCAGAAGGAGAAGAGACATCTAACAACCTCTCAGTCCTCTGAGTTATGGAAGCTCTGGGTACCCTCTAATACTCTCTAGCATTGTAGATTCCATTCCTCTCTTCCTATAATTGCTTGCATTCTCTACTAATCCAAAGTCAACTAACCAAAGGTTCTTCCTTCAGATAGGAAAGGACTGCAGCAAAATATGTGGCAATTCACATCTGAGCTTAAGTAGGATAGTTGTAGACTTGCATAACATTTTCCTCAAATACCTTTTTAATTATTAAAAATTGCAATATAAAAATAAACATTGAAACAATGAAAGGGCCCAATTTCATACCACAATTTATGAACCCATTCACATGCTCTCCTCCAGCCTCCTGTTGTGGCTCCTCATTGGCTAGCTTCAACAGGAAGCCCAAGGCATCCAAAGATAACATATTCACTCTATTTCTCTATTAATAGGAAATCAGGATCACAGATGAATACGAAGAGAACTTTGAAAACTGATGTAAATATTTTAAATTGGGGGGAAGAAGAAGATGAAATAAGAGCATATTCTAAAGAGAAAGAAAGTATTATAGAAGAAACTAACCCAATTAAACAGAAGAATAGAGAGAAAAGTGAGATGACAAGAGAATGAATAGGATATAAAAGTGGTTGGAAGAGTTAAGGAAAGATACTAAGAGGGAAAAAAAATCACACCATTGCAGAAATAATAAATAAATTAGAAATAAAGAATGAGAAAAAAATAACTGGCAGGAAATAGAAAATATCTAGTAGGATGTATGACAGGCTTTTTAAAAGCACATCAAATACAAATAAAAATGACAAAGTGATTGGACAAGAGATGAAAAATAAGGAGGACAAATAGAAATCAAATTTAGAGAAATTGATGTTTCTAACAAAGAATTTAGAACTAATGAAACTAAAAATATATTCAAAGATATAAGGTGGCAGACTACTAAATGTCCCCCCCATACATCTGTTCTCTCCTTTTCCATAAGGATAACATTTTAGGTGGAACATGGTTAACAAGTTGGACTTTATTTTTCAGTTTACCTTCTAACTAGATGTGGCCATATGACTAAATTCTAGGCAATAAAATGTGGGCAGAAATGAGTATCTGCCCCTCTGGAGGATTACCTTTAAAAGAATTAAAACTTGTGCTTTCCTAGTCCCTTTCCTCTCCCCCCTTCTCAGTGGGTGGACATAAGCATTGCTACATTTTAACAAATAAAAATTTAGAATGTCCAGTTCAATTTGAATTTCCCATGAACAAAATTTTAGTGTATTCCAATTATTGCATGAGACACACTTGTGTTAAAAGAGTATTCATTGTTCATTTGAAATTCCAATTGCACTGGATGTCCTATATTTTGCCTGGGAACCCTCTGGAAATAGTGAGAAGTGGAACGTCCACCTATGACTCAGAGATGGAAGCTGTGGGTGCAAGATGTCAAACACACTATAGCAGGCCCGAATTGCCTACGTCTGGCTCGTTTCCTGAAAAAAACATAACTTTCTATATTGCCACTTCTATATACAGGGTGGGACAAAGTAGGTTTACAGTTACTCATATGGAGAAAGACATGCAGGTTATGATTATTACAGTAGTTTTATTAACCCTGTGTTTCATGTAGTCACAAGTGTAAACCTATTTTTGCCCCACTTTGTGTTAGGATCATGGTATTTTCAAGATCATTTTGTACAGGAGCTCAGGCTTTGTCTTAACTGACATGTGTAAACTTTTTACAATACCAAAGATTAAAAGGACTTACCATATTTCAGGAAGTCATTAAAAGAGAATAATTACTTAGGGGAAGTTATTAAACTTTGGGTATAAAGAATGGAATCCTACAAACAAATCAAAGTGAATCACCCAAAGCAAGGGTTGGCAAACTGTGGCACAGAGACTGAATCCAATCTGCTGCCTATTTTTGTAAACAAAGTTTTATGGGAATGTAGTCACCCTCATTTGTTTACATGTCTATGGCTGCTTTAGCACTGTAATAGCAGAGATAAGTGATTGCAACAGAGACCATGTGGCCTGCAAAGCCTAAAATATTTTCTATCTGAACCTTTGCAGAAAAAGGTTGCTGACTTCTGACCCAAAGGAAAAATATTACTGGCCTCAGAACTCTACTCAGCATTAATTGATGTGAGAAGAAACTTGAAGGAAAAAAGAAAGTGACTTAAAGATCACACACAATCATGTAGTGATCCACATTTAAAAGCAGCAGAAAGACATTCAAATATGTAAAGATTCGGGAAATATATCACCTTTTGCCAAAATAATTATGTATGATGGTGTAATTGACTAACGATGAGTCAAGATAAATATAAAAAAACTGTAAGTGAAACCAAGACAACAATTATTATTATGATAATGCAAAATGTATGTGTTATAAATCTTGAAAGAAAAGTACTACAGTGAAAAGTAATAATACTATAATATACTAGAACAAAAACAAGGATACAAAAAAAATTAAGAGGTGGAAGGGGAAAGACAGATGGAAAAAGGACTTACAGAGAGCTCTGGAAATAATACTGTTGTTATTTAAGGCAGAATGGTTGAGTAAATAATTAGTAATAAAGTGAAAAGAAAAACCACAGACTGGCAGAAGGTATATGCAACTGATATAGCCCACCAAAGTGTTATATTGAGAGTTTATAAAGAGCCCCTGTAAATGAATAAATAAAATAGAAAAGATAAATAGGCATTCTACAAAAGAGGAAACACATGTGGCCACAAACCAGAATGAAAAATACTTAATATCGCTGGAAATCAAGGTAACGCAAATTAATATGATAATGAGACCACTTCAAACCCATCAGACTGGCAAAAATGAGTCTGATAACATCAAGTGTTGAAGAGTTGAAGTGATTAAAATAGCAGCTCTTACACACTGCAGGTGGAAAATAATAAAGTCATAAAACCCATAAGTGGCAACTGTAGTTAGATATCAATCCAAACCATAGATAGTCTTCAAAATCTGAAATAACTATTATCTTTACCTTGATATGCCCTAATCTACTTTTCCCACATTAAGCAAATCTGTTCCTCCTGCAGCTTGACACCAAAATCTTCAAGGAAGACTTGATTACTCCTTCTCTCACACCACACATGCAATTCATCAGTAAACCCTGTCATCTCTAACATCAAATTATAGCCTCAAGAAAACTGGGGGAAAAATTATATCCAGAATCCATTCGCCTCCACAGCTATCACTCAAAGCTAGGCCAAGTCATCTGTCACCTGGATTATGACGACAGTCTAGTCACTCTTCTATCTTCTGGCCTTGTCTTGGCTAGTGTCCACTCTCAACACCAGACCCAAGGTCACCCTTTTCAGACCTAAGTCAGATCATGTCATTGCACGGCTTCCCAGATACAGATGAGAGAGGTCCCGTTCCATTTGAAGCCTGCTCTTTCTAACCAAAGAACCAGAAAAGGGGCAGCCTAGTAAAAACTAAAGCTTTGAAACAATAAATGCTCCAGTAAAATACCTCAGAAAATATATATTATGCAAACATTAAAAAAAAGAAAGCAAGAATTCCTATATTAATATCCACTAAAGTAGTCTTCAGAGCAAAAAAATTTACCAGAGACAGAAAAAGACATTAAACAACGATAGAAAGGGGAGTCCATCAAAAAAGACCTAGCAATCCTAAATCCATATGCACCAAACAACAGTGCTGCAAATTATGTGAAGCAAAAAATGGATAGAAATGAAAGGAAAAACAGATAAATCCGCAATTTTTGTTGGAGACATCAACACACCCTCTCTCAACAACTGCTAGAACAACTATACAGAAAAATAAATAACATACTGTTGTGGGGGGGTTGAATGTGGGAGAGAGGGGTGCGCAGGGCAAGGGAGAGCAATGGGGGGGAAATGGGGACAACTGTAACTGAAGAGCAATAAAAAAATGTAAATGAAATAAAATATTGTTGTTCCGTACAATGCAATAATACCATACAGCTGCTTAAAAAATATATAGTTATATGCATTTATATGTAAATATATCTCTATCAGTCAAGACAGGCAAGATTTGCGCTATGGTAACAAACGCTTCCCAAATCTCAAAGGCTTCTTTCTTGTTCACTTCACATATCCATCATGAATCAGCTCTACATCATTTTCTCTACATCATCTTAACTCTAGAACTCGGTCTGATGAAACACCTTCTATCTAAATTTTTTGACCTCATGGAAGAAGAAAAAGAGGGGTAAGACAAAAGTTTAAGCTGGCTTTCAAAGCTTTTGCTTGGAAATGATACATATTTCTGCTCACACCTTAGGAAGGAGCACCAAATATAGATGAACCTCAATCATCTATCATAATATTCATAATATATTATAATGCTATATCATAATGTTCATAATGTGTTATAATCAAGTAAAAACAAACAAAACACATCACAGTGTTGGGAAGACTATTCACTATGAATATTGATTTTTAAAATAAGGTGAGGAGGATTAAAAGACAACACAGTTGCTATGTTGTGCTTTTTATGTTTTTGTAATGTTACAGGATTTTGCAAAGAATATGTATTAGTTTTAGATTAAAATCGTATTTGATTTAAAATGTGAAAAAGGAGGAAATCTGATCTTAATCTCTTTTGCTTTAATTGAAATACATGCATTTTCCCTTTGTCATGAATAAACAAAGCAAATATGTATGATCTTCACAGAAAAATGCTTGAAAGCATTTACTAAATAAATTTGTAGTTTTTAAAAACTAATCTTGCTTAAATCAAACATGCAGTTGGTTAAGTGGGAGCTTCTATATACTGCACCAAATTCTAAGATTATTCAAATCTAGGCATTAAAGGAAATACCCATACACTGAACATATATGCACTACATTGCAGAATTTAATTCACCAGAACTGAAAACAGAAAAAGAACAATGGTATTTCCTAAGAGATTTTTTGGATTTTGCTTTGTGTGGAGAAAGGGAACATAGGTGTGGTGGTGGGCCCAGAGCGGCCAGGTCTTCTGGCCATTATAGAGTACTTGGTTCTGCCATCAGGCAAGAGGGCCAGTCCCAGAGACGATTTCCAGCTGGGAGGCTGTGTGAGATAGGGTGCGGTACGGGAGGAGAGAGAAATCAGTAGGAAAGACAGAATGGTGATGAGGTTGGACATGCTGTGAGAGAAGACATATTTTTTAGCATATTTCCATCAAAGTGAAGTATCGGGGGTGAAGGAGGATTGTCTAAACAGGATAAGGGTGTTCTTCTGTGTGATGGGTTGTGCAAGACCCCATACCGCCCCATGAAGAAAGCCTGTTGTGAAGAGTTCATGCATGTGTTGCAGAGATAAGGGTCCTCCTTATTTCCATATAATGTCCATATGGCAAGCCCTTGGTATTCCCAAGAGATATCTATTAATAGGTTAACCAATACCCAAATTCTCAGGTGTTGCTGGAGGAACATGCTGGTGTGACCTCTAGGGGCTCACTATGGGTGGAGATGAGGGTAAGATAACACATTTTCTACAGTTATCCTCCAGAGACAATTAGAGTGGACCAAGAGCTTGTGTACAGTAAAGGAGAACATCATTTCAAAACCCAGGCAGTTGTTCTTTTAGCCAAGGGGTTGAGGGGCCTCATTTCCTGTACACAGGTAGGCCCCTTGGCGTGGCCCAGAGGAAGAGAGTGAGAGGAAAGCAGTGAAACGTCTCTGCGTTGTAATGCAGGACGTGCTCTCCACTGTGAGTGGAGCAGTGGTGCACATTGTGTTGCTTCGAGGAAACCGTGTCTTTCCCCGAATGGGGATGCAGACCATTGTCTGTCTCTGAGGGTTGTTTGTCCTTGGGAAAAGAATGTGTGAATGTGTGTGAGGGGACGTAAGTGGGTGTATTTCTGTAGGAGTGTGTTTGAGCATGTTTCCACAGTTACTCACAAAGAGGGCTAGTAATGAGGACTTTTGCCTCACTTTGATACAAACATGTCAAAGGCGAGGCACCTTGAAGTACCACACCAACTTGGACAATCCTGCTTGTCAGAGCTCACCTGAATAATTTTGTGGAGGCCTCTAACTGGCCTCCTACTGCAAGGTATTATCTAAAGTGAGAGCTGGCAAACTAGGACCATTGGGACAAATCTGATCCACTGCCTACATTTGTAAATAAAGTTTTATTGGAACAAACACAGCCATGCCCATTTATCGACATACTGTCTATGGCTGCTTTCATAGCGGTAAACTTGAATAGTTGTGAGAGAGACCACATAGCCCATAAAGCCTAACATACTTACCATCTGGCCTTTTTCCTAAAAAGTTTGTTCACCCCTAGCCTAAAGTCAGCACTTCCAAAGAAAAATTGCATATGAACAACATTACCCTTGAAAACCCTTTAGGAAGCAAAGATGATATGCTGTCATCTAATGAGCCCCTACCAGTGTTTCCCCCAGTGGTGGAGGACGGCACTGTTTCTTAAACTGAAGGCCTGATGAAGTGTTGGCATATGTTTAAGGACCCCATTGTATGAAAAATGCATATATCTAACAGCAGAATTATCCTCAGCACAGGGAAATTGGAAGCTTGGGGGAGGAAATGAAGACTCCTGTGCCCCATCTCATTTTCACTTTTGGTCCAAACTCTTTAAAAAGAATGTAGGCGGCATCATGTGCAGTATCAAATTGTCATTGCTTGCTATTTTTTAAGGAAGAGTAGTATATAGTTGAATTTGAGTAAGTTAAGCGGAGGCATGCTGCCACTTCATTTTGGGGAAGGTACTGGGAGAATTTGGGTGCTATGGATTGCCCTCCTTGGGGGGAGTGATTTCAAAGGGAGGGAAAGATATTTCCAGCACCCTAAAGAATTAGACAAAGGCCTTTCTGCAGAGAGAGAGATAGGAAGGTAGAGGTTGAAACAGGAAAGATAGGCTAGGGGTCTGAATGTGCCAGGAGAAAGGCACTGTGAGACGCATTTAATTTCTTTTCCTTTTTCCTTAGACTTAAAACAGCCATATTTTGCCTCTTGTTTAAAGTTCCTTTGCCTACATTGTCTTTCTGTCTGCTTAGTTGCAAACCTTCAGTAAATTTTCTCACGTATTCAGGTTGGGGTAGAGTGAAGAACCGAAGGATGGGGCAATAAATGACTTTTGGGCTTCCCCTAATTCCCTCTGCCCAGCACAACTGTAGCAAGTTCTATTAAGGAAGGCTGGTGGTACCAAGGTTTTCAGCAGCAATCAGCTGTAATTTGAACAGAAGCTTAACACAAAAGCTGAAAGACTTGAAAGGGAACAGAGGACAGTGCAAACACAGCTACATGGTTTCATGATTTGGGGACAAACATGAGATAAACTTGCTTTTCTTTTCCCCCAAATAGACTATAGAAATGTGACTGACTCTTGAAGACAATAGAGAATATGAGCGTGTGTGTGTGTGCGCGCACGCGCGTGTGTGTTGTGGGGGGAGGGGGAAGTAAGTACATGAGTTCTATAGTCATGGAAATGTTTTACAATTTAAAGGTGCTTTTTAAAAAAAATTATTTCACTTATTTACAGAGGGGAAGTGTGGGAAACATCAATGTGTGGTTGCCTCTCACATGACCCCTACTGGGGACCTGGCCCACAACGTGCCCTGACTGGGAATTGAGCCAATGACCCTTTGGTTTGTAGGCTGGCGCTCAATGCCAGGGCAGTGCTCAATCCATTGAGCTATGCCAGCCAAGGCTACAATTTAAAGGTTTTTATGTATCTATTTACAGCAAAAGTTAACTGCTCTTTTCACATTCACTAACATGTGATTTCTCACTTGGAGGCTACTTTTAACCAGAAGACAATGGTGTTATGCAACGAACTGATCCATGACAAGTAGAATAGTGAAAAAGTTAATTGAGATGTAGGTGCTTGGTTTTCTAGCCTTGAAGCATATCTTATTTCAATTTATGCTTCAGCCAAATTACAACTTCCTACATGTTTGCTCATGAATGCCCAAGCTGCCAAATATAATTTACTAATATTTTTACTCGTAAAATTAGGGACATTTTATTATTTTATTTTTGAATTTATTGAGGAATAATTGATAAATAAATATTATTGCTTATATTTGAAATGCAGAATGTGACAACTTGATGTACATCATGGAATGATTACCAACATCAAGAAAACTAAGTTACTGATTTAAAATTGTGCTGCCTAATTACTGAAGAGGGAACCTAGAACCTTGATGCAAAGTTTGATTTGGAATTCCAATTACATTTTTGCAAAATGCAGGTTCATCAGACTAAGAGTTCAGTTTATTTCTTTTTTAAGAGAAAGGAAGAAAAAGAGAAAGAAACATCAACTTGTTGTCCCACCTATTATCCATTGGTTGATTCTTATATGTGCCCCGGCTGCGATGGAGCCCACAGCCTTGGTGTGTCAGGAGGATGCTCTGACTAACTGAGCTTACCTGGCCAGGGCAGGAGCTGAGTTGATTTAGAAGTGCAAATTAAATAGCACCTGGATTTGATCAAATGTATAATGCTTGGTGCTTCTCAACAGGGACTGCACATTTGAAAATTTTGTGGGATTTGAAAACTCCTGAGGCTTAGGCCACACTGTAAACTGATCAATTCATCTCTCTGGGGGTGGGGCCCAGGCATGAGAATTTTTGAAAGCTTCTCAGGTGATCCCCTCCTGCAGTGAAGACTGAGACCCAATCACTGCTCTAGAAGCAAGGAGAGGAAAAAGGGACAGTTACATCACAGAAGGCTTCAGAAATATGACACTTCAAAAAGTGTGGAAGGCCTGCCATGGGAGTATCGTCCCATGTTCCCAAAGGCGGCAGGTTTGATCCCTGGTCAGGGCACACATACCTAGGTTGTGAGTTCGATCCCCCATCGGGGCGCATAGGGGAGGCAAACAAATGATGTTTCTCTTATCGATGTTTCTCTCTCTCCTTCTCTCTTTCTCTCTAAAAAATTGGTGAACATAAACTCAGGTGAGTATTTTTTTTTTTTTAATGTGTGGAGGGCCTTATATCTCTGCTTTCTGGTATTTGAGAGCACAAGGCATTTTAAGAGTTCTAATTTAGTCCAGAAATGTGAGCTGTTCTGTTCAGACTTCATTAAAGCACGTGTGGTCGATGTCACCATGAAATCACTTCAACAGCCTAGCAATGCAACAGGAAGTTATCCTGGTTTTGAATAAAGTAAAAAATGAGGCAAGGCAGCAATTAAAACTTATCAGAATGGCTATGATTTTCTGAGTGGCACAGAAGGATATCCATCCTTTGCAAAGGGGTTTTTTTTCCTTCTCTCTTAGTTCCATAGAAAATATTTCTAAATCTAAGATTTAATTTAATTGTGTCTATTTTATTAAAAAATAAAATAAAATATTATTTCAAGGGCTTTAATAAAAACAGAAAGTTCCATTTTTATTCTCATGGACAGAAATGTATAAATCTAATTAATGGACATTTGAAATAAATATTGAAGTACTATTAAAACTGTTTTGAAACAACTTAAAAATGTGTGAAGGACTTGAATGGTACAAGACCCAGTTGGAAGCAGTAAGCATTATGCAGGTAGGTAAGGTGAGGAGGAAAATGGTCTCTATAATATGCTCTTACCATCACTTAGTGGGTTAAGTATTTTAATGTAATCATCATAGTATCAGCTCTTTAGTCTTAACATTATTTTATTTACTTGATTAATTATCTTGTGTCTTTTAATGAGCTTTACATTTGCTTTCAGGAGTTCTATTTTCTTAACTTTTTCACTTGAAGAACCTCTTTAAGCCCTGGCATCACCCCACTTCACCCCACCCACACCACCCCCTCAGCAATAAAGGGTGCTGGAGTGGCAAATCTGAACATGTCTTTTTGTTGTCCTCGAACCTAAATATGGTTTTCTAGATACAGGAACATTATCTGTTTCTTAACTAAACTTTCTATTTTGGAAAAGTTGTAGATTCACATGCAGTTTTAAGAAATGATGCAGAGAGGTGCTGTGTCACCTCTCCCAGTTTCTCCCAGTGCTAACATCGTGTACAACCAGGGCATTAACATTGGTACAGACAGTATCGGGAGCACATCCACCACGTCAGGAATCCCCTGTACAGTGACCCCTACTTTTCTCCCACTCCCAACCCCTTCTTAATTCATGGCTTTAATTTTTATATTTTTGTCATTTGAAGAATGTTATATAAAAATGGAAATGTACAGCCTGTAACCTGCCGGGAACATCTTTTTCACTTGGCCTAATTCTCCGGAGATGTTGTGTGTATCACTGGTTGGTTCTTCTTTATTGCTGAGTAATATTCCATGTTATGAACAGACCACATTTTGTTTTATTATGCACCCAATGAAGGATATCTGGGTTGTTTCCAGTTCAGGGCTTTTGCATATAAAGCTGCTATAAAAGCATTCGTGTACAGGTTTTTGTGTGAACGTAAGTTTTTATTTCTCTGAAATAAATACCCGGGAGTGTGATTGCTATGTCATATGGTAGTTACATGTTTTTTTAAAGAAATTGCCAAAGTGTTTTCCAGAGTAACACTACCACTTTCCACTCCCTGCAGCAATGTAGGAGTGATTGTGATCTAGTTTCTCTGCATCCTTGCCAGCATTTGGTGTTATCATTATTTTTTATTGTAGCCACTGTGATAAGTGTGTAGTAATTGATCATTGTGGTTTAAATTTGCATTTCCCTAATGTCATTGATATGGAACATCTTTTCCCATACTCTTATGTTTATATATAATGTCCAGTGTTTTAGTTGTATATAGCAGCAGCAGGAAAAAAAGTACCACGTATGTCTTATGGTAGGTCAAAATAGAGTAGCAAAATTAAAATGTCAAGTTCTGCTCTCACATGGCCAAAGTCCAAATTCTGGCTTTGCAAACTTGGGCAGTCTCTCTGTCCTTAGTTTTCCAACCAGCAAAATGGGGGTAACAGTTATCTTGCTTTGAGGCATCAATTATTTTTAGTTATTATATAGAATTCATACGCATTTTATAAAATTGATTATATGGTTTCACCAAATTTTAATAATTACATCACTCTTTTCTGGTACTTAATAATACAGAAAAACTATTTTGATGCCAACTTATTTTTTCTTTTTTAAGTAACCTTTTCTGGGTGTGTCTGTACTGCTTGGGATATTTTTGTTTTTCCTTGCAATTCCCAGACATCATCACTCCATGTTCATGCTTGATAAATACTTGATAAGCTCTTTCTGTCTGAAGCTGCAAGTGCTTCTGCAACTCATGGGCAAATCTGGTCCAGATTCTCTGAATTTCTAAGTATATATAAGACGCACTTTCTTTACTAATATTAAATTCCTTTAATCATTTCAGGAGTTAAGAAGAGAGCACTACACAGAAGCAAGAGCATTTTGAACCTGATTATTCTACTCAAAATCCAAGATATAAACAAAGTTTACTAGCATTTACTCCTCTTCTAAAGTTCATAATAATATAATCTTTCAAGTATGTAAAAATTTGTATTTTTTAAAGAATAAAATATACTTTTTTATTGTTGACACTATTACAGGTGTCCCTCATTTTCTCTCGCTTTGCCCCCTCCACCCAGCCCTAACCCCTCCCCTGGTCTTCACCACTTTGTTGTCTGGGTCCATGTAAATATGGAAGAAGTTCTTCTGTGAGTGACAGAAAAGGGACAATCAAATTATTGGCAACATAATAATAATTTTGTAGCACTTTCTAATCATTGTCTAATCCTTATAAAGGATACCTACAAATTATGTATGGAGCATCTTCATATATTTTAATATTTATTTTACAACAAAGAGAACACAGGATTCTGAAATGAGTGTGATTAAAGGCACAAAGATATTCCCATAAGGAACAGACGTTTGGTTAAACGTATATACCTATGGGATTGGTTAAATAAATGATAGTATATCTATAAAATGGACTATTACATGGTTGTTAAAGTGAATTAAGTAAACATGTGTACACTGACATGCAAAGTAGTAGTATATGCAGAATTATTTCATGTGAGAAAGTTAGATTATATATATATGTTTGTATAATTTATATATCAAAAAACATTCATGGGAAGGCACCTAAATTGAATTGATGATTAATGGATAGGAGTCAGAAATAACAAGAAGGAATATGATTTTGTGACTGAGTAGATACCGCCACTGCTCAAAGTCCATTTCCTCAACTGTGTAATAAAGCAATTACAGCCACCCCCTTAGTTTGTTGTATTAATGTTTGTGTTGGGGGAGGACTTATAATGTATGTGAAACTACTTTGTACACTGTGAATCCTATATATTTTTATATGTCTTGGTCGCTATCATCATTATCATTTTCTGCCTTGTGTGATAGTCCGCATTCAACATCTTTTTGTGACAAAGATTCAACCACATATTTTATCCTGTCATTCCCAGAAGCAACAGTACTGTATTATACTTAATTTCTCTACCAGATTGAAGGGTCACAATTTCTTTGGCAGGGAGGGAGTTACTGTCAGGAAAATCTTGGGTCTGGGACAAACCATTAAAAAGTTGCGTAAGCCTTTGTCAGCTTCGAGTTGTTCTGCAGGTGCTTTGCTGTGTTGACACAGCTCATGTTTGCCTGTTTTATTTATTGCTCTTTCATTTGGAGGAAATTATAGAGAAAACAGGACTCAGATCTCAGATGGAAACCTTTATCTATTTAGCTATTGAACTCCTTGGGAAAGAAGGAAGAAATCAGTAAGAGATGTGTGAATGAATTAAAAAAAAACAAACACCTTTAAAACACACTAAGAAAGAGTAATGAAGGAGCCAGATTAGGAAGCCTTGTGCGAGAGAGACACTGGAGCTCCTGGAAATGTGGAGGAAAAAGTGAAAGGCAATTCAATTAATTTCAATAGCATAGATAATTGTTAATTTCCAGATGAGGAAAACACAGTCCTTGTCCTCACATTGCCTATAGCTGAATAGAGAAATTAGAGCAAATAAACAACCCTAATGTAAAGCAAACTATAATAAAGAGGCTGTAGCCAGCATGACATCTCCCATTCTAGCTACGTTTTATTAACAGGTCTCAATCCTCAAATTTTATATTTTGTCAGAAACTCATATTAGAATCTTGTTCTCAAGTACAGCACTTAATGAGCTCAGTGAACAAACTTTCAGAGAGTAAAATGTAGTTGTCCAAGAAGAAATAAAGGTTTTAGAAAGTACAAGTAGCTTCTGTCCAAATATCTGTCCTTGTGCCTGTTGATGGCCACTGGGAAAGCTGAGCATATAGGAAATAGTCCTCTTTCTAATATGAAAGGCATATTTATGTCCCATGGAATGAGAAGTATGCGTGGTATGAGAACAGGACCCAAGGTCACTGCAGGCTCACAGTTGTAGTGCATATTTTCTGAGTTATGTTCTTCCAAATGGATCATTGCTTGTTGGTTATTCACACCCATGATTTCTATTGGATTAATCCTAGGGTGTTGAATTATTCTTGTAATTTTAATCATTCTTCCCTTTATTTAGCGTTGTCTGTATTTGTTATTGTGGAGTTTTATTTCAGTCTCGAGGTCCACTCCATTTCATTTCCAATGTTTCAGTAACATTTGTTTCACAGTTTCTCAGTTTTTACCATGGTTTCTTAAAATTTTAACTCTTTGATGAAGTAAAGGCTCAGAAATGTGTGCAACTTTTAAAAACACATGTATTTTAAGTCTGTATAAAGATGATGTGTGTTTAATGTTTTGCAGAGTAGAAATTTGAAGCCTACTTTAAAAAAATCACATAACTACACAGAAACACAAACGAACCTTATGAACTGTCAATCATAACCTATCACCTAACAAGGTTAACATTTATCTAATTTTTAAAGCAAGTCTTAGGTAGAATACAATACAGAAATCTGAGGCATACATTTTGATAAAGTTTGATAAACATGTACACACATGAAACCACTACCCCGATCAAGACTCCAGGAACTTCATATCTCCTTCCGGTGACTCCTCCACACCCATGGGCAACCACTCTCCTGACTCCTGTCTCATGGATTAGATGTGTCTGTTCTTTAGCTTTACGCATGGAAGAGTCTTTTTCAATCAATATGCCATTTTTGAGACTGATCCATATTGGTAGTTCCTTTTTTATTGCTGAATAAGTATTACGTTGTATGGAATACACCACAATTTGATCATCTCTTCAACTGTGGATGGATATTTGGGTTGTTTCTAGTTTGGGGTTATTGTAAGTATACATTTACAACTAATCCAAGTCCACTTTCAGACAACACTGTGCTACTTACTTCACAGGGAGTGTGAATACCTTATAATAGCAAAATAATCCTAATTTCTCCTTCCATCCTTTGTATCATTGCTGTCATTCATTTCATTTATTTATAAGCATTTATGTGTAAATATAGACACATATGGAAAAGATAAATGCATAAGCATACATAATTGAAGTATTGTTATTTTCAAGAAACTGTTATCTGCTAGATCAATTAAGAATTAAGAAAAATAAATTTTTATTTTACCTTCACTTATTCCTTTTTTGATGCTTTTCCTTTCTTTATGTAGACTTGAATCCTTACCTACAGTATTTTCCTTTTCTCTGAAGAACTTCTAACATTTCTTTCAAGGCAGGTCTATTGGCAACAGGTCTCTAAATTTTTCTTTGTCTGAAAGTCTTCATTTCTCCTTCACTTTTGAAAGATAATTTCACAGGGTCCAGAATTACAAGTGGGTGTTTTTTCTTTTTTCTCTCAACACTTTAGTTATTTTATTCCACTCTCTTCTTACTTGCATGGTTTCTGAGGAGAAGTTAAATGTAATTCTTGTGTCTGTTCTTCTATAGGTAAGGCTTTTTTCCTCTGGTTTCTCTCAGGATTCCTACTTTATCTTAGATTTTCTGTAATTTGAAGATATGTCTAGATGTACGTTTTTGGCATATATAGTCCTTCACATACACTCAGCCCCTGCATCTGTAGTCTGATATCTGAGAGTGATTCGGGGAGATTTTCAGTCAGTGTTTCAAATATTTCTTCTGCTCATTTCTCTTTTTATTCCCCTGCTGTTTCCACTACAGATATTATACCTTCTAAAGTTCCCATAGTCTTGGATACTCTGTTCTGTTTTTTATTTTTTTTCTCTTTGTTTTCTTTGGTTTTCAGTTTTGGAAGTTTCTATTGATGTATCCTCAAACTTAGAGATTCTTTCTTCAGCCGTGTCCAGTCTACAAATAAGCCCATCAAAGGCAGGCTTCATTTCTGTTACAGTGTTTTTGATCTCTAGCATTTCTTTTTGTTCTTCTTTAAGATTTCCATCTCTCTGTTTACACTGCTCATCTGTTCTTGCGTGTTGTCCCTTTTATTCATTAGAGCCCTTAGCATATTCACCATAGTTGTTTTCTATTCCTGATCTGATAATTCCAACATTCCTGCCATGTCTGGTTTTCATGCTTCCTCTGTTTCTTCAAATTGTTTTGTTTTTTGTGTTTTGGTATGCTTTGTAATTTTTTCTTGGCAATTTGACATGTACTGGGTAAAAGGAACTGCTGTAAATAGGTCTTTAGAAATGTGGTTGTAAGGTGTTCTATAGACTTATAATTAGGTCCCAGTCTTTGGTGAGCGTATGAACTTTGGACTGTGAACTTCACGGTGTTTCTCAGTTGTTTTTTTTAATCCCTCTGTAAATGGGACTGGCTGGCTTGAGTAGGGTGGAGCTGGAGTTAGTGTTTCCCTTCTCCTGTCAGTTAGGCTCTGATAATACCCCAGCAGATTAGACCCTGATTTACTAGTTTTGCCCAAGGGCAAGTCTTGCCCAGGACGGAGTACTAAGAACAATTTCAAAATGGTTCCTTTTCCCTCCCCCTGTGGGAAGCACAAAGGGGTTTTTCTTCAGTACTCACTGTGGAAACCAGGTTAGAATCCTGGAAGTCAACCTCACAATATTGTGTCCTGCTCCAGGAGATGTTTACTCTCAGAGTAGTCCGCATTGAGCTTCCAGCAACTTGCCAATTACGGTTCAGATTCCCTACCACAGCGCTGGTTCTCACAGTAGTTTCCACTCCTGAGCCTGCTCTAACCAGCTGCCACTCCCTGTATTCGTCTGTCTGTCTCCACAATCTTGGGACAGTGGTTTGTTTTGTGTGTACGAGTTTAAGAAGAGATGTTGATTTTTCAGGCTGTTCAACTTTTTACTTGTTAGGATAGTTTAGCAACTCCCAAGCTCCTTCCATGTGGAACTGGAAACTGAAATTCTGGCTATTATTAATAAAGCCAAACATATAATTGTACACGTCTTTTATAGCCATGTTCAATTTCTTTGGGATAAATCCCTAGAAAAATTGCTAAATCAGAGTAGGTATATGCTTAGCTTTACTTAAAACTTACATTTTTCCAAGTGGTTGTATCTTTTTATAGTCCTACGACAGTTTCAGTAGCTTCACAGTCTTGTCAATATTTCTTATCGTCAGTTTTAAATTTTAATCATCTTATGTATGTGAAATGGCATTTCATTGAGGTTTTAATTTGCATTTCCTTGATGACATATAATGCTGGGCATCTTTGCATATATTTATTTGCCATTACTAGAGGTATTCCTTGTGAAGTGTCTACTTAAGACTTTTGCCCATTTAAAAAAGAGGGTTGTTTATCTTTAATATTGACTTGTGGTTCATTTACATATACATAATATTCTGGATGCAAGTAATTTGTTTTATATATACATTGTTATATGTACAATAATATATACATGTATATGTACTTACTGTATACAATGTATATATATTTGTTAAATATATTGGGTTGGTCAAAAAGTTCATTTGGGTTTTTTTGTGCAATGGCTCTAGTAGTGTTTAGTTGTCTTTAACTTCATTCAAAACAATTTTGTTAGATTGTGTTGTGATAGCTGTCATATCAGCGTGCACTTAAAAAAGTTATCAAAATTTGTGATTTTTTGTGCAGCCATTTTAATATTGAAGATGGAAGAAAATATTCAACATTTTCTGCATATTATGCTTTTATTATTTCAAGAAAGGTAAAAATGCAGCTGAGATGCAAAAAACGAGATGTGCCATGCATGGAGAAGGTTCTGCAACTGATTGAATGTGTCAAAAGTGGTTTGCAAAGTTTCTGGGTACTATTGACATTTTGACCAAATAATTCTTTGCTGTGGGGCTGCCTTATGCATTGGAAGATGTTTAGCATCACCTCTGGCCTCTACCTTCAAGAAGCCAATAACAGGAGGTAGTTGACATACTCAAAATATCCAAATCAATAAAGTTATTGGTGATCATAAAATGTGTCTTTTATTTTACAGAAATAACTAAATGGAATTTTTGGCCAACCCAATATATAGAATATAAATATATGTATATAATTTCGCCCAGTCTGTGACTTCTCTTTACATGTTCTAAATTCTAAAATCTGGATTCTTTTGATAAATGTAGGTTTTAATTTTTATGAAGTCCAATTACTCTCCTATGTATTTTTCTGGGAACTTTCAGTTCTAGCTTTGTGTTTAGCTTCATGATCTAGCTCAAATTAATTTTGTGTATGTGGCTTGAGGTAGTTGTCAAGGATTATTTTTTTTCTATTTGTTTCCTCAGGTATTCCAGGGCCATTTGTTAAAAAGACTTTCTTTTCCTCATTAAATTATATTGAAAGCTTTATGAAAATTAATTTGTTATGTATGTGTGGCTCTCTTTCTAGACTCTGTTCTGTTTCGTAGATTTTATTGGATTTTCTACATAAACCGTTGTGTCATCTGTGAATAACAATAGTTTTGTTTTTTTCTTGCCCATCTGGATGCCTTCTTTCCCCCTTGCACTGGTTATAACTTTAGTATAGTTCTGAGTGGAAGTGCAGACATCCTTATCATGTTCCTGATTTTAGAAAGAATGGATTTTTTTCAAATGTTTTTTTTCTGTGTCTATTGAAATTATCACATGGTTTTTCTTTTTCAGATTGTTAATACAGTGAATTACATTGATTGATTTTTGAATGTTAAGCCAAGTTTGCATTTCTGGAATGAATCTCACTTGACCATAATGGTTTTAATATGTTGGACTTAATTTGATAAAATTTTGTTGAGAATTTTTGCATCTTAATTCAAGAGGAAAACTTCCCTTAGTGTTCTCTGACTATACTCCTGCATTTGTCTCTTTCTCCTTGTATGTCTATCAATTTTTGACTGTTTTTACTTGAGTATTTTGTCCATAAACTTTTTTCTTACGCTAAGGGTTTATTGATTTTGGTGGGTCTCTGGGTTTATAATTTTCATAACATGTGGAAAATTTGGGGACATTATTTCTTCAAATTTTTTTTCTGCTCTCTCATGTCCTTTGGCAACTTTAATTACACATATATTAGATCACTTGACGTTGTCCTATGGTTCACTCATGCTCTTTTAATTAAAAAAAATTCTTTTTTTCTACTTTTTGACCCAGCAATCCCACTTCTGGGAATATATCCAAAGAATCCCAAAACACCAATTCAAAAGAATATATGAGGTCTGTCCAGAAAGTATCCAGCCACGTAATGTGAAAAATAGAGACATTGAAGATGATACAAGTATAAGAAAAATTGTACATAAGACAATGATGCCTCAGTCTCATTCAAAGTAGGCACCTTGGGACCCACACAGTTCTCCCAATCGCTATCATCTGCCCCATTGTGTTTTCCTAAATCTCATCAGTAGTCTGAAATCTCTCCCCTTTCAAAGGTGATTTCAGTTTTGGGAAAAGCCAGAAGTCGCAGGGCACCAAATCTGGGCTGTAGGGGGCTGAGTCACCTGGGTGATTTGATGTTTTGCCAAAGGACTCTACAGGAGGCATGATACATGAGCAGGCACGTTGGTGAGATGAAGCTGCCAGTCACCAGTTACCCATATCTGCAGCCTTCTGAATCATCCAAATAGTTTCCATGGAGGAATGTTAGAGGTTAACTAAAAATCTGATGCAGGTTCATTGCTCTATGCTCAGTCATTTTGAATGTGATGGCCACACAGTACACATACTCACTCAATGGTGTCTACTGACCCCAGTGACTAGTACAGTGAAGTCATTATTATTCATCCATGTTCACTCCAGTCCACTCTCCTTGGCTGCCAGGTTACACTGATGTCATGAAAACTATTCTTATCATATTAACAATGGCTAGACTTTTTCAGGGCAGTTCTCGTTGTATTCACCCCTATGTTCATAGCAGTGTTATTTACAATATCCCGGATTTGAAAACAGCCTAAGTGCCCATCAATAGATGAGTGGATGAAACAGGTGTGGTACATTTATACAATGGAATACTATGCAGAAGTAAAAAACAAGGAATTCTTAGCTTTTGCAACAGCATGGATGGTACTGGAGACTGTTATGCTAAGTGAAATAAGCTAGGCAATGAAAGACAAATACTGTATTATCTCACTTATAATTGGAATCTAAGGAACAACATAAATTTATGAGCAAAATAGAATCAGAAACACAGAAACAAACAGCTGACTGGTAGTTGTCAGAGGGGAGGGGGAGGGGAAGGGGGAGGGTGGGACTGGTTGAAAAAATATGAAGGGATCAGACAAAGAACATATGTACGTCGCCTGTGGACACAAACAGTGGTGTGGGGATTGACTGTGGGAAGGGGAGGCTAGGGGGAGGGGGCAAAGGGGGAAAATTGGTATGACTATAATAGCATAAACAATAAAAATACATATATGTAATTACTGTACTGGGTCACCATATATACATATTTTCTATGTTATTAAATGTAAATATTTCCATGTTAAAATTATTTTTTCTTTGTATTTCATTTTGTATACTTTCTATTACTATGTCTTCAAATTTCTTAATCTTTTCTTCTGCAATTTCTAATCTGCTGTTAACCCTATCCAGAATTGTTTCATCTCATGTATTGTATTTTTAGCTCTAAAAGTTCAATTTGGGTCCTTTAGAATAATTTCAGCAACTTCTAATATTGCTCCTTATACTGACAGGGTCCAAGACAGGTGTTTTTATAAGTTTCTTAGTGAAATAAACAATAGCGAGATGAATAAAAATAGAATATAGACCTAAGAATGAATACATTTTTCTGAGAAATGTTATAAAGAAAAAGATGCAGCTTGGTATCAGGAGTCAATGTTAGGGATTAAATTGGGATAAAGACCCCGTTCTGATGTTTCATATCTGAGTTGTCTCAAGAAAACCACTTGAACTCTCTGAGACTTGGTTTCGTCCCCTACAAAGTGAGGATAATAATGCCACTCTTTTGCCGTAATGGATTATTCTAAGAATCAAATCAAGTGACTCAAGTTATCTTGAAGTTTGTTAGTTATCTAATGATCAAAGCCAATGACTTTTCTTGTCTTTGTGCTATTCAACTTTTCTATGTATTCAGTTAAGTAAACCCAAGCTCTTTCCTTTCATAACATAACACTCTATTGGTTCCACACCCAATTCCTGAAAACTTTTATCTATATCCTTGGTTGAATTCCTTTCTCCTGCCACCTATGAAGTTAATTCTCCACAATTGTCTCTTTGATCTCCTCCTCCTTCTCCTACAACTTCTACTTCTCCTTCTTCTCCTCCTGCCTCTTCCTCCTCTTCTTCCCTCTCTTCTTCCTCCTCTGTCTTCCTCCTCCTCCTCCTCCTCCTCTTCCTCCTCCTCCTTCTTCCTCTTCTTCTTCTTCTTCTTCTTCTTCTTCTTCTTCTTCTTCTTCTTCTTCCTCTCTCTCATGCTCTCTCCCCCCTCCCCCCAATCTCGTTGTTCCCTAGAACTAAGTATTTTCTTCCCTTTAGGTGGATAATTCTGACTCCATGTCCCTAATTTACAGCTTGATGTTTCCAATTGCCTCATCAATAGATTCATTAGAAAGGTCACAGGTAGACACTCATGATTGAGAGCTACCTCCCCAAACCAGCTCTTCTTATTAGATTGCTATTTCTATGATTGGCATGATTTTTCTTCTAATTCCCCATTATTAAAACATCAAGCATATAACTTATTTCTCTATTCCTTCTTATCCCTGATTTCCATATTTTGTTGGTTTTCCCTCTGTAGAAACATTTATATGCACTTCTTCCAATTCCTATGCCCCTACCATGGCTCAGGCACACCTCTCCTCCTGTCTCATCTAATACAGTATCCTCCTCCTTGCTCTCCTCATGCCATCCATGCTCATCTTCCTCTAATTCATTCACTACATGTTGCTAGAAAAATCTTCTTAAAGAACAACTTTGCGTGTAGCATTTTCCTAAAGCAAATACTTAAAAAAAACCCAATTAAATCCAGACTTTTTATTCTGATTCCATTTGTTAATTGATTCAATAGGTATTTATTATTAAATGCTGGAAGTACAAGAGTGAGCAAAATAGGCATGACTGCTGCCCTCAGGTAATTTCAGTCTTACGTGAAAGACAAACATTACAAGAATAGGCTGAGCAGAATTGTGAGCACTATTAAAGACAAATAAATCTCATATCAAAAGATTTAACCTGGTCTGGAGGACCAGAGAAGACTCTTCTACAGAAGGGTTTTTTTTTTTGTTTATATGTTATATATGAAGATACTTTAGTTTTCTCAAAGCCTCTACTCATAATCAACATTCCATTCAAGTTGACCTACTTAGAATCCCTCATTCTACCTTCTTCTGTGCCTTGTTCATATTGTAGCTTTCGCTTACTTTCTACGTGTCTTTCAGATCCCATGTCCTCCATATTAGTAGCTGTTGTCAATAACTTAGTAGGGTTAAGGCTCAGAATCTTCATTTGCCATCATAGAGTGTTGTTTGCTGAAATAACATAGATTAGTAAACAGTGTTAAGAGACTTCTCTTTCTATTAGAGCACCAGACAGTAAGACATATGTCAAGTTTTCCTCTTTGATTCTGTAAATAAACTAAGTATGCTTCATATTTCTTTAGGTTTAAACTTGATTAAAGACTCATATATGTATGCAGTGACTTCATCCAATTAGTGATTTACTGTTATTATCTTAAAGTCACACAAAGATATTTAAATACCAGTAACATTTTATGAGTACACTATAGCTCTGTAAGGCCCAGAACAACATGCCTATTTTCCTTAAAATCAAGTATTAATCCCCAAAAGCACAGGTGTGTGGTGAGGGGTTGAAGAAAAGGCTCAGAGAATACTGACCTATTAATTTACTTTTTTTTTTTTTACCTAAGAGAGAAGAAAGACATTGGAGATAATTAAGCTGTTAGGTTTGGTTCCTGTCTTAAAATGGTAGCTAATATAAGAAAATAATATGTGTTATTGTCATCTCCAAAAACTTGTAAAACAAATAAACAGACAAACAAGTAAGATAATAACTGTCCTACCTGTAGAATCTAGTGTTGGAATCTGGTAAGTAGAATATCGAATCTATGATTTCTATGATGGGCATTTATACATAGGAGGAACTGACCCCATCATAATCAATGGTCATTAAAATGCTTTCTATTACATAAAAGGGGTTGGTTCATTTAGTTTGGAGAAGAGTTGCAATTATTGTCCTAAAAGGCTGATGTCTAGGCCTCACAAAAAGAAGGTAGTCACTTTGAGGGAGAGAGAGCTCTCTATTCAGCTAATAAAGGTGAGAACATGTTTGGAAACACAGGCATAGTTGTCTAACTACGGACTCAGGGCATAATCCTAACACCAAATTTTGAGTAGGTTGATTCTTCTTTTAGGGTCTCTGTTCAGTGGGTTTTATCAACCCCTTTAACTAGGATTAAAATTGGTACCATTTTTCATAAGAAAATAACAATTGTAAGAGCATTCTCATGGATATTCACTTTTCCTTTGCCAAAAAGTAATGAGACAAGCCTACAGGCTTGGTTCCATTTTGGTCAAATTGCAAATATGTGACATTTGAGGAATCTTGGGCTGTTTTACTTTTCACACCCATTCAATCACAGTTTGGTGACTGGGGTTTGCTGGAATAAAGGAGTTCTGTGGATTCAGTGCAGCTCTGTTTCTGGAATTTTGTAGCAACTATGGTTTCAGAAGAGAATGGAAAAAATAAACACACTTAGCAACTCAAAGGCCAGCTGCCTTGAAACTGGCCTGGACATTCTGGACTCTCACCGTGACTTTTTCAATTTATTTTTTTTTGTTCTAAATTGTAAACAGACTCGTGTGGATTCTTCTTTTGTATATTTATATTTGGGGAAGGAAAAGGTTGGAGTATTCTCTTTTTTCTACATTTATATAACCTTTAGAAATTTAAAATAATAAGGCCCAGATTTCATATTTATTAAAAACTGAGAGAAAAGACTGGAAAGAAATGTAATTGATGAGTATTGGCACTATTTCCTTTCACTTTTAGTGAAACTGGATAACCATATGCTTTTCCTAAATAACACCCTGTGGTCTAGAGTGTCAAAGACCTTAGGAAAATATTAATTTAGACTTAGAGACATCTAGTGTGTGATGGCTACAGTACTGACTTGCATTGTAGAAATTCATGAGAAGTGTGGTATAAAAGCTTAACTAGAGAGGTTAATTGAATGACCCAAGTTTATATAGTCCATACCTGAGAGGTTACGCATTCACTGAGTCCACCTTTCTTGGGTCTAAGCAAAGCTTTTAAAGTTGAATTTCCTTTACTGTGGAGCATCTAATAATTTTATACCTTCTATGATGCTTACCCAGAGATGTGTATCTTCTATACAGACATCTGATGGGGCACCACCATGGCATCGTGGAAAGTGTGCTGCCTGAGAGCCCTAATCCAGCCTACACTACTGCCTGAGTTCTATGACCTTCAGTATGGCATTTAAACCCAACCCTATACACCATTTTGGAGAAATGGTAAAAATGAAGTGTGTAGTGGAAATTTGGGGGGTTATTCACCAAAATATCTTCTGTTGCTTGCTTATAGGACTCTGAGGTATTTTGGGGGAGAGGGGATCTCCTTGTTTATCCATAGTATAGTAGTCATGAAATTACAGTAATTACAGTGGGATTATCTAGGCATAGGCTTGATTGGCTTAAACCATACAGAACATCCTATATTTCTGGCTGTAATGGTTACTCAGAGATAAACATCATCAGATTTAAGTCAGTGAGACACAACTAGATATATGATGAGGTTTCTGAGAAGTTAGTTGCCTTACTCTTCTAAACTACCTCAAAGGATAATTCTTCCTCTGGATTGGGTGAGAAGGTCTAGAACTACTAGAGCCGTTATCACCGTGAATAGAGCTGGCCTGAAGACAAAGCACTGAGTGGAGAGAAAGAAGTGAGCAGGGGGGGCGGGGGGAGACATGAGAGATAAACAGATAACAGGAGTAGGAGCCCATATGGCCTTAGGAACCTCTGGTCAGGGCCTGGATTATCCAGTAATATGAGCCAATAAATGTCCCACTCTTTTATTTTTTGGTTAAGTCAGTCTTGGCCACATTTTCTCCTATTTGGAACCAGAAGCATTCTCAGTGCTACAAAGGGGTTGAATAAGAATATAGTCACTAGAGCCACAGTGTCCAATAGAAGTTTCTATGATAATGAACATGTTCTAAAACTGCACTGCCAAATATGGTAGCCACATGTGTCTCTTGAGATGTGCCCAGTGACTGAGGAAATAAGTTTTTAATCTAACTAATTAAATTTAAATGTAAACAGTCACATATGGCTCATGACTACTATATTGGACAACACATCACTGGATGGTCTTTAAGATCCCTGAGAGTTCTGATATTGTATACATTTATGAATGTACTTAGTGCATGTAACACCCATGAATGGATCCAAATGTTACCTAAACTAAAGTCTGTTTCCAATACACATAAGACATCTGATTTCCAGTAAAAATGGATATGTTAGGTTTATGTTTTGAGTAAAAGCTGCTATGGCATTTAGTTTACGAGCAGATGATAAACAGATCAATATTCACTATTTCTTTCCACATTAGTCATTTTATAGTGGGTGGACTTGGGCAAATTACATAAAAAGCTCTAGTGATATTTTGAGGATTAAGTGAGATAATGCATGTAAAGGACTCAGCATAGAATCTTGCCCACAGTAAATTTTCAATGAATGGCAGTTGTCCTGTTGCTACCACTGTTACTGAAGAGTGACACAAATGGCCAAATGTTGCCACCCCTTAGTATCTGGAAATGCTTGTATCTGACTGAGTGGACCAGTGAAAAATCACTGAGGTATGGCCAAACTGAGGTTGACAGATACTTAGAGAGCAAGCAATTTAATAAGATATAGTTGCAGAGGGTTAAACTAAATCTTGGTCATCAAAATGACCAGAAACTTAGTATAAAAGAGAAATTAAAACCAACATCAACTGGCTCAAAATTCAGGGCCCTATTTACTCTCTTATACTGTACTTCATTTTGCTTCACCTTTTCCTATTTTTTTTCAAACTGCCTGGCATTCTCTATTCAATTTAGCAAACAAGTTAAATACTGGTGATGTACAGAAAATTCCACTTGTTGTCTAGGCAGTTTTACAATCAGATAATCTTCTCCAGCCCATTTTACCTCATGGTTTGACTCTAGTTTTACTCCTCAAGAAGTGATGGAAATGTTTGCATTTGGTGTTACTAAATGTCTGGAGCATAGCTGTTTTAAGACATTTCAACAATTCAAACATTGTTTCCATCTCTTTCTCTATTTCCTTTTGTTTTTTCTTAGCAGGGATAAAAATCTTTTTCTTGAGCTTACAATACTGTATTTTTATGGTCAAAAGCAGAATCATATCAATTCCTTGTTGGGTCACAGATTTTCCTCTCTTGGTCATTGGTTGCCATTTTACTGCTTTTGAAACACAGTGAACAATCCCTAAAAACAAAATTCCTGCTGATTCAGTACTGAGTTAGCTCATCTCTGGGTCAAGGTGGCAGGACACAGTCCACTTACCATTTATCACTAAATAAACACATACTATTTGTTCCACACCTCCAAATGTAAGAGTTTCAAAGTCATTCAAATCCTGGTCTCCATGGCACTGTAGGGATGGAATGGTGAAGTATAAATCTTGAAGCCACACTACTTCATTTAAAATATTATTAGATTACTACTCCTATTAGATTGTGGTCAGTACTCTCTGGTTGGGAAATCAGAATGAGAAGGTAAGGCACCATTAGCATTAATTTTGTATCATGTTGCTTCAACATGGATCTATACCTTTTACATTACTGTATGATATTAAGTATGAGTATTTTGAAAGAAATATCTGATTTAAAAAGACCTTTTGGTCTTACCATATTGGAAGTTCTAGGGACTCATCTTAACTACCTGAAGAGGGAGAAAAGATTCCTAAACTTCCATACTCTTTTTTTTAAAGAAAATATATATATTAGCAGACAATAGTTTCCATGACCTTAAGAAGGAAAAAAAAAAGTAACCCTTCCCTTCTCATATGGAAGCATTTTCTCTTTATAAATGTGTGCCTTTTTGATGCCAAAGAATTGATTACCACAAATATTGTTATATGGTGCTTAGATTTCTAAGATGATCTACACATACACACATACCATATGTGTGTGTATGTGTGTGTGTGTATATATATATTATATCATGTGTATATATATATATATATATATATATAACTATTTTAGGGGTTAAATTGGCTTTGGGTGGCTAAGGTTGGACCTAATCATGGATTTCAAACTTATTTCTGAGAAATGTCAACCTAGCTCCTAGAAGTAGACTTTAGAACGCAGCCCACATGGAAGTTGGGGTCTTCCTATATTTCAATCAGGCTTAAAGTTTGAATTATATTAATTCAAACATTTTATAATTCAGTTTTCAGCAACAATGCAAAATAAAATGTAATAATAAATGTTTTATGAAAAAAATTCAAAATATAAAGCACTAATCCAAATGGAAGACTACCAGACATATTCAGGAAGACATTCTAATACTGGTAGCCAAAAAAGTGTCTTATTGGAAAAATAAATGTTATGGTTGATGTATACATACAAAAGATGCAATAGGTCAATGTTAATCATATCATCCATTGCATTTTTTCACTTTGAAAGCACTGAGAGATCCAGTAGTGAGTCATAACTGTTACTCCCAAGCTAGGTCAATTTTGAAGGAGACCTATTCCTTAGACTAGCTGATAAATGTCATTTCTAATGGGAAACATTTGCTTTCTGGCTAGATTAGTGCATTTAGGTAGACAGTAATGAGTTGCAGCTGTAGGGTGGAGATACTCTAAAAAGAAGCATATTTTTTCTTGCCAAATATAATGAAAAAAGTATGCCTTCCAACTGCCCCATTATTGATATTCATTCAAGAAAGATTCTTGCAATGTGACTCTTTCACACACACACACACACAAAAACCCACTGGAAATTCCAAAGAGAGGATTATTACAGCTCAATAAACAGTATGGAGACATAAGAAGAATAACCAAGATTTATCACTACAGAAGCAAAGACACAAATTAAAACAAAAAAATAAATATGGGTTAAAGTACAGGAAAATCCATGTATGATAAACTGCATATTAAGATGGACTAGTTAATGTTTCAGTTACAAATGAATCCCAAATCTCAGGTATTCAAGACAATAAAGGTTTATTTTTCACATGCTATATGCCTGGCATGGGTGTCTGCAAGAAGGCTTTGCTCATCCTTGTCACTAGTATTTCCTTGTCAATATGGGAAGAGAGGCAGCACTGCAGTGTCTAGTGCTGTCAGTTAAATGCCTCTACATAGAAAGGACACACATCACTTTCAGTTTCATTTCATTGACCAAAACAAGTCACATGGCCATAACTAAGTTCAATAGTGTAAGTGCAATTCTACTGTATGTCTGCCTGGAAAAAGGCAAATCAGAATGTGTATTTGTGAACAACTTTTATGACTATTGCATCATTTTTTACATATTTCACATGTAAGAAAAACTACTTATAGACCAAGGACCATTACATGTAAAGAGAGTCCATGGAAACTATTAATACCAACAACTAGAATGTGTTTGTTGACTTTAAAAGGATAACTTCTACATTTACAGCTAATCAATACATTAACATTAGAATCTAGAAAAAGTGTCACTTAGGTTAAACAGAAGATAACAAGTAGTCATGAGAAATGGTCCAAACATAAACATCAGGCAAAGCTTTCCTGGTCTACCAATATAGTCTCTGTATGCTTACTTGGTAAGTCAGAGATATTTTCTAATTAGTTGTATTAGGAAGTATGACCTTTGTCCGTAGACTTCAACTTTTTGTTTTTATTTTTTTACTCCAGAGGAATCCATCCCCATCAGACCTCCCAAGTAAAATCTGATGCAGTAACATGACAATGGAAAACAGAGAAGGGACAGGGAGCTAACGGACCTGGGTTTGGAGGCTCAGAGGCCCCATGATGGTCCTGAGTCACTTCAGAAAGCTTGAAATACCCTAGGTTGCACCTTCAAGAACACTTCTCAAAGGAAGGACAAATGAATTGTCTAATTGTCCAACAATGGGAATCTTCATTTTAAAAAGTCAAGAATCATAGGGTGATAATGGGGTTTTCAGTTCATTTCTATGTTAATCTATTTAATATGTTTTTAAGAAGTAACAATATTTATTCTCCAATTTCATTATGTGATTCATGTGACAATATTATTTCTGCCTGTCTCTGACTGTGTTACATAGACCTTAATAGAATATGTGTGTGTGTGTATGTCTGACTGAGACAAAAGTTCACAACATATGATTTTCCTTTACTGCATGCTATAAACTCTGACATGTTCTGTTCTATTCCATGTTAATTTTTTTAAAATGTTGATTTCAACCCACTAAGCTGTTCCATGACCCACTAAGGATTATCACCACAGCTTGAGAAACACTAACCTGGGGGAAGTTTCTAGTTGGGATGCCATCAGGATCTAGTCTGTTGAACATATTTCTTTTGGTCTCTGAATGAGGGCGTTGACTGAATACTGATCATGCTTGCAGATGATCTCAGATTGGAAGATGTAGCTAATATAGCCTTAACAGGCTGCAACAATGGGTCCAAGAAAGCAAGTTAAGGTGTAAAAGAGCTAAATATATAACCCTACACTTGACTGGGAAATGTGTAAACCATATATGTCAAGTAGGAAAAATAGTTTACTAATTTCTTTTATTCTTGTAGAAGGAGATCTGGCTTAGAAGTCAAACATATAGAAAATATTTCTATAACTACAACTCCAGTCATCAGTGTTAAGTGATTGCCAGAATGACCAGAAGCAGCTGAGTTGAAGAACAATCAGATGAAGACTCCCTGAGAGACGTCTCTGATACCAGAGTTCACCTGAAGCTTTGTGTTTAGTTCTCAGGACCACAGTTTAATCAGAGGGGCAATGGCAAATGCAAATAAATTTAATAAGGACAGTTGGAGAGAATCACATCACATGAAGGACAGTTGAAGGATCTAAGGATGTAGAGCCTGAGAACATGAGGCTAAAGGACTGGGGGTCTTAAAGTATCAGAGAATGAAATGAAATCCCCAAAAAGAAAGATTATTCTTGCTTCCTCTTTTCCCAGAAGGTACACCCATTCATTTGCTCCTTCCTTCAATCATTTGCTGAGCACATACCACTGTTTATAAGCCAGGTTACAGAGGTACAAGAGTAAAGCAATTCTGTCCACCCTCAAAATACAGTCTAGGGGAGATAAAGGGGGAGATACAGTCAATTTCCTGCTTTCTGAAACCTGCATTTATGTCTCTCATGACAGCACTGTTTCCTCGGGCTGGCGTTGCGCTGCCTCCTGTGTGGAACTGTTTCGTTGCCCAGACTCATGGTCTGTATGCTGTACCTGGCCATAACCCCATCCAGCAAAAGTCTTTCCAAAGCACCCAATTACCTTTAGAATAAAATGTCAAATCCAAAGGGCTCCCAAATCTTGTCTTTAAAATCTCTGTATGTTTTCATTAATATCTCCTGCCACTCCCCCAGTATATACCTCACTCTCTGGTCCCTTGGAGCTCAGTTCAGCCCCCCGATGTACCACGCTTTCTCACTACTTGCACAGTGCAGTGTGCCCTTCCTCCCTGTCAGGCCTGGCTGTCTTCTGTTTGTTCATCGTGACAACTCAGTCTCCACATTCACAGAGAAGCCTCCGTGTCCTGCTGGCTGTGTTCCATGACCCCTCCTCTGGGCTCTTGTGGCTCCCAGTGCCCCATTGTAACTCATCCCAGTGCACGGTCACTCATCTATAAACTGCCTGAAAACTGTTCCTTCTCACTGCCCCCACACCAGGCACTGTGTGTGGCACAGAGCTGGTCCTTAACAAATGCCTGTTAAACATACCAGTGAATGAGTGGTACAGAATCACTCTAATAGTTCAGGTTGCATTAACAGACAAGTATTTATAAAGATTAACTGTTCATTGACTTTCTACTTTTAAAAATGAATCTAAATTAATAAAATATGATAGAGATCCTCAGAAACTCCACCTCTAAGTGTCAGACCACTGTTGACTGAGGCAGTCAGTAGCCAACAGTGGAGTGAATCAGTCGAGTAACAGGACGTGCTCTGCCAAACTTGCTTCCCTGGGACGTAAGAGGAGAAGATGAATTACTGAGAATCATCATCAGAAGCTCATGTCCATTTGCCGCTTTGTACATTGTCCTCACATCATAGGGGGCACCCAGCATTTCTCTGCTGCGTGAAGGCTGGCACCGGCCAGTCCATGTGTCAATAAAACAATCTCGCACGAAGGGCAGCACGTTGCCCCCGGGCCGTGCCAGCCCAAGGAAACAGTGCTGCCTTTGAAAGACACAAAGAACCACTGTCCTTACCTTTTTTTTTCTTCTTCAAAAACTGTTAAGAGTCCAAAACTCACTGTGGAGATAACAAAGACTCCACGCAGAATGAGCAGAACGTGGCAGTCATTTTACCTGCAGAATTCAAGCCAAAACCAGCCCACAGGACACAGATCCCAAGATTAAGGCAGTCGAGCATCTTTTTTACCTGGACTGTAATTTGAAAAAAATAAACTCTATCAAAAACAGAATATCCCCTTTTTCTCAGCATCTATCTGTTCTGGACTGCCTCGTCCTCACGGACAGAGTGAATCAGCTCCTATATGCCAGGATGTTGTCTTGGTAATGTTCACCCCACGTGCTAGTATCTGCATGATGCTTCCATCATATCCACATGATACAAAAGCCTTAGGGATTATTTCAGCACGGACTGAGTGGCCACCCCTAAGGATGGTCCTGCAATAAATGGGAGGTCGGACTGCTGACCACTGAGATCCCTTCCTGGCTCTGAAATTCAGAGGATGGGAGAGGGAATATGGTAATTCATTAAAATCTGTGTGTGCCTGGTGGTCATATTAATACCCAAATGGCTCAAATTGGATAGTGCTGCCATGGATTCACCTGTAAAGAGCAAGAGTTCTTAGAAGAGAGAAGACTAGAAAAGCTTAGTAATAGGATTGGCGTTAAGAAGAAAATTGACTTAACTAATCTATACTGGGCACTTATGTTTCTGGCAGGGGCTGGAGATACAGAGATCAAACTCAGGTTGCCTTTCAACAAGTAGAGGGCATTACAATAAAATGGACCTAGTGCCACTCAGGTAGCAGAGAGAGGAGTGTCTGGAGGCAACAGAAAACAAGTCTCCTTCAATGAAGTGACAGGTGATCTTAAGCTTGAGAAATGACTAACAGCTAATCAGGTTGGGAGTTGTGCATCGGAAGACGTTCCAGGTAGGAGGGACAGCTCAGGCAAAGCAATAAAACATGAAAGAGCACGCAGCCGTGGTGAGCTGCAGGTAGTTTCTTGGCCTGGCTGGCACAGAGGGCACATGAAAAGAGATGACAGGAGATGGGTTGGAGAAACAGATGGAGGCCAGAAAATGGAGCCCTTTTCATTTTCAGGACAGGAGAAAATGTACTACAGTGATGAGAAGATAAGGGTCTCAGAGCCATGGGGAATAAGTGTTGCTTACTGGCAGGAACCTGTGGAGGGGACAGGACTTCAGAGAGGGAAAGAGACCAGAGGTGTTGGACTTCTCAGCCTAATCAAAGATTCCCTTATCCCAAACACGGCAGGAGAATGAGTGAAAGGCCCATGTGCCCCAAGACAACAGACATCTGAAATGCAGACAAGAATCCCTTACTCCTCACCCTCAACTACTTCCTGGTGCTGTATAAGGCCTTGCAACTCTGGGGATGTGGGCGAGAAAGCTTTAACACCGTCTGAAGTTAAATTTCTGGTAACCCAGAATGTCATGGCTTGGAGAACATATAACTTTTTGAAATTTGTATGTATATGTGATATTTCCTTTACATCAGAATTTGTGGATTGAGATTTATCCCTCCTCCAGATATTATCTCATATTAACTTACATATGAGGTATTATTGCCCTTATTTTAAGGTAATCAAAAATGGAGGCTACATAAATAATAAACACATACAAAGAAATATTCTCACTCAAGCACCTCATTTTACTTCTGAGGGAATGGAGATTTTGGGAAAATCTAAATAAGTCTTCAAGTTCAAAGTCTGAGCTGGGATGAAAGGCTGGTTATACAGACTAGCATTTAAGAAAAAAAAATTAACATTATTGTTATTGCTTCCTCCTTTGTAAGGCAGGTACTTTTGAAAAGCAAATTTCCTGGAGATTTTCTACTTCTGAAATATTAATTATAGCCTGAGACGATAAGAACATGTTGTAGAGCATGAAGCCCCAGGGCCTCACAGGGCTAATGTTCTCTGAAATTCCTTCCATCCCAAGTTTCCATGAGAGTGACAGCATATACTAGGGGGGAAGAGAGGGAAACTTCTGGAAGGGACTGCTGCTGTTCAGAGAGGGAACTGACCAGCCTCCAGCCTATTCAACAGAGCCAGCTAGCAGCACCAGTCAACTGCCAGAGTAAAGGGAGCGAACAAGCATCCCCGTTACAGACAGAGGTTCCACCCATGCTGTCAACCGTTCTTGGCTTAAGAAGGAAAATGCAATTTCTAAGAGCCTACCGTGTACCAGAACCTCTTGTGTTTATCTGACTTAATTGTGGCAAGAATACTACAAGAAAGCTATTTCCACTTAACAGGAGATGAGACTGAAGATCAAAGAGGCTAGGGATTTTGCCAAAGTCAGAACACCAAAAACGGAAAGAACTGAGATTCAAAACTGGGCTTCCTATCCGCAAATCCACTGGCTTCTGTTTTTGTTCCCCACCCCCACCCCTCATTCATTTCTGCACCACCCCCTCACTTGTTTTTCCATTTGTAAAAGTGGACTAGAGAGGTAACACTAAAACATTCCTTACCTTTATGAAAATTGAGTGAACCAATGTGAAATATTTTGAAAGAGAAAGGTGTAAAATACATGGAAGGGCTTCTTGCAGTAAACAGGAACTCGAAATTGGGCTTTGCATGGCCTATTAACATCAGTTTAAGTCCCCACACTTAGTGCAACATACAAACCATTTTGATTCCATTCTTAGCACAGGAGAGACCAGGAGAAGGGAAAACACGCTGTACTTTTCCTAGTGATTGTTTTTTGGGGAAAAAAAAATCCATGCTGAGCTTGAACGTGAGGCACTGTTCCTTTGTTGTCCAGCTGCTGCCTTCGAATCCTGTGTTTGTGTTACCAACAATTGCCATGGAAGTGTTTAATTTCATTTATTTATTATTCATATCCCCCCAACTTCCAAAGATAAATGCAAGGCATGGAAGTGAAGCTTTTTTCATTCTCACACACAAGATTCATATCTCAAGCACTTTGTTTTGCTGATACATCAGTTTAAAAACTACGAGGCAAATACAACCCCAGTGGACAGGGTTAGGCCACAGCAGTTACTCTAACATTCAAATATTTGTATTTGACGCAGAGGTCTAAGGCCAAGGACATGCTGATCTGCTATTGAAGAGCTGAAACAAGAAGTCCCAATCGCATTCTCAGCTCTCCTGACTGCGTTACACGGATGTACTGCCGATTTAATCTCTTTAATCTGCCCTGCCTTTTCCAACACCTCAATTATTCTGAAACCTCGCACTGCTGCCGGCAGTGGTGACGACCCCGCCCCTAGCGGCTGGGACCACAGATCCCCGCCGACTCTTTGTTCTTTGGGCAGAAGATTCTCTTCCTGGCCAGCTGAAGGCCTTTTCTTTGTGTTGTGATTGACAGACATGAATTAAATATCACCCCACTGGGCTCTCTGATTGGTGAATGACAATGGATTACAAGAATGTCTTGGGAAAATGGCGTTTCAGGATACGGGGACAGGACCAGAAAGGCAGGGCTTTTACAGCTAATCCTGAACCTGACTATAGCAGAGATCATCATTCTGGGCTATGTTTTGTTTGTTTGTTTATTTTAGCTTGAGATGCCTTGTTCAAGTCGCGAAGGAACTATCCTAGAATGGCTGAAGAGAAGAGGATGAAACCAAAGTAAAAATTTGGGGGAGAGAAAAGGATTGCTTTCTTTAAAAATCTGATGTTTCTGGAGATGAGCTTGGAGGATTGATTCTATTCTAAAATGTGCCTGGCATTGTCCCTGAGGCATTTTTTTTCTTTCTCCTCTTATCAGAGTGGCAGTTAATGTTCTGTAGGGCAAAGAATCCATCCTATCCCCAGCATACCATGCACAGCCGTGGGCATAAACGGCTCTGCACACACAATCCGGTTTTGAGCAAGGAGAAAGGGTGTGGTAAGAAAGTAGGGAGAAATGGAAGATCAAAGCAGGCATCCAGATTTCTAGGGGACAACATGAATGCTGCTAACTAGACAAGAAAGAAGGAAATGGGGAGCAAAATGAGAAACAAACTTGTCATCTAGTCTAAGAGCTGCTGAGGGGTTTAAATGAGTGTTGATTTCAAAAATGGTGGTTAAGCTTACCCCGTAGATGAGCCCCTAAAACAGAAAGGGATGATTGTAATGAGATTGGGAACAGCATTGTTCTCTTAGCTTACATTTTGTGAATAATTTTTTCTGATGATCTAACATATATTCCACTGGAAAGTAGGCTGGGTTCTTAGGTTTGCCAGGCAGGTTTGCTGTCACTAACACTGTTGGAAGAGAGCAGGAGGGAGGAAACTTGGTCTGACTTTCGATAAACATTGAAGTCATTTTGCCATCATATTGGGCACAAAGATTCCTTCTACAAAATAAGAGGAAGGGGGAAGTATTTAGATGCTGGCCAGACATCAAGCAGTTAAAAGGTGACAAGCACAAAGAGTTTGTTTGGCCTGGGAGCTCTTCCTAGGTCTGGAAAGGTAGTGACAGTAATAGATCAGAAAATCAAGAACAGGATCATAACCCTCAACTAGGAATATCCATTAGCCCCATCCAGGTGAGCAGATAAAAACTGGATAGGACTATCCAAAGGTCAGGAAAGCAGTCAAGGGTAAAGCTGGAATGGAGGGTAACAGATTAAGAAGCATCCTGGGCACAGAGATCAGGAAATTAGGGGAAAAGCTGGGAAAACAGTTCAAAATCCCAGCAAGAAAATTTGGGAAACAGGTAGAGTCCATAGCACCAGGAATGAGTGGGAGTCAAAGAGTTGTCTCACCCGGGGTGCTGTAATGTTCCCTGAGGAAGCAAAAGTGAATCTTGGCATGGCCCGGCTGAGTAGGCATGTGGCCATATGGCTCCATGGGGTGTGCTGGAGGTGGTGGTAGAGGGAGAAGCACCAGGCAGACATTTAGGAATGCAAACTGAAGGAGCTAACCACGTACATTCTCTGACGGCTGGAAATGGCATCCTTCTTGGGGATTAAAGGTTGTGGGCTTTCACATTCATATAAATTATAATCAAAGCAAGGTCCTTATTTAGAGACTGCCCAGTTTGAGTGAGCCACTTGTGACAGTGCTAAATAGATGCCTGAGTGTTGAGCTATTAATGCAGCAATGCTGGCTCTGGGAAGCCTTCCTGAACTGGAGGAGTCCTACTCTGGGAGGAAATGCGAGTAATAACAAATATGCTTTTTTAATAGATCAACAGCTTGCTGAGCTGTGGCATGGTACATCCCCACCCCCTCCCACCATATTGTCTTCCTATGCACACTGTGTTGCTAGGAAGATTTATTAGCTCTGTGTTTCTTCAGCTCCTTCATGACTCTAAATAGTTCAGTCCTAGTGTCCTGGATATGATATTACTGAACAGAATGAGATTATTTAGTAGTTAAATGGAATGGGCACTGATGGAGTGCATTAATTCTGGGGCTGCCATAACAATGTACTACAGACTGGAAGGCTTAAGCAACAGAAATTCACTATCTCATAATTCTGGAGGCTAGACGTCTATGATTAAGATGTCAGCAGGGTTAGTTTCTCCTGAGGTCTTTATCTTTGGTTTGTAGATGGCTTTCTTCTCTCTGTGTCTTCACATGGTCTTTCCCCTGTGTGTGTCTCTGTCCTAATTTCTTCTTTTAAGGCCACCAGACTTATTGGATCAGGGCACACAGTAATGACCTCATTTGACCTTAATTATTTCTTTAAAGACCCTATCTTTAAATATATTCTGAGGTACTGAGGGTTAGGACTTCAACATATGAACTGGGAGGGGAGCACAGTTCAACCCATAAAATGCCACCAGTGGCTCCCCTGTATACCTAGGAGATACAATTGCTTTGGTGTCTGTAAGAATGAAGTAAAACAGCCTCCACATAAAAACAGTATCTGTGACCTACAACCAGTGAATTTTCATTTAAACAGATCACAGACCCATTTATTATCATAACCCTATTATTCTCACATACCTTATAATTATATCAATATTGATAAATATTTGTTGAATAGGTGAATAACTCTTCTTTCTTAAAAAGACTGGCTGTTTCTTGTAAGAAGGATTTGACAGTTCAGAGGCAAGCAAGGTCTCAGGTTACTCTGCTAATTGCCTCCTATTGAATGAGTTGTGGGCAGTCTCTAGTGGACAATAAAACATCATAAAAATTGAAATTAAACAACCCTTGTCAAAATAAATTAATAGAGTGCTCTTTATGACACAGTCACTTCAGTTTCTTTACGTCTGTTGGCTTGTTCACTGACTTGGAAACTCCAACAGCAGATGCTGTGGCTGCTGGCCCTGACATGAGGTCCTCTTCAGGGAATGGAGCAAGAAATGCCAGCAAAGAGCCTCCTGCAAAATTAGTTCTCTGAAGAATGTCAGATTGGCAAGGACGGGAATGGGGACCCTTCACTTTAGGCTCAATGGAGACTAGAGCCAAAGAAGCTCATGGTTAATTCATGGACCTGCTCTGTGCAGGTTTATGGGCATATGAGCCTCTAAGTGGCATGTGAGTCTTTCCCCAGAAGATTCTAGCATAAATTTGTTGGTGGTGGCCCCTGAAGATAAGCCCCTCCTGTCGGTACATAGTTTCCCTTGGCTAACATTTTGTCACAAGCACAGCAGCCATGAGACAGCCCTAGGCCAGGAGTATCTCTACATCAACACAGTACTTAGAAGGAAGGGCAAGGTTGTGAATCAGAGCCAGGAAAATAGGTGAAGAATTGAATTATGCAATATCTAAGGGCTAAGGACAGACTGATTCTCTTATTATTATTATTGTGGTAAAATATGCACAGTGCAAAACTTACCATTTTAAGCATTTTTAGGAGTATAGTTCGGTAACATCAGGTATGTGCGCACTGTTGTACCACCGTCACCACCACCCATCTCCAGAACTCTTTATCTTGCATGTCTGCAACTCTGCCCCCAGAGAACACTGTAGCCCTGTTCTCCCTTTTCTCCATCACCTGGAACCCACATTCTGCTTGCTGGTTCAATACAGTAAACCAGTCTAGGTACTTCATATAAGTGGAATTAAGCAGTATTTTCCTTTTATAACTTGCTTCTTTCACATAGCATAATGTCTTCAAGCTTCACTCATGTGGTAGCATATGCCAGAATTTCCTTCATTTTAAGGCTGAAAAATATTCCACTGTAGTATGGACCACATCTTGTTTATTCAGTCATTCATCGACGGGCACTTGGATTGCTTTCACCTTTTGGCTATTGTAAGCAATGCTGCAATGAACATGGATGTACGAGTTATCTACTCCAGTTCCTGCTCTCAGTATTTTGGGGCAATTACACAGAAGTGGGATAGTTGGATGGACTGGTTCTTTTTTTTCTTAAAGATTTTATTTATTTAATTTTAGAGAGAGGGGAAGGATGGGAGAAAGAGAGGGAGAGAAACATCAAATTGGTTGCCTCTCACACTCCCCCAACTGGGGACCTGGCCTGCAACCCAGGCATGTGCCCTGACCCGAAATCGAACCAGTGACCTTTTGATGGGAGAAAGAGAGGGAGAGAAACCTTGACCAGTTGCCTCTAATATGCACCCTGATGGGGAACCCAGGCATGTGACCTCACTGGGAATTGAACCCACAATCTTTTGCTTTGTGGAACGATGCCCCCAAAACTGAGCCACACTAGTCAGGGCTGGATGGGCTGATTCTTTTTTTTTTTTTATACAATGTTACATTTCAAATTTATTCTTAAAATTGAAAAGAAAAAATTATTTTTAAAGGTAGGCTTCTCATGCCATTTTCAAGCCCAGGAGCGAACAATTAGAAAAAATAGGGACAAACACTGAGCACTGAAACTGAGGAGGAACAGGGAGAGACAGCTGGGCAAACAGTGTCTAAGTCAAGGAACCTGAGCACTAGGGACTGTATCCCAGACTCCTGAGATACTGTTTATCAGGAAGAATTTCCGATTTTAGATTACGTATCTCCTTTGGATTCCATAGCTCTACATCTGTACTATTCTACCACCCCATATCACTTTCTACACTGGAGGTTACTTATACATAACTTGAGTTTCCTATTAACTGCAAACTTCCTAAGGGCAGCTACTATGCTGCATTCATCTTTGAAGGCAGAGCAGGACCTAGTACAGTCTCTGGAGCACAGCTTACGGTTAATAGATATTTACTAGATAGATGAAACTAATTATAAAAATTAGAGAAACAGACCTACTTACTCATTTCCTGGAGTTCCTTAAGGAAAGCACCACAATCATGTCAGGTTAGATGTTATTATAGTAGTTGAGTAACCAGAGGAAGTAATAATACCATTGTGGGAAAATAGGTCACATCTGAAATATTATGAGCAATCTCAGGCCTGTCCTAAGTAGTTTCTATCATAGGTGCTGGGAATAATCTAGAAAGGGCTCAGGGGACAGGTAAGCAGAAAAATAAAGACTCTGGAAGCTGTCAAGTGAGAAACAATTGAAAGAGTTGACTATTTAGCTTGGAGACAAGAAGACTAAAGAGAGAGACATAATAAGAGTTTGCAAATATTTGAAAGGCTTCTTATAGATGAGGAAGCTCCACAGGGTGATCCTGGACCATGGGTTTAAGAGCAAGGAGACAAAATCAATATGAGAGAACTTTTAATTTATTATTATTATTTTAATGATCACCATCTTTTATTGTATTTTTTTCCATTACAATTTATCCCACCTTGCAATGCAGGAGGTCAAGCCAGGAGATCTCGGTTGTTCATTCTGATAAGCTGGAAAATCCACAAGGAGAACTGGGTGGAACAGACACTGCCTTTATTACTCACATTACAGGGAGCACTGACAGTGGGGGGTTGGCAAGCAGGACTGCACCCCCATGTGTCTGAGACTTGTTTTAAGGTGTCCCAGACAAAGGTGGCATGTGTCCTATGTGACTTAAACTACATTACCTTAGTGTAAAGAAAAGGTCAAGAAGCAGTCACAGTACAGGAAGCCACTCCCAAAAGGTGATAAGGAGGAAGTTACCATCCATTTCCCAAACAATACACATTCCTTTTGGCCAGGGATCCCCTGGCCAGCCCTCAACGTGGGTGGTGGGAGAGCCATGTATTGACCCCACAACACTATACCCTCTTCTACCTCCCCCTACCCCCTTTTCCCCCACAACCACCACCTTTTTATTGTATTTTTATTGTACTATTGTCCATGTCCATGAGTTCTTTCTCTTACTCTGTTCCACCCCCTACCCACCTATCCCCAGAGATGTCAGCCTGCTCTATGAGAGAACTTTTAAATTTGAGCTTCCCAAACAATGAAATAGACTGCTTGAAAAGATAGTGAGTTCCCAACACAGAGGTGGTTAGAAATGTTTTAGAAAGGGAAACACAGACCAGATCCTGAAGATTCTTGTTTTGATCATCATAAATGTAACTGCCAAGCCTCAAATAGTTTCTTTAAAAAAAGGTCCTGAGTTTTTGATTGGAGGATTTCTAGTCAAGATGGAGGCATAGGTAAATGTGGCTTGCATCCTCACACAACCACAGCAATATTACAACTAAAATATGGAACAACCATCACTCAGAACCATCAGAATATTGAGCTGTACGGAAGTCCGACAACTAAGGAATTAAAGAAACAACATTCATCCAGACAAGTAGACGGGAGGGAGGGGTGGAGATATGGAGATGCAGCTGATCCCAAACCCACATGTGGTAGATATAAAACAGAGGGATGTCTTGGGAGCGAGGGAACCCAGCTCTACACCAGACCACCCAGCCCAGGGTTCCAGTGCCAGGAAGATGAGTTCCCATAACTCCTGGCTGTAAAAACCAGCGGGGTGGGCCAGCAGAAGAAACTGAGGGATTCTCTGCCTCTCTTCTTAAAGGGCCTCACACCACACATGGACTTATTCAGACTCACTCAGACTCACCATCTCTGTGCTCCAGCACTGGGGCAGCTGTGGCATATGGGGAGGAATTGAAGTGTCTGGTATCAGGGCATAAGCTGGGGGACAGCTTCTTCCCAGACAGAATTTCAGACAGCAGTTCTCGTACCTTTGCTAAGCCCTCCCCCACACAGAACCACAGAACAGTGGCACCACATCTGAATCTCCATCATCCTGGCTCACATGGTAAGCCCTGCCCTGATGATTGCCTAAGGGTCCACCCCATCCAACTTACAGGCCTACCCAAGCAACCCTCCCACCCTGTTAACAGTGACTTTTCTACACGAAGGGCTGGGCTAGGTGCAGGCTTCAGACCTACCTAAATCTGCTCAAACAAGCAACAGCTGAGCCCAGATCCCTGTACCTCTTGCTGAGTGGCCCCAGGCCTGGCACTAGCAGCAGTCATCTGCAGATCACTTTATAGATTATGCCAAGAGTCCCTAGACAGAACACAAGTGGAGGCTGACCTTGGCCTGCACCACCTGGGAAACCCCAGAGCCTGCAAACCCATTGGAGAGTTACAGCAAAGTTAGAGCACTACCCAACTACCTCCACATTCTACAGAGGGAGGTGGTTACTGGCCAGGGATCACAGGCAGTCCTACCTAGACTGGGTAAATCCCTCTCATTGACCTGCTGAGAGCAATCAAGACTCATATACAAGAGGAAGGAGTACTCAGTCCACATGGAGGGGGCACCTTGAGTACATAGCTTGGGAGATAGGGGAGGCTGAGCCACAGCACCGTACAGGACACTTACTGCATTAGGCCACGCTGCCAAGACACAGAGTCAGAGCAGCTCTACCTAATACATAGAAACAAACACAGGGAGACTGCCAAAATGAGCAGACAAAGAGATATGGCCCAAATGAAAGAACAGAACACAAGTTCAGAAAAAGAACTAAACAAAATGGAGATAAGCAATCTGTCAGACACAGAGTTCAGAACATTGGTTATAAGGATGCTCAAGGAAATTAGTGGGTACTTCGACAGCAGAGTGGATAAAGCCAAGAATCAGATTAATGATTTGGAACATAAGGAAGAAAAAGACATCCAATCAGTACAGAAAAAAGAAAAAGAATCCAAAAAATCAAGGATAGTGTAAGGAGCCTTTAGGACAACTTCAAACTTTCAAACATTTGCATCATAGGGGTGCCAGAAGGAGAAGAAAAAGATCAAGAAATGGAAACCTATTTGAAAAAATAATAAAATAAAACTTCCCTAATTTGGTGAAGGAAATAGACAAGTCCAGGAAGCATAGAGAGTCCCAAACAAGTTGGATGTAAAGAGGACCACACCAACACACATTGTAATTAAAATGCCAAAGTTTAAAGATAGAGAAATAATCTAAAAGGAGCAAGAGAAAAGCAGATAATTACCTACAAAGGAGTTCCCATAAGACTGCCAGCTGATTTCTCAAAAGAAATTTTGCAGGCTAGAAGGGATTGGCAAGAAGTGTTCAAAATGATGAAAAGCAAGGACCTACAACCTAGATTACTCTATCCAGCAAAGCTATCATTTAGAATCAAGCAGCAGATAAAGTGCTTCCCAGGCAAGGTAAAGCTAAACATGTTTATTATCATCAAATCATTATTATATGAAATGTTAAAGGAACTTATTTAAGAAGAAGATCAAAACTGTGAACATTAGCCCTGGCTGGTGTGGCTTAGTGGATTGAGTTCTGGCCTGCGAATCAAAGGGTCATCAGTTCGATTCCCAGACTAGGGCACATGCCTGGGTTGCAGGCAGGCCCCCAGTAGGGGAAGCACGAGAGGCAACCGCACATTGGTGTTTCTCTCCCACTCTTCCTCCCTCCCTTTCCCTCTCTAAAATAAAGAAATAAAATATTTTTAAAAACCTGTGAACATTAAAATGACAATAAATAGACAACTATCAACAATTGAATCTAAAAAAGAAACTAAGCAAACAATCAGAACAGGAACAGAATCATAGATATGGAGATCATTGGGATGGTAGCCAGTGGGGAGGGGGACATGGGGTGTAGGTGAAAAAGGTGACAGGTTTAAGAAGTACAAATCGGTAGTTAAAGAAGAGGCAGGGGAATGTTAAGAGCAAGGATAGGAAACGGAGTTGCCAAAGAATTCATGCACATGACCCATGGACATGAACAAAGGAGGGGAGATCGCCAGAGGGAGTAAGGGGTGCTGGGTGGAGGGGGGACACAGGGGGAAAATTGGGACAACTGTAGTAGTGTAGTCAATAAAATAACTACTTTTTTAAAAAAGGTTCTGTTCAGTTTCAAGGATACGATATCTTCTCTTATTTTTCTGAGGATACTACCCTTGTGTCCTTGGGGGTGGCGGGGAGGGAACATTCACTTACCACTCTTCAGAATATTAGTTTTTCTCAAATGATTGACTATTCTTAACCGTAAGCCCATTGCTGTAGCCGGAATCTCCTGGTAGCTTGTCTGGGAATGCTTTCTCTGCTTCCTGGCATTCTCAAATGGGAGTGGTGGACCTACCTACTATCAGGTGTGGTGTGTCAGTAGTTACTCATCTGGGAAAAGGGATTTCCCATTAGTTCTGGATGCTTCCAAAGCTCACATTCTTTGCTCTGGCCTGTAGGCAGACATCTGTACTTGACATGGCGGGGTAACAGCTTGTCCAATCTGACGTCCATAACCAGTCACCACTAGGTTTGCCTCCAGGCTCCCCTCTTGTTCCTTGTAACTGCCACCTCCAAGCTTGGGATTGAAGGCTTGGACCATTCTAGAATGATTTCTTCTTTCTACAACAGCCTTTTGATTTTTGAAAAACATCTTCCTCTAACTCCCAGTCCTGCCTGCCTTCTCTTATTTAGGAATTCCTTCTTATTTTTGATTCACCAAGAATATCTCTTTTTGGTTTCCAGTCATATTGTGGGGTTTATGATTTTAAACATGGCATCTTTTTCTGTCATTTTTAGGCATCTGTGCTCAGCTAACCATCTTAATTCAATCTCCTGTCCCTTCCAATTCTTAATGTTTTAATTTTATAAACACAAGAGGAAAAGTAAACAGAAAACACACAAGCATATTAAAAAACTCACTTAAAATTGTTTTTTGCCTGTCTCTCTTTCTTTCAAACTTGGGCCCAGCATAATGGCTCCCACAAAATAAGATGTCAAGAAGACGGGTCATCCCCTGAAGCAGTGACCAGAGACATTCACAAGTGCATCCAGGAGTGGGTTTCAAGAAGTGTGCCCCTTGGCCACTCAAAGAGGTCCAGAAAGTTGCCATGAAGGAGACGGGAGCTCCAGATGTACATCCTGATACCAGGCTCAACAAAGCAGTCTGGGCCAAAGGAACAGGCATGTCTCATACCGTTATCAGGTGCGGTTTTCCAGAAAACGTAATGAGGATGAAGATTCACCAAACAAGCTCTATACATGTGTCACCTATGTACCTGTCTCCACTTCCAAAAGTTTATAAGCAATGAATGTGGATGAGAACTAACTGCTATTGTCAAATAAAGTTATAGAGCTGCCAAAAAGTATGTTTTCCCTCCCAATAAATGAATAAACAGAATTGAAACAGACTCATAGACACAGAGCGAAATGGTGGTTGCCAGAAGAGAATGAGGTTGGGGGACTGGGTGAAAGAGGCAAAGGGATTAAGTACAAGTTGGTTGTTCCAGAATGGTAATGCAGATATAAAGTACAGCTCAGGGAATGTGGTCAGTAATATTGTAATAGCTGTGTGTAGTGCCAGGTGGGTACTGCAAATATTGTGGGAACACTTTGTAAAATATATAATTGTCTACATCTATTTACATGCTGCATCTATACAAAATAATACTGAAAGTAAATTGTAATTGAAAAAAATAAACATCTATTAAAAAGAAAAAATTGTTTTTTTCCTAATTGTTATAGTACTAGCACAGAGCTCAAATCTAAGATCATTAAAAATAATATCAATCACTATAATACTAAATACTGCAAACATTTTGGAATATATGTGAAATGTACATGTACACATACATACATAACTGACTATAAATAAATCTGCATATATTCATGTATAAAATATGCTACTTTTATATACATATATTATTATATAGAATGAAAATAAACTCTTCAAATTACCTTAGCTATTTCTTGAATTCCCTTGTAAAGTGCTCTGTGACTATTGCAGTAATGAAGCCAAGTACAAACTTCTGGTTACCTTTTCTTTGAGCACTTTGGTTTTTCTCATTTTTGTGCATTTCATCTTATAAATGTCACACTTTCGCTGGCTAACTCCAGGAGACTTGTTCCTCCAGCAGTGTTTTCTTCACCACGTACCGCGGTCTCTGCAGGCTTAGCAGACATGAACGTAGGATGTCTACAGCCTCTGCCATCCTACATGCCGGGAACGGCATGTGCGCTCTGCCTTTTAAGGTCGGTTAATCTTTGTTGTTATTAAAGTAACTCATGAACATAGTTTTAGAAACCTAATAGTAATTCACATTCTTCTTTATTTATATCATAATTTTTTTGTAAACCAGCATTTAGAGCTTACATTATTATGACTATGTAGTTTTTTTTTGCTGAGCTAAGTAAAATAGCATGATCATATTATCTTTCCTATTCAATTTTTAAAAATATTCCTAGAGTTATTGACTTAAAATTTTTCTATTAACTTATACAATCATTAATTATAAATACTCCAAGAGCTCTGTAATATGCCTGACAATTCTATTTTCCATCCAATCAGGTGGATTAGTTTTTTTTTTTTTTCCAAGAGACCTTTTCCCTGGAGATTTCTCTCCTCATGTTCCAACCTAGGCCTCCTGTACAGATGTCATTCTATGTTGAATCTTCTGGTTCCTATAATTCCTGTTGCATGGTTTTCTTTCTTATTTTTCTAAAGAACACCATTCAGCATTTTTTCTGATAAAGAACACATGAGCAGCAATGCGTCAAAAAGATCATACACATGATCAATTGGGAATAGATTCAACGCAACTCCTATCAAGATTCCAATGATGTATTTCACAGAACTAGAACAAACATTGCAAAAATTTCTATGGAACCATAGAAGGCCCTGTGTAGCAACAGCAATCCTGAGAAAGAAGAACAAAGTTGGAGGAATCATGCTATCTGGTATCAAACTATACTATAAGGCCATAGTAATCAAAACAGCATGGTACTGGTATAAAAATAGACATATATGACAATGGAACCGAATAGAGACCCAGAAATAACCCCACATTAATATTTGACATAGGAAGCAAGCACACACAATGGTCTAGGTAGTTTATTCAATAAATGATGTTAGGAAAACTGGACAGATACATGCAGAAAAATGAAAGTAGACAACCTTCTTACACCACACACAAAAAGAAATTCACCATAGATTAAAGACTTCAGTGTTAGACACCAAACCATAAACATTGTAGAAGAAAACATAGGCAGCAAAATCTTGGGCACAGCTCATAACAATATTTTATTGGATATATCTCCCCAGGCAAAGGAAACAAAAGAAGAAAATAAACAAATATAATGATATCAAACTAAAAAGTTTTTATGCAGCAAAGGAAAACATCGGAAAAAAAATAAAAGCAACCCACAGAATGGGAGAAGATATTCACCAATATATCTGATAAGGGGTTAATATCCAAAATTTATAAAAAACTTATAAAACTCAACACACAAACACACATGAAAAAACCCAATTAAAAAAAATGGGCAAAGGACCTGAATAGACACTTCTCCAAAGAGGACATGCAGATAGCCAATAGGCATGAAAAGATGCTCAGTGTCACTAGTCATCAGAGAAATGCAAATTAAAACCACAATGAGATACCATCTCACACCTGTCAGAATGGCCCATCATCAACAAATCAGTAGACAAGTGCTGGCAAGGATGTGGAGAAAGGGGAACAATTTTGCCCTGTTGGTGGGAATGCAGATTGGTGCAGCTACTGTGGAAAGCAGTATGGAGATACCTCAGAAAATTAAAAATGGATCTGCCTTTTGCCCTAGCGATCCCACTTCTCGGACTACATCCAAAGGAAACCCAAACACTAATTTGAAAGAACACAAACACCCTTATGTTCATTGTAGCATTATTTATAATCACCAAGATATGGAAGCAGCCCAAGTGTCCATCAGTAGATGAGTGAATAAAACAACTATGGGACATTTATACAATGGAATACTACTCAGCAACAGTGTGGATGGACCTGAAAAACACTATGCTAAGTGAAATAAGCCAGTCAGAGAAAGACAAATACCATATGATTTCATTCACATGTGGAATCTAATGAAAAAACTGAACTAACAAACAAATTAGAGACAGACTTACAGATAACAGGATGACAGCTATTGGGAAGGAAGGTTAGGGGGTGGAGGGATTGAGCAAAAAAGGAAAATGAACTCATGGACATGGATAACAGTGTGGTGATTGTGGGGAGAGGGAGGAGGTATAAGAAGAGTAAATGGTAATGAAAATAATACAATAAAATGAATTTTATAAAAAAGGAAAAAAGAGCACACAAAAGATAAAATATTTTAGGATTTATACTCTTATATATCTAACAAGATATTTTATTTTATTGGGAGACTCCCCCCCAAAACTGAATTATCTTCTGGAGAGCAGGCCTCTTATAGAATAGGCTTCCCCCTGCTAAGTCAGGGTTCTAGGAACCCATCTGTATCAGTGTACCAGCTGGCGTTGTTGTGAGAGGCTGCGTTTGGCTTTGGTGATTTTTTTTTTTTTAATGATGGGTGATTTATGAGTGCACCTACCCACACCACACTGAGTGTCCAGTGGTTTTTGACTAAAAACAGCATGACCTCTGTGCCCCATCCTCCCTATTCACCCCATCTCACCAGAGTGACTTTTTTTGTTTCTCCAGTGAAAATAGTCTTCAAAGGGAACCATTTTGCTGATGTGGAAGAGTTGAAACAAACAAAAAATGGCAGAAGCACTAAAAGGTGTCAAAGTTGACGAGTTCAAAAACTGCTTTGAGCAGTGGACAAAACGTATCGATAGTTATATTGCATCAAATGGAGAGTACTTTGAAGGTGACTAAAGTTTAAACCTGTAAGAATAAATACACAACTTTTTATAAATAAATTTTGTGTTTTGAGTCTCCCCTTGTATTTATACTTGGTTAATATTTTGGCTGGATAGAAAACTCTTATGTCAGAAAATAATTCCTCAGATTTTTGAAGGCAGTGATCCACTGACTTGTAGTTTTTATTATTGTTATGAAGAAGTTCAATGCCATTTTGACTCTCCATACTTCTTAAGTGAACTATTTTTTATATTTTCCTCTGAAAATTTTTAGGATCTCCTTTTTATTTTTGGTGTTCCCATGATATTTATGGTTTGGGACCTTTGTGGTAGGTGTCCAACATGCACTTTTTATCCTGGAGACTCAGACTGAAATTAATTTGTTTCCTCTGTTTGTGTGTGTATAGGGAGGAAGGCCGTTTGCTTGGTTGTACAAGGAAAATGAGAGAAACTGCACTATGCATGCAGTCCTTCATCCACAGTTTTAGTTTCATGCCTCGCACAACCTTCCTTATTTCTTGCTGATTCAAATTCACCTGCCTCTCTTTGTTGTCTCCCTTGGAGGCATTTAACTGGCTGGGTTCTCCATTCTGCATATTGTCTCATCTATTCATTTTTTAAAAAATCTAAGGAGATGTTAACATGTCATTCATTTGGTCTTTTGGGCTTTTTATTTTTTTTTAATTCCTGACATTTTATCACATTTATTATGCTTGTGTTAAGCCCACAATATTTAATCAGAAGTCTAAAAAGCTTTTAGTGTGAGCTTTTGAAGCCAGAGATGCCATAGTTTGGTTTCAAAGGAGTTACTGGGGAAATGTTTCAAAACAGGACAAAGAATAGGAATATAAGGTTTTTCTTTAGTAAACTTAACCCCTTGCCTCCTGCAAGCAAATGATATAGATGATATCAACTAACTCTAGCCTTTCCCTCTTGCCTCAAGTCTTATCTGTTGTTGACTTTACCAACCCTTCTTTGGTTGCTAACAGCAAGAAGGATCTGTTGTTTTACATCACTGGACTGGCCAAAATATGGGCTAGGAGTCATTGTGAGTGCTAATCGGCAAATCAGACCTAAATACAGAGATTATGAAGGATTGTGTTAGTCCTAGGGACCAGCTGTTACTTACTTCATCTTAAGGATATCTGACTCTGAATTGAATTAAAAAAAAAATGAGCAAAGGCAAGAAGAAAGTTACCATGCTGACACTGTGATACCACCACAGCTGTTATATTTCTGATGATGCATTTGATATTTTTCCTATAATGGATATCTTTCTAATTCAGAGTACTATATCTTTCCTAGAGTTTCTAAGAATCCAGGTGTAGTCCAATTGCCTAGGTTTGAATCCTGGCTCTGTCACTTATTAGCCTTGTGACTTTGGGGAAAATACTTAATCTCTCATGCTACAGTTTCCTCATCTGTGAATTGGGCATACAATGGTAACTAGCTCATACACAGAGTAATTGTGAAACTAAAATTAACATAATATCTCATGCATTTTAAATATAAGGGTTTTCTATGGTTATTGTTGTTATTTCAAATGAGAGTATGCTGGGATTGCTAATGTGGTTTTAAAGAAAATCATTAGAGCCCTGGCCAGGTGGCTCAGGTGGTTGGAGCATCGTCCTGTACACCAAAAGGTTGCAGGTTCAATCCCTCCCACTCAGGGCACATACCTAGGTTGTGGGTTTGATCCCCAGTCAGAACATGTATGGGAGGCAACCAACGGATATTTCTCTCTCACATCAATGTTTCTCTCTCTCCACCCACCCTTTCTCTCTCTATAAAATCAATAAGCATATCCTCAGGTGAGGATTTAAATTAAAAAAAAAGAAAATCTCATTAAGCATTAAGGGAAACACAAAACTCAATGATCTGGAGTCATAGCTATTGATCAAATACAAGATGTAGAGCTAATTCCTTAGCAACAAAGCCTCAAATGACATACAAGAGACTCCTTTTTGAAGACCCACCATGTTCCTCTTTTCTATTACTGGTTATCAATGTTTCCAAGGCAAAAGTTCAAGTTTGCCTAATAAAGCAAGTACTCCACATGTTAAAAGAATGGGTCAAGGGAACTCCTTATGTGCCCATGTGATATTCCTAGATTTCCTTTTCCTGTCTCTTTAGGAAATTGCCTTTCTTATCTGATTCTTTTTCTATAAATGGACACAGTATGCTTGGAAGACCATGACTAACTATGGATTCGGATGTGAAGCTACTGTGAAAGGTGAGATACTTTGCTCTGGCTTATCTGCAGCCTTGAGCCCTTGTGTGATGTTGAGAGAAGGTGAAAGGCTGGCAGGGAGAGGGTGCTGCACACAGGAGCCAAAGGTGCTGACATGTGAAAAGACCTAAAGATGTCCTACCCTTGAATTCTCTCCCTAAGGAGAATTGTGTTGTGCTGAAAAGAGCCCAGGATCCAGAGTCTGTCAGATCCAAATTCTACTCCTAACCCCCAATTCAATTTCTTAAAGCTTTATGACCTTTGTTTTCTTCATTGGCAAAATGAATATTTCTCAGTGTTGATACTGGGAATGAATCATATCTGTCCTAGACACTAAGCTGTGTGCTCCTCCCAAACTGAACATGGTGAACCAAGCTGGAGACTGCTTCCTGGGGATTCTTTCGTTCCTTAAACCATAAATGTATGTCTCAGCTTCCTTCCATATTCTAGCCAGAAACCATTTGTAAACCAATTTTTTCACAAAGAAGTATGATAGTATGATTAATAAAAGACTTTTAAGAATAAAAATAAGTAACATTAGCATAGAACGATGTGGAGAAGTTGAATGGGTTTAGTTCAAGAAGAAAAATGAAAGATATCATTTCTAAATATTAAATCAATTTTTCACGTATATTTTCATTTAAGATATTAAAGGAGAGAGAGAAACATTGATTTGTTGTTCCACTTATTTATGCATTCATTGGTTGCTTCTTGTATGTGCCCTGACTGGAGATTGAACCCGCAAGGCATGTTGGAACAATGCTCTAAGCAACTGAACTACCTGGCCAAGGCTGATACACTTTTTAAGTAGATGAAAATGAGTGTCAAGCTGTCCAAATACTTAGATTTCATCAGACACATTTTAAACTAATATGTACTTTTGGTTTAATATATTAACATTTATAATCTGCTGAAAATTATATCCTTGGCAACTATTTAAACATACATTGAAAAAAAATTTAAAGTATATTTTATTGATTATGCTATTACAGTTGTCCCATATTTTCTCCCCTTTATTCCCCTCTGCCTTGCACCCCTGCTTCTCATCAGCATCCCCTTCTTTAGTTCACATCCATGGGTCATACATATAAGTTCTTTTCATTCTCCATTTTGTATACTATTCTTAACCTCCCCCTGTCTACTTCATACCTACCATTTATGTTTCTTATTCCCTGTACCTTTTCCCCCATTCTTCCCCCTCCACCTCCTCACTGCTAACCCTCCATGTAATCTCCAATTCTATGATTCTGTTCCTGTTCTTGTTTGCTTAGTTTTTTTTTTTTTAGGTTCAGTCGTTGATAGTTGTGAGTTTGTTGTCATTTTACTGTTCATAGTTTTGATCTTTTTTTTTTAGATAAGTCCCTTTAACATTTCATATAACAAAGGCTTGGTGATGATGAACTCCTTTAACTTGACCTTATCTGGGAAGCACTTTATCTGCCCTTCCATCCTAAATGATAGCTTTGCTGGATAGAGTAATCTTGGATGTAGGTCCTTGCCTTTCATGATTTTGAATATTTCTTTCTAGACCCTTCTTGCCTGCAAGGCTTCTTTTGAGAAATCAGCTGATAGTCTTAAGGGAATTCCTCTGTAGGTAACTGTCTCCTTTTCTCTTGCTTTAAAGATTCTCTCCTTACCTTTCATCTTGGGTTATATAATTATGATGTGCCTTGGTGTGTGCTTCCTTGGGTCCAACTTCTCTGGGACTCTGAGCTTCCTGGACTTCCTTGAAGTCTATTTTCTTCACCAGATTGGGGAAGTTCTCCTTCATTATTTTTTCAAATAAGTGTCCCATTTCTTGCTCTTCCTCTTCTCCTTCTGGCACCCCTATAACTCAGATGTTGGAACATTTAAGTTGTGCCAGAGGTTCCTCAGCCTCTCCTCATATTTTTGAATTCTTGTTTCTTCATTCTGTTCTGGTTGAATGTTTGTTTCTTCCTTCTGCTCCAAACCGTTGATTTGATTGCTGGTTTCCTTCCCTTCACTGTTGGTTCCCTGTGTGTTTTTCTTTATTTCACATTTCATAGCCTTTACTTTTTCCTCTATTTTGCGACCTACTCAACCATTTCTGTGAGCATCTTGAATAGCAGTGTTTTGAACACTGCATCTGATAAGTTGGCTATCTCTTCATTGCTTAGTTCTATTTTTTGGAGCTTTGATCTGTTCTTTCATTTGGGTCTCATATCTTTGTCTTGGCATACCTGTTCCATTGTAAGGGGCAGAGCCTTAGGTATTCACTAGGGCAGGGCAACCCACATCGCTGTATTGTGGTGCTGTATGTGGGGGAAGGGTCAGAGAGGGAAGAATGCTGCTTGCTTGGCTCTTCACTGGCTTTCAGTCACTTCCCCAGCTAACCACTAGCAAATTGGGTCTTTCTGGTGCTTATTCCCGGGTGAATGGGCTTGTGTACATTCTAGGAACCTGTGGGTCTCTCCAACAAACTCTCCTGTGAGGCTGGAAGTTTCTCCTACCACCTCAACCCCCACAGGATTTCTCAGTCGGCAGTTTTGAGGCTTTATTTTCCTGCACTAGAACCCTGGGTTGCATGGTCTGTCTCTCTGCCCACTTGTCCCTCCCAGTTATCCATATGCAAATGTTGGTCCACCTGGTCCGCCAGCTGCTGTCTCACCCTCCCAGTTCTCTAGGCGCTGCCTTGTCACACATCCTCTCTGCCCCAGATACCTGTCTCTGCCTCTCTTACCAGTCTGAATGAATGTTTCTTTAACTCCTTGGTTGTCAGACTTCTATACACTTCGACTTTCTGGCTCTTCTGGGTTTTTTTTTTTTTAACTTGGTTGTTCTTCTTTTGGTTGTGCGAGGAGGCAAAATATCAAAAAGTTTTTGATGTTATCTTTAAAACAGATGAGAAAGTGCATAGCTTTTCAAAATTCTCTTTTTGGGAGGGCTGGGAGGCTGGTGAGCAAAAATATTTGAGGACTTCCAACTTAGAGTGTTTTGAAAATATGTTCTGAACAATGGATTTCTATGAATTTTATTTCATAGATTTTTTCATTGAAATGTTTTGTGTTTGTTTAAATTTACTTTATCTCTGTAAATCCTTAAGATCAATAATTACAATATACAGGTACAATATCCTCCATCCTTGCTCAAGTTACCGCTGTCTAGATACTTGCTCAAAGCAAGTAGACCTCATATTACCATGATCACTAGATGAAGGAACACACCTTGTAGGAAACCACAGTAACATGTTTATTTTAAAGTCTAATTTGTTCTCATTCTTTGCTGCCTCCTTCAACTTTTTAATAAACCACAAAAGAAAGAAGGGAAGGAAGGAAGGAAAAAGAAAGGAAGGAAGAAGGAAGGAAGGAAAGCAGGTAGGAAGGAAGAAAGGAAGAAGGAGGCAAAATTGGAGATTACTTGATAAGGAGGATGAGTGGGAGAGGAACATAATGAGTGAGTAATCCTTAGTCTTCTTTGTGAAGTTATTTTTATGGCCACCCCAAGCCTCAAATATCAGTGGGGAGGGAAGAGTTGAGAATAAATTAGTATGTTCATTATTAGGGAACCCTTTCCTGATCAGAAAAAAAAAAGTTGTCTCAGGAAAAACTGGTTTATGGAAATGAGCTTTCCATGAACATCTTTATGCACTTTTCTGTTGGTTACAAGAGAGACAGCAGTCAGGGGCTGGAAATGAAGAGAAACTTCTGCCAGCTGCATTTGTTGTGAGTAGAGGGACAAGGATTTCTTTTAGCAAAGGAATTGCAAAGTATTGGGGTCCCTGGGATCAGTGGTCAATTAAAGCAATCAGGTATTTAATAAGAGGTATGTCTATAAACACAAAAATAAAAACAAAGGTTAATGATCAGAGCAAATTATAAACCAGTTTCTGAGTCTCTAAGGCTGTCAGTCAAGAAGATTTTAAAAAGGCTCGGCTTTTTGTGCTGGAATGAAGACAGGCAGTGACATTCTGATAGTTTCTCCTGGTGGTCAGTTTGAATGCCTCCGGTGATGTCATCACATTCTCAGGCAAATTCTACATGGTTACACGGTGTCAGTCACTGAGATTGTTTAAGCATGAGCTGTTGTGGCAATTTTTCTGAAGTTTATGTTATGCAATTTCAGCAAAAAAAGGTTTTACTTCTCAATAGTTCCAAGTCAAAGGATGGGAGAAAAATGAAACAGTTCAGAGGGTAACAGTCAAATATTTAAGAGAACTAGAAATATTCAGGAACCAGTTTAATTTATAGGTGAAAAATAAAAACTTAAGACAATTTCATTAGAATCCAATATCCACAAATTTACTTAGTAATTTCACTAAAAACTATAATTCACACCTTGGCTAGTATAGCTCAGTGGATTGAGTGTGGGCCTGCAAACCAAAAGGTCACTGGCTCAATTTCTAGTCAGGGTACATGTCTGGGTTTCAGGCCAGGTCCCCAGTAGGGGTCCCGAGAGGCAACCACACATTGATGTATCATTCCCTCTCTTTCTCCTTCCCTCCCCCTCTCTCAAAAAATAAAAAAAATCCCAACCCTATAATTCAGTAATTTCTCTCTAAAACCACTCTCTTTTTTTTTAAAAAAAAAAAGTCAAATTGAGACTGTTTTACAGCATAAGTCTAGTTTCAATAAATTTGGCCTAATTATTTTCATAAACACAACAAGAATACTAATTGACCATGCAGGCTCTTTTAAACTTGTCTTGCTGCAATTTCATAGGAAATTTCCAGATTTAACTTCAATTAGCCTCTAAGGCTAAGAAGTCAAACCACATAGTTGCCATAATACTTTGTCTGCAATACCTATAGATTTCAGTGAATTCCTCAGGTTTTTGAAATCTCCCCGAATGTGTTGAGGTTCTTCTTTTGCCATCTCCCAGGGAAGAAACTTCCATTTCTTACCTGGAAAGACTGTTGCTTAACATGTAATCCAGGTACCAGGCTGTTTTTACAAGGGGATTTCATCAGCCTCCAAAGTCAGTCTTAATTCTTTAAGGCTTTCTGGTGACACCCAGAGTTTGTGCATGTCTTTCAAACATGACATTCCAGTCAAAGTCTTGTCAATAAAACCAATTACCAATTGTGTCCTGTTATTAAAGGACAGATTGTTATTGGATTTATGCAAACAAACATATTGCCATGAAAAGAATACTCATTAAATTTTTCAAATTTTGAAGGCATCAAGTAAGGAGAAAAATATGTATCATCACTGCTTACAAAGGTATAATTCACCAAGTTGCTCTAAATCATAAAATTATAATCATCCTTAGTTCACTCAGTCCCATATAATCAATTCTTGTTTATCCTGATCACTTGTCAGCATTTTATGAATCCAGTTATTCCTTAGAGTTCTATAAATCTTCATCCAGTTTAAAGGTGTAATCTTAAAATTTATTTTCAGAAACCTGTGTTTTAGAATAAGTTAGTCCTCCCCTTGGTTCATTCTGAAGATAAATACTTACAAAAGCATTGGAGTAAAACAGTGACTGTCTGTTAATGACAAAATTTAACATGACACATGGTTGTACATCTGATTATAATGCAATTGACAGATAAATTTGCTTTTCTGTAACAGTATATTAATATAACAATTAGAACTACAAATGAAAATATATCAGAACTTTGTACATTTAGAGATTTTTATATAATCTCTAGAACATTAATTTTAGTAATAACATTACTATTTATTTGACATATCTTCCCATATAATTTTAGCATATCAAATTGGCCTAATTTATTTAAACATTTTTTTTTTAATAAAGAGAGAACAAATTTTCGAGGTATTCCAGGGGTCCATTGGAATAACCCAAAGCCATTTTCAGCTTAAGGCAAAGTCTAAACTTTGAATCCCGGGAAGTTTGCCAAATATACTTGACCAAAAAGATCATATACGATTATGAAACAATATTAAATTATCTATTTACCCAAAGTGACAATAAAAGGTATCAAACATAAATAGAGGTTAGCAAAACTTTAATTCTTAGGATTGAGAAAACTGTTTTCTTAAGTAATGAACGAACTGATTGAGACAACACAAAAATCTTAATAGAACATAAAATCCTTGTTTTCTATGTAAAACTTTTTTTATAATATCTGGAGCAGAATAATAACACAAAAAAAAGACACTTTGGCCCCTTGACTAAAAAATAACCAAATTCTGATTCTGTATCAGCTTACTTTTGATATTTATATTTATTTACTGAATCATATTTATTCCAATCTTATTCAGATTAACCATATATAAAATTTCCTCTCAATATTTCTTTCACAAGCTTTTCACAACTTGCCACTGCCCTTTTACTTTGCCTCTTCTAAACTCATTCAGGAATAACCAATGTTAATAAAAACTATTCTTTTAATTCTTTTAAAAGTGTACCTTATATCTTCTAATACCAAAAACATACGTTTTGTCCATCTTAATAAGAATTCTAAACTCTTAGAAATTTTCATTTCTAGTAACAACTAAAAAGTAAGCAATCAGCATTCTTCAGATTTGCAAATTATAAATACATGTTATAATCTTTAGATCATCGGCTCTTTCATTGGCAAATATATTCACAACTTCTTAAAACACATATATTTTTAAGAAAGTACAATACATCTTCATTATCAGATTCAAATTTATCTTTTAGTTTCTCTGTAATAACGAGCTGAAAATAGGTAAACTTAGAATAACCCAACAATTAATGTTTCAGTATAGAATGTTATTCTGAGATATCTAGATATTCAATAATTTTTATCATTTAACTTAGTAAAGCTGTAAAATTTCAAGTTACCAAAAGAATTTGGGAAAGTATATTTAAGCACATGTGTCATATAACATAATTATTACTGAAAGTTTTCATCAAAACCTTTCTATTTTAGTTATGTTTATTCATTAATTCTTAACAATTCTATGTGATTTTGAATTATTACCCAATCTATTTTCTTCAAAAATTTTGTAACAGAGATAACATAAACTTATTTTTGTAAACACAGGTAAAACAAAAAATAGCACATTTGATATTAGTAAATCTTAAAAGACATATCTATTTAATGAAATCAAACCTAAACTAGCTTTAATATCAAATATTTGCCCAGATCATATGACCTTAAAAAGTACTTGTGTTAGTTTCTATTTCCTATATATGTACTTAATTCTTAAGCCAATTAAATATGATAAACTAGTAATATCATGTGGGGCAGAAAACATCATACTATGCATATATAAACATAGACAAACAGATATTGCAAACAGATAAAAATAAATAGAATTACTAATAAATGTAGTCAAGATTTTTTATTTGCCTTTGACAACTTTTTAAAAATTACTATTGGACTTTAAAAAATAAACTTCCAATTTTGTCAAATTTCTTATCAGTGATTAAATCCTTTAAAACTTGTCAGATACACCAATTCTTATAAACTTGTATCTCAATAAACTTAAATTTTTTTCACTTTGTTTGGAAATCTCTAACTTTCCCTTCTGCCTTTTTCCCCTTAAATTTCTTGTTAATTAACCTGACTAGCATCTGCAAACCCCAAAAAACTAAAAAGCAAATTCAAAAGTTTTAATACATGTTATATTTTGGTGTATCTGTTATTTTCTTTTTCTTCTAAAGTGCTGGGAAGTTGTACTTTCAATGTCCTAATTTGTTACAATATCTTCAAATATCTGAAGGTAAATAGGAAAGGGTCCGAGTAGACTTTGATTTTTGTTCTGATTTATGTCCTTTCATTTTATTAAGGGTGTCTTAATGGTTAGTTATTATATCAATGTGAGAGCTCTCTGAAATTTTTTAATTAAAAAAATTTTTCCAGTTGAAAACATCCATCATCCACCCAGAGACAGTAGGATTTTAACAGCAATCCAAATCAATAAGCATTTTATGTACTAACTAAGGAAGCAAAATGCTCTCATAAAGAGCATAAAGCAAAGGATACATCCCTCACAGTCTATTCCCAGAGACAGTGTAAGAAAGATGGGGAGCCCTGTGTTTCAACAGCTGTTCCTAAACACAGGGAATCATGTGCTTTGCCCTCTTTGAACAGAATAGGGTTTAAGAGCCCCTAAACTTGGATCCACAGACTATCAGGCTGCCCATCAGATTCATATACATCATCCAGGAGGCAGAGATAATAGAGAATCTCTGGAAGGAATAGGATCAATATAAGGTACTCAAACTAAGTTTTTACCAGAAGCTCATTTGCCCAAGAAACAAGTTTCATAAATATTTTCTCTTGCCAACTTAAATTTAGAAGACAGAAAAGAAGTCACCATGTCCAAACTCCACCAAACCCTGCAGACAGATGATTAGACATGCTGACAGGATAAAATGCTTACCATCTCTACCAGCTGTGGGTAGACGTCCATGATCTCTCAACTGCAACACTCCCGGAAGTAGCCGTGTTTCAGCCGTGAATTCTGTCAGGGCTCATCACACTGTTGGGGGCAAAAACATATTAATACATTTTTTCTCCATGTTCTAAATTCTTTTGTCTGGGCTAGTCATCAAATTAACCAAAACAGATTAACAGAAGTTTTCATGTATGCATATTGGGAATTCACATAAGCATGAAAATTCCAAAGACAGTGAGGTAACATTGGGTATATAAGACATTTGGGGGCTATCATCAATAAATCAACAAACAAGTGCTGGTGAGGATGTGGAGAAAAGGGAACCCTTGTGCACTGTTGGTGAGAATGCTGACTGGTACAGCCACTGTGGAAAGCAGTATGGTGTTTCCTCAAAAAAATAAAAATGGTACTGCCTTATGACTCAGTGATTTTGTTGCTGGAGAAAATAGGATTTTTTCACATTATTGCAGGAAATGCATGTCAAGGACACACAGATAGGAAGATTTGAGGTGCTGTGGTAAGATTTACTGTGCAAAAACAAAGGACTACCCCCGGTATACCATGCCCTATGTCTCATCCATTACCAGGTGGCTCAGCTCTGAATTGCTGTGGAAGAAGTGCCGCCTCTGGGGCTGCAGGCCCACACTTGTCCCCACTAAGCCAGGACCCAGAGCACTGTGCCATACCATACCCTTTGCATCTGAGGCTTCAGTAGTCTAGCTTAGTCTTTGTTCTCGTCCAGCCCATGGCCAGCACTGTGCCTTGGTCGGCCCGGCTGCTACGGAGAGAGGAAGCATGCACAGGTACTGCCAAGACAGGCCTTCGTGAAGCTTTGATTATATTTCCATGGGCTAGGGAGAGAGCAGGCTTTCTTTCAAACTATCCAATTTCTTTCTTGGATCTTCCTGGGGCTACACTGGTGCCTTTCCTTACCCAATCCTTTTCCTGGATCTTCTGGGGTTTCATGTCTTTATCCTATCTGAGCCTTTTCCCAGGCTAGACTCCTCCCCTTTAGGGTCACCATTTTGGCTCCTACTGTACATTCTCATAGTTTTGCCTTGTCACCTGGCTTCCATTGTGCATGTCTCAGCAGAGGAATTTCCCCCTTGTTGTTTATCCCTCCTCTCAGTAACCCAGGTGAAAGGACTGGTTGTTCCCTAGGGTGATTGGAAAGCCAGTCCTTTCTCCTTACTTGAAGGGATGGAGGGACATCAATCCCCTTGACGAGGCAATGTGGCTATCCCCTGGACTGTCTGGGAAGCTGTTATTTCCTAGTCAATCAGGCTTAATGTCTGATGTCATTTGCTCCCTTCTTTTGTAATAACTAACTACTGACTGTAACAAGTCCACTTCTGGGAACATATCTGAAGAAACATGAAACACTAATTCAGAAGAATACATGCACCTACACGTTCAATGCAGTGTTATTTACAGTAGCCAAGGTTTGAAAGTAGTCCACGTGCCCATCAGTAGATGAGTGGATAAAAGAGCTGTGGTACTCTTCACAATGGGATACTATCCAGTCATTATACATACTTTTTTAGAAAAGGAATTCTTACCTTTTGCCACAGCATGGATGGACCTGGTGAGTATTATGTTAAGTGAAATAAGCCAGTTACACAAAGAAAAATACTATATAATTTCACTTATGTGTATAATTTAATGAACAAAATAAATTGACAGACAAAATAGAAACAGATTCATAGATACAGAGAACAGACTGACAGCTGTTAGAGTGGAGGGGATTTGGGGGCTGGGAGAAAAAGGTGAAGGGAGTAAGCAAAGTACAAAAACCTCATAGACACAGACAGTGTGGTGATTAGCAGAGGGGAAGAGGGATGGAGAAAGTAGAAGAGGATAGAGGAGGGATAAATGGTGATGGAAGGAGACTTTGGTAGTGAATATACAAAACGATATATAGATAATGTATTATGGAATTGTAGACTTGAAACAATATAACTTTATTAACCAATGTCATCCAAATAAATTTTATAAAAATTAAAAATTAAGTAAAACTACAAAAAAAGAAAGATGAAGAACAGTATGTTTTTATTCATGTTCTATATGACACAAGTGAAAAAATTCAAAAGAAAATGTAACAGTGGTTGTCTTCTGGAAGAAAACTGGACAAAAAAAGACATTTTGGATAAAGGAGAAAGGAGGGGGGTGAACTATTCGATTTCAGAAGAGAGAAGGGGGGATTTACAGGTAGTTGAGGAAGAGGAGAATATACGTGCTCGGCGAATCCACGCTAGGTGACTCAGACTCTGTGCCACACAGGAGGTATCTAGGTAACAGTCTGCCTGAAGCCCTCTTATTTACCATACCCTGAAGCAGGTCGCTCTGCCTGAATCTCCTGGGCAGGCAAGGGGGGAGGGTCAAAGTTTCTTTCTGAGTCTTGTTTCTTAATAAACAGCTGTAAATCAATATCCCCCAAAGCAGCTTCAGTTGACAAAACGTTGGTTCCCTTCAAGCTTTTCATACCAAAACTGCTGCACAGAAGCTAAGCATAAGCCCCAGAAGGCCCCAGACTCTTTAAAAAAAGTCAAGAGCAAGTTAAATTTGTTTCCTCTTATTCTGGTAATAAACATTGGTCATATTTAACAGTGAAAATGGGACATTTAGCCAGCAAGAAATTTAACTTGCATCCAGGTATTTGTATTTATATGTCATGTTCTAAATGACATCTACTTCAAAATTTGTTGACCAACGTTGATAAGTTGTGTTTGTTAGATATTTATCCTGGTAACTTCATACAGTTTTATATTTCTATGTAAATACATATCCATACACACATACATTTTATGGGAAATGTTTAACTTATGGCAGCTCCTTGTGCTAAATGTTCTGTCCAGTAGTCCTAGGAAAACCCCAGATGGCTGGTTCACTTTACACAACCAAGCCTTCAAACACCATCGTTTATCAACCAAAATTGTAGGCACTGTGCCTAAGAAGAAATGATCACTTTCTATGGCTGCCCTTGCCAACCCAAGCCTCAAGGTGAGGCCAAAATGCTGGCACTTATAAACACTCAGAGGTGGTTGGTGAAAGTTCTGAGACCTGAAATAAATGTCCATCTCTGAACCCACGCCCTTGGCCTTTCTTGACACTCATTTCCAGCCTGGAAGCCAGTATTTTTCATCCCGATTATTTAAATATGTGTCCTCTGGTAGGTGGGCTAAAGAAAGCCTGGGAGAATCACAGAGTTTCATGGAGTCACATCACAGGTTAGTCTATCAGAGAGTTCAATGGCCAGGGTGTGCACCCCTGAACTTTGTCGACAGTGGGGACTCAGAGCTTTGCAGTTATTAGACTCTGTTTCCTTAGGGAAGAGCCGTCTCCTGCTAGGGGCTTCACTGTTTCCTACTCTGGATAAGAAAGCTGTGAAAGGAGATTCCATGTGGAGATTGGAAATCGCTACTCCACACGGCCCAGAGGTACACACAGCAAAGTAGGTCTCCATTTGCTTGTTTTTCTGGCCGAGTGGGAGGAGGAATGTTGGAGAGTTCAGGACATTTCCATAGCAAAGTAGGGCCCTGACTCGGTATGTCGCTCACGATCCCTTTCTGAGTGATGCCGCTGCAGATAAACTGGCTTGGGCACCAGTGTTCACAGCTGCACGAAGGATGTTGCAGGGACATAATGGCTGCTGTGTGTGCTGGAGTACAAACAGTCCCACACTGGCTTGGGCCTGAGAAACAATGGGGTGACAAACAGCTTCAGGACAATGCATTCATTTCCTGTAATAACACTGGGCTAAACAAGGCCCAGGAGGCAGGTTCCACCTGACCAAGAGACACTCCCCGTCATACCATCATATTAGAGGCCTGCTGTTTGTTTAGAATAAAAGACACATAAAAAGAAGAGAGATGGTAAGTGTTTGGTTTTTTTTTTTCCTTCCCTTACAGGGCAAGATACAATTAAAACTATTTTTTGTTATGCCCGGATAAAACAGTGTGGTAAAAATACTAGAGAGGTGTTAGAAGCTATTTCAATTTTAAGTCTTTCTGACATTAAATGCTCATGATTCACTATCACTGCTAAAAATACTATCATGTGGCACCGTGGGCTTCTCTGCTTCCTAGCAAGACAGCCGGCTCTAACGTGACCTCGCCTCTCCGCTCTGTCTGAGCTTCCATCCTCATGCAGGGAGAAGCCCCTTTGGGAGTTCGTTTAATATAGCGCCATGATGATAACGATAACGATAATGATGATGATGATGAGAGCTAACATCTACTGACCACTTACTATGCAGCAGGCCCAGGTCTAATTGGTCGAACCTTCATGAGAACATTGTAAAGTGGGTACCATTATTAGTCCCATTTTACAGATGAGGAGACTGAGGCAGAGTTTAAGCAACTTACCCAAGCTCATGACAGGCTCAGGGCCTCCCATGAACCCACTTTGCTGGGCATCATTCTACCTGTGCAGGTAACTGCCCCGCCCCATATCTGTGATGAAATGGCATCACTAGATCTTGCACAAGAGAAGCATATTTTGAGTACACGTGGAGAGGGCTCCCAAGATGGTGATTGTTTTGAGGAGATACGAGAGAGAAACAGGAAAAAAGCTTATGTTGGTTTTTGTAGGGGATCCACCATTCTTCTGCGTGAGTGTGAGAAGAGAAAGTATTTGGAGCTGCAAACCCAACAAGACAGCTTGCTTCCATGGCTGACAGTTAATTAGACACCAAAAAATTCTCCATGAATCTTCTCAGAAAGCCAGGTCCTGCCCACAGAGTATCCCTGATTGTTCAGGTTGCAGGGAACATCACCAAGACAGAAATATATATATAGAGAGAACTTTAGAACTGAAAGAGACTTTTATTTATTTATTTATTTAAATCCTCACCTGAGGACATGGTTAATGACTTGAGAGAGGGGAGAGGGAGGGAACGAGGGAAAGAGAACCATCAATGTGAGAAACATCGATTGGTTGCCTCTTGCACAGGCCCTGACTGAGGTCCGAACCTGCAACCCAGGCATGTGCCCTGACAAAGAATCAATTCCATGACCTTTCAGTTTATGGGACGACACTCCAACCAACTGAGTCACACCTGCCAGGGCTGAAAGAGACTTTAGAGATCATTCAGCCACCTCTTTATTTTATTATTGAGAGGCTGAGTGTCAGGGAGGTGTAGTGCCTCGGCTAACACCACTCAGGTGGCTAGAGACGGGGTCAAGAGGAAAACTGAGGTCTCCTCTCTCTGCCTGTATAAAAGAACACACCCAGTTAAAACCATTTGTTAAGAACTTACTGAAAACTGAAGGCAGTACTAATGAATATCTTGGCAGGGATGTGACAGGAAAGAAATGAAAGAGATGATTCCTCCCCTCTCAAGGCTTACAGTTCCCCTGGGAATACACAGGATTACACAAATTCAAGCTCCAATGGACTAACGTGGCCACTTACCTCATGGATCCAGCACACTAGAAGAACAGAGGCAGGACCTAAGGCTAATCAGGGTAGGGTGGGAGTAACCCAAGAAGGTGCCCTGTTCTACATTGACGTGGATGAGAGGGGTGTGAATGGGTAGAGATAAAGTAAGATGCCTCCTGTGGGAATACATACCACTTGTGCTAAAGGACAAAGAGGCAATGAGTGGGAGTCATGAACACAGGCATAAAACCGGCGTGTCTGACTGGTCAGCACAGTATGTCTCAACAAGTGATGAGAAATGATGTCATGATGGAGAGAAATCTACCTTCAAAACATTCCTGTCATCCCCTGAGGCAGCTGGCTGTCTGACATTTGAGAATCTGAGGAATATGCCCTGATTTGATAGCTAAGGAACAAAACCAGTTGTAGGCAAAACAATGAGATTACCGGCATCGTTTCCCAGCACACACTAACAACAATTCAGTGATCATAATGCAGTTACCAAGCTACATGAAAATCAGTCAAGGTTGGTGATGGGCTTCTTACCATGTTCTTGCTGGGCTCTGTGGGTACCGTGAGCAAGACAGACTCAGAGCGTGTGTTTTCGAGTGGTGATCTGTCCCAACAGTTCCAGGAGAACAATCAGCACTCTGTGCGTCATTCAAATGTAAGCAGGCCTAGACATTCTCAGAAGCAGTAAATAATCAATATGTTTTATAGATGTTTCAACCAGTGAAGGAAGCCACTAGGGACCTGCTGACCTGTCACTGACTCGAGAGAGGAACCGGCCTCCATGTGTTACTCTTCGTGCTCTGCTGGGACGCAGGCGGCCTTCCTAGGCCTGACCCCACTTCTAGAGGGGCTCTCCCTGCAGAGATGCAAGGTCATTCTTTGGTTACGGGACTGTTCTTATTGTGGACATTCCTCGATACCACTTTGTAAGACCACATCAGGGGCAGACTTCAGCTGGGCCTCACCTGGAGAAGTCAGGCAAAGGGCTCCTGAGCCGAGGAAGGAACCCCTGGGAGGACAGCCTTGGTTAATCTTCCTCATCTGCCTTCTCCTGTGGATCAGTCAGGGACCAGGCATTTCCCTCAAGCTGTAAACTAGAACCAACAGGAAGGAGTAAGGTAGCTGGCGGGTAGGGGTGGTGTATATGTGTGGGGGGGGAGAGGGTGGACAAGGACAGGGTTTGGATTTTAGTAAGGAAAATGTCTTTATCGAAGCACTAGACAGACTCCCTCCTGTTGAGAGGGGGCTGGTGGTGGGAAAAAGGGGTGTGTCTAGATTACAATAGGCCAGACCAGCACATCATTTTGTTTTGAAAAAAACAGTTGAATTAAATAAATATTTCTTAGGTACTTAGCATGTGTTTGAACCATTTGCTATGAGTCTGGAGTACTTCATTGTTTTTGTTCTCCAAAACTGCATTTCTTACCATCATCAGATACTTGAAGTGTAAAAACTGGTATGTTTAGAAACTGGTATGTGCATTTATTTTGTCCTTTTATTCCTTATTGTCTTTAGTTTTTCATTAACCTTGTTTTCTCCCATGGAAAGCCAAGGAGCTTAGGTCGAAGGGCCTGCTCTGTGGGCTACTGTGTGTCCACCAGCAAGGACACGTGGAAGGAACAGTCAGGATATGTTGAGAGTGAGGGTGTTGAAGGCAGTGGAGCAGCTGAGCCTCTTTCCTCCTTCCTCCTCAATCCCCATGGCAGATTCAGTTTGGAGGTTATGTTAATCTGGGCATTCCCAGTTCTGAAAACCAATGCTTTCTAGGACCTGCATGGAGAATTCTGTATGGAGAACTCTTGGTCCCAAAGGGATTATGGCAAGAGTGGAGGGAGAAGGGGAAAACGGACAAAGGGACTTTATTAGAGTAATGGCTTCTCCTCCAAAGGAAGGAAGCATTGTCAGGGCAATTCAATTAGTCCTGGCTTAAAAGGATCTGAAGACAGCAAGGAGGACTTGGGCCATCCACATGGGGTTCCCCTGCACCCAAATCTCTGTACCAAGAACTGGTCAACTGAGTATCAGGCTAGGAGGCATCTAGTTACTATATGACACATTGTTTCCTGGAAAGGTTTCAGACTAGAATCAGAAAGCTCAGGGCAAGTGGGAGAGGTATGCAGTGGGAATCAAGGCTAGTCAGTGGATGATGAAGCAGTTTTGGCCCTGCAGTTTATCAGCTGTCTGGCTTTGGTAAATAATTCAAGTTTTCTGAGCCTCAGTTTACTCACCTAGACAGTGGGGAAAATGCAGAGCAGGCTCTGGAGGTAGATCGATTTAAATTTTTATCACTTTCTAGCCGTTTGACCCTGAGAAATTATTTTCAAACTTCCTAAGGCTGTTTCCTCTTATATAAAGTGGGGAAGAGTAATTATTATCTATATCAAAGAGTTTAAGTATTAAATATGATAATACAAGTGTTTGAGACAGTGTCTAGCACATGGTGTTCAATAAACATTAGCAATGTATATAATAGTATGGGTGGGAGGAGTAGAGAAATGCATGCAAAGCACTTAACATCCTTTTTGACACATAGTGGGGGCTTAATAAACATTAGATACCATATAAGTTTTAGCAACTAATAAATAAATATTTGTTGAACAAATACCAAAAGGAAAAATGTGTCTTTTCATCTTTGAATCTCTGGTACTTAGCACTGGTATACAGGGTCTAGCACAAATAACGCCCCCTCCTTTTTTTATTACAAACTATTTTATTACAAAATCATAAGCATGTGATTCTGTAACATAACAATAATATCACACTCAAGCACACCATATGACATTTTAGGTGAAATGTTCAAATTAAAACTATAAATTATTAACCCATATTATTACCCTGCCAACTGTACTCAAGCAAGCGTTACTTCTGCAAGATCCTATATAGTAAGTGTATTAGTTTCATGTGGTTGCTACAACGAATTACTACTGATATAGTGCCTTAAAACAACACAAATTTATTACATTACAATTCTGGAACCAGAAGTCCAAAACAGCTTTTGCTAGGCTCAAATCAAGGTGTTGGCAGAGCTGTATTCCTTTTAGTGGAGAATCCACTTCCTTGCCTTTTCCAGTTCCAAGAGGTCTCCTGCATTTCCCGGCTGGTTCCCTCTTCTCCATCTGCAGAGTCAGCAATGGAACACCTTTAAGTTTCTCACGCTCTGAGCCCCTCCTTCTGCCATCTCATCTCCTTCTCTCAGCCCGACTTCCTGCTTCACCCGTGTAAGGAACTTCATGGTTACATTGAGTTTACCTGGACAATCCAGGATAATCTCCCCACCTCAAAGCCTTAATGTAACCACAGCTGCAATGTCCCTTTTACCACGTATGGCGCGGACATCTCTGGGAGATCATCGATCTGTTGACCACAGTAGGAGTGAATGAACAGCATGTTGTCTGCACGTCAGCATTTACTTCTAGAGCCTCTGCTCACCATATGACCTTGCCCAGTCTGTCTCAGATCGAACAGCTATGCCCTGGACCTTCTACAAATTCCAGGACATTTGATATTTCCAAATGCTAGCAGTTTTGTGGCCTTGCCTCAGAGAGGAGGGCAGCTCCTGATGGAGATCTCAGCCATCTCTTTTTCCCAAATGATTATAGCATCTTGATGTTTATTACTCTTTTCAATAGATTTACCTTTCCTTTATTAACTAATATTAGTCATAGCTACTCTATGACAGGACTGATTGTCTATCCTGGCCTTGTATACGAGCAATGGAAGGCCTAGAGAGGGCCCACTGGGGCCCCGAATCATAGCTCTATGTTGTAGATGTCAGAACTTCTTGTGTTCAGAGTTTTGGCCTCAGTGTTCACTTCTTTGCCTCTGACTGGAAGAGTGGAACCTGTTAAGCCTTAATTGTTGAAGTTATAGCTTAGAGTCATGCTGAGATCAAACTTCTCTTTGTTCCCCTCACTGCTGGCACACTTCCTCGAAGGCTGCTGTCAAGAGAGTGCTCACAAACTCACAGCCCTAACCTAGCGGAGGCGTGGCCCCTCTCTCGTGGTTTCTCCCCAGCATGGAAACAATTTGCCAAGTCATTTTGGCTTTCTGATTAAAAACTGGAACTTCTTTTAAAAGTTTTAACTATAGTCAGTTCAAAGATGGTTGCCAAAATAATTTGTACTTAAATAAAAAAAACATCCGTTCAAGTTAGAACAGCACTACAATTATTTTAACCATAGTTTTGACTAGTATAATTTCAACAACTAAGAGTTTTGGACCCTCGTAACAAAATTAAGGTTCAGGCAAACATTACTTGGCCATAGAAATATTTAGTAATTAGTTTAAATGTGCTGTAGATGCAAGGACTGAGATGGAGCTGAAGGGAATGCTCATAATTGAAGTATAAGAAAAATGTCAGCACTAAGTTTTTACAAATAACCATGTATTTGTATATTACATATAACTGTGTTGATTAATACCAAGTGCTGAGAATTTTACATATATTATCTCATTTAATCATCACAACAATACTAGGGGGTAAATATTTTCTCTCTTTAACTGAGAGGTTGAGCTGCTTGTGCATGGTTCACAGTTAGTAAGCGGGAAATCTGGACTCAGACACAGGCCTGCCTATCTCCAAAGCCTGTGCTTTTAAGTCCTATTCCAGTGTTTTACTCTGAGAGACAGAGGAACAGAGTTAGTTCAGCTCCCTCATTTTAAGTGTGAGTTCCAGAGAGGTTAAATGATGTGTCACTAACATAGACAGTGAAAGGTGATTAAAACTATAGAGTAATTTCTAGTAAATTTGTTACCATTATATGAAGGCACCTTCTTTCTCTATTAGCTTTTAGACTTCAGGAAGCAAACTCACACTCTAAGGAAGCTCTGGGTTGCTGGGGCTGGGAAGAAAATGCCTTTGTTTGAGTAAGATAGGCTGGAATGAGGTAGATGGGAAATCGTCCTGGAGCTGAAAGGATGACCTGCCCCCTATTAGTCACAAATGTCAAGCACAGCATTGAGCAGCAGTGGACTGTGGAGGCAGGGCACAAAGCCAGGGGCAGGCCTGGAATACTAAGAAGCCAAGGGGCCTGTCCTGTGGGGCGAACTCAGGTCTAGAAGGAAGGTGAGCAGACAGAGTCTCTGCCGGCCAAGGCCAGGTGGCCAGAAAACAGCTGATCAGTCAGGACCGACCTCAGCCCCTGAGGCACCAGCACCCAGCAGGCCCAGGCTGGAGGCTGACTGCGTGTTGCTCCTGTCTGGGGGCCTGCACATGCCCGCCCCGGGGTAGAGCTGGGCCATAGGTGTCAGTGCTCAAGGCCAGGTTAGACTCCTGCGGGCAACCTTGGACCAGCCCCTCCAAATGTATTTTAGGAAGCATCACACTTGAAAGATAGCTGGTTTCTTGATTCCCAGTGACTCAAGAATCTATGCAATTTTTTAAAAAAAGATTTATTTATCTACTTATAGAGTGAGGGCAAGGGAGAGAGAAAGGGAGAGAAACATTGATGTGAAAGAGAAACATTGATGGGTTACCTCTCATATGTGCCCCAACCAGGGACCCAGCCCGCAACGTGGCATATACCCTGACTGGGAATCGAACCGGCAACCTTTTGCTTTGCAGAACGACTCCCAGACAACTGAGCCACACTGGTCAGGGCAAGTCTGTGGAATTTTTAAAAACATGTCTCATTGTATATCTAGCATTGAGTTAGTGGTCAAGATCATTGTTTGGTTTAAGTATAGAAAGTCATTCTCAAGATAGTCTCTTCATTAATAAAGGGCCAACATCTAAGATATTAAAGGGTTATATTAAATAGACATGTATTGTTAAGGGACAATGCCTAGTTTATACTACATAATAAATATTTGTTACATGAATGAGTGAAACTACATACTATTTGGAACTCTACTGGGAGGCCTACTCAAATCCCCCCCAAACTAGGAACTAATCCATAGGTAAAATAGTGTATTTGGAAAGTGGAGAAACCATCGCCCTTCCTGCAAAAATGAGATTTAGACTCATGAAAGACCCTGGCTGAGGGCAGCAAGTGGAGGGAGCATAGAAACGCCTTGCTGAAGGTCACTTCCAGCCTTCCTGCCTCTTGGCTGCTTACAGACCGTAGCGCAGAAACAGATTTATTCAGCTGCCTAACGTCTGTGTGTACCAGCAGTAGGCTAGGAAATGGGTTAAATGCCAGACTACTAAATGTTGCACGTAGGAGTATCCGAAATCGAGAACTTACTCATTTTGACTCTGCCATAAACACCCACACAACACACGCGGCTCACAGTGCCCTGGCGGGGCGCGGGGTGCGAGAGCGGCGCAGAGCAACTGGGAGAATCCTGGGAGAGGCTCTGGTGTCTGTGCCACTTACCATTCCCTTCTTTCCAAGTCCCTTTCTCTTTATCTAAAGACTAATCACCCATCACGTTTCATGAGAATTTACATTTCTCTAGGTGAGTGAGGGTAGGAGCTAATGGCAAGTCTCCAAACCTTTTAAAGAAATACAGTGCAGAATTCCTTCCAAATTTCAATTCTAAAAATCCTTCTGCCTGAAATCTGAGTACTTCTAAAACCCAATTGGGTTTTGACAGGAAAAATTAGGTAACAACTTTGAAGCAAGTAAAGAAGAAATAGAGACATCTGTTATTTTTAAGGCACTCGGAGACAGCAGACGATTTTTATTCCTCTCTCCCCACAATGGGAAATTTTAAAGTAAAATCAACTTAATCAACTTTCGGAATTAAAAATCTTTCTGAGGAAATAATAATAACGACTTTTTAATTTATTAATAATTGTGATAAAAACACAGCATGAAATTTACCCTCTTAACCATTTCTAAGTGTACCGTTCAGGGGCGTTAAGTACGTCAAGCGCAACTATCAACACCATCCGTCTGCAGAATTTGTTTCATGTCGCCAAACGGAAGCTCTGTACCCACTAAATAATCCCCCTTCACCCCTCTTCCAGCTCCTGGCAACCACCACTCTACTTTCTGTTTCTATGATTTTGCTACTCCAGGTGCCTGCTATAAATGGAATCACACAACATTTGCCTTTTGGTGACTGGTCTGTTTCCCTTCGTGCAATGTTCTCAAGAGTGATCTGTGTTGTAGCGTGTGACAAAATCTCCTTCGTTTTTAAAGGCTGAATAACATTACCTATTGTATGTATATAACACATTTTGCTTACCTATCATTTATTGGTGGGCAATTTGGTTGCTTCCACCTCTTCGCTCTTGCGGATAGTGCTGCAATGAACGTGGGCGTGCAAGGAAACAGCAATTTCTTGACCTGAGGAAGGTGCTACGTGGCCCAGAGAAGAATGAGTGGATTTAAGGATTCAGTGAGGGTGGAAATGGGGGAGTGGAGATACTGGGGACCTTTTGAAACATCACTAATATTTGAAACTATGCCAAGACCTCAAACTACTTTGCTGTATCTCAAAGTTTCTCTTCAAAACAAAATTTTTAAACCAAGTTTTTTGTTCTTGGGCTTGAGGACCATACTTATTCTTTAATGAAATATTCAGAAATAAAAATTGAAAGAGAAAATAGAAATATTATATTTATTAAAACCCTGCAAACCACAAATACTCAAGTAAACCATCCATTTCTTTGGAAGTTAGAATAGTTGCATGCAAAGAAAGGACTTTTTTGAACAGCATCTTCTCTATAATCAATATTAATCTATATTGGATGTCAACATCTTTTTTTCTAAAAGTCATTTGATACTCTTTAGTGTCTGGAGTCAATTATTATCTTGTTGTCTGCCCAGTTTGATCACAGTGCATTTTTAAACTCCTGGTATTTTTTTTTTCCTCAACAGAATGCAAATGCAAACAGATGGAGGGTAAATAACTGAAGCTCATGTTGTGTTTTTTTCTGCTTGAAGAAACAATAGTAGAAAAATTTAAAAGAATCTTATTTAAGTGAATGTAATTCCTGTTGCAGAGAACAAGACTATTTTCCCCATTCCCATTTCCAAAATAAAAAAATAGATCAGACTAAAGCAGAAATATTTAAAAACCCAGGGACATATTTCAAGAACCTGCAGGAGTGTGAATATCATGCATAGTTTATCTTTGTCTGAAGGACTGTGAGTCAGAAAGGATGTGAAAAACATCTGGGTAGGAAAAAATAGTGTATCTAGAGATACATTTTGCAACATCTGATCCTTATCTTCTTTTAATGGTTATCAAAGAAACTAAAAAGATTTCATAATAAAAATTCCCTAAAAGAAATGCTACTCTGCATGTAAATTGTCTACTACTGATATTTTTGTTGTCTTCTAATTAATTCACAATTATTTCTAGTTTTCCCTTTTCAAAGTTGGGCCAACTCAGAAGATAATAATAAAAGAGGTTTAGAAACTAATCATTATGAAGTTTATTATGCGAGATTAGACCAAATTCCAGCACATGACTGATGGTAACTACACCTATTTAGGGAAAAAATTAAGATGCCTGTGTTGGACTTCATGAAGGGAACAACTCAGAGAAAAATGGAAGTCTGCCAACTGCAGAAACATGTTGTCCAGAAAAATCACTGATTGTAAAGAACATCCTCTCTCCTTATATAAGCTACCAGATGTTGTTGAACTGAATTGAAAATAGAAAAAAAAAGCTGATGAGTCATAGGGTGCAACCATAATTAAGAAAAGTTTAGCAGCTCTCTTAATTAAAGGACGTTGTGGTATGTGTAATAAACAGTGTTAAAAATGAGAAAATGTAGATTCTGTACGGAATGGAAACTTAAATTTATGTATTTAAGATACTATTTAAGTCATGATGATGCTGGAAATGATGCCATTTGAATGGCACTGAAGGCAGATGCCATTTAAGTGAACAGCAGTTAAATACATAGTGTGTGAGTATGAAACTGCATTAGGAAAAACAGTATGGAGGTTCCTAAAAAATCGGAAAATAGGACTGCCATATGACCCAGCAATTTCACTTCTGGGTATTTGAAGAAAATGAAAACACTAATTCAAAAAGGTATCTTCCCCCCTATGTTCATTACCACATTATTTACAAAAGTCAAGGATGAAAACAACCTAAGTGGCCATTGATGGATGAATGGATAAAAAAATGATGTGGTAGATAGATGCATACAATGGAACATTATTCAGCCACAAACAGAGTGAAATCTTGCCATTTGTGACAGAGAGTATTGTGCTAAGTGAAATAAGTCAGAGAGAGAAAGGTGAATGCTATATGATTTCATTTACTTGTGGAATCTGAACAATAAAACAAATGAACAAACAAAACAAGATAAAACTGATTCAGATATTGGTTGTTGCCTGAGGAGAGGGAGGTTCAGGGGGGTGAAATGGGTAAAGGGGGTCCAGAGATACAAACTGCCAGTGATAAAATGAACATGTCCTGGGGACGTGATGTACAGCTTGGTGACCATTGATAACAACACTGCAACGCCTATTTGAAAGCTACTAAAGAGAGTAAATCTTAGTTCTCATTGCAGGAAAAAGTAAATTTGTAACTTTGTATGGTGACCGATGGTAACTACCCCTATTGAGATCTATACAAATGTTTAATCATTATATTGTTCATCTGTAACCAGTAAATGCTATATGTCAACTATACCTAACTCCCCCCCCCCCCCAAACATCCTACGTTAGGGCCAATCAACTTAAACATGTCTTGGGAGACATTTGGCTTTTGATAATCCTCAAGATTGTTTATCAAGTGTGTAGTGACACAGACAAATTCATCAGCATGTATATTTTAAACATGAGAGAAAAATGCCTTGTACTGGCTCATTTAGAAAATCTTAATAGCTTGGTATAGTTGAAAGGACTTTGAGAGGTTTGGACCATCACTTCTATGGCCCTTTGTCTACTTCCCTCTGCACCCCAAAAGCACGTTTTGGAGAAACCTTTTTTTTTCATTTCAAAGTTTACTATTATAGTAGTACCAGATAAGACAAAGAATTGAGAAAATGTCCTCTATATATCAAAATAATTCCAGGTGCCACACTAGGCCATCCCTTCTCTTTCATTCCAGTGCAAATTGGGAACCCTTGGACTTGATTTCCAAGGGTGGGGGTCCAGACCTTCACCTCCTACACATGGGAATTAAGCCCTACAACCGAAACCTCTACCTTAGCACTAGATTTCTCTCTAAGCTCCTTATTCTGTCTTCAGACACCTAATGTCACTTACCTTATTTGCAATTTTCTGCTCTCTCCCTATCCTCTACATTGCTTTTTAAAATTTGTCATTCCCAGAACTAGCACTGGTACTCTAGAAAGAGTATAGTTCCTAGGTCAAGAGGACAAAATAGTTTCGCTAACACCGTGTCACACAATTAACAAACACTGTACGTGTATTTATCAAATGACTATTATGTACCGTCGTGCAGGCACTGGTGACAAAGATGAAATGACACATTTCCTGCTCTATCTTTTATGCAGGTGTCTCCAGAGCTGGATGTTCATATCTCAAGATGGAGACACGTGACTCATGAGGGTGGACAAAAAATATTATAACTTCCATTAATGCTTCCTAAGTCTAAAAATGAGAAACTCAGTCTTACTAGCATTTGACATATGGACGGCCATGGGAGCCCTCACTGAGCCCACAGGTCTGATGTCACAGGTCAGGTACGATATTTAAAAGAGCTGGAGCCTCTAATGTTAAAGGGTTGACAATACAATGCACCAGTCACATATAATATGTTTCAGATTAGATGGATTTGGGATTGTATTACTTAATTATCTAATTTTATTTTCTTTAAGGGCTTTATTGAGATATAATTGATAAGCAATAAACTGCTTATATTTAAAGTATGTAATTTGATGAGTTTTAGCTTATGGGTGTGTCTGTGAAACCATCATTAAAATTAAGATAATTCAACACTAATAAAAGTTCCTCCTGCCCCTTTCTTGCCCCCTTGTCCCACCCCGTCCCCGAGCAACCACTGATCTACGTTCTGTCCCTATACACCGGCTTACAGTTCCTAGAATGTCCTGTAACTAGAATCACACAGTATGTTCCCTTTTTACCTGGCTTTTTAAATTCAGCATAATTATTTTATTACTTGCCTATGTTTTTAACATGTATCAGTAGTTTATTTTTTTATTGCTAAGTGGTATTCTATTAAATGGATATACCACAACTTCTTATCTGTTCACCTATGGATGGACATTTGTGATGTTTCCAGTTTTGGCTCTTACCTATAAAGCTGCTGCGAACATCCATGTGCCTGCCCTTTCCCTAAATACCTGCTTTGCTATGCCCACGATAGGTCTCTTTTGAATACAACTCTAAGCATTTGTGCTCTCACTAGGTAGCTATGTAGCGTAAGTCATTTTCTCAGGCTATCGATGAATATTCTTCACCTGGAAGAACCAAAAGCCTTGGTAAAATAAAGATAAGACAGTATTATACCAATGTCTTTTCCCAACTCTGTCACTCAATATTAGATGAATCAGAATGAGCACTTTTCATTGTAAAGCCCTATTGGTTGGTAATCAGTAATCTCTTGTTTTGAAAATGTTTATTAATTGGTTTGATTACTGCTTTCAAGATTTTATATATATCCAACATAATATATCCAGATTTTGTGTGTGTGTGTGTGTGTGTGTGTGTATGGTTCAGTTCACCTAGTTGTATTTATTGTGTTTTAAGGTGCTTTCACCCTGGTTGAGTTTCTTGACAAAATTATTATACAATTTCTTCTTACAAAAGTAGAAGTACTTTCAGAATTTCCTTATGAAGTTACATTTATGGAACACTTGGCAAGCAAAAACTAAGTCTATTTTTTATATTTCAAACTTAACCAACTTAATAGAAATAAAGTGTGCAAACATGTATCTCTATCTTTATAATCAAGGTGTGCTGTTGTTTGGTGTTCTTCTGTGTATCATCTCACATGTCTCACATTTTCCCTTGTGGCTGGGTAGTATTTTGTAGTTTTTAAGAAGCTATGTAAGCAGGCGTGTTTTCAATGATGCATTGTGGCCACTGAATAATCACATCCTTCACTAATCTGATTAGTAGAAAAATATGCAGGGCACATAACCTTTCTGTGGCAGATCTCATCTTCAGTTTTCTGAAGATGGCCACAGCAGTGTGTACTCATTTCACCTGATCTTCTTATGGTGTGAGGCTGCCCTTCTCCTACTGAGTGGCGATCCCTCCCTTGAACTCGGACAAACCTTTGTGACTGCCTTGGCTAACAAAGGGGTGGGAGTGAGCCTGGCACATAAAAGGCAATATGTTGACCTGCTTCTCTCTGTCTCTGTCTCTCTCTGCACCTGCTTTTGGAACCCAGCCTCAGTGTTGTGAGGAAGCCGAAACAAGGAGAGAACACACATAAAAATCCCAACTGACAGCCTCATCTAAGATTCCAGCTATATCAACCACTAGACCAGCCTCCAGAGCAGATCCCTGTAGGGCTTTCTGTGATCATGGAAATTTCCCGTTTGTGCTGTCTGATGTGATAACTTACCACACAGGAGTCTGAGGGAATAAATTTCAAATTTTATTGAACTTTAGATCATTTAAATTTAAAAGCTACATCTGGCTAATGGCTGCCACATCGGATGGTTTAGCTACCCAGCCTTTGAGTCTTCCAGCTGAAGCAACATCATGGAGCAGAAACTGACCATTCCCACTGTGCCCTCCCTGTATTCCCAGCTCTTGTAAACCATGAGAGATAATAAATAAATATGGTTGGTTTAAGTCACTCAGTTTTAGGGTTAGTGTGACACAAAAATCCATAACAAATACACACTTCCTGCATTTTTTTTCCCATGTTTGTTTTTATGTTCTCTACAGTTAATAAAAATGCACAGATCTCCTCCATCTTTTAGAAGCCCTCTGGCAATGGTTATATGTCTCTTCTTTTACAGCCAGCTTTTAAATGAGTCGTCTACACTTACTGTCTTTACTCACAACTTCTTCATTAGTCAACACCCACTAGGCTCTGGAAACAAATGAGGTCACAGTGGCATTAGTTCAAGCTTGTTTCTCCCACTTGGAAAATGCAGGGCTTCAGTACCCCACCCTGCATGTATGCTGTCCCCTACTTATTTCTGAGCAAAGCCCACTTTGGCACAAAAAATCACCCGTCTCCTGGCTGACAAATTACAAAAAACAAAAACCAAACAAACAAGCAAAACAAACCATCTTTTTTTTTTTTTTTTAGAGGATTAGACAAAGAAACCCCTTTTAGAAAAAGGCACTTCTTCTGGAGGGCTGATGCAGTCCTCAGCCAGGGTTCATGGCTTGACAAGTGGAGCGCGGGCAGGGTGTCAGCACCTTGGTGCTTCCCTCAGTCAGGAGGCCTTGTGCAGGGCGCCAGCAGCACAGGCAGTACAGCCATAGGCAGTAGCTGTGCTTCTGGGATGCTCAGAGACTTCTCACTTAAGTCCGTTAACTTTCCTCTCATGGGCGTTTCTGGTCTCCTTGTGGATGCCTCTGGCCCATGTAACCTTTGGAGGGTATCTTGTGAAATATCCTGGATGTTGACACCCTTTCCAGCCCAGGGTGCCCCCAGAAACTGCAGAATCCTTGGCATCCTGGAACAGAGCTGTTTTCCCACTCCTTCCTGCCCCAGAGCTGTGCCATGATCCTCAATGAAACATAGAGAAATGACCTGTCTGCCCCACCGTGCGGCACAGAGGCTACCATGAAAACAGCTCTTTCAGCTGGCGTCCTTGTCTACTTCTTTTTATAGGGTTCAGCATCAATAAGAGGATGAGGGCTGGAAAACAGTGCATCCCTTTCTATGTACACCCTCTTTCCTTCTGCACAACTCCTAGCATCAATGTGCAAACCTCCCTCTCACTGTCCCTTTTCCCTTCACGAAATTAGCCTGCCTCCAGCCCTCAAACATCATCTGGGGAATCCCGAAGTAACTTTATGATAGCAAAGTAAGGAAAACCCTCAAGCGCTATTTTTGTTCAAATTTACCAGACATCTGGGTGGAGAATGTGCTTTAGGGCTTCAATATCCTAGAACATCCTGCCTCTATTGCAGAAGTGAGGAAATATTTGCATGACACCAGGTCTCCAGAGGTGGAATAGGTTACCATCTCTCTCCCTTGTGCTCCGAAGGGCTGTTTTCACACTCGGAAGGCCTGGAATATGGCAAACGTGCTATACCTGAAGACATCCAAAAGTTAAACGGGTTACATCAGGATTTGACTATAGTAGACCCTTGAACATTGCTGGGGTTAGGAGCAGCAACCCCTTTACAGTTGAAAATTCATATATAACGTTTGATTCCCCTAAAACTTAACTATTAATAGCTTACTGGTGACCAAAAGCTTTACTGATAACATGAACAGCTGATGAACACATATTTTGTGTGTTATACAGTGAGGTCTGTCCAGAAGGTATCTAGCCATGTACTATGAAAAACAGAGGCAATTATTGAAGAAATACAAGATACAAGGAATATTGCACACAGAACAATGACACCTCAGTCCCTTTCAAAGTAGGCACCTTGGGACCTCACACAGTTCTCCCAATTGCCCTCAGCAGCCCCACTGTATTATCCTGAATCTCATCAGACAGTCTGAAATCTTTTCCCTTTCAAAGATGATTTTAATTTTGGTAAAAGCCAGAAGTTTCAGGGTGCCAAATCTGGGTTGTAGGGGGGCCGAGCCACCTGAGTGACTTGATGTTTCACCAAAGAAATCTGCATGAGACATGATACATGAGTGGATGCATTGTTGTGATGAAGCTGCCAATCACTAGTTGCCTATAGCTGAAGCCTTTTGAATCATCTGAATAGTTTTCATGGAAGATTGTTCAAGCTTAATGCAAAATTGGTTGCAGATTTGTTGCTCTACTCACTCAGTCATTTTGAATGCGACAGCAACACAGTACACATACTCACTCAAGGGCATCTACCGCCCCTGCTAACTAGTATAATGAAGTCATCATTGTTCATGCACGCGCATTCCAGTCCACTCTCCTTGGCTGTCAGGTTACAAGGATGTCACACAAACCGTTCTGGTTATATTAACAGTGGTTGGACTTTTTCTGGACAGACCTCTTATATTATTTACTGTATTCTTACAATAAAGTAAGCTAGAGAAAATGTTATTAAGAGAATCATAAGGTCCATCTGAGAATTTTTTCAAATTGTCACAAATCTCCAAAAAAGTTTTCAAATATACTTATTAAAAAAAAATCTTTAGATGAGTGGACCCGAGCAGTTCTAACCTTATTGTTCAAGAATCAACTATATTTGCAGTTCACACTGGGGGTAGGTACATGGTTCAATATGTGATACAGTATTGTCCAGAAAGAAAGGTGCAATTTACAATGAGGGGCTTCAACATATTTGGAAGATTCCAAAGTAGTACTAATTTTGTTATGGTATGACTGTGGTAAAAGCATTATGAATTCTTGTAACTAAATCCAAATTTATCCAATAAAACATACCACATAATCTTTTCCCCCTTACTTATTCGTTTTGGAACACAAACTTAATAAATTCAGTGGTTATTAATTAGGTAATAGGCTTTTATATTTTGGTGTAGGTTGAATAAACTCAGTGGCATTAAATAGACTAGATTTTGCAAGAGAAGAGGAAATGCTCCTTTTCCCAAGATGACATTCTTGGATATCACTTTCAAAATATTATCTGATAGAAAAGTATTGCAAGAATCTAAATTTCTTGTTTATTTAATGAGGTTTTCTTTTTCAGCATTAACTAGTGCAAGTCCTTAAAATCTTGTGTAGTTTCCTTTTTAATTTGAATAAATATAAAGCCCTCAAAAATGATACTGATGATTACTAAAATTCAAAAATTTAAAGAAAATATTTTAATAAATCATACTTTATGGATAATTTTAAATTTAAAATTAAATATGTCTGGATTATTTTAGGATATAAATGTGGCATAATACAAATTATTATGATATTTAGAACATTAATTTTTATGGATTGAAAAATAGGCTAGTTAGAATTATCAGTCCATAATTTTGATCCTGGTTGTTCTATGCAACAAAGCTAGAAGGAATTCCCGTTGCTGGTTTCCCCCTGAGGATATCTGGGTGTGGTTTATTTTCTTCTCTGGCTGGAACAAAAATATGCAGGAAAATCCTCTTCGAGGACTAAAATTCCTTGTTCTTACAAACAAACTGAAGGAGAAAAAAAAGCAGCAGATCAAGACTAGCTTAATCGTTTGCTTATACTGGTGCATATATTGGATTTTTTCCAGGTTAACAAAAATAAAGCCACAGGGAAGATATATGCAGTAGTATATTTAAGCTACCAGCTCACACACATTTTAACGGCTGAAAGTATATAAAAATATGAAGGCGGAAGAAAAACAGTAAGCAGTTATGAAACATAACATGGTTTCTTATTCTTTATTAGTTTAAAGGAAGCTAGAACCTGATAATAATATGCCACATACAGTTCAGAACTAAACAAAGGCTGCTGAGTTATTTATTTTCCATTTACTCCTTTTAGGAAGTGAGAAAAAAACAGCCCTATTGGCACTCAAGTTTATTTTCAATTAAAATCCCCATAAATTATAAAACATCTCATAAACCAGGGGAAAAGGAAAGAATATTAATCAGAAAAAACTTTGTTATTTTTTTTTCTATAGTGCTTTGGACTGTATGATCAGTCTTATAAGGCCACTTAAAATAATAATTCAACCTTTGTGTTCCTGTTTAGGATAACACATAATAATGGTTTTTCCTTCGGTGCAAATAAGAGGAAAAATTTATTCGTACTTAGTTTTCAGCACTGAAAACACCTGCCCCTCCCCCAAATCCTGCCATTTGCTCATATCCCACATGAATAAAAGGATGCCACTTAGAAACCAGGGCTTTGCTGCCATTGTATTTTTCTTAATTAAAATTCAGAGTATTAAGCACAGTTGAGTACATCCATGCATCCATGACATACCGTTATCACATACCGGAAGCTCCAATCAAGAGCACTAAGCAAGGCTCATTTCATAACATCATTAACATTCATTGTATGCTGTGGTTCAGAAAGGCTTTGTCAAAGCAGATAATAATGGCCTGTCAGAAAGGCGCAAACAAAAATTTATATTAAATTGTCCTTTCTCTCCTTTCTCAGTGTGGGAATCTAGTTGCATTTCCAGTGTGTGGGATCAGAGCTTAACTTAAAAGTCTCCAGTTTCCTAAGACTGCAAAATATTACTTGAGTATGTTAAAAAAAAAGTTCGGTGAGAAGTATTTGAGTAACCAGGTGGGGATAAAGTACTCAAGCACAGTGACTGTACCAAAACAGAAGGTGTTGCAGGGGTGCGAAGGGAGACAGAAGTGAGTCACAGGCGGGGTGTTTAACTTGGAACCAGTCAAATAAAAACATGGTTTTCTTTTCTTAAGCACTTTTGATATTCTTTATGTTATAATCTCAGAAAAGAAAGCTCTCTCACTAAAACATTTTTTTTCTTTTCTGCTGAGTGAAAACACCTTGGGAGACAAACTGTACATGGTGGCTTCCTGAGTGTAGTTCTAAGTCTGATGTTATCTGGAGATTCGATGATGAGAACTGACTTCTTTACACTCGGTATTTTTCTTTGCCTTTCTCATTGATCACGCATATATGCTGAAACAATAAAGAATTTAATAATGCATCTGTTTCTTAACAAATTATGAGGTGCAGAAAATGTTATACAAGAATAACAGATTATCACCTTGTAATTCATTACTGTTGATTTAAATATATGTGTGTATTTACATGTAGTATATGTGTGTGTGGAAAATCTAAAAAGACCCTCTCAAATTCTTGACAAAAGTTTCTTCATTGTTTCAGCTTTGAGCCTTTTTCTGAATTTGGCTCCCTTAGGTCTATAACAACCAGAAATTCTGAGGGAACAGTATGCTTAGCTGCGACAGAGATAGAAGTCTATTGGTAAAATTACAATCGCTAGGGTGAATGGAGAAATAGCCATAATAAAAATAATATTGACTCTTATTTGACCCTTTTTGGGTAGCAAAACATGTGTCATGAATATTTTGATTGTAAGCAACAGAGACGGAGTCAGGCTAGCATAAGCAAAGAAAGGGCTGGGTAATGAAGGAACTGGAAGGCAGAAACAGGGGGAGCCCCAGACCTCAGCCCATTGCTTACCCCTTGGTCTTTGTAATTTTGGTTTAAGTTTCTAATTCTTAGGAGAGAGAGAGAGAGAGAGAGAACTAGTCGGTCTATTTTGGATAAGATGTCTACTTCTAGATCATTCAGTAATGGTCAAGGTCACACAGCTGGGGGGTCCATGTCTATATGTCGGTTAGCACATCATCCTGATACACCAAGATCTCTGGTCAGGGCACAGGCAAGAAGCAAGCAATGAATGCATAAATAAGTGGGACAACAAATCAATGTCTCTCTCTCTCTTTCCTCCCCACCCCAAATTGGGGAGAGTTATGAGCTAGCTGCATGTCACTCTAATTGGTACCTGCTAGATTTCAATCACTGACACAAAACTGTAGAATATTGACTATTACTGTGGGTGGGTGGACAGAGTCAATGACTTAGAGAAAATCAATGTCAATAGTTCTGTTTTTAGCCTTCTTATTTCTTTAGTATAAAATAGAGATAACCACCAAGGAACAAACAAAAATGTACAGAACATAAATAAATTAGAGATAATCATAATTGCTTCTATCCCCTAATTCCTACCTTGCAGGGTAGTGGGGGGAATGAATTGAGTTTATGTGCACAAAGTACCCAGAATATTCCTGACATAGAAGCTACTCAATAAATGGCAGCCATCATTACTCCTATTTCAATAATTTGTTAAATGATGGGTCTGTCAAGTTTTTGTGAATGGGAAGGAGGTAGGGATTTACGTGCAAGACTTACATTGAGATCTCTGAAGTATTCATTGTAATCTAAGGCATAACCCACCACAAATAAGTTTGGAATCTCAAATCCAGCATCTGAACAAAGAGAATGAAAAAAAAAAAAGAAACAAAATTTAGATAACATAAGTATAAAGCCACCATATGTTATTGGTGACACTTCAATGTCAAGGACTTTTCATTTCGGCAGAAGCAACTGAGAAAAGTGACAAGCAATGCATTGGATGAACCCAGCGGGAACCCGGACCAGAGTGAGTACTCAGGGAGACAAGGTGAACAACATGCAACGAAGGACTGTACTCCTGGTAACCAGAGCTGAGAAAGGGCACAGGCAGCCCAGTGGGGAGTTAGAAGTATGCCTGAGTCAGTCATGTAGCCCTGTTGTTCCAAAGCAGTATCCAAAGGTAGAATGACAAAGGAAACACTCTGACAGCACAAAGTGCAGTTCACACAGAAGGTACAATGACACTGTACTACGTGCACAGGTGTGCAGGCCGTTGCAATTGAGAGGCTATCGTCTCACTATACTCAGTGTCCTTGACGGGATAAAGGGCTTGGAAGCAAAACTTGGGAGCCAATATGAAAGGAAATGGGATGGTTAAGCTTGAGGAAGAGAATGCATGGAGTATGCAATGCAGGTGACAGTATTTAGCTCTTTATCTCTATGAAGGACAGAAGGAGAGGAAATGGATTTAAATGCAGTAGAAGGTACTTAGGTTAAGCAAAAGAAGAATTTATTGACAGAAAGAGGATTTTTATTGAAAATGATCCTTAAGACACAGACCAGAGCTCTTCTTTTTGAAGGTCTTGAAACAGAATAAACGTGCTTATGGTCCAATAATTTTTCAAACTCCTTCCAGGTATTTGGAATCTATGTTTGTTTATCACAGTATTGCAGGTGAAGATGTACTTGCTTACTCTTATGAAACTCTACTTCAGTGCAGCCAGGGGAGAGTTACAGTGGCACAGCGCAGAGAAACCTCCACGGTACTGCCCACCACCATTTGATTGATTCCTATGACCAAAGATGCTTTTGCAGGCAGAAACCAACTGGTTCATGCTCACTGGATATGCTGGCAGGGAGAAACTTATTTTCTGGGGGATGACATTATGTGTCACTGTTAGGAAGCCCGCTTGATTCTCCAAACTGTAGGTTCTTGAAAAAAAAAATAATCAGAGGAGATGGATGAGCAGAACAAAATAGGTCATTGAGCATAGATGAAAGAGTCAATTAGGAGAAAGGAACAAAAAGTACAAAGCCTCAGAAATCCATGAAGAAAGAAGAAACAGAGATTCTGGGCTAGGTAAAAGAATATTAGTAAACCCCAGGAAACCGTGGTTGTAGCAATAAGAATGACTTTAGAGTGAGCAATGCAAACCCTAGAATAGGCGTGGCAACTCAGACCGGGAGGAGGGGGTTGGGAAAGCCAAGCCTGCAGAGCTGTCATGGAATTACAGGAAGACTTGGAGGAGAAGGACGGGAACCAGAGTGACCTATTTCCAGCTGATAAATGGGTGCAATTCCCACTCTTCTGTCTGCAATTGCAGATGTGCAAGCACAAGAGCAGTGATTGAAACCAGACTGCCTGGCTCAATACTGACTCGAAACCTAAAGCTATACGACCTTGGCAAGCTATTTAACCTGGTTACGTTCAAGTTCCTTGTCTGCAAAGTGGGCATAACAATAGCACCCACTTTGAATGTTTTAATCTCTGTGTGGCTCTTAGGACAGTGTTGGGGCACATCATAACTTCTTACTGTTATTTGCTGTTATTACTTTATTAATATTGTTGGTATAAGTGATACAAGAAATTTGTAATTAACTGGATGTCTGAAGTGAATGTCTTTCAGTTTCAGTTAAAACCTTGTCTATACAGTATCTTACATTATTTCCTTAGATTTCTGTTTACTAATTTTGTCCAACTTTAACTACATCCAGATTATATTTTCTGAGCCAGTAACTGGATAGAAACACACTATTGTGTCTATCTGCCCAGAACTGACATTGTCTAGATTTAATACATCCTGCATAGGCACGAAACTTGTTTTTTAGAAGAGAGTCGCTGGCTAAACCTCACTGGCACATTACCCATCCATAGAGCATGTTTTTCTTGCTATAATGTTTGTTCAGCTTGCTAATTAGAACTGTAGCCAAATTATCCAAGAAGCTTTAGAGCAAATGTAAGTTATAAAGTTCAAGCTGAAGTCTGCCTATGCAAGTGAAAAAAATCACTTCCAGTGTTAGAATAATAAATAATCAAGCTGCTTGTTTATCCTTCTGCCCTAGATGAGAAAGTCTTCCAGAACACATGCCCGAAGGCAAGTGTAAAGATAGTATCTATAGATATTTGTTCTGCTAATCCCGTTATTGTTTTGTTTCTTCGAAGTTATTTTTTATTTTATTTTTTATTTAATTGAATTATAGTTGACATACAATATTGTACTAGCTTCAGGTATACGACATAGTGGTTTGATGTTTTCATACATTACAAAATGAATAAAATAAGTCTAGTTACTATCTGTTATCATACAAAGTTATTACAATATTGACTATCTTCTCTATGCTGTGTATTCAATTCTTTGTGTTACTGAACTTTTGTTTAGGGCTGGTGGGGAGATTTCCCCTTCTGTGTGCTAAAATTCAGACTTACTGAAGGTCAGTTCTGTGCATTGTTTGGTGACACTTCCTGGATATGGTATGAGAATACCTTTAAACCGTTATGACTACCTCTCCATGTGTGATTGGTGGAGACAATGGTGAAGGCAGGAATCCCGTGCATCTGAGTCAATCTGGAGAGGTCAACTCTCCCTCCACTGCCTGAAACCTACTATTTGATGTTTTTGGAGTTAAGGTACTATGGAAAAATTATAAATCAAAATATTCATGCACACGACCGAGTGCCTGTGAAAGAAGCAAATTAGGAAATTTAAGCCTCTGTTGTAAAGAGTTCTAGCCTCACTAGCAAGGCTGAGGAGAGCAGGGGAATTCGTGGGTCTGTCAGACCTATTCAGCTCCCACTTCACACAGAATGCCGTCAAATAGGAATTTCTTAAACACAAACCACCACCACCGATCAACCCATTAACAAACAAAAACCAAAAACACTTACAGTCAGGTCTAAAGCCATCACTTCTAGGTGTTCTCTTCACCAACAAACTACCATTAAAAAAAAAAGTTTTAGTGATCCAAATAAAATCTCTGTGAATTGCAAATTGAATTAAACATCATTAAAATATGTATTTTAAAATATGTATTTTTCTCCTCGAGCATATGGGGCATCACCATAGCCCCTCCCACCTCATGCTTCTTCTACTGTGTACCACCTGGGTGATTCTGCATGAAAGCAGGGAAGGGGGCGCTGGTACCAGGGCCCAGCCAGCTGCTCCTGGAAACAGCTAGAAGCACAGCATAGAGGAGCTCGACCACAGCAAAGCACATCCTCTTCCCTTTCCTCTTTCAGGCCAGCAGTCAAATGGCCTATGTGTGTAGTGGTCAAACCATAACACCCCAGAGCAAAAGGTCACTGGTTTGGAACAGACAGCACTCTCTGAAAACAGCATCCTGTGTCAGCATCCCTCTTGGACTGGTTTGGAAAGACAGAAACAATGATGATGTGTATCTTACATACCTGGCCACCTTAACCATGTTGGGTTTGTATTTCTCTATGCTGCTGAGTAGCGCTTTCATGGTCCTCCCCGTTCCAACAACATCCTTTGCAAAGAGAACAGACAAATTCAACCAAGTACATTTGGGCAGCATAATAGATTTTTCATTCAGACAGATAATTATATTCCTTATTAATAATGCATTGTAATTAGAATTGCGATCAACTTGGAGTCAAAGTAGGAGACAGAATTAGTTCTATTTTTTAGACAGGTGCTTCCTTTTGGAAGCTGGGTTTGGGAAAATATATTGGTGAGTATTTCCTTGAGTCCTTGAGCTGGGTTGAAGGGCTAAATTCAGCCTTTGGAAAGCATGTGGAGCTCCTCATTGAGTACATTTGGACTCGCTCACACGCATTCAAGGACTACATTTGGCCCTGAGGTTATGTAACAATACAGGACGCATAAATTTTCACGGACATGGGATGTACATCTGAATACACTGAATGGCTAAACACCTCCCCCTTGCCCTCCCTACTCAATTGGGGATTCTATGGCTGGGAAGTAAGATGTGTCTGGACAGCAGCTGGTGACAGCCCTTGAATTCTGAGGGTGTGAGCCTGCAGTGAGCTGAGGCTCATCTCTGCTGATGAGCTGCTGCGCAATTAGAGTAGAATGGGCAGCAGAAATTTATTGTCCTCAGGACAGAAATCAGCTGTCAGGAGCTGATTATCAAAACAAGAGGTCTGAATTTAGCCAGAGCTGGGCAATTCATTTGGTTAGAGGGTCTACTTCATGGATGATGTCTGAGCCAGAACTGCAGATACATATGGCACACAGGCAATTGTGTAACAAAGGCGTGAACACAGCTCCCCTGAATTTGTGCCAGCTGATAAGGCAGGTGTGCTCTTGAAGGAAACAGGGACGTTCGCTGTATTAGTCCACTGCTGCCACAGGGCCTGTTTTTTTCGTTCTCTTTCTCTCCCCCTCCCTCCATCCCTTCCTTTCTTCTCTCTTTCTCTCCCCCTTCCTTCCTTTCTCCCTCTCTTCCTTCCTTTTTAAACAGAACCAATTAAATCAATTCATAGTTTTCCTTTGGACTGTCATTTTTAAATTGATTATGATTTGGATGCTGAAGGTAGAATTGCTTAAAGTCATTAGAGTTCATTAGCAAGAACATTGATTAAGGGTGAAGTGAGTTCTAACCTTGGCTTAACTATTAAATAAATTTGGTCTTGTGGGTTAGTTTTCTCTTCTGTAAAAATGTCTGATTCACAAATAGGGATAATAACCAATTTATACATGTGTGAAATTAAATATTAAAAAGCTTTTTCATTAAGGTATTTCAAGTCAGTGATTCTAGCTGGTTCCTGGTCAATAAATTTGGAGAGCTGTGTGCACAGAGAAAACTCAGTAAATCCTTGGCCAATTAGATAAAAAAATTCTTTATTTTAAAACCCACCATTCATCCTTTCAACTTCCAAACATGGATTTAAAAAGTTGGCTTACCTCAACAATGAGGACATTCTGAAAAACAAAACAAAACAAAAAACACTAGTTATTAAGAATCAAATGCAAATCTGGCTCACAAGTTAAACACACATTTTGCTTACAATTGGAATTTCGCAATTTGCTTATTTGGTCCCCCCACATCCATCTAACCCAATAGGTGCTTAGAGGTAATCTATGTGTTCCAGACTCACTTTAACAGACTCTCTGGAATTACCTGGTGCTTCAATGTTTATCATCTATATTCAGGGTAAGAGCAGGCTTATCTTCGACCCAGTTGCCTGTCTGAAGAGCTAGCCATACTCATTCCACCTTCATTATCTGGCAAGTGCCCCACCCAGCCTTCTCTGGGGTACAAAGCTTACTTTGCATTTTCCAGGAAAACAAAGCCAACATGAGCTGCATTGCTAACGGAGGGAGTGCTCTGTGGAGGTGTTATGCATTCAGATGGGACAGCCCTATTCCTGCAGAGCCACCATCAGTGGGGATTCCGTACTTTCAAATTCTCAACCCTGAAGAAGCGGGGTTAGGCAGGTGCCTAGTTTACATTTTCAGAGACCTAATTAGGTTCCTTGCTATGTGCTCTTAAGGTATTCATTGCCTTCCCTCCTAAAAACACTGGTTATGTTTCATTTAAATTTCTTGTTTGATACTTGTCTTCCTCATTAGAGTGTAAAGTTCACGAGGGTGGGAGTCATGTTTATCTTGCTTATTACTGTATTCTCAGTCTTGAGCTAAATACCTGTATATAGGTACTAAGTAATTATTTGTTGAATGAAGGAATAATAACTAATTACACTTACTAATGAGTTAAAATCAACCAATTAAATGGATTAGTAGTTACATGTCAATACTGTCTCACCAAATTAAAATATGGCTGTGTTAATATGCCATTGCAATTAACTTAATGGTGTGGATATTCCCTCAATGTAATGGTTTCTTTCTCTAGATGACTTTTCATTTACCCCAATGATTCATATAATAGTTTAAAAAATTGGACTAAGCCTTATACCTTAGTTATCTTACTTATAGCTAATGCAAAAGAGATGTGAGAAAAATGTTAACCAACCAATAAAAACTGTTAAATTTGCATATTACTTTATGTGTCAAAAGCATTTTGAGGTGAAATTCTCTCTGGAAATGTTTTTCTCTCAGGTATATGGTATTTTATTCATGAAATCTGTTTTTAAAACTCTTAATTTTATCATTAAAATGTAAGGTATTTTTGTCAATGTTTACAGGAGGACATGTTCCGAGTGTGCTGTCTGCCCTGAAAATCACACTGACATAGGAGTCCCCTTGGCAGTCTAAGCACATTCTCTCTGTCTTAACCACCCACCCATAACAGTTAGCTAAGATGCGCATTTTTAGTTTAATCAAGACTTACCAACTGTCTATTAACCAACCAGAATTCTTGAAGAATACTTGGTTAATTTAATACTTGGTTAATGTCCTAGTTTACAGTCTCTTTTTGTTTCAATTTGATAATGAATAACCTTTCTAAACTCTGTTAGTCTGCATTCCTGCCTAATTAAGTAAAGTAGACTGAGTGTGATTAGATCTGTTTTTTGGAAGTTCAGAACATTGCAAAACAAAAGTCATCTTTGAAAAGATTAGCTTCAACCAGAAGATACTGTGGTGGCTGGAAAGTGGGTTTGGATGTGTCCTAATCCAGAGATGTACTATCAAAATTACTTAAACACATTTTAAAATCCAGGTAATACACACACATGTTCAAAACCAAATAGGAAAGTATGTTTTATAACTGCTGATGGGACCCTGTCTAAAATATTTTAAAATGCTTATGTACTTTAAAATACATTAAAGTTATCATGATAGTCTTTATTATGCATAGCTAAATATTTAACAAAAATGGCAATTTCTTAATATCATATAAACCTTAGTACATATTTAAATTTCCTAGTTGTTGCTAAAATAGGCTTTGTTGCTTGTTTGTCAGTCTAAGACCATGCATTGAATTTTTAATTTGCTTTTAATTTAGAGTTCTCTTTTTTTCTGTATTTCTATTTCTCACTTTAATAATTTTAGACAGCACCTATTTACTATATTATATAATAGATGAGAATTTAGTTCTTTCACACTAGCTCACTTCCTCTCCCAATCTTCCAACTATCTTCTTTTTTAAAAAAAAAATTAATACTTATCTGGAGATATATTTTCATTGCTTTTTATTTTTAATTTTTAAAAAGATTTTATTTTTTTATTTTTAGAGAGAGGGGCAGGGAGGGAGACAGAAAGGGGAGAGAAACATTGCTGTGTGAGCGGTTGCCTTTCACACACTCCCAACTGGGGACCCGACCTGCATCCAAGGCCTGTGCCCTGACAGAATCCAACTGGCAACCTTTGCGTTTGCAGGCCGGCACTCAACCCACTGAGCAACACCAGTCAGGGCTTTCATTGCTTTTTAGAGAGACAGGAAGGGAAAGAAGCTGGACCGGGGATCATACGCACCTATACTGGGACCTGCAACTTAGGTATGAGCCCTGACTGGGAATCAAACCCTCAACCTTTCGGTTACAGGACGATACTCCAGGCAACTGAGCCACACCAGCCAGGGCATGAATCTTTTTGTGCTGCTAACAGTTTTCTTAATAAAGAGTCAAGCAGTGTACTATAATTATATCTCCTTTCAGACCTTGTTTATACTTTTCTTGGAATTCTTAATTGTTTTTTCTAACATTTTCCAGTGTTTTATGATGAAATAACCCTCTATTATTTTTTTAAGCGAGCTTTTCTTTCTTGGAAGGATTATTATGAGGAAAACATTGGTTAGTTATGGTGTAACTATATTTCTTGGAGGACTTTGGAGGGTTAAGGAACGGGTTGACGATATCTGTAACAATACAAAGCCCTCTCTGTTATGTACAGTATTGTACAGTATTAAAAAGTAAAATTATTTTGTGGGTTCATAAATGAAGGGCAGGCAATGCTGATTTAGACAAACTGCTATTGAAAAGGAACTATGGAAATATGTAGAGTTATTTAGTGAGTTATATAGAGCAGTCATTACATATGTATTTGTTTTCCTTTATACATCTTACACTATGTTTTCAAATTCTTTCATTAGTAATATATGCCACTATCTGGATTTTTCAGTGGCCCATATGTTATGTGAAAGCTCACCTCTAACCAAAGCAATGCCTTTCGCCCCTTTGGAAGCTTGACTTTGTCATTTGAAACGATAAGTAGCCCCAGAGGAAAGGGAAAGCAGCTACTCCAACTTGGAAGCATTTTCACACGTGTCTAAAAGAACTGATCTCTTTACATTTTCATGCACCAAGATTAACACCATGAGACAAGGAACAAAGACTAACTCATCTTTAAACAACTGACATATAACATGGGGATAGGTATACAGTAGTTGCCAAAGAAATGCCTGTGGAACAAATCAAAAATTTTGAGCCAATTTTTTCACTTTCTCTAGTTCATTATACTTTTGATACATTTTTCCTTAATGACGTACAACTCCTCCTTAATTGAGCTATACTTAATGTCTACTGCTCTTAATTTGGCTCTCAGAAATCTAAAATTCTCTGTCTTTTTTTTTTTTTTGAGTGGGTAGCCTTGGAAATTTCTTTAGAACACATTGTCCTCTTGAACACTTGCAATCTGATAACTCTGATCACTGAATCTGAGATGTTCGCCAGCTCCTGTCTTAGTCATCTCACTACACCTGGCTCATTTCCTCCCAGAAAACCAGTCAAATCTGCAGCCTGGGGGCCACTGGCCAAATTCTATGGGGAATCTCTGAAGTGTGTTCTTTTTGTGCTGTTGCACATCCTAACTGAAGCTTTTCACCTCAAGCTTACCAAAGAAAAAGAAAGAGAAGAAGGAAAGAATTATACAAATCTAAATGGTTTTCTTAAATAGGTTGTTCCTACTTTTACTCTTTCAAACTGCAAAATGATTAGTGTATCACAGTCTAATCCTCAGCAGCGCAGATTTTTTAGCTGTGGTCACACCAAGCAGAGGGATGGCAGTAGGGTGAGGAGCTGATTGTGGATGCGGAGCATAAGTAGGAGTGCGAATATAAACCCCATGGAGAAAGGAATATAGTTCAGCATTTCATTTTATGTAATAATTCACAAAATTGCCAGAATCATCAGTCAGTGGGCATTTCCATTATTTTTCTCAGCCTAGTCAGATGCAATAAAAAGGAATGATTTCAAGAGTAAAGGCAGCCAAGTAGGAAATTTTGGCAAGTTCCAATATTTCATTCTGGCATTTGATTAGAAACTTATTTGGGGGTAGGGGGGTATGTCTCCCGAATCTTGCACTTAACCTGCACATCTGTGTTTTCTTGTTGCCAGGTTTGAGCTTGTTTCCATGCATTTGGTTTTATTCCATCCTTTCTGAGATTTCACTTGAACATGAATACAATCTTCTTGTTTTACACAAATTTTATGAAGTGCCAGGATTAAATCAACTTTGAAAAAAAATCAGCCAGAAAGCATGGTGCAGAGACAGCTTAAACTCACAGAGTAAAATGCTTTTAACATTGTGAGCGAAGAGGCCATTTAACTTCATTGAGGGCTCCCTTTATTCAACAGCCATGACCTATTTAGAAGCATGACTCAGCTAGCCTCCCTTGTGAGCTTCTCTCTCTTTGCTTCCAAAATAAAGGAAAGAAAGAGGGAGAGAAGAAGAAAGAAGAAAGAAAGAAAGAAAGAAAGAAAGAAAGAAAGAAAGAAAGAAAGAAAGAAAGAAAGAAAGAAAGAGTGCATGGTGCATGGGGGCTGTCTAGGGTGTCCCTCTTCTAAATCTTTTAACTGACATGTTTTTAGAGGGTTTAAGAGTTACATAGCAAAGTTTGGGGCTTATAATACCTCTAACCTATAATACCTCTAATAGCATGGAAAATTACACAGGTAAGCTATTTTCCCATGTTTCTAAAAGTTCTTTCATAAACAAATTTGAAAACCTCCTGCTTTCATTTAATCATTTACCTCTGTTGCTGGTCCTTGGAGGAAGCTACTCCTTTGCTCAAGTAGGTTGATTACACACCAGGGTTTGTTCTACACACACCACCTCCTGGCTGGCCTCTCTACTTGTAGTTCCTCTCCCTTGCTTCTGTCCATTCTACCCTCCTGCCAGGTTCATTTCCCCCAAACACAGCTTCATGGTATCACCTCTGCTCCACAACTTTTGTGGCTCCTCTTTGCCTTTCTGAGCAAGTCAAATGAATTTCTCTTTGTTGAGAAATTCAATATATTTTACAGACCAAATGCAATTCACATGTTCAGCATTTGAAGTTGCTATTTCCCTATTTCTGACTAATTTCCTTTAGTCACATGGTCCACGCTTGTCCTCTGGCTCTGCTATCTCTCCCTTCATTCCATGTTGCTCTTCCTCCCTCTTCCGTGTTATTCCCAGAACTTCTGGCCGCAAGGGAAACCTCATCCTCTTCTCACTAAGACAATGCCAGCCCCAGGGAATCATTCCATCTTTGGATTTCCTTAAGGTCAAGAAAAGAGTATTGTGTAGGGAACGTGTGCTCATTTTAGACAGAGAGTCAGGGAAGGCGGTCCTTTAGGCTGAGACCTGAAGGCTAGGAGGAGAATGGATTCCAGGTGGAGCCACAGCTTATCCAAGGTCTTGGCAGGAAGGTGCTTAGCCAGTGTGGTTATAGCACTGTGAGGGGGTTAGGCTGGCATTTGGGTGGCATTTAATGATGTTGGAAAGGAGATGAGGGCAGATTACCCAGGTTTTACAAGCTGCCGTAAGGAGTTTGGATTAGAATGTCAAGCACTGAGTGGGGCTGACAGGTAAAATAAAGAACACCCAGTTACATTTGAATTTCAGATGAATAACAACTTACTTTTTATTTTAAGTATGTTCCAAGTACTGCATGGGACATGCTTGTACTAAAAATGTTTTCACAGTTTATTTGAAAATCAAATTGAACTTGGTATTCTGTTTTTTCATTGTTTTTGCCAGGTCTGATAACCCTAACTGAGAGGCTGCTGAAAGGTTTTGGTAGGCAAGTAATGTGATCCGATTTGTATTTTAAGAAGATTCCTCTGACTGCTTTGTGGAAAATGGTTTGAAAGGTGGCAGAAGTTTAATAAAGGCTGAGTTCAGGGAGATGAGTCAGTCCATCACAGCAACCCAGAGGAGGGATGGTGGTGGCCTTGCCCTAGAAGACTAGGCTTCTAAAACCCTGAAGTCCATAGGAATCCTCTAAGGATCTTGCTAAAATGAACTTAATTCAGAAGATCTGGGGAGGGATCTGAGATACTGCATTTCTACTAAGCTTCTAGGTGGTTTCGACCTTGCTAGTTCCTAGATCAAATGTTCGCAAACTGTGGCCCATTGGTCAAATCTGGCCTGCTATAAATAAAATTTTATTGAAATATAGCCACTTGTTTCCATGTTATCTATGGCTGCTTTCATGCTATGATGGCAGAGTTGAGCAGTTGTAACAGACACTATATGCCCCACGAAACCTAAAAGACTTACTGAAAAGTTTGCTGGCTCCTTTGAGTACCAAAGATCTAGACTTGGGAGATTACCAAGGAGATGAAGAGAAGTAGGCAGATTCAAGATATAGCTGAAGGCATAGAGTGTGGTCTACACTGGCATATTCAGCATTCCCCTCTGATGTGAGCCTAGGCACCGTGAACTGCAGGATCTTTACCCCTACGCTGTTGCAACAGTTGAGAACCTGGCTAATCAATGTTGATTCATCTTGGAAATATTAACCCAGTGTGTTCTAAGCCTAAGGGGTCTTACTTGGCATATGTTGAAACATATATAGAAACTCATCTCTGTACACATGGAGAGTAAAGATATCACAGAACAGTACCTGGTAACCTGAAAGAATCATTTGTCGTGCTAGCAAAGGCTAAAGCCGACTCCTGTCATTCTCACTGCTGGCTGGTTTTCCATCTCTCCTATCTGAACTTCATGATCTCTACTTTCTTAGGGTGGTGGTGGGGGGTCTTTGTAGTAGTTATAGGCAGGGGTACTGAGGCACAGCACTCTCAGCCCTTCTTCTCACTCTACTCCCAGCAAGAAAGTGCCCTTTCCTCAACCTCCTTTCTAGCTCTTAGAGGAAGGGACTATCCACTGCTCACCTAAGAGGGTAATCGGTCTGAAAGGAAACAGATGATTTTAGAAGGAAGGACAGAAGGACCACCATTTTATGTGCAGTTTTTTTCATGGAGGCTTTCATTGGGATTCTCAGAGTTGCCATTCTGACAGACCCCATGGAAAAGCACAAGGTATATTTCTCTTGTGTAATAAACCTGTCAGGCAACGTCTCACAACAAAGTACTAAAATATCTTATCATGTTAACTAGTTCTTAAACAGATTTATTGTGATGACCATAATATATACAAATATTGAATCATTATGTGTACATCTGCAACTAATATAATGGTATATGTCAATTGTATCTCAATTTTAAAAATGTGTGTTAACTTAGAATACAGTTGCTATTCATAAGCCTAATAACATGAGCTTTGACTTCAGATCTTAGGAGAAAAAAGTACAGTCATGATATTAGCTTGGTAAAATGACTTAAGTTATATTTGCCTCATCTTTTCCTAAATAAAGGCAATACTTCTTATTCAACTAACATTTGCATACAAAAACAAAACCAATGTAGTTTAATATTGAGCTGTGTTCAGTATCACTTGCCAACTTTTGACCCTTAGGAATACTGATGATACATTTCCACAGTGTTACAGGCTGCAATCTAGCTTTATTTTTTATTTTTAGTTCTCCATTTGACAAAAACATAATGTTTAAGTTGGGTGATCTGATATCACACATCTCAATTAGACATATTACTACAGACATACACATACATTGATACATTATAGAGATTCTGAACTATGTGCAAATTTTTGAATATTGATAAAATATACATATCATAAAAATAAACTAAAGATAAGTTAAAGGATAAAAAAATAAAATGACATCATTTAAAGACTACTTCAAGGGTGTTAAAAAAATTATGACTTTATGGGAATTGCTTGGAGTATTTTAGTTTTCTAGGATGTTATTTTATGCCCTGAAGTAGTAACATCAAATGGTGGCCTAGTAATACATTAATAAGTTAATTTCAATTTCTATGGAACATAATTCACTACTAGATAGTAATTTAACACTTGGATGCCACTATGCGGCCTTCAGAGTTGGGGGAAGTAAGATGTGTTGAAGAGAGAGTCCTTTGGCACTGGAGTGTCCCTTGTGTTATTATTCATCTTTTCATTAAATGTGACTGGTGTTCCTTTTCACCATCCAGGTGTTACACAACAATAGCAACCACAAATATGAGAGATTAAGCTTTTGTAACAGACTGAGCCATTTTATTTAGAAAGCTGGAGCTGTTCAGGGACAATGAATACAAGATATGTCAGTGGAGCTGAACAAAAACAAATTCTGCATTGCTTTCATTTACAGCAAAACTTTAGTTTCAGGTCACATCGCCACAAAGAGTGTCTGCTTTATGAACCAACTCCTTCTTATGTATGCATTTATGTCAGAATTCAAGCACTTTTTTCACTTGATTACTGAGCATTGGCGAGTTTTGGAATTCCATATTAAAACGGAGGTGTTTCCCTCATAATCTAATGGCTTAGATCATTTTAATAGGGGAAAAAAGGCAAACAGCTGAAAAATGTGTTGTCCCAGAAATCGTTTTTATTCTCTGCCCAAATTTTATACATGTCAACAAACCTGTTTATTAAATGTCTTACTGAAGTGCCTGGGTTCTTAGGCATGGATGAGAGACATAAAGCAGACAAGTATAAAGGAAAAGCTTCCTTTTCAGGAGGTACCTGAAGGGGTGAGTAGAAAACAAAGAGCAAGGAGAGCCAAGGGGGTTCATAATATGAGGTTGTCTGAAATGAGATTGGAAGGAAGCTCACAGATGAAAGATACAGTCTGCATCATGTGCTGGAAGCATCATAAAAGGAGTGTTTTATAAAGGAGAAATCGTTAAAAGAGTTCACACACCCATTTGCATGAATTAGCAAACCCTGGAGAGTGTCTGAAATGTATTGCAAGTGCTGACCTGACATGAAGGTCACTGATCTCCCCTCAACATCAGACGTCAGTGTGAACTGAGCAGAGTTACATTTACAAACCTTTCCAGCCAGCGTTGAAAGATCATAGCCTCCAATGATCTGCATCTCGCCCATGGACTGGTCATTCTAAAAAAAGAGAAGCCGGTATTTTACTATATAAGAAAACCCATACAGCACACTTTCCCATCTAACCAGCTAGCAGCTAGATTGCGCCTTACAAACTGTGGTATAGCACAGATAGCTAGTGCAGGTTCGTGGTTGCCTATGGTTACCAATAGCCACTTGCTGCTCCTGTGCTTGAGACAAATCATTCTAATGGCTGAGGGAGAGACTGTGGAGAGAGGGGATGGGAGAGGAGAGAGGACAAACAAACCTAATTTTGGAACAAAAAACTGGAAGGTACCACAAACTCTCCTGAGGCAGATGGAATTGGAGATAACAGTCATAACCCTCGACTTCCCTGGGGTAGAGGGGCCATGGGAGCCCCAGGAGTGGGCCAAGCATTTGCCAACTGTGCCAACATGTCATGGTCATAGCTCTGCAGTGGGGAACAGTTTGACTGTGGTTCCCAAAGCAATTAGAGGTCTCCTTTACTCCCTACCAGCGAGGGTCCTTTCCCTCAGCTGATGTCGAGGGCAATTCTAACAGGCCATGGATCAGGAACCACCGCACTGAGACCTTCAGACACAGATGACAAAGCCTCAGGAACCTATTGCAGTCCCAGGAAAATGAGACCCGGAGCCCTCTGTAGAAGACTTTTCACTCAAATCCCATAAGAGATAATGAGCATTTGCCTTCACAATGTTTGTGTGTGGTACCTCATCCTATCCTCATTAAACTCACACATGCACGAATAAGTAACAAATATGGATTGTTACTTAGTGAATATCACAATAGAATAACATGGGGGCAAAACAGGAAACAGAAAACAAGTTGTTTTCTAGCCTCATTATGGAGACACATTCAAGGAACTGAAGCAGATATCCTACAGGCAATCGGCTCCGTGACCAAGCACCGCTGCGGTAATGTTGCAACCTCCTGATGCAAACAATAACCTAAAGGAGCAGATGACACATGTAGGCGCTGAGTGTACAAAGTGTGGAACGAAGGCCCCACCTCTTTTTGGGGGGAGTTCATCCCCTGTGGATCAGTGAGGCTAGGCCTTACCACGCAAACCAGTATGCCTGAGGACATATCCAACCCTGAACTTTCCACCTACAGAAGCCAATTTATTTCCTTAGGAGTTTTCTTGGGTTGGTTTGAATTGGATTCTGTCACTTGAAAGCAAGTATCGATCTAGACATGGACTTACTTTGTCATGGAATTGGTCATCTGGGAAGAAAAAAAACAGCCAAACAACCAATATAACCGTGTTACCAATGAAACAGATTTTTGTCTTTTTACCTCGTTGCTCAAGAGAAAAAATAAATGACCTTAAAATGTTTTCATTTCTGCTTGGTGAAGCATTCACTCCTTACTGCAAAGAAGTGGAGAGAGTGCTTGAAAGTGGCCCACTAAGTTGGATAAAACCAGTAATTTTCATCTTATGGGAACAGATCACAAAAGGAGAAAATCAAGAATACCCAGAATTCCCATATCTTTTCTGTTTGTGTACAGGCATACAGAAGCATATATCCACAAGCAATCATGTCAATTAGGTCAAGAACTTGTCAAAAATATCAAAGGAGAACATTTTCTAGAGGTGTGCTGAGATATAGGAGTTGATTGATATAGGAGTTATCATAGGAGTTAACATAAGGAGAATTTTTGCATATTAGGCTCAAATATGTTCTTAATAGCAGGAGGAAAAATAAGATTTTGGTACCTCCAGAGGAATGAATTATGCAGAACTGGATACAACCATTAAACCACAAAGTATAATGTAACAAATGAGATTTATACTTTGCCAGATCAGAGTATATTTCACAATACTTCCATTAGCATCTCCATTCTATTGATTAAAAACAAAAATCACCCAATACATCAGAAAGCTAAATAATGTGCTCTAAGTCACACATTGTGACTTAGTGTGTTGCCAAGCAAGTCCTATTTCAGAAGGTTTTACTTAGTCCAAGTTTATAACATGTTCTTAATATTAGATTTGTCCTTAATTCTTCTGGATCTTATACCTTCCAAGTATGTATATAGTCAGTTGTCCTCATAACATTTATTGAATTGTTTACTTTTTCCCTACTGGTCATTAGTTTTGATTTGATAATATTTTATTTGGGACTGTTCATCTTATTTTTGTAAGATTGGCCTATAGTTTTAAAGCAAAGTGGCTTTGGCCTCATACAATGAGTAGAGTGGTTCTTTATATATTTTTCTGCTTTTTAAATTTTGTTTTTTAATTATAGTCAACATTCAATATTATTTTGTATTAACTTACAAAGTGATCCCCCTGATTCAGGTACCCGCCTGGCACCATACATAGTTATTACAGTATTTTGACTACATTCTCTATGCTGAGCTTTACATCCCCATGATTATTTTGTAACTGCCAATCTATACTTCCTCATCCCTTCTATTTTTTCATCCCATGCGCAAACCCCCTTCCACTCTGCTAACTATCAGTCTGTCCTCTGAATCTATGAGTATGTTTCTATTTTGTTTGTTTGTTTTGTTCTTTAGGTTCCACATATAAGTGAAATCATATGGTATTTGTCTTTCTCTGACTTATTTCACTTAGCATAATACCCTCTAGGTCCATCGATTGTGTCACAAATGGTAAGATTTCATTATTTTTATGGCTGAGTAATATTCCATTGTATATATGTACTGCTGCTTTTTATCCACGTGTCTAATGGGCACTTGGGTTGCCTCCATATCACAGCTATTGCAAATGCTGCAGTGAACATAGGAGTGCATATTTCCTTTTGAATTAGTGTTTTGGGTTTTTTGGATGTATACCCAGAAGTGGAACTGATGGGTCATAAGGCAGTTCCATTTTTAATTTTTTGAGGACCCTCCATACTGTTTTCCACACTGGCTGCACCAGTCTGCATTCCCACCAACAGTGCACAAGTGTTCCCCTTTCTCCACATCCTTGCCAACACTTGCTGTTTATTGATATATTGATGATAGCCATTCTGACAGGTGTGATGTGATATCTCATTGTGGTTTTAATTTGCATTACTCTGATCATTATTGACACTGAGCATCTTTTCACATATCTACTGGCCATCTTTATGTCCTCTTTGGAGGTGAGTATTTAGGTCCTCTGTCTGTTTTTATTTGTATTGTTTGGGGGTTTTATTTTGGTGTTGAGTTGTATGAGTCTTTTAAAAATTTTGGATAGTAACCCCTTATAAGATGTATCATTGGCAAATATTTTCTTCCATTCAGTAGCTTGTTTTTTCATTTTGTTGATAGTTTTCTTTGCTGTGCAAAACCTTTTTAGTTTGATGTAGTCATATTTGTTCATTTTTCTTTTGTTTTCCTTGCCTGAGATATATCAGAAAAAATATTGCTGAGAGATATGTGAGAGTTTACTGCCTATGTTTTCTTCTAAAACTTTTATGATTTCAAGTCTTATATTTAAATCTTTAATTCATTTTGAGTTTATTCTTGTACAAAGTATAAGAAAGTGGTTTCAATTTTTTACCTGAATAGACATCTTCTGAATAGATAAGAATACTGTGGCTAGGACTTCCCGTACTATGTTGAATAAGAGTTGTGGAAGTGGACATCCTTGTCTTGTTTCTGATCTTAGAGGAAACCACTTAAAGCTTTTCCCTATTGAGTATGATGTTAGCCGTAGGTTTGCTATATATGGCCTTTATTATGTTGAGGTATGTTCACTCTATTCCCACATTGCTGAGAGTTTTTTTTTCATCATAAATGGGGCTGGGTTTTGTCAAATGCTTTTTCTGCATCTATTAAAATGATCATATGATTTTTATCCTTCATTTTGTTTATGTGGTGCACCATGTTAATTGAATGCAGATATTGAGTCAAACTTTCATCCCAGGAATAAATCCCAGTTGATCATGGTGTATGATCTTATCGATGTATTGCTGTATTCAGTTTGCTAGTATTTTGTTGAGGATTTTGGCATCTATATTCATAAGGAATATTGGCCTATAATTTTCTTTTTGTATAATGGCTTTGTCAGATTTTGGAATCATGATATTGTTGGCCTTGTAAATGAATTTGGGAGCCTTTCTTCCTCTTGAATTTTTTTGGAATAGTTTGAGCATAGGTGTTAATTCTTCTTTGAATGTTTGGTAAAACTCACCTGTGAAGCCATCCATTCCAGGATTTTTTTGTTGGGAGTTTTTTTATTACTAAATTAATTTTGTTGGTTGTGACTGTTCTGTTCACATTTTCTCTTTCTTCTTGATTCGATCTTGGAAGGTCATATGTTTCTAGGAATTTATCTTGTTGGCATATAATTCTTCATAGTATTTTCTTATAATCTTTTGTATTTCTTTGGTGTCAGTCATCACTTCTCTTTCATTTCCGATTATATTTATTTGGGTCTTCTCTCTTTTTTTCTAGATGAGTCTCATTAAAGGTTTGTCTGTCTGTGCATCTTTTTAAAGTACTAGCTCTTGGTTTCATTGATCTCTTGTATTTTTTTTTTAGACTCTATTCATTTATTTCTAGTCTGATTTCATTATTATTTTCTTTCTTCTACTCACTTTGAGCTTTGTTTGCTGTTTATTTTCTAGTTCTTTTACATGTAAGGTTAGATTGTTTATTTGAGATTTTTCCTCTTCTTGAGACAGGCCTGTATTGCTATAAATTTCCCTCTTAGGACTGCTTTTGTTGTGTCTTATACATTTGGGGTTGTTCTGTTTTCATTTTCACTTGTCTCAAGGTATCTTTTTATTTCTTCCTTAATCTCATTGTTAACCCATTCATTATTTTGTAAGATGTTATTTAGCATCCATACGTTTCTGTGTTTTCTTTTTTATTTTTCTTGTAACTGATTTCTAGTTTCATACTGTTGTGGTCAGAGAAGGTGCTTGATATGATTTCAATCTTCTTAAATTTGTTGAGACTTGTTTTGTGACTTAACATGTGATCTGTCATGGAAAATGTTCCATGTGCACTAGAAAAGAATGTATATTCTGCTACTTTGGGATGAAATGCTAAAAAAAAAATAAATCCATCTAGTCTAATGTGTCATTTAAGGCTGCTGCTTCCTTGTTGATTTCCCATCTGGAAAATCTATACAGTGACATCAATGGGAGTGTTAAATCCCCTATTATGACTGTATTATTGTCAATCTCTCCCTTTATGTCCATCAATATTTCCTTACTAGATTTAGGTTCACCTATATTGGGTACATATATGTTTACAAAGGTTATATTCTCTTCTTGGATTGATCCCTTTATCATTATGTAATGTCCTTCCTTGTCTCTTTTTACAGCCTTGTTTTAGTCTATTTTGCCTGATATAAGTATTGCTACCCTAGCTTTCTTTCTCCTTTTTTGGTTTCAATTTGCATGGAATATCATTTTCTATCCCTTTAGGTCTGTGTGTCTTTCAATCTGAGGTGGGTCTCTTGTAGACAGCATATATATGGGTTTTGTTTTCTTATCCATTCAGCTACCCTATATCTTTTGATTACAGCATTTAGTCCATTTACATTTAAAGTGATAATTGATAGGTATGTCTTTTTTGCCATTTTATTATTCATACATACTCATATATTCTATTTCTTCTTCTTAAAAGCATCCCTTTATCATTTCTTATAATACTGCTTTAGTGATGATGAAGTCCTTAAGCTTTCTCTTGTCTGGGAATCTCTTCATGTCTCCTTTAATTTTAAATGATAGATTTACTAAGCAGAGCAGCTTTGGTTGTAGGTTCTTGCTTTTCATCACTTTGAATATTTCATGCCAATCCCTTCTGGCCTGAAGAGATGATGTGTTGAGAAAACAGCTGATAGTCTTACGAGAGCTCCCTTGTAGGAAACCAACTTCCTTTCTCTTGCTTCTTTTAAGATTCTTATTTTTTTAACTTTTACCATTTTAATTATGATGTTTCTGAGTGTAGGACTCTTTGGGTTCATCTTGTTTGGGATTCTCTGTGCTTCCTGGACTTGTGTGTCTTTTTCCTTCACCAAATTACAAAAGTTTTCAGTCATTGTGTCTTCAAATAGGTTCTGAATCCCTTGGTCTCTCTCTTCTCCTTCTGGTACTCTCATGAATGGTGTTATATTTGATGTTGTCCAAGAGGTTCCTTAAACCATCCTCATCTCATTTTTTAAAATTCTTTTTTCTTTTTCCTCTTTCAATTGGGTGTTTTCTGCTAGCAAATTGTTGATTTGAGCCTCTATTTTATCTAATCTGTTGTTGATTTCTTCTAGTGTGTTCCTCATTGCAGTTATTGTATTTTTCATTTCTGACTAGTTCTTTTTTATGATTTCTATATCTTTTGTTCTGCTTTTGAAGTTCTCACTAAGTTTCCTGAGCATCCTTATAATCATTGTTTTGAACTCTGTATCAGATAGATTGCATGCCTCCATTTTATTTAGTTCTTTTTCTGGAGATTTCTTTGTCTCTTCAATTTTGGCTGCCTCTCTGTGTTTGTTTCTGTGTATTAGGTAGATCTGTTGTGTCTCCCAGTCTGGGAAGGGTGGCCTTATGTAGCAGATGTCCTATGGGGCACAATCGTGCAGTCTCCCTGATCATGTTGGTTGAGTGGTCCAGAAGTGTCCCTTGTGTGGCTTACGTGATCCCTCCTATTGTAGTTGAGTCTTGACTGCTGTTAGCACATATTTGAGTGGGGTTGACCCTCAGGATGGCTGGCTGTGAGGATTGGCCACAACAATATATGAGCTACTGTGCAGGGCTGACCCCACGAAATGGAATTTTCCCCAGAAGGATCCGGTGCCTACCGAGACCTCTCTTTCAGTGTGCTGCTTGTGGAGCTAATTGGGTGGTACTCTGTTGTAGTTTCAAGCAATCCTTTGGTTGTGTTTGTTCTGGGGTCTCTTGGGGGTCTCCCATGTAGGTAAATATCAGACCCTGCCAATGACCAGCTGTGGGCTACCTGTTAGGGACTACATGGCTTATAGTTGCCTCTGTTGGACCTGGATGCATGTGGGAGGGGTCAAGCTGTGAATCAAGGTCACCTACGGGTCCTTGGGCAGGTGAGAAAAAGACTCAAGGCACCTGATACCTGCTGCTGCCTACTGGTTAGGCTCAACCACTGTAGGAGCCTTGGGCTATATGTGAGTTGCGTGTGGCTGCTTCTCTAAGAGTCACCATGTAGGGGCAAGTGGTGTTTACCAGATTAATAGTGTTTCACACTTAGCACCTATGCTGGGTCTGAGACCACTCAGCAAAAGTCTCAGAGTATACCAAGGCCAGCAACCACCCACCTGGACCATTTAGTATAGGTGGGGCCAGGGAGTCATCAGGGTATAGCTGGTAGAGTCCACCAGGCTAAAGCAGATTAAGATTTGGCTGTGTGGACTGAAGGCTTAACACAGGAAAGGCGACCTGTGGGAAGATGGCCCTTGCCCTGAAGCCAGACAACTCAGTTTCTTCCTGTATCTCTGGTACTTCAGAGCTTGACCAGAATTCCTAGAAATTTTTTAAGGAAGAATGCGACATGGGCCCAGGCTAGTAGCCATCACTGACAGAGCCTCTGGCAGTGTGTGAGCAGGTTAGGGCAAAATCTCAAGGAGTCATCAGGAAGGAGCTAGTTTAGTTCACCAGGCTAGTGTCATATATGGGAAAGACTCCACACAGGAATGGGTGAAGCCTAGAGGCAGAATGAGAAGATGGCCTCCATCTTCAGCCATGTTTGAGCTGGTTAGTGTGAGGCCTCAGGGTGGAACCAGTGTCAGGCTACTGCCTGATGGGAGAGTGCTTAACCCAAGAAAGATGGTGCCCATGTGCCATGTAGTAGGAGGAACTGACATGGGGACATTGGGAGGCTGTCCTTTAGCCCTTGCCCTGAAGCCACACAACTCAGTCTCTCTTTGTATGACTCTGGCACCCCTCTGAGCTTGCTGTCCCTCTGCTGGAGCCCAGGGTGAGTGTCTGTGAGGGAGTTGTGTGTTGGCCATTGAAGAGGACACCTGGGTTTCCAACAGTCTTCTGTCTCCTAGGGGCAAACAAAATCCCCACTGATTTCCACAGTCTGATGTTATGTAGGTTCCTTTTCTTGCCCCTGGTGCTCTGGGCTGGGAAGCCAGTGTGGGGCTGAGAGCCCTCATTCCTCCAGGAGGAACTTTGAAGCTGAGATATCCCTCCAGATTCTCAACCACTGCATGTGGGTATGTGGTCTGTCCATTCTCATCTCCACCCCTCCCACAAGTCTCAATGTGACTTCTTCTTTATACCCTTAGTTATAGGACTTCTGTTCAGCTAGTGCTCAGATGGTTCTCTAGGTTGATTTTTCTGTAATTTAGATGTAATTTTGATGTGGTCATGGGAGGAGGTGAGTGCAGCTTCCACCTACTCCACCATCTTGGATCTTCATTTTTATTTGTATTTCCTATGGTCTGAAAGAGGTTGCATATGACTGGATTTATCTGTTGTGCTAAGTAAGGTTCAGTAGAGCTCAGAATAAATATTATTTAATCTCCAACTAACAGATGAGGAATTTGAGGCAATGAGAGTTTAAGTTACTTGCCCAAAGAGATGTAGCTAGTAAGTGAGAAATCCAGTTCAATCCTAGAGTTGCTTGTCTCCATGTTATTCTGGTGAAACCCTGCACCCCCAATATTCCTAGAAGAAAGAAGCACATTGTACATCTTTGAGAGTAACAAAGAGAAAAAGTGGGTCCTGGTTGTATTAATGAGGTAAATACACGAGTTGAAATGGCTAGGAGAAATCAACATTTTGGTAGAAGTATTGATAGAAGTGGTGTGGATTTATTTAAGTAGTAAAGGAAACCTCTGTAATTGAGTCTAGGCATCCATGCAAGAAATATTTTGAAACTATGTGAGCTTAGGTGACCTGATTTCCAGGTACCAAAAAAAAAAGCACACCAAATAGCCCAGCAAATAGGTGGTGCCTCATGCAGGGAATTTGGATTGCTTAGATAATGATTAGAGAGGACATAATGGAGGAAGAATAAATATCCTGAATTCCTGTCCTTTTGAGGAACTGGAAGGGGAAAAGAAAACAAACAAAAGAACTACTCTCTCAGCTATTCATTTCCAGAGTCAGAGATCACTTGCTTTAAGATCTATACATGGCAAAGCTTTCTCAATATTCTCATACTCCACAGATGCCTTAATTTTGCTTACCACTCCCACGTTTTCAGCCTAATCCTTCTTCTCAGCTATTCTCCTGTGCCTAATAAGGTCATCTAGATTATATAAAATGCGTAGGAATGCAAAGCAATACCAAACCAGTTCATTATAAGAAGTTTTAATGATCAAACTAATTAAAATGTTGCAAACTTTAAAAAAAATACTTGATACCAAGTCAAATAGGACAGGTGAATTGATTCCAGTATCCCAGGTTTTCAGTCAGTGGTTGATGTAGGACATGACTCTTAACTGAGCCCCTTAGTCCTTTAGGCTGCCGGGGCCAGAGTGGAGGGCACAGCGCACCAGAGTTGGTGTGGCTTTTGTGCTTCCACCAGACCAGCTCCACCTGTTTCTGTTATACTGATTGGATTGAAAGGAAGATGGTAGGGGCAAAACAAGTTTGAAAACTCTCATTTTTTTTCCTTTGAAATTGACTCACTTTCTTTTGGGTTTCTTGTTCATTTAGTTATCCATTTGCTTCTGAGATTGTTTATGTTTGCAAACTCATTCTAATACCCTATGTGGGGTGAGTTATGAGAAAGGACACTATTGATATGAAGTGCACAGGCAGCTGGTGTCCGCTATACTCTGGGACTTGGGTTCCAGTCACAGCCCCACCTTCTAATAGTTGTAGGACACTGAGGAAGTCACTTCACTTATCAGTGCTTCAGTTTCATTATCTACAAAGAGAGTATATTAATAGTTCCAATTTATAGGATTATTGGGAGGGCTAAAAGAATATGCATTATGCACTTAGAAAAGTGCCTGGCACGTAGTGATAAACAGAACATAAAATAGGCCCTGTGTTCTCACCATTGACCTCTAGTCTTGGAAAGTTTGCACATCTACCTCAGTTTTCTAACATCGGCTTGTGACATACCCTTTGCTCAGCTCACCCAGTACATTACTAATATGGGTATGCCATGTGCTCTGTGGTTGGGTTTACTGAGGCTGACCACAACCCACGAAGCACGTGGTTAAGAAGTACTCGTCTAGCGCCATTGCCACTCTGTACTGTGGTGAGAGGCTTGATTAAGAACAACCTTGTCTGTGTATTTTTGGGGGGATTCTCCAGTTCCCACGCTGTTATATCTAAAGCTTTAAAGTGGACCATTTGGTGGGTATAATTTGTACCATTCCACTTCGCTGTTTCCGTCCTTTTCCTGGACAGACAGAAGCCACGTGAAGATCATGCTCTGACCTACTTTTGAACCTATCATCTCTTGTCAGATCCTGTTGGCTATTCCAGGGAGCCATTTATAGTCAGTTAAGCGAGGAGTTAACCTTGAAACTGCTCTACAAGATGGTGGCATGCGACCAGTGGCGGAACGTGAGAATTAATGGCTGGAATGCTGGTATTCTTCCGGGCCCCGCTGCATATTTACCTTGTGGATCACGAGATATCCCAATTCCTTCCTATAAATACACCATTTTAGCTTATGCTCATTTAAAATAGGTTTATACTACCTGCAAACAAAATAACCTTGACTACAATATCATGCTAACCTGCAGGAAAAGTCAATATTTGAGAATTTTGGTCAATATTATTAATGAAAAATTAATCATGTCACATTGCTCCAGTGCCAGTTCCAGCACACAGGACACTGCTGTGTCCTCTGTATCTTAGCTCACGGCAACTCCTGCCACACCTGTCCATCTTTCTCCACAAGGGTAATTCTTACTCTTTCTTCAAGACTCAGTTCAGGCATCATCAAGCTTTTTGGGGTGCCCGGGACTTCATCTGCATCCCAGCAACACTCTATGCATATCTGCATGTTAATAGACAATGTCCAACTGGAATGTGCTGTGTGTGTAGCAATTGCCAATGGAACGAAAAGCCCTTCAGCATAGCAGCCTTATTGCCACCCTAACTGTACTCCCAGGGGCTGGCACGTTGTGGCATCCAGCATTTGCTGAGATGTTAGATGTTAAGCATCTGAGTACACGTGTTAGCTATATTTTTAATACTCAGAACTTAGATTTCCTTGCTTTAAGTTCTTTCTCCAGCTCTCCTGAAGCCTGAAGGAGCTTCATGCCCAGTGGTGGACAAAGAACAAATAAAAATTATAAACACATATGAAAAATATCTATGAAACTCAAGTGAGAGGGACATAAATGAAGTGACTTGAGGAACTCAGCAGATGGGAAGACTTAAAAAAAAAAAACAAAACTGACCTTCCTCTGTTATGTCTGAGTGATTCTCACCCAAACTACATTTTTTTCCTCATGATTTTTATTTTATTATCTCAGTTCCTAAACAGACTCCTCTACATTTTAAAACACGTGGACGCAAGAATCCACAAGAATTCTGAACACTAGAAACATAAAAATTTGCATTAAGATATTTTAATACCGAGAATTCATTTCATGATTAGTAAAGGATACATTTTAAATTCAAACTAGCATTTTAACCAGAAAAAATATATACATATACAGGTTAGCTCATATGAAAGTATACATACATTTTGCACTTCCCCAATTTGCTGTGTCTAATTTTGCAAACATGATATGACTTTATTCAAAGACAACATGGCTTTCTGTTTATTGACAGTGATTTATTATTCTATTGTGATTGGTATTCTGCTCCACCCAGTCTCCGAAAGCAGTACCGGTTAGCTAAGAGTAATCCCCACCCAACAGAGAAAGGCACTTTTCTTATGAGAAATGAAGTGATGTGGGTCAGAATAAGGGACCACAATCATATGGCGAAGCTGTAGGCTAATAGGAATAATGCAGAGTGAACAAAAAAGGGGGGACATGGAGGAGGGAGAATAAAATAGGTCTTTACTTCAATTTAGACCCCAGTAAAGAGGAAACTCAGTTTAAAAACAGATTCAATGACTCGCTTTACATGAACTCTGTTTGCAATCTCAAAGCAGGATATCCTTCTGTTTTGAACAGACAAGTCCATTGGTATGGACTTGTTTTGGTTTAATTATGTTTTTAAATTATGGATGAGACGGATAAACAAGCTGAGCCTCTTAACACATCTGAATGACCCCACAAGACTTCAGTACAATCTTTGTTTTAAAATGTGTATTAACACCACCATAAATTAGGGGTGACTTTTTCTTGAAAGACCATTTTTTTCCTACACATTTCCCCCCTAAAAAACCTGGGAAAGATTTATAACTCTCAAAAAAAATCAATAAAAAGTGTTGTTCAACAGTAATGATATCTTAAACCAGTTCTACCGAAGCTTTTTAAAGGTTGTCAGGGCATGGGACGGTGAACACGATGGGCCACCGGAGGGGCCCGCACTGGGGAAACCTCACATACTGCTTTTTGGCACTAGACTGCATCTATGTCCATTCCCAAGCAATGGTGCTCTGGGTCCAAAAAGTTCTGTTATCTTGTGTCACTTCTCAGCTCAAAATATTTTGGGAGATGGCCGTGCTCTCAAAATAAAGTCCAATTTTGTCATCACAATGGGCAGGACCACCCTGACAGCCAGGCCCGAGCGGCCTGAACATCACAGATGCTGAACACAAAGACATTTGCCATTTTCTTTCTGGTCTTATAAGGTTTCCTGGAAGGTTCTGTAGAAGTTTGAGTTAATGGGAATTCTACAACAAGCACATGTATGCTGAACTGGGCCTTGCCCCCTGCCCTAACCCCTCTTTCGTGGCTAAGTTTTTGGTGGGGAGGAGGTGGTAGAGAAAGGTACAGAGTTACCTTGGGATACCAAACAGTGGCTGATATTTTTCAAGTTGGCCACCCTAAATTGGCCAAGCAGGTGAATAAGAGACCATATCCCCCTGTTAACTCATATGTTCCCTCCTGTCTCTCAGTTCAGAAGGTAGACTTTGAGTTGGAAGGAGGCATCTGACTTGGAAAGCTATGCCTGGAGAAGAACTTAGCTGCCCCAGACCCCTGAAGAGCTTAACCAGGTCGGTTCCGTGCATGGTTCAGGCAGGCTCAGTCACCCCTAGGAGCTGGTTCTGGGCCCAGCATAGGCCCTGCCCTGCCCAGCAGACACAGGGCTCCGCTCAGGCTTGCAGGGCTCCTTGAGTCTCCCGCTCAGGTGATCTGGGCAGAAACATGAGTTGGCCATGGACAAAGCTATAAAGTTTTCAAGTTAAACATTTAAAGTATAAAGTTAACTATTTAGTCATATGGTTGTAGATCTGCATTTATACTCTTGCCCCGAGCCCCTTAAATATTAGGGGCAAGCCGGCCTTTGAGAACCATTTATTGAGAACTTACTAAGTGCCAGGTATGATGCTAAATAAGCATATAACTTATAGGAATCCTAACAAAATTCTACGAGGTATGATCTAGCAGTCATGCTCTTTGGCATTTCCCCAAGGAACTGAAACCTTATGTCCATAAAAAAAACTTACACTTTGCTATTTATAGCAGTTTCATTCATAATTGCCAAAACTTGGAAGAAATTAAGATGGCCTTTAGTAGGTGAATGGATGAATAAACTGTGATACATCCAGACAATGGAATATTACTCTGTTAAAAAGAAATGAGCTATCAGGCTATGATGGGACTTGGAGGAACCTTAAATGCATACTACTAAGTAAAGGAAGTCAATCTGAAAAGGCTACATACTATATGATCCCAAGTATATGACATTCTGGAAAAGGCGAAACTAGACAGTAAAAAGATCAGTGGTTGCCCAGGGTTGGGGGAGGAAAGGATGAGTAAGTGGGGCACAGATGATTTTGGGGGCAGTGAAAGTACTCCATGAGACCGCAGTGGTGGATACATGTCATTATCCATTTCTCCAAACTCATGGAATGTGCACCAAGAGTGAACCCTAATATAAACTTTGGACTTTGGGTGGTCATGAGATGTCAAGTAAGCTCATCAGTTGTAACAGACACCACTCTGGGGCAGGATTTGATAGTGGGGGAGGCGGTGGGTGTGTGGGGATAATTTTGCTGTGAACCTAACACTTCTTTAAAAAATAAATCCCATTAAAAAAATCCTAGAAAAAAAAATCCTATGAGGTAACAGGTACTGTTATCTCTCCAATTTAAGTAACTTTGTGCAAGGCCCCACAGTTGGAAAGTGATGGAGCTGAAGGCTGAGCAGAGATTAACCCTCTGTCTTGCTCCCAAGCCTCCACCAACTCATACATTCCACAGCTCCTCTCATGAGCCTGATCAGAATCTAGCTTTCTGTGTGACTTGCTACTGTATTTTCTCTTCCCCACTGCTTCATAATGTGCACTTGAATCACCTCTGCAGACTGTAGTCCTGTGTGGGGTACGGCCTGAGAACCTGCATTTCTAACAAGCTCCCAGGTGGCGGTGTTGGAGCAGGTCCCATAGGCCACACTCAGAGTCACCAGGGTCTATGTTCCACCCAAGCCAACCTGCTGGCTGAGTCCAGGGCACACCCTGCTTTTTATCACCTTTGTGTCTTACAATGCTTCCGCCACCCAGAATGTTTTTCTGCTAAATCTCTGCCTCTCAGAATCATAATCTTCTTGACATATACAAATGAAGGTCGACTTTCATGATAAATCATCACCTGATGCTTACCCCTCCACCACCATTAGCTGGAACTGATTTCTTCTGCCAATGTGCTTCCTTTGCGTTTAGCACCAGCTCATGCAGCTCATGTTTGTTCCTTGTTATACTAGCTATTCCTCACTCGTTCCCTCTGAATCTTCTGCTCTTTTGAAATCTGCTTGAGGATAGGGACTTTGTCATGCATTTTATAGGACCCCCATCACTGAGCTGGGCCCTTCGTGCAGAAAGGAACATGGTGTATTAAGGAAAGGGGCTGCCTTACCCCTTCTTTAAGCTCCCTGATGATGGTCTCGTTTCTGTAAAATGGGGACAATAGCAACTGCCTGTTAGAATTGCTGTGAGGTTTAAATTAAATACCATTTATAAAATATTTCCCCCACAGTAGACCCCTGATAAATATTTGCTGAATTCAATTTTTCTCTTTTATTATTCATATAAGGGAAGGGGGAGAACGTGCCAGAAAATTAATGACAGAGCCAGGCATAGCACCAGGTGTCTTAACTTTTATGCAAATGATTTTTCCACTCTATCCACGCTTGGTTATGTAACTCCCAGTTATTGATGTAACCAAAATGGATCGGTATTTACAGAAGAAACCTAGAATACTATTTCCTGGTTCACATTTTCTATGCAAATCACTGACTAAAATCCAAATAAGGCTTAGAAATAATAGGCATCGATGTAGCTTTACATATTGGTAAACCAAAGTTACAATATAATATATTTATTATACATCTATAATGGCATAACCATGCAACTCAAAACAACCAAATTTGAAAATAGGTAATAGTTTTCAGATTAAATGTGATCATACAAGAAAAAAGGAAATGATTATGATCAGCCATTATAATTGCCTTAACCGATTACTCACTGAGAGACCTTGGCAGACTGGCCTGATTTGTCACTGACATCCTCTGGGAAATGGAGTTAGGACTGACCGCCTTACTTGACTTTCAGAGTTCATGTGAAGATCAAACACATTGCCAATGTTGGCAAAGACTATGAAAAATAAAGCAAACTTTTTATGTACAAAAATTATTAGCAATATCTTTAGGCATAATACAGAGCTAGGAGGAAAGGCAATTTATGTGAAATAAAACTGAAAGTAGAAGATTTGAGGAAGGCCAAGAGTAAAATGTTTCACCTATTATTATTATTTTTTAGATTTAGTCTTTGCTCAACCTTCTCCAGATATCTCATGAGACATGAGTAATATGTAAGGAGGTCACAGAATAGAATGCTTCTAGAGCCAACTTATATATTTTAGAATAAGAAAAGATGGTTTATTTGATGTAGGCATGTTGATTGGCAGTGCAGGCTTGCAGATTCCTTCAGTATTAAGTCATGTCTTTAAAACTGGGTGGGGCTCTGAGTTATTAAATTTTCCCTTTTCCTCTGGAGGCCAGGGCTTGGAAGTAGCTGAAGGCTACATGTGAACGGAGTTGGGTGGTCTCGGAAAAATTCTGTGTAAACAGCATTGCTCATCTAAAAGTAACACAAAATACTGCACATCTGTCTGTCCGTATTATACAAGCAGAATCTGGACTCCATTAATGCGCCTGAGGAATAAATTATTCTCCAATAAATGTTTTTATAATCACAGTGAAAATGAAGGTCCAGGACACCAAAGGAAATGAGACTCTGCTGTACCAATGTGTTGGAGGAAGCCTGGAGGTGGAGTGGGAGACGGAAGTCGTCCACAGCTGTGTCTGACTTAGAGTGGGTGTACCTTCTTAAATATGGGAGATGTAGGGTTCAAGGTGAAAGGCTACTGTAGTGTACCTTATTCTAGAGTGCCAGTGAGGAATGAAAACCCACCCATGGAGGGTGGCTTTCACTCTCAGTTTTTGCTGAATGATCGAAGGAAAATCTCCTCAATGAGACATTCAACTGAGGCTCCAGATCTGACGACCTCTGTGCTCAGAATGTCAGGATGGCCACAAAATGTGGCCTAACGGGGCCAGCAGCTATGGAACATGGCATGTGGGCTGTTTCTTGCATCTAGATACTGCTGATGCACAAAACATCTCATATTCCTTCTCTTTGCCTCTGTCAAATATTTGTTGTCATTGGCTGATGAACAAAAGGGCCTTTGTTTTGTAAGGGGACGGGGGTGGGCAGGAGAAGAAGTTTGAGTCAGAGGTGGCAGGAAACAGAGACGATGGAGGGTCACATGAACACTGTTTCTTGTCTGATTCATTTGACTGTATTGAGCCCTAATATTAGAAGATTGAACTGCTTCCATTAGAGCATGGAAGATTCTGAGAGGGGTGAAAAGTCTAAAGCAAAAATTGGCCAAAGACTTAAATAGACATCTCTCTAAAGAAGACATATGACTAGTGAGCAGTCATACTAATCATTAGGGAAATACAAATTAACACCACAATGAGATAGCTCTATTTCTTTGAATGGCTAAACTTAATACCATACTGAGCGTCGGTGAGGCTGGAGAGGACCTGGAACTCACACAAGGCTGGTGGAGATATAAAAAGAACAGTCACTGTAGGGAACAGTTAGACAGTTTCCTAGAAAGTTAAATATGCATCTACTGTAAAGCCCAGCCATTCACTCCTAGATTTTACCCAAGATAAAAGAAAGCATATGCCCTTATGGAGACCCGCTACAATTACTCATAGAGGCTTTATTTGTAATTGCCCCTAAACTGGAAACTACCCACCTGTCCATCACAGGTGCCAAGCTGGTGGGCTCAGAGGGACTGCTGACACTCGAAAATGAAAAAGCCCCGCACTCTTGCTGATTGGCTATGTTCAAAGAGTGTTTCACACCAGATTTTAGTATTTGTAAGTTTTTTTCAAAAAGCTCCGTTTTTAAAAAAATTAATAAACATATTTGATTATGTTCAATAATTTACACTCTACTGTAGCCAAAAGTTCTCAGAACTTGCTCCAAATGCTCAAGTCCATTTCCACTATAGAGACCAACAAGTCAAACCTCTTTCAGATGGTCCTTTTAAATTCATTCAAGTCACCCACGTTCTAATTAAGTCGCTCCTTAAGTAAAACTTTTAGCCTGCTTCTCTTTACTCATCACCATCTGTTTCTTCTGCGCATTCACCCCTGATTCTCATCTGTTCAGATTGGCTATGCACTATTATTTTCCCTCTCACAGTCAAAATAAGTTTACTTCTCCCATTTAACTTATGATAAATGCTGCCGGGACCAACTAGGTGATGCAGCCATGATTCTGTGCCCGCACGCCTTTCAAGCACACCTACCTCCACAACTGAAATTCAGTAACAAATCGCGGGTACCATAAACACACTGGCTCACAAGTGTGAAGAGACAGATATCTCAGGAGGAAATACCCTGCACTAGAAAACTGACATCTCAGATTCTATTAAAGCATTACCTAGCTCTGGCGCTTTAAAGACTGAAAAGCACATTTTGCTACCACTGGCAGACATGGCTACATATTCAGGATACAGTAATGATTCTCAAACCTGCCAAACAGAATATTTGATTTTCATAACTCTGGTTTTTATTTGGCCAAGAGGGTTGAGAAGAAGGAATTTCCAAATTCTCTTAAAACCCTTGAATTAATAGATAATAAAATCCACCCACACCCTGATCATCTAATGTTTGTCTTTGTCGTGCACATCAGATGAACGGGAAAAAGAAGCACTTCCTATACTATATGATGTTAATATTTGAGAAAGTAACTCAAAATTCAAATGCAACTTTCAAATATGTGATACAGTATTGTTATTAACTATAGTCACCATGCTGTACACTACCTCATGCTAAGAGAGTGGATCTTAAAAGTTCTCATAATAAGAAGAAAAACATGTGTAACTATGTGCGGTGACGGATGTCAACTAGACCTACTGTGGTGATCATAAAAAAAGGCAAATGACATTCAGAAGGAAACTAAATCTAAGAAAAAGGTTTCATGGGTCCATCTTTTAATAATTAGGTAACCATACATACTAAGAAAGTTTTTGAAAACACTGGTTCTTTTCATTTTCTTATAACTAGAAGAATATGTTTCATTAGCTTAAAATATCAATATTAATAGCTAACCTTTGTTTTGATAGATATTGTGTTGGGTTTTACATACTTATTTTCTAGATGAAAAAAAAATGGAATCAATTAAATAGGTGGTCCAAGCCCACTCAGAAATTGGCAGGGCCAGAATGGGAAGCCAGGCTTCCTCACAGCAAACTCCTCTCTCAACCATAATGTTGAACTTCACAAAAATGATACAAATTAATAGTAATCAATTTGGCAATGGTAGTGGAAGTGGTGCTTAAAAATGAAGGCCTGCATGCTCCTGCATTATCATGTCTATTGGAAACGTGATGGGGCCAAGACAAAGGAAGTGCAGAAACTGCCTGTCTCCTGATAATGTTACTGTGGGCCTCAAAGGAAGCGTTAAAATAGGGCAGCTCTGCTGGTGTCGGAACTGCTGCTGCTTAAGCTGCGAGTCATGCTCCTGGACCTCTGGCTCCGCGGGCAGTGACTACTGATCTTCACCCAGAGACTCTGGAGAGAAGGCAAAGTGGGCTTTGCTCTGTTATGGTCATGTCTAATCATGGGGGTGTAGTGCTTTCTTTTTCAATTTCATGTGGCTTGGGGTTTTGTGAAAGCACCATGATCCAACCTAGGCTTGCAGATAAGGCCCAGTGGCAGACACCCTGGTTCCCACTCTGCTTTACCCAGAGAAGCTCTGCTTTTGAGGTGTTATGGAAAATATCATTTAAAATATTTGAAAAACCACAAGCCTACTGGGAGATAGCATAGCACAGTGGTTAAGATCATAGCTTTGGAGCTTGACAAAATGGGTTCAAATCTAGGCTCAACCATCCCTGAACTATGTGCCTCACAGCAAATTAGTCCATCCTTCTGAAACTCACATATATTTTCTGGCTCAGAATTGGCACCAGGAAATGTCAGTTATTAACACTGCTGTCTGGTTCCATTAGTGGGTGAGAAACTAGAGGGGAATCAGGTTAAAATCCAGAAAGAGAAGGGAAAGACCTACTGATTTGTGAAAGAAAGAATTGGGAGCCTGGCTCCGCAGGCAGGTCTGAAGTAAAGAGAAGGGTTTACCTGTATTTTGTCTTCTGATTATAAAACTGGAGGCCACCATAGAGAAATTCAATCCTTCTCCTGATACAAATGTGAAAACGGAGGTCTAGGGAAGTTGTCATTTGTACCAAGGTTAAACGAGAAACCATGTTATTTCTGTATCCACATAAGTTTTTGCTTCCTCTTGGAAATTTCTAAGCTTTCTTATTCAAATAAATAGTCATTTTCTACATACATGGTGTGTGTGGGGAGGAGGGTAGGTAAGAAGGTTGATGTAAGCTTAGGGAAAAGTTGTAGTAATGGCATACAAGTGAAAGAAAACCTTAAAATCTAAGAGAGTGGGAGTTGAGGTCAGCAAAAAAAAAAATACATGATTAAAACTGAAAATCAATATGCCTTAATACAATCATTTTAATTTATTACATCAACAATAATGATGTATTAATATAGACCCAACTATATTTAAAAAATTTACACATCATAATTTTCAGACCACTGAAAACTAGGTCAACACATACTTAATCTAAAAGTAAGATGAAAATTGTGCCTCCCCTTCTTTCTTTTACTACACTGACCCGGTGAAAAATCTGAAGCATCAGCGAACTGTGTGGGCACATCGGACTCACACCACACGGGCACAGAGGGCTTTGGTCCTAGATGACAGAAGTCAGTAGTCTGTGCTCTAAAGGTTGCTTCTTCAAGCCTTTAATTACGGGATGTGGCCTGTTTTCACTTGGAGCCTCTTGAAGAGAACCCCAGAGTTCACTAAATTCAAAATCTGACAATGTAATGCTAGTTTTAGTCTGTGCTAATGGAAGGGGAGAAAAAGATGAGAGCAAATGCACCCTATTTGGAACCACTACAGAGGAAAGACAGAAAGTGTGTCATTCAGTCTGTTGTGAGGAGCACTGGGCGGTCAAGCATTGCAAATGCTTTGCAAAAAGATGACGTGGAAGAGTCCTGAAAAGCGCTTCTGTGAAGTTGAAGGTCATTCCAACTTCATACCAAAAGACAAAACGATTGTGAGTACGTTAAAAAAAAAAAAATCGACAGCAATCTGAGTCAAAAGAAAGTCTCCCTAGATACGTTTTCCAGGCCAGTTAAAGGCTTTTCCCACCCCCTCCTCAGTCACTAAGTCTAAACTTAACAAAACCAAACAAAATAAAGTGAAAATACTCCTTCTGCCTCCTGTCATCTGTTTGGATGTTTACTTGATGACTTATCATCCCCTCCTCCCAGAATGAAGAAGGTTGTTGGTATTTGGGATCAAAATGAGGCAGCATGATGTTCTGACAAAACCCTCCGAAGGCAGGAAACTGTGAGCTCTTTGATAGAGTGAGTGAGTGAGTCAGCTGTGGAGGCTGGTGCGGTGATGAAGAGCACCATAAGCATGACACTGTAAATCGTGATGGCTGTCCAGTCTTCTTCATAAGAATGACCTGTTTTTTCCAAGATGTGCAAACTAAAAAAAAAAACAATGAGGTAGCACTTTTTGCCTGTAAAGTTGAGAAACATGTGAAAGAAACTGAATGACCATAACCTGAGTGGTGACAATGAGGAAAAAAACACATTTTGTGAGCTGCTGTGGGACATACACATTAAATACAACTGTGTGACTGGGAAATCTAGCGATAACACATCAAAAGCTTCTAAAGTACCTGCAGTTTCAGGAGCAAGTGTAACGAAATAATCAGAGACATGAACATCATTTTATGAATAAGGATGTTTATCATGACATTGCTTATAATGCAAGAAGACTTTTACCAACCACTTAAAGTGATATTGTACTCTTTTTTTTTTCATTTTTTATTGGGGTTTTTTTGGATTTTTTTTCTATTACCATTTAGTCCCCTTATACCTCCCTTCCTCCTGCAATCACCACACTGTTGTCCTTTAGATATGTGTTCAACTCAGGACTTTCTCAAGGACAAGTGACAGGAATCTCATTTGAGTGAATTTACACAGGTAAAGGCGACTGATGGAAAGGAAGAGTGGAACAATCAAGCTTAGGTAGGCAGGACACAGGGCAGTTTGAGGGCCAGTGAGATAGAGGGACCCAGATGGCCTCAAGACTCTCTATCTTTTGTCTCTGCTTCCTCTTCACCTGTAGGCTCACATCCTAATGATCTCATCACACAAGAGGAAAGGAATTTTCCCTGAAAACTCCAGAGTGAACACCTCCAAGGAAGACATGATTGGTTTGGTTTGGATCACATGTGTACCTCTTGGACCAATGACTGCAGCCAGGTATACTTGAAGTCTAAGGTTAGTCTGCCTTGTATCAGATACGTACCCTTAGATCAACTACTGTGATTGAAGGGACAGTGTGGACCCCCTGTGAGAGGAGTGGAGTGGATGGAGGACCAGAGGGGACAGACTAGCACAGTCAGGGCCTCTGGGGCTGGCACCAGGGGAACCACTTCAGTTTGTCTCCCACAATTTCAGTTTATAATGTTATTTATCAATGCTTTCTTTCCACAATAGTTGGACCTAGTAGTCTTCTTGTGAGGTTAAAGAGTAGTTTTGTCTTACTTTATTTCAAGAAAAGGGACTCCTTTGTGACTCTGCAGTTGGGAAGTCCTCTGGAGTAAAGGGCACTGGGCAGGGGTCACACTGTTGGAACTGTGCATGACTATCCCAGCCACACGGTGTGAGTGGGACCAGGCAGGTGAGCTGCCACCACTGACAAAAGACTTCATAGTCTCCATGAAACTTAGTGGATAAAAACTGGTTGTACAAAAAACCAATTTATCCATTATGTAGAAATCCAGCAGAGCATTTCTAAAACATACTGATTCCTCGCTAACCAAAAGGTGAACTTTATGATGCTATCATTAGACATGCCATATTTGAACCATATGTTTTACATAGAGAGAGAGTGAAATACAACATGAGTCTTAAAAAACCCCACATCTCAAGATAATAGAGACAGATGACTATGGCAAATGATAGTCATTTAAAGTATGTTACCACAACAATGAAATGCTGTAATTTCATCAGATAATAGCCAGCAACGTTGCAGGAAGCATTTTGAATTAAACAATAATGTTGCCTTCATGGATTTCCTTTATTACATAGACACGGAGAGCGTGGATTACTATCTACTAGGGATTCTTATTGCCCATTGACAGGCAAAATGCCACAGCTTACCTAATGTACTAATGCAACCTAATCGCCCTTTTGAAAACCACACCATTTATTTTACATCATTTTCACATTACTAAGTTGAGAAAATTCAAATATTTGCCTCTTCAGAGTTTCATTCCAATATAAATTCTTGTGACAACCTAAACCAATATTGAGGAGATGTAAGAAACAGAACACAGCAGTGGTGGTGACCCAGATCCCCCTCAAGATTTGGGTGTGTAGTTCACACACCATTTCATGCCTGGGCTCAAAAAGGGGTGGAAACCCCAAAGCCAGCAACTCTGAATCATGGCCTTGTGACCGACTTTTTATATAACCTTGATAACTTGGTATTTTTGCAACTGAATTTCCCCATCATCTTCTGCAGCTCCAGACAAGTTGCCCTTTTACTCTGTTCAATTAACAGACAGCCAACACTTCAGAGCCTTCTAGAATCCAGAGAGGAGAGACAGAGAGTGAAGAATGTGCTAACCAATGGTGATAGAGCAACCTGGTGAAGAAAAATATGCTCTTTGGGATATATATCTCTTTATTCTTTTAAATATTCTCATCAAATCCATTCATTGGACTAAAAAAAAAAATCAATTGTTTCTCCTGCAAACCAAATCAGCAAATCTATGTAACATTGTTTGCAAGCCCAGTGAGTTTGGATTTCAGTTGCTAAATTTTGTACATGTTTATGTTTATCATTAAAGAACCAGTAACTAGGATGAGTGCTTTTTATAATGACTTGGGACAAATATTTTATGTAAATAAAATATATGCATAAAGAACATTTTTAAAAAGGAGGAACCTTGCTTCTTGTGCATGTCCCTAAAAAAGGAAATTATTTCATAGCCACCTGTCACTAATGGGTATTGGATCTTTCTAGTCTCAAGGCTGAACCTCAAATGATCCAAGCACAAAGAGGTTATAACCTGGAAATCACATTTTAGCATTGGAAAGGTGTCTAGTCTTCTAAAATGCTGCAGAATCCTATGCCTCAGACACCATCACACAATTTGATAGAAAATTCTACATTGGCTCCTTTATGCATGTGTAATTGATCATAATGTCACAGTTAAAATCCCCCCATTTGTCACCCCCAATAAATTTAACTTAATAAAAAATAAAATAAAATCTCTCAATTGTCAGGCTCTTGTTTCTCGAAAGGCCAGGCAGGGTAACGTGAAGACCGTTAGAAAAAAGGAACCCGCAACTGCGGGGGAAAAAAACTAAGTGGGTGTCTCTTTTTTGGCATAATGTCAGCGATTAGAAGAGTAAGGGAAGCTGCGTGAGACCATGTCCATGTTGTAACTGTAGGATAAAAACAGAACTTATAGATGGAAAGTTGCTTTTCAAGAGAAATGACTGCCATGGCCTAGCCTCACTAATACACACTAAAATATGTTTAAAAGGGTGAAACAGAACACTTCTAATCTTTCCCATACTGGTGCTCTAGTCACACCTATAATGTCTCACGGCTGTATGTTCACTACACTCTGCATTTGTAGTGAATTTCTCTTCCTGAACATCTGTAAATATCCCGCTCCCTCAATGGAGAGGGTCTAGAGGTGTGGTGTCTGTCCACAAGGGCCAAAGCCTGGGCTTCCCCCCGGGAATATCAATGCGATTTTGATACGGTTTATACATGGAGTGGGTGGGGGGTTGGCAGGCCGGTGGTCACCTGAGTTGGAGTTGCTTTTGGCAGTGAAAAAACTGCCGCAGCAAAGGATGGTGAAAAAAGAAAGTGATGGCTTAGAGTGATATAGGATTCCTCACGGCAGCTGCCGACTTTGCTGGATAGTAGAACAATATGATTGCCCCAGCACTGTTTTTCTTAAGGTTTAAATTGCTGTTTTAGAAAGCAACAGTTCACATTTCTACTTAGGCATTAATCTCTGCTTGGTTCGTTTGATCAGCCAACTGATAGAGCTGTGGACCCAGGCCAAAGGGCTCAGCTTTGCAGGGCCCCAGTTTATTTTTATCTGCTCTGTGGCCACAGACTGCACCCTTAGCTACAGCCAGTCACCGTGAAAAGTGTTTGTTGTTGGAATCTTGGAGCTGGAGTGAATTCTAGCAATTGTCCAGTTCTGTCCTTTCACAGATGAGAGATCCAGTCGACTTGTGTCCGAGACCTTGTAATTCAAGAGGTCAGTCACATCAGAACCAGGACTAGAATCTAGAACTCATAAATGCAATCCTGTACAAACTGCCTCTCTTAGGAAAGGAGACTCTTCCTAGAAGTTTCGGGGGAACTTGACTTTCACATTTTTCTTCACACTTTGGACCAGAGAGAGTGACACTGGAACTTAGACAGCTTTCTCCTGTCACCACACAGTGACACCAGCAGGGTATCCTACAATTAAACTCATCTCTGATACTAGCTTTCTGGAGATAGCGTCAGATTCCACAGGTTAAGGGCTCAGTTTCACAAGGTTAGTCTTACTTCAGACGCCAATTGAAAGTTCATGCTGTGCTTCTGCTAAAAATCAGAGGTTCCCACTACCCCCTCCGTGGATTTAATTTGCCAGAGCAGCACACGGAACTCAGGAAACCAGCTTCCTCACTAGATTACTGGTTTATCACAAAGGATATTGAAGGATATGAATCAATAGCCAGACAAAGTGTTACAAAGTGCAAGGTCATGGAGTTTAGTGCAACACAGGAACATGGAGTTTTGGGCCAGGTGTGGTGGCACATGGATGCACTTGGGTTCACCAACCTGGAAGCTCTGGAAACCTGTCCTTTGGGTTTTTATGGTGGGTTTTTTATGGACTGGTGGTGATCATTATCTCATGTCATTTTGATGATAATTCTTCAAAGTAAGAGTTATTATATCCACTTTACAAAGTATTTCCACAAAAATTCAAGCTAAGCCTGTCGTATCTGAGACTTCCCTCCATCTTCACCTTATTTCAAGGCCCTCATCATGTCTTGCCTGCATTATTACAATAGACTCCTAACTGGCCTCCCCATCCCTAGTCTCTTCTGCCTATAATGGTCTACCGCCCTTAGTATGACTTTCTATGGCACAGCTGATTATATCAATTCCCTGCTTACAATCTTTCCATGGTTTCCCATCCTCTAGACCCAGAGTGTCAGGGCAAACTCCCCAGAAGCAGACCAGGCTCATCTCTGCAGATCTGCTTCCTATCACATCCTATGCACATGGTCATCCACCCATCCCAAATCAGGTTTCCTCCTGTTCCTTACAGTTGTAAATGCTGCTTTCCCAGCCCCAAGCTCTCTGTAGTCTCTTGTATCCATAGAGAGCCTTACTCCATGTTCATGACTCAGCTGAGGAAGCCTCCCCGAACCCCTTTCTGCTCCCACACTCTGTATATGTGCCTCATTACAGTGCTGATTGCATTGTGACTGCCAGGGCCTCTTGGACATCAAGAGAGGCCTGGGCCACCCATTTATGAGGATCCTGATATATTAAATATGAAGAAATATAAGAATCTTTAAATATGTTATAATTTAAATGTTTACCTAACACACACACACACACACACACACACTCCTAGACAAAAACAACTTGTATAAATGAACGTGTCTTACCAGGTAGAACAAAGAAAATCATATCTCCCTTGGTAAGTGGACAAAATATAGACCATACAGAGAGAACACAAAAAGTTGTCTTTTCTTGTTTGATATCCTTTGCATTTTTACTAATACACCAATGAATTGGAACAATTTTATCTATCAAGGAAATAAAAGTGAAATTGCTGTAAGACCTCATTTCACAGGAGCAAGTGTGGCTACAAAGCTCACAGGTAAGAAATTTTCCTTAGCGATCCTGAGAGCTACTAGCGGCTTGCTCCCCCTCGAGCACCGCAGGCTCTAGCTCTGAAAGGCATCGGGTCAAAGGACAGGAGACATGGACAAGATGTCAGGAGATCCTGGCTCTCTTCCTGGTTTTACTGCTCATTTATCTTTCCTTAAATGGATTTCTTTGGAATTTAAGCATATAGTTATGTTATAGTTATATCCATTTAGAATATAAAGCAGCTATGTCTTACTTTCCTGAATAGAAATGTCACATGAACACATTGCAGAAAATAGGGTACTGTAGATAAGTATAAAGATGGAAAATAACCCAGGAAATGGAGACTGAGAGAGAGAAAGTTGTATGAGTTAGAATTTCCGGAGGATAAAAGCATTTGACTTGAATCCTTTCAAGGCAAATTCTTCAAAGAATTATTTCTATGAATATAGTAACATGGTCATTTTTGGACTTATTACATCATTTCATCTGAGTTCTGAAAATGCTGGGCAGCTTCACCAGCACCACTGCAGAAGTTAAATTCTTTCAAATATAATATCTAACAATTAAAAAAAAATCTTTGGAGCGATTGTCTTCTTTCTGTCATCTTTCATTTTAAAACTACAACCAAATGTACTTCAAAGTAAAGTATTCTAACCCAGCATAAATAGAGGACACAGAACAAAAGGTTATTTCATTTTGGAACCAGGCAATAAAATGTCATAACCTTTGCCCTAAGAGTTTGATTTTCAGTAAAATTTCTTTATAGAGTTTTCTAGCAACCAAGTGTTTTGAACACTAAATGTGGGAAAATTTTACTTGAGGGCAACACTGCTTTCTAGGATTTGATCCAAGACATTGAAAGTGAATGATGAATAGGGCCTTTTAGAATGAAGTCTCATTGACTTGCAATAAAATCTCCTGAGGCCCAGGGCTTCATGGAGGGCTGCGTCCCCACCGCTGTGGTGCAGAACATCCTCAGTACATTTTTATCGAACTGCACTTAATTGAACGTGCCTGCTACTATTTACTGAATAAAGAGTTGGAAGACCACCACAGTGTGTTTCAAGGCAATATTTTTTAATGTCTAAACAATGTTTCTTTACATATTTTGATGTTTTTCATAATCTCAGGCAGAAAGAAATATGCCATCAAGTGAAAAGTGTCCGGTTTTTCCCCTCAGGACTGCTGGCAGGGCCAGGGCTTGAAGTGGCCGGGAAGGGGTTGAGTGCTAGCACACTCCCTGTGCTGGGGTGCCCCTCACCGGATCTGTTTCCACTCTGGCGGTGGTAACCAAGGCGGAGTGTGGAGGCGGATGAACACTTGCAAAGAATCTCTCTTCCCAATAGCCCCTCCTTTCCAGCTACTTAGAGAAAAATAGAAGATCTCTGGGTAGGGTGAGTTTGTAGGAGAGAGGACCCCTGCTTGAAACATAAACTCCCATCCTGGGGTGATCAGCCTTACACAGGGCCTCTAACCTTCCTGAGCCTCGGTTATCTCATATATTAAGTGGAGATAAGACTGTACACCTCGGAGATTAGAATGCAATATTGTGGGACCTTTAATAAGTGGCTGGGATGCAAGCTTTTTATGATAAAAATATCCATTACCCATTATCTCACTGTTCAGCATTCATTTGTTTGCACATCTGTTTCCTTATTCAGCTACAGACCCCTTAAGGAAGAGGCTTGTGTATGGCTTATGTTTTCCTGAATTCACAGGATCTAGCAGAATCATTGATGTACTGACTGTCTGCAAGTGTCTTAATATTTATACTTTCTATAGAAAAATATTGCTTTTTTCTAGTAGTGAAAGACTAATAGGCTATACCTAACACTAAATATAAATTTCAAATGTTCTCATCCTGTATTTTACTTTCTACATGGAAAATGCCTTCTGTTTCACCTTGCCTCCTGCTGGAAGCCCATGAGGCCCTTAGCACTGCAGTGAGGTTAGGTTGGGGTCTAGCTTAGCAGTTGTATCTTTCCCAGTGCCCAAGGCCAGACCGCATCAATATCGTTGGGTTTCCATGCAGATATATTCCAATAAAATGCATAAATTTACCCAGTGAGCTGAACAATGGTAGAGGCTGGAGATTCAGCACAACTTACATATATTTTAAGGACCAGGGGAATAAGTCAGCTTTGGTTGAGGAAAGAACATAAAGCCAGAAAACCTAAGATTTAATTCTGATTTTATCAGTTGCAAGCAAGGTGACTATGAGCAAGTCATTGACAACTCAAAAATTTTATCTCATTCTGTGTATAATGGGGATAATGCTACCTATTTCAAAAGGCTCTGGAAGATTAAGATAATGTATATAAAAAAACAATGTATGATCATAGTAAATACCATAATCAAAGTTTGTTGGGTATGAAATAAAAAAGAAACTAGAATTTCTGGTTGTCAGTATGACAGCAAGCATTATTTTCCCCTCAGGAATATATAATTTTATATAAATCCAGCTTTAATAAAAATTGGTATTCAATGATACAAGTCTATAAAATAGAAATAAGTGAAATAAGTGGGATTGAATTACTTTACAAAATGAATCACCATTGGATTCCATTAAATAAAAACTGAACTCAAAGCAATTAAAATTCAATATGATTTACAAAAATACCTATTAGACCTGACTTTTCAGATTTTAAAAATCACTAAGTAAATAATATGGTCTCCAATTTACAGTTGAAAAGATATGCCTGGAGGGTTGGGTTTTTTCCCCCCCAAGATTTCGTATGCGTTGTACAGCTGTGCATTTATTTATCAAATCTCAACCAATTAAAATGCCTTTTTAACCTCAAAAAGGCAGTAATGTTTATTTATTTAAGATTTTATTTATTTATTTTTAGAGAGAGGGGAAGGGAGGGAGAAAGACAAGGAGAGGAACATCAATGTGTGAGAGAAACATCGATCAATACGTTCCCTGACCAGGGACGAGATGTGCAACCCAGGCATGTGGCTTGACTGGGAATCGAACCAATGACCCTTTGCTCTGTGGTAGAATGTCCAACCAACTGAGCCACACCAGTAAAGGCAAAAAAAAAAAAGTAGTAATATTTAGCACTACTTTTTAAAAAATCAGCTCCTTTGAGGTTTAATTTATATATACCGTATTTTTCAGACTATAAGATGCACCCTCCAAATTTGGGAGGAAAATGAGGGTGCATCTTATAGCCTGAATGTAGCATATCTGGCTTGCTGGGGTGGGGGGTTGGGTGGAGTGGCAGCTGTGGAGTGGGTTTTTTTTCCCTATTTTCCTCCTCTAAAACCTAGGTACTCTTACGGTCCAGTGCGTCTTATAGTCTGAAAAATACGGTACATATTTTGAGCAGCTAATTCAGTGAGTTCTGACAAACACACACAGTCATGTGTCCATCTCTACAATCATGATAAAGAATACTCCCATCACCCTCCCCTCCTTTCCAACTGCAGCTTCTAGCAAACTTTAATCTGTGTTCTGTTATGATAGTTTTGTTTTTTCTTTAATTTCATTTACATGAAATTATGTAGTATGTAGATTTTCCAAGTCTGGCTCTTACTTAGCATAATGCATTCAAGATTTGTCCATGTTGTTGTATTATTCCTTGCATGTAATTCATCCCTTTTATTGCTGTGTAATATTCTACTCATGGATGTATCCCAGTTTGGTTATCCCATCATAGACATTTGCATTATTTCAAGTTTGTGTTATTATGAATAAAGTTTCTATGAATATTTGCATATAAGTCTTTGTGTAAAATATGTTTTCATTTCACTTGTACAAATATCTAGGAATAGGACTGTTGGACCATCTAATATATATTTAACTTTATAAGAAACTGTCAAAAAGTTTTTCAAAGTGGCTAGATCATTCTACATTCCCACCAGCAGTGTATGAGGGTTCCAATTTCTCAACATCCTCTTCAGCACTTGTCACTATCTGACTTTTTAATTATAGGTATTCTGATGGTGTAAAAAGGCATCTCGCTGTGGCTTTGATTTGTATATTCCTGTGCTGACTAATGATTCAGGGAGTCTTCCTATGTTCTCACTTGCTCTCTCTCTCTCTCTCTCTCTCTCTCTCTCTCTCTCTATATATATATATATATATATATATATATACACACACATATATATACATACATGTATATACACATATATACCTATGTAGGTATATATATTCATATATGTATGTATATATATATTGCAATGACTATTCAAATATTTTGCCTTTTTAAAAAACGGTTTATTTGTCCTGTTGTTAATGGGTTGTAAGAATTCTTTATGTGTGAATATAAGATCTTTAGCAGATACATTTTACAAAGATTTTCTTTTAATTGGTGCCTGAGTCCCAAATCTTAGGAGTCCTCCTTGAAAACTGTTACTTTGTTTCTATTTACATTCTTTCCCCCGATTCTACCTTAAAATGTACCCAGAACCTGTCACTTCTCGCCACCTCCACAGCTGCCACACAGCTGCATCGTCTCTCACCTGGATTACTCAGTAACCTCTAAACTAGTCTCCTTGATTCTGCCCTTTCCCTTTCGTTCTGTTCTGAACATACATTCCTGAGTGATCCTCTTAAACTATAAATCAGATCATGTCACTTTGCCACATGGAATTCTTGAAAGGCTTCCTTTTACTAAATCAAAAACTGCAGAGTTACAATAAAAACAGAGAAAATGCCATTCATATTTTTTGAACCCAGATTCGAGTTCAAAATATTCAGTATAATGAAATATTTTCACTAAACCAAATATGAAACATTTCAACATGGCATCTAGAAGTTCTAATATCATTTGCCATTGAAATTTCAGATACTTCATGGAGAAAACACTAATTTTCTAGGGCTGCGCAGCTTCCAAAGCAGAGTCACCTAGTAAACTCTGAGCTCAAGAAGGGTAACACTACAATTGGCATCACTTTATTGCGCCGTTAGCAAAAAGATGGGAGTATAGTGCTGTCAGGAAATAATGTCAAGCAACCTTACTGCTCCTTTTAGTTTGACCCTGTAAGTAACTTCACGTGCATGTGTTAGGTGTATGAGATGACTCATCCATTACACAGTTTTTAATTGTAATAAAATTATCTGTTGGGTGGTATCACTGAAATGCTACTTCCTGTGTCTCCAAACACTTAAACATATTTCAGGCCCAAACTGACAATTCTTATGCTTGGAGAATTTGTTAAGTAAAATTCTTGTACAATCTTCACAATAAAGAGAGGTTATAAATTAATACAGGCTAATCCATCCAATCCAAGCATTTAGGAACGGTCATTTCTGGCAGAAATGACCTTAAGTGATTTTCAATGCCCCCATTAGGATGCATTTTCATTCAGATTATAGTTAGATGCTAATAAGGGGAAGACTACTAGGGCAATGATTTTAAAGCAATTTTACAATCTATTTACCTCCAACACAAGTACTAGAATGCATGTGAGCGAGGTCAGGAAACACGCATCCACTGCACATCCAGGATGCAAAAACCAATCTTTCCTTGAGTCAAATGTGAAGAAAAAGTATTTCCATGGTTATTTTAAAATAGAACCAGGAGACTTTTTAAAATTTGGGAACTAAAAAAAAATATCTTTTCCCTCTGGGGAAATTACTTGACTTCTGGGAATACCCATTTTGTTGAATTTTTTTTTATGTTGATAAATCAAATGACCATGGTTGTAATACAAAACTAACACTGCCCTATGAAACTCGGCTAAAGTTCTTCATGCCTTAAAATGTCATAGTCAGGTCTGCTAGAAAAAATAAATCTCAGACCCAGGATTCAAAGTCATACATTTAAGTAAGAAAATGAAGTTAATAATAGCTACGAGTAAACATTGTTTTAGGACAGAGAACCCATTTGCTCAATTTCCAAATATTTTATTCAAGTGTGAAGAATGTGACTATTTCCACTAGAAATATTCCAATTTGGTCTGAGTTACTGTGAAAATAAGAAGAAAGTCATGATGTGCTTTCACAAAATTATGTCTTAGGCATTTGCTATCTGCTTTCCAGTTTGTGAACCAGTGAGAACAAAACCAACACCCCTGGGCATGTAGTGTTCTAAAGTAAGAATCCATAAGGTTTAGACCGAAAACATAGGATGAAGGTGAGCTTAGGCCATTAGTGCCTCGCACAGATGTATTTCTTGGCAGGCAGCATTCTTAGGCAGCAAGGTGTTCTCTTTTCTGCCCTCAGCATCCCAAGGGTGTGGTATTATCTTAACCTTACACATGCTACGATTTGGTTGAAACAGCAGAGTTTAAGAGAAGTCAGTGAAATTTGTTTTGGAATATATCAAGAAACTGTGGCCTTGAGCCCTGCTCTGCTTCTTACAAGGTCTAGGCCATAATAAATGCCTTTCAAAGAATTTTGTTAAAACTGCAAGCACAGCCAGCCCCTTCTCCAACAAGGTTCATGTCAACAAATACTTCATTTTTTCCATATCACAGTGAGTGGCCTTTACCTCAGGCCTAATACAGATCTAATAATAATGATAATAGCAATAGTTGAACTTATTGACCATCTGTGTGCATGATTCTGTACTAGCGTCCTTCCATATGCCAATTCATTCCTCATCAAATCTCATGAGATAAGCATGATTAATTGGCCTTACCTTACAGAGGAGAATATTAAGATTCAAAATGGTTCATTAACTTGGTATCAAAATTAGAATATAATATTGGAATTTGTATATGATGTATTTGCATTCAAAAGTTTGTGCTTATGGCTTCATATATTTTTTTTATACTTGTCTTTTCAAAGACTTCTGACATTTGGACAGGGAAATGGGTCATAGAGCTTCCTTTGTCCAAATAAACACGAGCTGCAAAGAGCATACCTATTCAACTTAAATGGTAAAACCAGAGCTTCTCATTTTCCTTTGAATGACACTTTCCCACATTTGGCTTCCATACATCCATAGGCAATGTTAGAATTGCACACACCTCCCGGGCAAGGAGTCATTTTCAATGTTGCACTCTACTTCCTGTGACTGGTTATCTAGATTAGCTGCTTTTGCTGACAGATCATCATTTGCTGACACTGTCCTTCCCTCTTTGTTCCTAAAAACACCTGGGCCCTTGTCAAGGTCACTACCAAGTTGGATCTTGCTAACTTTGGTGGTCAGTTTTTCAGTATTCCTGTTTGATCTATCAGCTGCTTCCCTAAGCTGCTCCTTTTGAGGATCCTTTGCCAGTTTCTTCTTGTCCTCCTACTTTTTCATTATTGGGATGCTCCAGGGCTCAGTCCTTAGATTGCTTCTCCTTTTATTCTCACTCCCCAGGTGACCAGCTCCTGTATCATGGCTTTAAGTCCCTACTATATATTGACCACTTTCAAATAACAGTAAGTCCTCACTTAACAATCCCGACAGGTTCTTGGATACTGCAACTTTGAGCAGAACTATGTATGCTAGTTTTACCACAAGCTAATTGATATGAACCAGAGTTAAGTTCCCATGGCAAATTTTTGGTCACAAAAATATTACCAAATTTCTAAATAAAGACCCCAAGTACTTCTAATATTAAACACTGAATTTAATGTGAACTCTGCATATACTTAAGAAAGATTAATAAAAATAAGTAAGCTAATTATTTTCCAATCCTCTTATTCCAGTTCAGGTCATGGGTGGCCTATGTCTATCCCGGCAGCTAAGGGCTCAGGGTGGAACCCCCAACCCTGGACAAGGCACCCTTTCTTCACAGGGCCATGCATGTATACCCACATTCGCTCAAACTAGGAAAATTTAGACATGACAGTTCACCTAACTGCACATCTTTGGGATGTAGGAGGAAACCAAGAACCCACAGAAAACCTACACAGACATGGGAAGAACCTGGAAACTCCACACAGTGGCCCGGGAAATAGATTATTTTTTCTCATCAACATCTTAATAAAATAACATCTTTCAAGGACCTGCTGTAATATCTTCATCTGCAACATATTCCCTGAACTCCAGGTTGGTATATGCAACTGACTGCTTATCTTGGGTGTTCAAGAGGAAGCAGAGTGCAAAACAAACTTATAAAGGTTTTTTTTAGTATGTATTATTGACTAAGTTATTACATTTGTCCCACTTTTTCTCCTTTTGCCCCCTTCCACCAGGTACTCCCCTTCCCTCCCGCAACACCCTCACTTTGTTCATGTCCATGGGTCATGCACGTAAGTTCTTTGGCTTCTCCATTCCCTATACTATTTTTAACCTCCCTCTGTCTATTTTGTATCTACCATTTATACTTCTTACTCCCTGCACCTTTTCCCTCATTTTTCCCCTTCCCCTTCCCAGATGACAACCCTCCAAATGATCTCCATGCCTATGATTCTGTTTCTGTTCTGGTTGTTTGCTTAGTTTGTTTCTGTTTTGTTTTAGATTCAGTTGTTGATAGCTGTGAATTTGTTGCCTTTTTAATGTTCATAGTTTTGATCTTCTTTTTCTTAAATAAGTCCCTTAAAGGGGTATCCAACCTTTTGGCATCTCTGTACCACATTGGAAGATGATGAATTGTCTTGGGCCACACATTAAATACATTATGACATGTAATCACACACACAAAAAACTCAATGTTTTAAGTAAATTTACAATTTTGTGTTGGGCCACATTCATATCCATCCTGGGCTGCATGTGGCCTATGGGGCACAGGTTGGAAACCCCTGCTAACAATTCATGTAATAATGGCTTGGTGATGATGAACTCCTTTAGCTTTACCTTGTCTGGGAAGCCCTTTATCTGCCTTTCCATTCTAAATCATAGTTTTGCTGGATAGAGTAATCTAGGTTGTAGGTCCTTGCTTTTCATCACTTTGAATATTTCTTGCCAGTCCTTTCTTGTCTGCAAAATTTCTTTTGAGAAATCAGCTGACAATCTTATGGGAACTCCTTTGTAGGTTAACTATTTGCTTTTCTCTCTTGCTGCTTTTAGATTCTCTCTTTATCTTTAACCTTTGGCATTTTAATTACGATGTGTTTTGATGTGGTGCTCTTTGGGTCCAACTTGTTTGGGACTCTCTGTGCTTCCTGGACTTCTGTGTCTACGTCCTTTGCCAAATTAGGGAAGTTTTCTCTCATTATTTTCCAAATAAGTTTGCAATTATTTGCTCTTCCTATTCTCCTTCTGGCATCCCTATGATTCAGATGTTGGCACGTTTGGAGATGTCCCAGAGTCTTCTTATACTATCCTTGGGGTTTTTTGAATTTTTTTTTCTTCTTTCTGTTCTGGTTGAAATGTTTATTTCTTCCTAATGTTCCAAATTGTTGATTTGAATCCCAGCTTCCTTTCCCTCATGGTTGGTTCCCTGTAGATTTTTCTTTATTTCACTTAGTGTAACCTTCATTTCTTCCTTTATATGGTTGCTGTATTCAATGAGTTCTTTGAGCATCCTGATCACCAGTGTTTTGAACTCTGCATCTGATAGGTTGGCTAACTCCATTTCATTTAGTTCTTTTTCTGGGGTTTCATTCTGTTCTTTCATTTGTCTCCTCAATTTGGCAGCCTCCCTGTGTTTGTTTCTGTGTATTAGGAAGAGCTGCTTTGACTCCCTGTAAAACGCACCTGTTACTAATGTGGGGCAGAGCCTTGGGTTATTGCCAGGGTTGGGGCAACCCTGCTTCACCACTTTGTGGATCTGTGTTGGCGGAGGGTTTGGTGAGGGGATGGTGTCACTGCCTGGCTTCTGGAGGTTTGCTCTGCACTCACCCCATTTCCAGGCACTTCACCCACTTCCCGTATGCAACTGGCGCCCTTCCAGCTGTTTCCCTGGTGTTTCCCAGAGTGGGTGGGTTTGCATATGTTTGAAGACTGTGTGGGCCCTTTCAGTGAATTTTCCTGAAAATCCAGGGGCTTCTTCTGCCGCCCCAACCCCCACTGGTTTTTACAGCCAGAAGTTATGGGGATTTATCTTCCCAGCACTGGAACCCTGGACTGTGAGGTCTGGCCTGGGGCTGGGATCCCTTGCTCCCAAGGTATCCCTCCTGATTTTTATCCATCACACATCAATGTGGGACCACCCATGCCAGTTCTGCCACTGCCACCACTGCTGCTGCTGCCTCTCCTCACCACACTGCATCTCCTCTCCTCTCCACCCCTTATCTGCATCTCTGTTGCTCCTACTCATCTGGATGAATGTGGCTTCTTTAAATCCTTGGTTGTCAGATTTCCATACAGTTCGATTTTCTGACACTTCTGGGTGTTATTTGTTTTGAGATGTAGTTGTAATTCCTTTTTGTGGTTGCATGAGGAGGCAAAGCATGTCTACCTACACCTCCATCTTGACCATAAGTCCGAAGTTTCTTATAAAGTTAAATATCCACAATTGTTTCCCCTTCCAAACCTCCTTCTTTTATATTCTCTTGTATTTTAATAAATGGCACCTCAGTTTTTATTCTTCCTCAGGCCCAAAGCCTTGGAGTCATTCTTGACAAGCAACAGCAAATCCACCAGCTGATCTAGCTAATGGTTCTTGTTTTGCTCTAAGACACATACAGAATACAAATACTTCTCATCACCTGGCCAGCAACCACCTTGGTTCAAGCTATTATACCACGATTATGGCAATGACCTTCCAAATGTCCCTCCTTCAACCTTTACCCCATTCATTCCATTCTCAGCACAACAGACACACTTGTTCTTTAAAACATTCATAAAACTATGTTACCTCTTCAGAGCAAAAGGTAAAGTCCACACTTTGCCTGTCACATTTAACATTGTTCTATCCCTCTCTGACATTATCTGCTGTTAGTCTCTCCTTGCTACTCTTTTCTGGCTCCTCTTCAGGTATACCAAGCATGTTCTCACCTTACGGCCACTGCGGTTGCTGTTTCTTCTGCTTAGAACTCGCTTCCCTTGTCTACATGGTTCGCTCTCCTGTTAATTTCAAGTCTCTGCTTTAACTGACTCCCAATTAGAGACTACCTTCCCTGACCACTGCACCCACAAAACCCTTTAACCCATCTTATCTCTCTGATCCAACTTTATTATTCTCTACAATATTTTTCAGTATTTGACACATTTCATATTTCTTGTTTTATTTTTAATTTCCTGTCTGTTTTACCTAGAATGTGAGCTCCAGAATGGCAAGGAATTTGTTTTGTTTACTCCTGCCTCACTAGCACCTACATCAGGACCTGATCCACAGTAAAATTCTTTGTTGAATGACTGGACTATGGCTATTTTTTTTCTCATAGAACCTCTGATATCATCCTCTCCTATTTCCTGACAAGGCTTCATGTCTCCTTGACCTAAACTTTGGACCTTTCCTTATGGTCTAACTGCTATATGTTCCTCTCTTCCCATTACCTTATAAATCAAAGTTCCTGAGCTCAGTGGTGCCATGGAGGACCAGGCTCTATCCCCTTTCCTCTCCGCCATCCTCAGTAATTAGCTAAGCCATTTACTTATTTTAGTGAGGTCCCAAGACTGCCACAGTTCCAGGGGTCACATTATGACAAAACAACATCTTGGTACAACAAAAGAGATTTCCTCCCAGGGTTTGTTTTTCATTAGGGAAACAAACCATTCCCTCTGGGAAGACAGTGCACCGGTCTTCCCTTTACTGTACTGAATGCCCAGTTCTTACATGCAAAGGAGGCTGGAAAACGAGTTGTTGGCATCAGCGATCTCAGTACCGGGAGGCAGAGAAATTGTGGTCAGGCACAGAGATGACTATTAAAGGGGCAATCAAGAGCATCTGATGCAGTGCACATGTTTTTGACTTCCAAGAAGTGTTCTTCTCCTCTTACTCATCTGTTTCTGTTACAGAGTCTTGCTGTGGCCTTAGAGATATAATATCTTATTTTGTCTCTTATGTTTAATATTGTTAAACAAAATATTTTGAAGTTTTCTTCTGCTCCGTCCTTTATCTCTTTTTTTTTCTTGGAGTTCCCTTTATGTGGTTTTTATTTTTATTTTGTTCTGTTTTGTGTGGTCTTTCTCATCCATGTTAGAGACTGTTTTTCTTGGTTGTTTTTTCCTATTTAAAAGACACCAGTAAAGCTGACTGAAAAGAGTTATGTGTCCATTAAGGTTAAGAGAATGATAACAGACGTACTTACTAGAGGGTTCCCTGGGGAGTCATGGCCTTTTCAGTGGGGAACTCCCAAAGGCAATAAATAACATGTGGAGGTCTTTTCTTCAGGACCATCCAGTTTCTTTAAAGAAGAATATTCACTCTCAAACCTTACAGGTGGTGGTGGTGGTGGTCATAGGCCTGGGCTGCTAAGGTAGGGGATGATATTCCCAAGATCTTATATAGAAAGTTGAGCTCAATTCTCCCAGGCCTCTGCTTTACTTGGTGTCCACATTTTTGCATCTCTGGTTCAATGTTTCTGAAAAATACATCTTCAATTTCCTGCAACAGTGGAAGGGGAGATGAGGGCTAGTTGGGAGGGGAGGAAAGCAGTTACCTAACTTCAAACAATGGAGGTGAGGTAAGGTGACCAGAAGTCCAAATGGTCTGTATAGGCATCAGCCCACGATGTGCTGCACCTGACTTTTCTGGAGCAATGAATCTCTCAAGACCCTGCTTATTGTGCTCTTTGGTGTCCCTATGCTGCAGGCACTTGGATCCTGCTCACCTCCATGCCATTAGGTCCATTATCTTGGAAACTGTTCGTTCTCTCTGTCTCTCTGTCTCTCTCTCTGTCTCTGTCTCTCTCTCTCTCCATATATATATATATAATTTAAATGTAATAATTTTAGTGGAGAATGCAAATCAAATATGTGTCATTAATCTGCCATTTTTACAGGTATTCCAGAATTTTAAAGGTTATATAAATTTAAAACTGTCAGGGATCCCACTGATCTTGAAAGCTGACTTCATCATTTTACAAAAGAAGAAAGGAAAGGCCAGAAAACTGAGTGCCTACCCAAGTGAACTGTAGTAATGGGGTCCTTCTGGGAGGCATTGTGGAGACCTTGTCAGGCCTTCATGCTGTTGAGTCAGGCTGCCTAGTTTAGCATCTCAGCTCCAGTCTCAACCTGTTCTGTGATCTTGTAACAGTTTTTTAAACTCTGTGGATCACTTTTCTCATAGGTAAAATGGTGATAATAATAGTTACCTAACTCATCAGGTTGTGGATGGCATTAATATTTGCAAAGCACTTAATAAAGCACTTTCACACAGTAGTCAATGAATGGATATTATTATATTGTATGAATAAATCAATCATATTATATTATATGCATAGATATAACTTAGCTTTTAAAGAACCCATGCATGGTACTATTATAGTAGAAAGAGATCTTTGTTTTTCCTTCACTATTTCCATTCTTTCCAAGTTTTATTCCCCAAAATGGGGGAGGGGAATTAAAAGGCCCATGAAGAGCAATCATCATTCAACTTGGCAGACAGATTAAGCGCCCAATCAGATGGTACCATCCTACTTTTCCACCGTGTAGGTTAAGAAAACTAATGCTTTCTCAGTGTGGAAGACGAAAGCTTTCACACTGAAATGGTACCCAAACAAGTTATAAAATCCTCAATTTCATCTTCTATTTATTGTTTTCTTTTGGTTCTTTTTCTTTCTCCTCATGCTCAGCCTTAGCTTCTTCTTCCTCGTGTTCTTTGATCAACTGTTTCTCTTCCTTCTGTTTGAGTACTCTGATGACTAATGACCATCTTTCCATTCTCTTTCATTAGTGTGGCAATTTCCACTTTTTCAGCAGAGTTTGCTCACATTCATGGTCTGATTGAGGACTCTGATAGCTAAAGCAAGTGCTGACTTCAGGGTCATTTCTCCTTCTTTATAGTCTTGTTTGAACATTGACATGGCTGTTGCATCCTCATTTCCAATGTATGTGGCTTTTCATCCCCCATAATTTCAGCGAGGGTCACTTTGATAGAGCTGAAAGCCATAATGCTTATCCCAGCCAATGGAGAGCAGTGAGACACCAAAGGGACATTTTCCTTCAAACCGTGTATAAGTTCATTTGATATCACACAGTGCTGTAACCAACCAGTCACAAGGAATTAGCTCCTGATACTGTAATAAATACCTTTGAGCAATGAGCCTCTCAGCTCATCAGTCAGAACGTTAGCATCAGACGTTATGCTGGCCACAGTGCAAGCCATGTCCTCAGTGAGTTCAGAAATTTTTTCGGAAAAAAAGACTTCATCAAGAAGCTTGTGGATATTATGTCATTCTGCTGCAAGCAAAACACCATCATTTGCTAACTCCCTAAACAGGTGCCTGCATGTCCAGTTGCCTCCATGGCATATTCAGTCTGATACAAGCAAACATCTGGAGAAAATACAATGGCCCTGGAGTCCTATCTCTGAGATGTGTTTTCTGAACTTTGTAGTTCCAGGGAAAAGAGCCTGGAATTGACGTCTACACAGAGGGCTTCACTCCGCACGAGGAAACCACCCCGTAGAAAGAGATCTGAATTTAAGAATTTGTACAAGTAATTTTAGGGACATTATTCTAGTATGTGTGTTTTGTACGTAAGTAATCGCTTAATGATGCTGACAGAAAAATCATTATCTTTGGAAAAAGCCTACATTAATCCATTTAAAATGTGTGTAAATTTATCCAATACAAGAAACAAACTGAATTACATAATGGTTTTCCAATGAAAATATACTCATTCACCTTCTAAAATTACTAACAGTTCTAATCCTTACATGAACACTATCAAAAACATCTAAGGTTTTATCCCTGTTTGCTGGTCCAAATTGATCTGCATTAAAAGTGAGTGGACTTTGCTTTAAATAAAGATAGAAAGCTAGGATGTGTTTCCTTCATAATTCAGTATTCCCCTTCCTATAATTCAACACGGTTAAACGTAATTTAAGGAATTAAACAACAGAGGCATAATTAGCATCTTCCTGAGTGATCTGGGCTCAGGAAGCAGTGGAATAAGGGAAAAAACCTAGTTACATGTTAAGAAGTTATCTTAATAGGAGGAGGAGAGGTAACAGAATACATTTGCACTTCTTAGATCTCTTAAACACAGGCCATGATGGGCTTCAGAAGTGCTCCCATACCGGAATTCTAGTTGGAGCAGCCTTGCGTGTCCCTTCCAGTTAGTGCCCTTCCTAATTTGAAGAGGGTCTTCAACAAAAACAACATGCAGAGGCCAGCGGGACACCGAAGCCCATGTCAGCACTTTCAGCAGAGGCTTAGGAGAGAGGAAAAAGTAGTCTGGGGCTTCTGCATGTCACATCCCTACCAGCGCTTCCCACAACTGTATCAGATTGACATTTTTTGCAAAGGCATTGCTGATTCATCAGACTCCAGGTCTACCGTGACTGGCCAGCCTTTCCCTGAGGCACTTCTGCCCCGTCATTTCTCTGGTGGCATGAGCTATGGGGCCCTTGCTCTATTATTGTTTCCTTTTTCTCACCCAGAGTCATCCTGTTTTCATAGTGTTATTCTCCAATTTTTCAATGTCTAATTATTTCTGTTGCTGAGAAGAAAATAATGCTAGATAAATAAAAGAAAGATTCTCAAAACTTACTCTGAATACCAAATTCATACAAAGAAAATTAAATTCTTCGAAAATTCTTGTCCTTGAAAGCTATGAGTCTCAAGCATTTTAATATAAATTGACATTACCTAAACTGCTAATAATATAACATTTAATAATGAAAGTGCATGCCATAAAATAACTCATTATATAATCCAAAATGAGAATAAAAACATTAACTTAAAACTGTATTATAGCACAATGACCATCATAAAAGACTTTTAAAGCGATTAATTTCCCATAAATACTTTGCCCAAGTCATTTTATTATATCCAACTATTTATTTCCCCTCCAAATCCAAATGATTTCCTGGTAACTCTCTTAGCATAAAAAGCCCATGTGTTTCATAAAATACATATGGAATATGTAATTTTATAGACTTTTATGGCCTCGATGCTAGGTTTTATATTCTATGTCAGTTACAAAATGTTGATTAAAAATAGCCTAACATAAAGTAAGGACAAAAATTTTTGCTGCCTGCAATTATTTTTATGCCCAAAATTATAAATTATATAAACATAATTAATAAAATACCACATTGTATCCTTGTTGGGAAAGGACTGGTACAAATAAACAAAAACGATTAACAGCATTCTTACTATATAGACGCAGCGTGCTTAAGTTCCAGGGATCCAGAGCATACATGGGAAAGCTAAATGAGGCAATGCAGGGACATGAGCTATAATTGGAACCCTGAAGTATTTGATGGGATCAGTATTCCTCTGTGTACAGTGTCTGGTGGGCCAGGTCCTACCTGGTTCCCAGGTTCTGCAGCCTTCTCTCCTATAGCAAAGTCACTTGACCCCAGCCCCCACCTCATCTACTAGCTCAACCTCAGCAAATCTCTAGGAACAAACCGAAAGTTAGATGGGATTGGAACTCTGGAACTGTTGGCAGGCAACCGAGCCTAATGCCCCATGACTCAGTATTTGCCTCTCCTGTTGGCTTTGGCACTCTGCCTTGTTCTCAAACTCCAGAGGCCTTCATGTATGCTGGGTTTTTGCCTTGTCCTGTCTTCTAGGCCCAAGCCCCTTCCTGGAAATTCACCCAGCACTCCTAGAAAATTGGGAAGCTCCCTTCTCCTGCTTGTCCACCTCCTAGGCATTGAGACCCTTTTTCTCACCCATAGCTTCAACAGGCGGCCATGGTGTTGAGGTTAAAGGCCCTAGTTGGGGAGTCTGACCAACTTCCACTTTCTAGTCACGTGTTCTAGGGGTTCCAACGAACCTCTCTGGCCTCTATGTCCTCACCTGTGAAAAAGGGGTATTAGTAGCACCAACTTCATAGGGGTCTTTTGAGGGTATAATGAGTTAATACTTACAATGCACTTGGAATAATACTTGGCCATAATATAAAAGTACTCAGTGAATATTGGATTTTACTAATAGTCAAACCAATAGTAAAACACAAGCTTGCTGATACTACCAGCCTAGTTTTTGTAGCTCTTAAGGCTGTCATCTTTCATCCCATCTCTTAACTACCTGTTACTCTTGCCACACTGGACTTCAACTTGCACTGGCAGCAGAGTGCATTCCCAATACACCCTACTCCAGGCTGGGTCATGTTCCTTAGCCCAGATTCAACCCAGCAGGTGGCAGTCACTGAGTTAAGCACAGCTCTATCTCCAGAGTGGTCTCTGAGAATTTGGTTACCTCAATAATTTAATAATGACTTCTGCATTATTCTCTTACTTGCCCTCTCAGTGTTTGCTTTTCATAAGGAAAGATAAATCCTTTAATAAGTATCTTTATAGACAGTTGAATTTGAGTACAAAGAATGTATATTAAGCCCTGGCCAGTGTGGCTCAGTTGGTTCTCTGGCAACAGAAATGTTGCAGGTTCCACCCAGTCATACACTTAGGTTGTGAGTTCTGATCTCCGGTCCGGGCACCTATGGGAGGCAACCAATTGATATTTCTTTCTCACTCTCCTCCCCGCTTTCCTCTCTCCCTTAAAAGTCATGAAAAAATGTTCTCAGGTGAGGATTAAAAAAGAAGAATATGTAATAATAAAATGCATAGATATTTACAAAATAAAAATTGTAAAGAATGGTAAAAATGTTGCTGTGAACCCTACCATTCACCTTATTATAAAAACAGGCTTTGTACATGACTGTCTAACCGCACTGCTGGACACCTGAAACTAATACAAAATCGTAGTAAATGTAAACTGCAATTGAAAAAATAAAATTGAACAAATAAATAAAATAAATAAAAATAGGCTATGGTTTTACTTTTAAAAAAAATCTTTTACTCAATTGAATTAAAATCTCAAAGTAAAATAACTTTCCTAAAGCAATCTAGGAAAAGCTAAATGATTTCTTTTAAGCTGAAATAGAGATTTGCCTCATGCCAAATTTTTTCACCCATTCACACTGAAAGCTAGTAGTAAACATATCTTAAGGACTAAAAGTCAAAGACAAAAAAGGTGGTGTCAACACTCTAGGCTTCAGTATACCTATGAACATGACAGATGGTTCAGCATCTCTTTCCAGAGGTTGCAGAGAATTTATGTTCTGGTTTTCATAAATGCTCTTGATTAATTTTAAGGATTTATGTGGATTGATTCAAACCACTCAGGCCTCTCTCTTATTTATTCTTTAGTATCTAACTCTCCCTTTGAAGTTTGCAAAAGGATTATGAGGAAGTTAAAAAATTTTTTAGATACTAAGTGGAAAAAATCTGCAGCCTAAAAGAAATACCTCACCATTTGCAAAAGAGCACTGGGACAATATTACAGGACCCAAGATTTAAGAATAACCAAAGTTCAAAGATAATCTTTTCTGTTATATTTCAGCTATTTTAACACTTGCAAATGATGTTGCAAACAAAGGGGGGTAACTACCAGTTCACCAGTTTCAAGTGGTACATTTCTTCACATTTTAATGTACCCCAAATTAGGATGCATCTTATAATCCATATCAGATCATGGCTTAATTTATAGCAGTTTTTTTTTAGTGGCATATAAAATAATGGGGTACTTTAAAATCTATTATGTCTTAGATTTAATGAAATATAGAAAGTTTTATAATTTCTTTTGTCCCTCATCTTCTCTTTCCTATTTCTTTAGTTTGCCTCCCTTTCTACTTAAAAAATTATATATACACACAGCTGGGATTGTACCCTAAGAATCCTGAAAAAACAATTCAAAAGAACCTGCGTATTCCAATGTTCATAGCTGCACAATTTACAATAACCAAGTGCTGGAAACAGCCTAAGTGCCCATCAGTAAATCAGTGGATCAAAAAACTATGGTACATTTACACAATGAATACTATGCAGTAGTAAGAAAGAAGGAACTCCTACCCTTCATGACAGCATGGATGGAACTGGAGAGCATTATGCTAAGTGAAATAAGCCAGGCAGTGAGAGACAAATACCATATGATCTCACCTATAAGTGGGACCTAATCAACAAAACAAACAATTGACCAGAGACATGGAAATAAAGAACAAACTGACAACGACCAGAGGGGAGGGGGGAGGATAAGGGGGGAAAGAATGGAAAGGGTTGTCAAGGAACATGTATAAAGGACCCATGGACAAAGACAATGGTGGAGGGGAGGATTGAATGTGGAAGGTGGCAGTGGGTAGGGTAGGGGAGAGTAATGGGGAGAAAATGGGGACAACTATAATTGAACAACAATAAAAAATGTTTTAAAATTAAAAAACAAAAAATAAATAAACATTAGTAGTTATTATAAAGAACATATATATACACATACACACAAATTATACATAGATAAAGACATATATAGATTATAAATAAACACACACAAATATATACCTGTCTTGGACCCATACAGCACCCCCAAAGAACAGGGGACCTCTCATTTCCATCTATCTATCTCCAAAGATGAGGAATCCTTCTCCTCATCCTATGCCCAAGATGGGACTCTGCAAAAGGTGGACTCCCTGTCTCTAAAAGAAAAGGGGGCGTTCATCTCAAGGCCCCCTATTACATGAAAGAAATTCAACGAGAGGCCTCTAGTAGTGCAAAGTGAAAACTCACTAAAACTAAGGATACTCGGTCTAGCTTATCTGTCCTCACTAGCATGGATCACCAAGCATTGGCATAGACCCTTTGTTCTGAACTGTGGGAATGAGAGAGAAAAAAACATATATTTTAGCTTTTCTCTTCCCTCAAGGGATTAGGTTTGTAGCCAACCCTTAGCTCTCATGAGCCTCTTTCATGGAGATGCCAGCTTCCCCAGGGGCCCATGCCCCTGGCGTGGCAAATCTCAGTCTTACTGCAGCCACATTTTGGATTGCATTTTATCTCCAGAAAGCGTTCTCTTGGTGCTGCCAACACACAGGAAGTATTAATTAATACAAAGCAGTACATGTTCCAACAGCAAGGGGGAAGGATTGAGGGCAACTGCAGCTGCTTAAAACAAAACTTATCTTCAGTTTTTAAAGCCTTGAAGTTTGATGAAGATTTTATTTTGCTCAGAGCAAAATTGGTGGAAAGCAAAGAAATGCAAGTACTGCATCTTGACTTGTAATTTATCCTCACACTGGATTGTATGTGATAAACCTTTAATTGAGGATAATGTTTAAGAGGGAATAGAGGGGGGAAAAGTTGGCAAAAAATACATCCCCATACAAAAATTTGTCATGAGGATGGCTAAGAAGGTATGTGCTGGCACCCACTCCCTGCTAACTTCTGAAATCCTCATAGCTCTCTATTCCCAAGCCCCTTAGAACAGATATTCCAGAAGGCTCCCATCCCTTCCCTGACAGAGCTTTCTCAAAACACACTAAATTGGGTAGCTCAAGGGGCCCTGAATTACACCTGTTTCTTTTTGATTCAGGTTTCTAGACCCTTGGGAGTTGGTAGGGAGCTTGGCTCTCAAGGCTTCTGTGCACTTCCTGCTGGATTTGGCTTCCCAAGAGCAGCAGCTTGAAGTGAACCCAGAGAGGCAGCAAGTGTCACCAAGGTTCATATCTTTGGAAAACCTCCATGGTGTAGGGGGAAGGATGAAAAGAAAGTCCTAGTGTCCCATAACTTATATAGGAAAACCAAGTGTCAATATTATTTATTTTCTTGGAAGGTAATTCTCCATAGTTTACTAATATAACATGTAAAATATTACAGAAAAATGAGCAGTTGCTTATTTAGAGATATTGCCATTCTTCCAGAAATTATGGGAGCTGGCTTAACCAGGTTCAGTAAGTATCAAAATTAAGTTCAGGAAAAAATATTGCTGATTCGTTTGGTGAAAAATTCCTCCTTTCAGCCTAATACATCCCAACACATCAATACATCTCTACAGAGATAGCATGCTTTAACCGTCTCATTCTTGGGCTCTGGAGTTGAACTTGGATTTGAGTATTAGATCCTCCATTTACAAGCCTTTTGACTTTGGACATGTTACTTAACACTTCAGGTTTCAGTTTCTTCAATCTGTAGAATGGGTATAATAAATGTATCTCATTTTTTCTCATTTTCTGTCTACTTGATTGAAAAATCAATCAAGTTTTAAATTTTCCTTATTCCTTTTCATCCTCTACCTACTTGGAGGTTAAACATAACATACACAATATTTCTATTCTTTCATTGGTTACCCTTAAACTTTTAAAGGTATGCCTAAATGAAAGTTCACAAGTCATCACCATCTCGATGCTTCTCCTAAAGAGTAATAGGAGAGTAGAATGTTTTTACTGTGATCATTTACAGCTGAGTGGGAACTGGTATCTTAATTCTGCTTTGTTTTACCACCAAAATGTGTCATAATCAGTATTATTATCTCCTCAATTATTATTTTAAACAATCAAAATTTTTTTGATTTACCTACATGCTTGTTAATTTCTTTGCATCACATTCATTCTTTGGGGTTCAACTTTATTCTTACTAAAATGTACCCCTGAGAAGGTGCTTTTAGCCAGCATCTGCTATCAGGAAACTCTTTCAGAATGAGACTACTGATGTCTTTAGCTGGCACCCACACTTGAGTTAACAGTTACTTTCTCTCAACATGTTGACAATACTATACCCCCTGCCTTCTGATTTCCATCACTGCCTTTGAGAAGACTGCTGATTGGATAGTGGTAATACCTACAGAGGCAATTTTTCTCTTCTCCTCATTTGCCTTTACAATCTATTATTTGACTCTTTTTTTTTTTTTCAGTTCAACTGTCATGTCTAGGTGTGGTCTCACTATATTTCCTGAATCTGAATTCATTCATGTCTTTCATCAACTCTAGAATACGATTAGGCCTTAGCTTATAAAAAAATTACTCAATTCTCTATGGTCTTTCCTTATTAGAATTCCTATTGCCATATTTTGGGTCTTTTCATTCAATCTTTCATATCTCCTATCTTCTCTCTCTTATATCCATGCTGCTTTCTGAATAATTTTTGCCAGATTTATCTTCCAGTTCAAAATTCACATCCATAATAACATTCAATCTTCTGCATGTCCTATTGTTTGAGTTGTTGTTGCATGTCTTATCCACTCGGTTATTACCTTTTTCATTGCGACATTCACTACTTCTAAAATTCCTTTTTAAAAAGATTTATTCACCATATTTTGCCGTGTATAATGCACACCCATGTTTTAGTACTAATTCCCATATATAATACATGTCCTTATTTTTCCCTCAAAAATTTGGGCAAAAAGTATGCATTATACACAGCAAAATATGGTATTTATTTTAGAGACAGGGGAACGGAGGGAGAGAGAGTAGGAGAGAAACATCGATGTGAGAGAGAAACATAGATTGGATGCCTCTCATACACGCCCTTTTCAGGGACCAAACCCTCAGCCCAGGTAGGTGTGTTCCCTGACCGGGAATCAAATCAGCAACCTTTTGCCTTGTGGGGCAAGACCCAACCAACTGAGCCATACTGGTCAGGGCTCTAAAAGTTCTTTTATTTTTCTTGTCATGTTATCTTACCTTTTCTTTAAATACTGACATTTATGTCTTTAGCCATATTAAATAGAATTATTTTGTATTCTCTTTAGGACGGTTTGTTTACCTGCTTCTGCTATTTATTTTAGCTAGCTGACCTTGCCCGCATGGATTGCTTTCACTCATCTTTTTTGCTTTGGGTTTGTGAGTTCAAGTTACGTGAAGCTTATCTAGGAATCCTGCCTAGGTTGTGGTGCTCCCTCTAGACAGTTCACAACCTGCTTCTACCAGGCACCCGAGGTGGGGGTTATTTCAGTCTGAGATCGATTTTAATAGTAAATACTCTGGTGGGGGTTTCCCAGGTTGTGCAGGTAAAGTAAATTAAAAATCTCAAATTCACATGTGGTACTGAAGCAGGGTGCAGCCAAGAGGAGAGCCCCAAGAAGGGATTTGTAATGGGGTCCAGAACTCAAGGTGTCCAGGAAATATTAGAGAAATATATATAGGATGTCCTCACCCCCACAAACCTGAGCCAGGGGGGATGGGACACATGGAACAGGGCCATTCAGAGCTGTTTTGTGTAGCAAGAGCTTTGCAGCTAACCCCTGGCATGGTCATTTAACATATCTATAACCTTTAACTGGTTTCATACCTATGTTAAATAGCTGTGGCCATGCTTTGAGCCAGGGGGATGGGAGCGAATTCCACCCAAGATGGGACTGGGAAGCAACTCCCCCAGGTTACAGGGCCTGCGGGAGAGCTTGGAGATGATTGGATCCATGCCATGGGGCCACACCTGCCAGGACTTACTATGGCAGCCCAGTAAAGCTGGAAGAATACGGGGATGCTGGCAGGTGTAACTGACTGTAGGAGGAGTCAGAAATGGGGCTGCAAAGGAAGATGGGCACTGGGATTTAAACCTAGGCGCGGCAGCCATAGAGGGAGAAGGCCACGAGGATCTGAAGTAAAAGGAAGAGGACTACGCGGTTCTGAGGGAAAGAGAAGGACCATGCGGTTCTGAAGTAAAAGGAAGAGGTCCACGAGGTTCGGAAGTAAATAGGGGGCCACGCGGTTCTGGAGTGAATAGGAAGGACCATGCAGTTTTGGAGGAGAAGAGAGAGGACCACATGGTTTTGGGGTGCCTCTTTTTGCCATGTGGCTTAGGCAGCAGGAGAGACTTTGCCAAGAAGAAAAGGGGAGAAAGGACTCTTGCTGGTGGGCCATGAGAAGGTGCCACATGGTTTTGGATTAACTGGAGATCACAGCAGCCACACAGCTGATGGTGCCAGGAGCCTGAACCACGGACTTCTACTTCTTTTCCTGAGATACGGTACCCTGGACTGGGCACAGGGAGAGGGAAGGACTGTGCATCTGTGGGTATTCTAGAGGACTTTACTATCTTATCGAAGACATTAAGTCATTACTCTAAGTCTGTGTAACTTTTAAATAAATAATTCCTTTCCTTTTCACCAGTCTCTGGCATTGGGAGATGTCTTTCCTCTGGTGGTGGGCATTGGGAACCTAGCAGGTGTGCGTGGGGTGGGGGGAACCTCCAGAGACAGAAAGGGGGATCCTTTCCGTAATAATTTATCGTGAACCACCTCCCGCCTGCTCTGTAACAGTACAGATTCATGTTTAAAAATCCCCAAGGGGGATGTTTACTTTTTTCCACTATAGCCCATGTGAAGAAGGACAAGCTAGTCTCTTTGCATCTCTCATTACTAATGGGTGAATTTTTTTTTTACCAAGGGCACAGATCGTTGAAGGCACGGGCTTTACACAAGGGTCTCACTGAACTTTCCATTTCACGTGAGTCATAGGCTCCATCGTGTGTCTCTGAATGGGTGTGAAAACCAGGTTACTGAAGCTAACACTCCTCTCCAACCCTATTCCTGGGAGGCAACAGTACACACTTACACTTTGATTCTCAGACACTTCATTTCTGCCTGTAAGGTACCCCTTTCCTTGTTGTGACTCCAGCAAGCATTGAAAAGGCCTTTAAATTATATTTCACATAGCATTTTGTAGCGAGAGGTCTTCAAGTTGTCTATTCCATAAAATTGCCACAACTAAACTCTCTCTTTTTGATCTGTTAATCCACATGAATGTATTACTTTAGAAAATTTTTTTTTCAAATGTGTAATGTAGTGCTGACACAAACAGACGTTCATGGAATGTAATGCATCCTGGGATTAGAGCAGCTGAAAAATTAGGCCCCATAGCTAAATACAACGTGATGAGGAAAGAATGGCATTTGATTATTTTTTAAATAAACACTGAACACTTTCACAAATTTTGTTGATCTTATAAGACAAGTTACAAACTGTAGCCACTTGTGTGCATGAGATGTCATACAGGTAATTAGTTCTCACTCACACACAACTTGCAGATTTTCTCAATTAAGGTCATCATTTTGTAAAGGCAAATTATTACATAATGAGAATAATAATTGTATGCGGGTACTTAATATTTCTCTCTGACACATATTTTAGGAGAAAATATAACCAACTCCTTTGGAAATGTTAACAAACCTACTGACGTGAAAATTCTGCTGGAAACGTTGATGTGCTGCAAAGGGCACAGGCTTGAGGGGCTGGATGAGTCGGGGCTCTGACGCCCTTTCTCCAGTTTATGCTGCGTCACACTTAGTGAGCCAGTTATCTTCTCTGAGCCTCCTTTTCTTCATCAATAAAAGAGGAGATGAGAGACATGCTGGCAGGATTTGTAGTGAGGATTGAATGAGATAATAAATTCATCTAGCAAGTGCTGAATAAACATTAGTGGAAAGACAGAAGGAAACAGAAAAAGAGGAAGGGGGGAAGAAAAACTTGAAATATTAAGGAATTCAGGTTGCCAGTGCCTCTCATTGTCATTAAAGAATAGGAGAAAGTTGGCCCCGCTCTCCAATGAATTAGCCCAATGCTAATCTCTAAATAATCTTTGTCTAGATTGCTATCATTTATGTACATTTATTTCCTGACTTATGGGAAGTTAACAAAAGGACAAGTCACGTTGCCTAAAGCCCTGAGATGTTTGGAGCCGTCCATCCCTCAGGAAGGTCCCTTGGTAAACAGAGAAAAAAGGGCATCAAACAATGAGACCCTCCTGGGGAAAGAGCTCCTAATGAGATGGCTGCAACAAGGGAAACTGTGCCTCTAAGTAAACTGAACTTTATCTTTTCCCCCCCTCAAAAAATAAATTTAGAGAGAACCACAGCGCAGACAGGTAGGAGAGAGTAAAGCTACGCATTGCTTTTTATCAGAATCCATAACAGTACACAGCGTCCTGATCTCCCTCCAGAAATTTCTAGAGGAAGAGAAAGAAAACTTCCGTGGCCATTGTCCCTGAGGAGATGTTTTGGAGGTGTCTGCTCCCCATGAATAGGTATGAAGGTATGCAGGAGCACCAAACACCCTCAGAGGAAAATGACCTAGTCCTGCTCCCCTTATTTGGTGATGTTTATTAGTTTGGTCTTTTTACTAGGTCTCTGCCCTCAGGAATGTGGAAGTTGCTCAAGTATGTTAAAGAAGGTCAGCTAAAGCCTAACCAGACACAGCAATTAATTCATCTCTGGATGAGGACAGTTTATGTGCTGTGAGAACGGAACTGTTCCCTTCGTACCCTAGACTATGATTATGACTTTACCATCATGTTTACAGGTATTTCTTTAGTAGAAAAGCTTTCTCTGAGTGAGCAGGTAGGCTTTTGTGTCAGGTAATCTCTTAGGAGATGATCTGTGTCACTCTGGGGATATACAATTAGTTAGAAGGGAAGAGAAAGATACCACACCATTGCTGGATCCTACAGGATGTAAGCGTGGGACAAAAGCTAACGTACACAATTGTAGAATGGATGCGGCTGGGGAAGATTTAAAGTCTAGTATTGTCTTCCTCCATCAGAACCCTGGGTGAGCGTCCCCACATCCACATCACAGGGAAAATATCAGTCTAGAAGCAGCAACAATGATCACAATGGTACCGGAGTTTTAGAAATGCAAATGTTTGTTCTGAACTTGTATCACATAAACATCAGTGAACAGCAGTATTAAGTGTTAATAAGTGTTAATGACTGTTAATACATGTTAGAATGTGTGCCTCGAAGTTAAAACATTGACAAAATAGACAGGATGTTTAAAGAAATGGACAGTGAGAGATTATAGCAGTATTGTTTAATCTGACACGAATTACAGTGCTGTTAGTTTCAGCAGCACTGATCATATTGTCTAAGAAATACTAGCCAGTACAATAAGGCAATAAAAAGAAATTAAAACTATATAAATTAGAAAGGAAGAAGTAAAAACCATCTCCATTCACAGAAGAAATTATTTTCTTTATAAAAAATCCAGAGGAATCTACAAAAACACTTGGTACTAATAAGAATTTTGAAAAGTCAGTTTTCAATATATAAAATCAATGGTATTTCTGCAATATACACTAGCAATAAACAATTGGAAATTAAAATTCAAAGAAAAACTAACCAAGTGTAATAGCACCAAAAAATTAAACATTTAGGGATAAGCCTAAGAAATATGTCTAAGATCTGAGTCGTGAAAACTAGAAAACGACTGATACTAAATAAGACCTAAATAAGCTGGAAAGTCTACCTTGTCCATGGATTGGAAGACTAAATAGTGTTAAGATTTTAATTCTTCCTAAATTGATCTGCAGAGTCAAAGCAACAAAAATTCTAACAGCTGATTTTGTAGAAATCAACAACACCTAAAATGTATATGGAAAGGCAAAGAAATAGAATAACTAAAACAGTTATAAAGAAGAATGGCGTTGGGAGAATGCACACTACCTGGTTCTCAGACTCATTACACAGCTATAATAATCTACGCAGCGGTGCACGGACGAAAGCATAAGCACAGACCTGAACAGAACTGGAGAGCATGTTCGGAAATAGACCTACACACAAAGTCAGTTGATTGTCAAATGATCCTGGAATAATTGGACATTCACTTAAAAAAAAAAAAAAAGAGAGAGAGCCTTGACCTCTACCATATGAACTAACACAATATGAACCACAGACCTAGTTTTAAATCTACAAACATGAAACTTCTCAAAGAAAACAGAGAACATCTTTGTGGCCTTGAATTAGGCACAGGTTACATAGATACATTAAAAAAAAGCATGATCCACAAAAGGAAAAATTGATAACTGGAGTTTATAACAATTTTTACAGCATGCTCTTTGAATAAAAAGCACTGTTATAAAAATGAAAAAACAACCCACTGGCTGGAAAATGTCTTCAAAATACACTCTCTCTCTATATATTCCTTTATCTAATAAAGTAATAAAGTATTTTTGTTGCTAAAAATATATAAAGAACTTTCAAAGCTCAGCAATAAGAAAACAAACCACCCAGTTTTAACAAGGAGTAAGGTATTTCAACAAACCATCAAAGGAGCTTGACGAATAGCAGATAGGCAAATACAATTATGCTAGATATTTTCATTCAATGGGGAAAAGCAAATTAAAACCAAAATGAGATATCACCTATTGGAATGAGTAAGACAAAGAAAACAAAGAAAAACTTGGCAATACTAAGTACTGCTGAAAACGTGGAAGAGTTGGAAATCTTATACATTGCATGTGGGAATGCAAAATTATTCAACCTTGGGAAAAGAGTTTGGCAATTTCTTTGTACACTCATCATATGACCAGCAATCTCAAGAGAACCTAAGATACAAGTACACACAAAAACTGTGTGTGAAAATTTATGGCAGTTTTATTCATAATGACCCTGACAAGGAAATAAACTAAATGTCTTTAAGCTGATACTGTGGTATATCCATATAATGAAATCCTACTTGACAATAAGTAGTAATGAACTACTGGTACGTGTAACAACATGAATGAATCTCAAATGAATTATGCTAAGATTTAGATTTACAAAGGCTACATGGCATATGATTACATTATATGATATTCTGGAAAGAGCAAAACTCTAAGGACAGAAAATAATATATCAGTGGTTGCCAGGGCCTGGGAGTTAAGGGAGGGGTTGACTTCAAAGAACACAAGGGTATTTTTCTTGTGGTAAGAAACTATTCTATATCTTGATTGGGGTGATTTACATGACCGCAAGCTATTGTCAAACCTCAAGACAATAAACTAAAAGAGATGAATTCTCCTGCATGTAAATTATACCTCAATAAAGCTTACTTTAATTTTAAAAAGATTTAAAAAGATTTTTTAGAAACCTGTTTGCTTGGAAAAATATATGGAGGATCCGAGCCAAGTAAATGAGTGAAAGGAAAAAAAAAAAGCTTATAAGGAAGCACAGCTACTTAATCCAGGATGAAAGGAACCTAAAGAGAGAAAAGGTTTTCAAAGAGGCAATGGCAACAATAAATTATGGTTAAGGTGTCTGTAAAAGACAGCTTCATCCTGGCCTGAGAAATTAGAAATAATTTGCCAGCTGCTCTATAGCTGAGAAAACTGAGTCACAGAGAGGGGTGGGCAGAATGTCCCCCTGGTATACACACCCTCTAAAATGTCCCCACCCCATTCCTGTCCTCTGGTATACACACCCTGTATAATCCCCTCCACTTGAGTGTGGATGAGACTGTAAATACCAAAGGAATTCACTACCAGGATTAGGAGACCACGAACTGACTCTGAGTTCATCAGAAGGGAGCTCATCCTGGGTGAGCCTGCCCTAACCAGGTTAGCCTTTGAAAGAGGTTCTCCTGCCCGTGCTGTGGACTGCCATGAGGGAGTCTCCAGGTAAAGACCCAGGGCAGCCTCTAGCAGCTGAGAGGTCTCTAGCCTAGAGTCAGCAGGGAAACAGAAACTGAATTCTGCCAAAACCCAGTGATCTTGGAAAAGGATTCCAAACCTCAGATGAGATCAAAGTCCCGGCTAACACCTTGATTTCAGCCTCGGAAGACTTTGAGCAGAGAACCCATGCCCAGGCTTCTGACCTAGAGAAACTATAAGATCAATATGTGCTGGTTTAAGCGGCTAGGTTCATGGTGATTTTGTCATGCAGCAGTAGAAAACCAATTCAAAGAGGGAATTAAAGTGTGCAAGCCAGTTTAATCAATGTGAATACTTTCATGGTTTTGACTCCAATAGCTCCTCATCCGATTGTGAGCCAGTGTTAATAACTTACAGACACTGAATCAAAAGCGTTACAAAAGGTAACATCATGGAGAGAAAAGGGAAAGGCTAAGGGGACGATGTCTTTGGAGAATAATCTCCTTCAATTCTGTTCAGTGGTGGCCAAGAGAGCCAGGCACAGACTGCTGGAGGGGCCTTCTGCTGGAGGTTCTCCGGGCTTGTCTCATCTCACATGCCGACCCATTGTCCCTACGGGCTTCCCTTCTCTACCTCAGGGGCATGACTGCAGCACTCCCCTCTCTGGGCTGGACATCCTCACACAGGTCCCAGGGCAGAGATACCCCGTTGTTCACCAGACTTTCTTAACACTCATTTTGAACACACTCACTTATGAAGCTGGGCACCAGGAAATAACCACTCAACTTTACAACCACAAAAGAAAGCATGAATCACTCCTGAAGCATCTTTCCATACAGGTGAAAATAGCAGGAGTCCCACCCCCTCACCTCACAGAATACTACTTGAATGACAGGTTGCAGTATCTTGCAAATTAAAAAAAAATTACAATGGTCACTTTCATAATATTATTAATTCTTTTATTCTATAAAGTTGTTCATTCTAAAGGTCTTACAGTGAAAATGGAACAAATCACTTACCTTGTAACTTTTTAGTCTGATGAAATCAACCTTCATAGAGACGAATCTATCTGAATTTCGACTGATGTTCTTCAGGTGTTCTACAAGATCAGCACAGAACTTGTAACCCCCTTTAAGCACACACAAGACCATGATGTCACAGCAGCCTATGTCTTTCATAATATCTTTAGCCAGCCGTTCAGTTCTGAAAGAAGGAATTAAAAAGATGTATTAAAGCATAACTACTGCTATTTTTGTTCTTTTTAGCAAAACACATGATGCACCATACATACTAGATTACAAAGGAGGATGTGGAGAAGAGCTTGGGAGACAGAAGCCGACAGATAAAGAAGCTTTGTTAAAGTTGGACAATGAGAGAGTGTTCAAAACATATTTTTGATAATCACATCATCAATAGCACAGTATTGCTCCTGTGTGTCACAAAAATTATTAAGGTGAAATATATAGTCAAAGATCAGGGATGCTGTTATTTTATCACCACCACCAAGCCTGGTTGTTAACCTTAATGCTACGATGGTATTTGCTGATATTATGCTTATTTTATGGCAGAGAAAAAGGAAATGGAGGATGACTCACCCACCTTACAACGTTAGAGGAGACTGGAGGAAAAGTCAAGCCCTCCGTAACTATCAAGAGAATAACATTTGCCTTACATTTCACAAAGATAGCACATTACCTATGTGAAAGGTGCGCCAGAATACAACTCCAGCAGGCACTGTTTCCACGGGATGCAAAGTGGACGATGCCTCCTGGAGTTACACAATGATGGAACCTTGGGTTGCACCCAATACCTAATCTGGAACTGCCACTGTGTTTTTTTCTAATTGTTTCATGTCTAGAAATCCACTGCCCATGTACCTGCTCAATATTAAAACCTTGAACAGAGGCCGGATCTAAGGTACATACTTTAAAAAAACATCCCATGGGCACCTTAAATAGAAATAGATTTAAAGTAAATAAAGTGAGTGATCTAAACATATATATATATATAAAACTTTATATGACCTACATGTATAATTACATAATTCATTTTTATATATTATATATATTAGATCCCTCTTTTGTTTTATTTTTGAAAAATTTTTAAGTTAATGAAAATTTTTTTCAATTGCAGCTGACACACAATATTACATCAGTTTCAGGTGTACAGCATGGTGATTACACGTCTATATAATTTACAAGGTGATCACCCCCGTAAGTCTAGTGCCCATCTGACACTATGTGTTGTAATACATCATGATTTCAATATTACTGACTACACTCCCAGTGCCGTACTTTACATTCCTGTGACTGTTTTAATAACTGGCAATTTTTACTTTTAATCCCTTCACCATTTTTACCCCATTATAAATGCTCTATATAAGCGTGTGTATACACACGGTTTCAAGCTCAGAATATGATCATCAAAAAATGTACATCAGCATGCCAGATATTCTATATAAAGGGACATTTGTTTCCAGCATGCTGGAGTGAGGAGGTCAATACATCCTCTCCACAAACAGCAACTATAAAACTGTCTAAAAAAAACAAAACAAAACATTTCAGGACTCTGGAAATCAACCAAAGGCATACAACAACATGAGAACCATTTATTCATGAAAACATTGAACACTGGGTAGAAACAGAGCAAGTCTATGGATTCTTGCCCAAGAAAGCCCCCATTGTGCCCCTTAGCCATCCCCCCAAACTCTGCTGTTCGACCAGGTAGCTCAGCCAGGGTGGGGCACTGCCAGAGAGAGTTCACCTGACTGGGAGCATTGTCAGCTGAAATGGCTTTCTTGGCAGCATGTGCACAGGGAAGGCCAGTAGCTCCATTTTCCAGTATTTGCAGTCCTGTGTGAGCAACTAACTGGTTAGACCAGTCTGGGATTTGATAGGTAATTCCAGGAGGGTAGAGTCATAGGAGAGGGCTACACAATAAACTCTTTGCATATCCCAAGCTGACCAGGGCTATGTGTATGTCTAGCAGAGTCTAAAATGGGCCTAAGCTCCCCACACATCTCTGGATGATGGAGCCTGTAAGCATGTGCAGAGGAGAATGCCCAGTGGAATGCAAAAGCCAAGGAAGACTTGAAGAAGACTAGAAATTTGAATGTTTGCCAACCCCCCCACACATTTATCAGCAGAGAGCCTTACTGGCTCAAGGTGGTTAAGTACAACTTCTAAGCAATCTAAGGCTGAAGACTAAGCTATTCAGGCACAGGGGTGAACCTGAGAAAGTGAGTCTTAAAAATAAAAACAAGGCCCTGGCTGGTGTGGCTCACTCAATTGGAGTGTTGTCCCATAAACCGAAGTGTTACAAGTTCTATTCCCAGTCAGGGCACATGCCTAGGTTGCAGGTTCAGTCCCTCTTTGGGGCGTGTGCAAGAGGCAGGTAATCAATGTTTCTCTCTCACATCAATGTCTCTCTCCCTCTCTCTTTCCCTCCTTTCTCCTCTCTGTAAAATCAATAAGCATGTCCTTGGGTCAGGATAAAAAGCAAAAAAAAGAAAAGAAAAACTAGAAATAAACTGCACATCATCAAAGGCCACACATTGTGGGAGAGATATATTTCACAGAGTAGAAGACAAAAGAAAAAAAAAACAAAGTACAAGGGCAATGAATAGGAAATAGTTACATATAGGTAGATGTTAAACCAAATGTAACAATAATCATTTTAAATGTGAATGGTCTACATACAACAATTAAAAGGCAGAGGCTGTCAGAGTAGATAATAAAACAAACACTAATATATGTTGTCTACAAGAAACACACCTTAAATATAAAGACACAGATAGACTAAATGTAAAAAGATAAAGATATACAACACTAACATTAATCAAAAGGAAGCTAGAGTTGCTATATTAACTTCAGACAAAGCAAACTTCAGAGCAAGGAAATTAACAGGAATAAAGAGAAACATTACAAAATAATGAGGTCAATTCTCCAAGAAGACATAACAATCCTAACAACAGAGTGTCAAAACACTCCCAGAATTTCGAGAAGTAGATGAATCTACCATTGCATTTGGAGACTTCAAAACCCCATTCTCAGTAACTGACAGATCCAACAGACAGAAAACCAGTAAGGATAGAGTTGAACTGAAAAGTACCATATCGACTAGGTCTAATTAACATTTATAGAATAACTCCATCTAACATTCTTCTCAAAAGATGTCAATAAGAAAATAAAAAGACAAGCCACAGAAGGAGATAAAGGATTTGCACCCAGAAAATATAAAGAACTCCTACAACTAACTCAATAAGATGACAAGCCACCCAACTTAAAAATGGGCAAAAAACTTAAATAGACATCTCTCCAAAGAAGACATTTAATAACTATGTTAGTTATATAATAACTAACATGCACACTAACCATTAGGAACATGCAAATTAAAACCATGAGATACTCTTGTATATCCACTTGAGTGGCTATAATCAGAAGGACTGACAATGCTAAATGTTGGCAACTGTGTGGAGAAACTGGCAACCTCATACATTGCTGGTGCAATGTAAAATGGAAGAGCCTCTCTGGGAAATAATTCGCAGTTTCTCACACTTACCATAAAACTCAGAATTCTACTCCAAGGAATCCATCCAAGAGAAATGAAAAGACATATCTACACAAAGAATGTTGATGGAAGCATTATTCATTGTAGCCAAAAACTAGAAATCCAAATATCTACCAACCGGTGCATCAATAATCAAGTATTCTATAATTTAATTTACAAGAAATGTCCCAGAAAAGATTAAGTTTCTAGAGAAATAAATCAGAGTAGTGATTGTCTAATGCAAGGGTAGGAACAAAGAGCAAACAAATTCTTTGAAATGATAGAAATATTGTAAAATGATGGTAGTAATGCCTGCCCAACCATAAAATTTTACTAAAAAAAAATCATTACATCTTTTACCTACAGTGGGTAAATTCTGTTGTATGTAAATTGTATTATAATGAATTCATTTTAAAGGTGGGATGGACAATCCTGGGACCCACCCCAGACCATTGAATCAGAATTGCTGGACATAAAGCTTAAGAATATTCATTTTAACAAGTTCACTGATTCTCCTGTACAGGGATCTGGCTTCAGATAACCGTACCAGGAATCAATCATGTGCTAGATTAGGATGCAATTAATTTAAACCATAAAATTCAGGTGAGAAAAGTAGGAATTTGTTTAAGCCAGGGGGTTCAAAACTGATGGTGAGAAAAAACTCTTCTGAGAGGCATGAAGTGGTGGAGTACAAAGACACCCAGCGCACAGCAGAAGTTGGTCTAATTGTTAAATTCAAGCAGGTTTCTTTCCTTGTTTCCCTAATTTCCATGCATTTAAATATGAATTGTGAATAGAAAGATTTAGCAATTTGGGAGATGCAAAGTTTTCAAGTTTATTTGATCATGAAATATTTTTTGCCCTGTGACAATTAGAACTTTTATTACATAGAAAGCCATCTTAGGCTATGAGAAACACCAAACTAGACCTTATTTTAATAATATACTGTAGCTTGAAAGAAAATACACAATATTCAAGCCTTATCCAGTGCAAAATTTTAGAATTTGAGTGGAAGAATGCCATTTCCTTTTGCTTACAAATAGAAATTGATAGATAAATATCCTGGGAATATTAATCACCTAGTCTATTTCAACCTTTCTTTTGGCTGAGGTCCTATTTCATAAAGTTAAACTTTAATTCAGCACATAACAGATTTAAAAAATAGGGGCAGACATTTATGTTTAAGGAAAAGGTAGGGTGGGAACCCAAAGCCCCTATTTGCTCCTACTCCCCAGGACCTCCCTCACCCTAATTTTTGGGTCTCTGAAGAATCTCTGATTCCTGGGAATGCCCTGTGAAATTCGTGAAGCTTGCTTTCCATATAAATGTGAAGGCTTAAGTATTTGACCTTTGTACAGAAATTAGAGGGACATGGAAATGTAATTGTCTGGCCACTAAGACCATTTTCTGAAAGGGACATGACCTATAAATCCCGGAAAGGGACATGGCACTCGTGGTGGCTGAACTGTAGGGGGCTCTCTGAAAATCATGGGCCAAACGGGTGACATAGAGGCTTGGAACAGGAGGGAAAATGTCGGCTTTAGGAAAACCAAACAGCTAGGAAGGAGCCAGAGGATATCTATGTAGACGTGATCAGAAAGAACTAGAAATAGTATTCTAGTAAGAGATCTGTGCAGATCTTTTTAAGCTACAAATATATCTATTCCCAAAACTTGACCCCTGGCTAGACAATACACAATATTCAAGTCTTATCCAGTGCGCACAGACTGGTCGACCTATGATACCTTACTTGCTCGAAAATAAATGCAAGTTTCAGGAAAAGCTGTTGCTTTAGGGGTGTGTCCCACGCAGACAAAGGTCATCTCTTAACTCTCCCTGGTTAACTCAAGAGTTTAAAATATGTGAGACAAAGGTCCTTGTGTGAGAAGAATTTTCATCAGTTTGTCCAGCACATTGTTGTCTTGAAGCTTTTATAGTGCTAATACTTTATGTGTGTGTATATATATATATCCTTTTTACTGTTTTCCCTGAACCAATGTCCAGGTAAACAGTTCGATTAAAGCACAGATTCCCTTTCTTTCAAATTATCTGTCCTAAAAAGTGCTGTCTACCACTGCATGAAAGAGATCCACGTATAGGGCCCTAAGGTATATCGCATGATTCATACAAGACACAGCTGGCCCAAGGCAGGACAGAGCCCGGCACAGGAAGTAACACTCACCTGTCCACAATGATGCCATGAGGTATGAGGACGTACTCCAAATCTCCATAGTAGTGCTGTGGGTATGTGAATAAGTTCAAGTCATACCCTGGCCAATCATCCATTATCTGCAAATCAAATTATTTTGGTTATGGTATTTTTCATTGGCGATTTACTTTTAAAACATAAATTTTAAAAAAGTATCATTTGAAAAACAGAATAACACTGAAACCAGAGTGGGTCCTATGATCAATATGGCATTAAATTATATTCTGTTAACCTATGAAAAGCTCAGTGGGACAAGGTAATGTTTCATCCAGCCTGATAAAGGACCTAGTACTGGAAGTGAACAGAGTACACACTCCATTCTGAACTCTTGGCATCAGACAGTAAAAATATATACTCAGTGTCTTATAACTAACCTGACAGTATTGTTTGAAAAAGTACATACATATATATATAATCTATAATCTATAGATTATACATATATAGATTATAGATTATATAATATAGATTATAGATTATATAGACTAATATATAGATTATATATAATCTATACTTAAATTATAAATGTTACCATGACTATGAGTTTATATAACATTATATTTGTAATTATATTAATATCTACACTATATCATATATTACTATATTATTATCTATACTATTACATTTCTAAGCATTGTATATGCCTCGTGTGCCTGGGAAAGATTACCTATTGAAATTACATGTTTCCAGGGATTAGTGTAGACCCACACTTCTATGTCATCTAGTCCTTCTAGTGAAGACTTCTATAGGATTTACTATGGTGGAAACTGAAGTCAGTCTTACTGGGAAACAGTTGCTCCAAAAAACTGGCCTATTCAGGCACTGGGGAGACTGCTAGCAAGGCTTCCTCTTGTTTAGGATGGGATGTACAAGTTTTATGGTTAAAATGGTAAAGAAGTGAGAGAGAAAATGAAGGTGAAGGTGTTATTTTTACTTTTGGATCTTCAGGAAAGGATGCTACATGACAGTTCCAATGCACTCAAACCACACCATGACTGCACTGCTGATTCTGGCTCTTTACCTACTCCTGCACTTCCATCAGACTCCTCTGTGCCCCTTTCAGCTTTCCAGGATTTTCATAATGTAGACCTACCCTAATTTTCCAGCCCAATTCCCTAAGCTACCTCCTTCCTGTCCTCCAATTAGTCTTCGGCCATCTTCTTTCCCAGCTCTGAGTCCTGTTCATCCGTCTTGCATCTATACCCTCTCCCTCTCTTCCTCCTCTGTCTCTGTATCCCAAGCTCAGCTCCCTCTGGGGAAGCTCAGGTCAGGCCCCACTTCTTTCTGGAGGCTTTGATGCCTGCTCCCATCCTCTGATCTTCTTTCTTGGACTCATGATGCCTCTCATAGCTGTCTGTTTTCCTAGAGGCTCCAATTCAGCCTCCTTGAGAAGACGCCTGTGCCTTCCAGCCTCTGGCTCACTCAGTCTGGTTTGGTTTTTGTTGTTTTAGAACCCACTTGGACTTCATTTAATGATGGGACATTCTCCTGCTTTCCATTTTTCTCCTCACTCAAGACTTGAAACCAGTTCTTTTTGCTCAAGTTTTGGAAAGGCAATTTATGGTCCAGCCCCCACCTGCTCCCAGTCAGGGTGTGTATGGCAGGCAACCAATTGATGTTTCCCTCTCACATCAATGTCTTTTTCTGTCTCTCTCCCTTCCTCTCTTCCTCTCTCCCTAGAAGCAATGAGGGTTAAAACAAGCAAAAATGCACTTCATATTGTAGCAGTCTTCTGCTCAGATTTTTTCAAGGGCTTCCCATTTCCCTGAGTACAATCCAGAGTTCTCACCGTGCTTCCCTCTCTGACTCATCCCCAAGCTCACTCTTCATCCCTCACTCTGCTTCGGCCACTGACCTCCTTGCTGATCCTTCAATGTGCCAAACATGCTTTTGCTCCAAGAGTGTTGTACTTGACATTTTTTCCACCTACAATACACTTCCCCTAGATATCAACATGGCTTACCTTTCACTTCCTTCAAGTCTCCATGCAGATGTCCCCTACACAGAGAGGTCTGCCCCAACCACCTATATAAAATAGCACCCACCTCCTCCCTGCTCATCCTTATCTGTCTCTTGTCCAGCTTTACTTTCCTTCATAGCATGTATGCCCACTGGATGTGACATGTTGTGTGCGTGTGTGTGTGAGTGTGTGTGTGTGTTTTGTCTTGTCTCCTCCCACTGGAATATTAGCTCCTTCTGGCAAAGACTTTGTCTTATTCATGGTTGAATCTCCAGTGCCCAGAACACTGACCTGGAATATGGTAGGTATTCAAAAATGTTAAATGGGTGTATGAATGACACAGTCTCCACCATGGATTACCCAATACTACCTGACCTCCAACCTCAATGCTCACTCGTTACATTGTGATAAAGAGCACCACTGTTCAAGGACATGAAAATTCATACCTACCAGGGGCAGACTAATACCAAAAGGTGCATGTCATCTGCATATTTGAAGAGTATCACATTTGCTCTGCCTCTACCAGCAAACTGACTGGGTGTAACTGTTGACTTTGCACAGAGCAGCTCTGGCTTCCATCCCTGAGAACCCCTTGGACCTGCTGTAACCATCAATAGCACAGTGCTGTTCAGAGCCTGAACCACCAGCTGTTCATGAACAGCTTTCAGAAGATCCGCTGGCAGGCCAAGGTACAGACCAGACAGGGGTTGTGACCAGCACTGGGGAGATCATCCAATTGCACAGCACTTTCTGGCTCCTCTTCTAGACCACACATTAACCACTCTACTTCTGGGAGCCCTCCTATGTGGTGGCATCATTAACTAATGGTTACCTGAACCCATTCCTCCCACCAGGCAAATCCTCTACTGCCCTCTGCTCGGGCTAACTCTCAGCAATGACGCTCCACTCCATGTTCTAGAGCTCACCTCTGAACTCACAAGCTGTCATGTTAGGGAAATTGCTTACCCTCTCTGAGATTCAGTTTCCCCCTCCTTTAAATAAGACATACTCTCATATAAAGCCTATGGACAGGGTAGTTGTGAGGATTAAAGCTTAGAACAGATAATGTACAGAGTTCTTAGTACTTCCTGATGTATGTGTTTAATAAATGATGCCAAAAAAGAATGATAAGAAAATTACAAATTAAACCAACTTATAGATGAAAACTATAATGGTAATCCATAGCTCAGAGGCAGATGGAGTAATGGTCAAGAGCACAGACTTACAGGTCCAACACACCTGGAGGTGAGTTTGCTGTGAGAACTCGGGCACTTTAACTTCTCTGAGTCCCAATGTACTCATCTATAAAGTGGCGTCAATGCCTGCCTCATATGGTTATTATGAGGAGTAAATGAGATACATAATGGTATAAAACTCTTACAGCCATATCCAGTGTGTAGTACTTATGCAACAAATGTTAACCGTTTAGGTGTACTGAAACATCAGTCGCTTACTTACAAATGATATGTTTTAACAAATTCAAAGAAGTGCCTCAAATCTACTGGCAGCGGTCTCATTACTTTGGTTAAAGCTGTAAATGTAAAAGCAGAAGAAATGTATTTCTCTAAAGATATTCTATAATCAAAACTGGCCTAATTTCCAATGGGTCTGGAATAGTGAGTTTTCCTCATTGAGATAAACGACAACGAGAGATAAAGGAACTACGGGTTTGCCCTTTGTTATCCTTAATGTTGCATGCAGACTGCATTGGAAAGTAGTCCTAAACCTGAGGGAATGGAAACCGCTGTGAACTGTAGATAATTATGTTATTAATCTGCTTTAAAAAAATCAAAACAAGAAGTCTTTAAATAGTTTCAGTATCACAGATAACATGCTCTAATTTTATTCAGAACAATGTTTTCTCTGTTCAAAGATGAAAAACTCGGCCAAGCTGGAGAAGTGACAAACACATTAACTGAGCCATTTTATACAACATCAAATTCCGGAACTCATTCCAATTCTCTTTTTCTCACTTGAAGATATATTGAAAACCTTCTTTCTAAGTCATTAAAAAGTATATATATATATATATATAAAATTAGAGTATTTCTTGCATTATTTTTCAAGTGGTTTTCATCAAGAGGAAAATAGTTTGGAAACATACAAAATGTGAATTTCTGCTCTTCTCTGCTGCTACGACCCTCACATTGGGTCCCACTCTCCCCTTCAGGCAGCGACCATGGCTGCTGCCAATTTCAGGCTCAGGGGTACCTCTCCACCATCAAAGAGAAAGGGAGTCTAGGCCCTCCGCTCTGTTTCCAAGAATCCCACACCTGAACATCAACACACTGAACTCTGAGTTTGCCTTGTCTGCCTATGTCCAACTTGAGGTCAATCTAATTATCCTGAAATCTATGGGAGAAAATGATGTAAATGCAGGAAATATTTCTATTATACACTGATTATTTCCAACCAAGGTAGGCCCTCTCACCGCTTCCCTGCATCTTCCACAAAATTACCTTGCTTTTGAGAGGTCTTCTTTTGACACAAATAGATTGGGTTATTTACACAGTTCCATTATTTGCTTTCTAGACTTTAACAATCTACCTCATTCCTTTTTAAGAGTATCTATTATTAAATAGTAGTGCTATTATTTTCACCATTCTGCTGATGGGATGGATGACTTTTTTTTTTAACTAATAACTTTGTAAATGTTAAATGCAATGGCCACTTTTCCATCTTGATCCTACTAGCTTTTCATAGTATCTGATACTCTTAATGACCTCTTGGCCCCTCACCCTCCGGGCACCTACCAGTCTTCCTGCTCTTTCCTACTTTGCTCCCCATTCTTGGTCTCTTTATCTGTCTCCTCCTGGACATTCTGCCTCTTACATTTGGGACTTTCCAGGTTTCTACCTGTAACGGTAGTTTTTAATTTTTTTTTCCATTTTCATTGGGCATCCCTATCCAGTCCCAAGCATCAGATATTTTTCTACTTGCTGATGATTTCCAAATATATTCACTCACTCTCCTAAATTCCAAATACGAATTTCAAATCGCCTACAATGCATCCTGAACTACAGGCCCTACGGCCACTACAGACTTCATCTGCCAGAACGGAACTTATTTTCCCTTCTACATTTTCATCCCCCAACCCCAACCCCAGCTCCAGGCCTGACCATTCTCTCCATGGCAACTGGAGTGACTTTTCAAAAAAATTATTTATTTTTTAATTGAATTTATTGGGGTGATATTGGTTAATAAAATTATATAGGTGTACCTTTTTATAATACATCATCTGCATATTGTATAGTGTGTTCATCACCCCAAGTCAAGTCTGCTTGCACACAGTGACATTTTAAAAGCATAAATTGGGTATAAAAATTTCTTCTCAGGATGTAATGATTTCTTAGCACTTGGTATCTGCTGTCTTGAGTACTCTGCTTCAGAGTCTTCTCATGGCTACGTCCTGCTTACTCCTCAGAGGGTGGCTCAAATGTCATGGAAAAGAGGCCATCCTGACTGCCTGAGCAAAAAGCAGTGCTCCCCAGCCCTGCTGCCATCACCATCGCTTTGTTCTCCTCTTCCCTTCATACTGCACATATCACTATCTGAAACTGTCCTCTTTATTTATTTGCTCTCATGCTGCCTGCCTACCTCCTTTCTCTGGAACGTGAACTCCAGGAAGACAGGGCTTTGTCTTGTTCCCTGCTGTAGCCCTAGAGCCTAGAACACTGCCTGGGACCCCGCATAATAGTCAACGTGTGTGGAATGAATAAATACATGAACTTCCACTCCTTTAAGAACAAAGGCCCCGCTGTTAAATTAAAAACTGAGCAAGACATTTTAACCTGAAGGGTTCTGTTTCAGTGTGAGGTGTTTCCTTCCCCAATCCACTTACTCATGCAGAACACTCATAATCACAGATTATCTGGGTGATCTCTGAAAAAGAATATTAATGTAGTAAATTGCCCCTCCACCCTGCCACCCTCACCACCGTTTTACATTAAACTCGACACAGTAACAACTGCCACCTCCTACAGAAATCATTCTCCATGGGAGCTACCAGCGGACGCCTGTGGCCACAGAGCAAGACCTGATTTGACTCCAGGACTTTGAAAGAGGGGTGCCCTCTGGTCGACTCCTGGGAAGATTATCAGGGATACAGACGCTCTGGTCTGAGAACCGATCTTCCTGCATCCTCCCCTCGGGTCACACTACTACGTATTTTACATACATCCTCTCCAGATCACTCAACGGACCTCTGGTGCTGTATCCCTTTTGCAGAAGAGGAAACTGACACTCCAGAGGCGCTAGCTTGTCTGGAGCTTGGGCCGAGGCCCCATAGACAGGGTACCAGCGCAGGTTCCATCTGCTTGAGCTACTTTATTTCCTAGCTGCCCTCGAGAATCCTCAGTACTTTTTTGCAAAACAAAACGAGAGGCCCGAGCTGCAGAGCTCAGTAGGAAGCACAAAGGGAAGGAAAGGCCCCCAAAGGTCGCCAGTTGAGGTCTTCACAGACCCAACCCTCTCCCACTGGTGACTCTTGGAGGCTGGCCGGAGTGGGGACCGGCATGACATAGGCTTAACGTTGGAGGAGCGGATTCCGGGGCAGGGAAGGGAGGATAGAGGGAGGACACTGAGAACACCGGGTGAAGGGGTGCTAAGTGTTTGGTCAGACTGAGCGCGGGGAGTGGGAAGCGGGGAGGGGAAGGTCGGGGTTTGAGGACAGAAGCGATCCCCGCCTGCAGGGAAGAACAAAGCTGTGGCCCGCCCTCACCCGAATGCACTTCAAGCACTGAACCTAAAGGGAGGGTGCCAAGAAGGGAGGGGAGGGGAGGGCGCGGAGAGCGCACGACTCAGCCCCGAAATCACTGGGGAGTTTGCATTTACCACTACGCCTCGCCCGTGGTCTGGCGCCTCCTCAATGCTCCCGGCCATGTTTCTCCCAGGGAGAGCGGGAAGGAAAGACAGGAGCGGGAAGGATCTCGAAGCTGGGTGGGGTGGGGGCTGGGGCTGGGACTGAGGCCGCGGCCGCCCCGCCCCTCCACTGGCCGCAGGCTGAAAGGGGCGCGCGCCGCGGACCCGCTGCCTGGCCGGGCTCCAGCGTCTCCACCGCGGCGCCCCCTCCCCGATCTCCTCTCCCGGCGGGTTGTCTGGGCTGGGCTGCTGGGTCCGGAACGCCGGGTTGGAGCGCGGGGAGCAGCCGCGGAGCGGTGCCCGCTCCACCTGATCGCAGCCCCGGGCGCGTTCCTCGCCGGGGGAACGAGGCTGCCCACGGCTCGGTTTTTACAGGAAGAGAAAGTGCTGCCTAGTCCCTGCCTCCCTAAACTGTCGTCCCGGCTTCAGGCTCACGTCGTCCTTGCTCATTTTCTCGGGCTCTTTATCTCGAGTAAATCCGCGAAGGAGCCTGCGGTCTAGGACGTGGGGCTGTGCACGAAAGTCTCCCGACGGGTGTTTCCCGTCCTCGAACCGCCCAGCCGGGGCTTCGAAAGAGCCTGAGATGGCCTGTCCCTGGGACCGTTACGAATCCGGACTTTGAAACAGCGCCTTTCCTTAACCACACTCAGCCGGGGGAAGGCGGGGGAGGAAAGGGAGAGATTTCTATAACGTATCTGTCTTACCACTTTTTGTAAGAATATATGGTTAGATTTTGATTGTTTCCGGTTGCAGTTTTAGCAATCACGCTCCTCCGATTAGAAATCCTTTTATGAATCTTGTTAATTCAGCCCTAATCCTAGCCTTCCCGGAACCGAAGGTGCCCGGTCTTTGTCCGCTCCTCCAGCGCCCCGCTTTCCTCCATTACGCGTGCATTCATTCCCTGGTCTCCGCTGCCCGACCGCATCCTCTACGGCCCCGCCGCGGGGTTGCAGCCCTGAGCCGAATGAGGCCTCTGACTCAGGTGTCTCTAAAAGGCGATTTTGTTCATGTTTGGGCTCTGGCACAGGGCAGGGAAAGGGATGCTGATTTTGCCTGGTTTTAGCGTAAATTGTTGTCAATCAGTTAATGTCGCTCTAGGTTGGAAAAATATTGTGTCCTTCAGACTTGGTCCCTGGCGGTGCTCAGCACCGTTTGGACTTCGCCCCTCCTAAATGCCAGGACGTGGAAGGGAACCGCTCTGTGGATGGCTCAGATTTGGCACCAGGCGGCCCCCCCGGATCCCATTAAACTGGGTGAGATTGCTTCCTAGCTCACAAGTAAACACGTTCTCTAAGAATTGTCAGAAATTCTTGTTTGGGGTCATTTATATAGTCTTAGTTCCACCTCTCTTCCCAAACGTAAAGGACCATCTTCTGTTTTTACTGCCAAAGACCAAGCCCAGGATCCATTTGTACAACCAATGTCACTGAAACTTTCAGGAGTGAAAAGTGCTGTCACTGAGCTGATGATCGAATTTTAGGGTTCATAAGACCCTCTTAGGGAGCCGGCCACCACCTTACCAGGCACCTGCAGACTTTAGTGGAGAAGCTGCTAGTGGGGTTCAGGAATCTGCATTGCTAAGCCACTCAGGTGAGTGTGACTCAGGTGCTGGACAAATCATGCCTTCAGGTATCCTCCTTTACCGTCTTATTCCCAGAAAATCAGACTCACCCATAAGAGGCTGGTGTGGGTGATTGGGCCAGATTACCGGCATGGGACTTCAAAATAAGTTACAGATGTAGCTGCTATTGCAGGTCAGATAGCAACAACTGTGTGCCCTGTCCAGGCACCGAGGAAGATATAAGGGAAATGGTAAATAAATCTTTGTCCTTAGAAATACCATTAATTTAAATGTGAAACCCAATAGGTTCACAAGGAAAAATATATAACCGCTTGGATGGCAATAGGAATCTTATGATGAGCAAATTGTTTTTTAAAATTGAATTCATTTTATTATTATCTTTTTATATGTTGATAACATTTGTGATTCAATTACACTTCTATACTTTGGACAGCATTAATGTAATAAAATATAATAATGTCACAAATAATATTTGCAAGGGTCAATATCCAAGAATAACAATGCATCTGTTTAGGCTTTATTCTTAATTTTGCATTATGAGGTTTTAGAGGCAAAATTCTTTTTAAATCTCAAATTTCTGTTACGTGTCTAGTGAAATAGATTTGGACTAGGATTCCAATTTGTCTAGTAACAATCCATATGACCTTAGCCAATGAGGCTAGGCCAATTGCATCAATATAATAGACCTCAATTTTCTCATCTGTAAGAGGGGGCAATACATTTCTGCTCTACTGCATGTGATGTTGAGATAACATCTAAGAGAATCCTTTCAAAAATGCTATAAAACTGTAAGATGTTATTAATTTGAGATGCTGTGAAAATGTATGACCAAATGTTTGTAGAGTCATTCGGCGTGAAAATGACAAGGTAATTGCCTTTTAAAGATGGGTGTAGGGCGACCAATCAGGGACAGTTATAATCTGGGCTAGTATGAGAACAAATACAGAAAAATGAGAAAATTACTAAAATAATAGAATTTTTCCGTAAAGATGGGTATTTTAGCTCAGCAATTTTCTGATATTCCTTTGAAGAAGCTGTAAGAATAAAGTCATACATTTTTACAAAGTTAATAACCAGTGAATATACTCGCATTTTCCCCTGTCATTCTCTTTATCCACTTTTAGCTGTTGGTTCCCAACATTTTAAATTCTGAAATTATCTTGTGCCACCACCACAATGAAAATGCAGATACTTATATTTACACAAATTACCCACGAGGCTGAAGACTTTTGTCCTGGAAGTATATACTAATCTTTTGAGAGTTTGGTACTTTGACTTCAGCCAGTGTTGAAGGCACAGTTCAATATGTACCCTGAGTTGCTCAGAGCCAGTCTCCTAGTGACACTAGATTCAAAGTACAAAAGGGCATTTCTTTCGCTGAGTCCTGAAACATGAAAATAAATTTTTAAAAAACTCAGCCTGAAGACTGTGTTGAAATACATAAACATGTGAAACTGAGTGACTCAGATGGTTAGTCACAGAGTCACTGGTTGGGCTGGATGAAATCCACTGTGGACAAAGGCCAGCCCTAATAATGATGATATTTTGCTTTTCCTCAGTACTGAACAAAACCCTTTACAAATGTTACAAATACAAAAGAAAAAGTTGTGAGGTACTTTCTTCCAAATGTTCAGGATAAGTAAGAATCTTGCTACCTTTGAGGTATTTTTTTCCTCTACATAAATACAGAAGAAATCTAGTTGCAAATAACTGTAACACAAAGCAACTTAAGCAAAAGCCTCATTAGTATTCAGTTAGCATAGTAAGCCCTCTTTCCCGGCCTCTTGTGTGAAGCAGATTGAATCCAATGTGTAGTTTTAGAGTAAAGAAAGTAATGTCTCCATAGTAGTTCTTACAAGTAAAGCCAGGAGCTACATTCAGAATTATATTTTGTATTACTACAATTTCATTAGCAATTAACCTCCACTGCAGAGTAGATTTAATCCAAAAGATTGCAATAATGTCAGGCATGCGTAATGCCATCCACAGTTAAGTACTGGGCTGCTTCAGAAATATTCTCCCACAAACTCCCCACATCTGACCGGAACAGGAATTGGGTAGCTTCAGAGTAAAAGAATAATGTGTCCATGTGTTCCTCCAGATCTCAGAGTCCTGGCAGCCAACCTCAACTCTCTTGGCCACCATAAAGCAGTCATTGAAAGGACACAGCTGCAGGAACTAGCCACTAAGCACTAAATAAATCCACAGGGCTGCAGGCACAAGTCATGTACATGACCCTAACACAATACCTTGTGGTTATGAATGAACGGATTAGCATCTAATGGTGCTGTGGCAGCTTATGCAAAATTAATTGGTGCTTCATCCAGTGCTGAGTTCCTAATGGAAAGATGTCCACTTCAAAAAAAAACAAACCCTGAAAAACAAAAAACAAAACCCAAGGGGCCTCCTTAGTCAACAAAGACGTTGGCTGGGTTGTGGGGGAAATAAGGACCAACTGGAACGGGACCTGAACTGTTTGTTCTTGTAGGTGTACATAGATTCTCTTCAGATCAGAGTTGATCTACAACACCCACTGGCAATATCCCAGGAACTGATCACGTGATTGCCAAGTCCTCTGTTGTATTTTAGGGTTGAGGTTGGGGGAGTTGGGAAAGGGGTTAGGGAAATGTGGCTTGAAGTCTTAAGCTGTCTCACACGGGGAAAGAGACTGAGAAGGAAAAAGAGATTGGACACTAATCTACCTGGAGCAACACTTCCCAAAGTGTGTTTTGATTCACTGCCTTTATATTTGAAAAAGATGATGCTGTGATTCATTAAGTTTGAGAAACAATAAGATAAATGAAGTTAAACACACATCTATGCTCGTAGGACTTCTGGAAGCCAATGCCAATGTGCCCTGTCGGCATTCAAGAAGGCTGTGGCAGGGTGCAGTGTTTCCCAAGCTTTTTTGATCATCCAAACCATTTTAGGAGGTGTTTACAAAGATTTTCAAAAATTACATTATTAGGAAATATTTAAACTTATGCCTTTAGTGTTATCTTAAAGTAGGAGATTTTAATGGTCTTAAATGTACACTTAAGAGGACTAAATATTTTTTAAATAACATTATTTTCAAACTGTGCATTACTATTTTTTTTCCTTTTCAAAAATATGCAGTAAGAATTTAATGCACACGGCTAAGGTCTTCTTCTACCTCTGAGAGGCCCTGGCTTTGCAATTTGCGCCATTCTTCAAGTTGACAGGAAACTTAGAAGACAAGGAACTTATTCTCACCCACCTCTGTTTGTACTTTCTCCTTTTCCTCCAGGTATGAACAAGAGCAGCCTTCCGGGTAGCAAGAGAGATAAAAGTCATCTCACTGTGTCTATTGCATTTCGTACTATCAATGATAGTGTGGTGGCTCCCGAAGGTAATTGTTTTTAGACATTGCCAGCATATACTGGGATAGAATATCCCCACGAACCAGGAAGCAGAGTCGGGATGTGATATGGCAAGCCATGCGAGGACGTGGACACACTGAACTCCTGGTCGTTTTTAAGGAGCTCTGTCAAATGTAGTCAGTAGGAATCTATGGCAGCGCCCACACTAATAATCCTGTGATTTGTTCTTGAAGGAACTGAGTTCTTTTTGTTTTCCAGCTAGGGATCTCTCAACTACACTACCTCAGCTGTACCTATAGGATTCGTGGCAAGGCGAGCCCAACTTACAGAGGACCACATTTTCTAAGTTTTAGCAATTCTGTTTATGCCTTTTAATTTTGGTTTTGTTCCAGTTTTATTGAGGTATAATTGACATAAAATTGTATATATTTAAGATGTATAAAATGATATTATAGCTATACACTGTGAAATAATTACCATATCCACGTTAAGTATTATACATTATCTCTTAGCAAATTTCTTCTTTTTAAATTTTTATTGGATTTATTGGGGTCACATTGTTTAATAAAATTATGTAGATTTCAGGTGTACAATTCTATAATATAATCTCTGTATATTGTATTGCATGTTTACCACCCAAAGTGAAGTCTCCTTCTGTCACCATTTATCCCCCCTTTACCCTATTCTACTCTTCTCCCAACCACACTTCCCTCTGATAATCACCATAGTATTGTCTTGTGTCTATGAGGCTTTTTTTTTTTTTTTTTTTGCTTAATCCCTTCACCTTTTATACCCAGCCCCACTTCCCTCTGACAGCTGTCAGTCTGTTCTCTGTATCTATGAGTCTATTTCTGTTTGGTTTGTTTGCTTATTTTGTTCATTAGATCCCCCACATAATTGAAATCATATGGTTTTTGTCTTTCTCTAACTGACTCATTTCGTTTAGCAGAATACTGTCCAGGTTAATCCATGCTGTCATGAAGGGTAAGACTTCCTTCTCTTTTACACTGGAGTAGTGTTCCATTGTGTATATGTACCACAGCTTTTTTGTCTGCTCATTTACTGATGGGCACTTGGGCTGCTTCCAAATCTTGGCTATTATAAATAACACTGAATGAACATAGGGGTGCATATATTCTTTCAAATTAGTTTTTGGGTTTCTTTGGATATATTCCCACAAGCGGAATCACAGAGTCATATGGCAGTTCCATTTTTAATTTTTTGAGGGTTCTACAGCAGGTACACCAATCTGCATTCCCACCAAGAGCACTTGAAAAGAATGTATATTCTGTTGCTTTGGGTTGAAATGCTCTGAAGATATCAATTATACCTGATCTGGTGTGTCATTTAAGCCCAGTGTTTCCTTGTTGATTTTCTGTCAGGAATATCCATCCATTGATGTCAAAACGGTGTTAAAGTTCCCTTGACTGTATTATTGTTGATCTCTCCCTTTATATCCATCAAGATTTGCTTTATATATTTAGGTGCTCCTATGTTGGGAGCATAAATGTTTGCAAAGGTTCTATCCTCTTGCTGGATTGATCTCTATCATTATACAGTGTCCTTCTTTGTCTCTTATTATAGCTTTTGTTTTAAAGTCTAATTCGTATGGTGTAAAAATTGCTACCACAGATTTTTGGTATTTTCATTTGCATAAAGTATCTTTTTCCATCCCTTTACTTTTAGTCTGTGTGTATCTTTTATCCTGAGATGGGCCTCTTATAGATAGCGTATTTATGGGTCTTACCATATTTTTTGGACCATAAGATGCACCTAGGTTTTAGAGGAGGAAAATAGGGAAAAACAATTTGAAGCAAAAAATGTGGTCCTGCTCCTGCCTCCTGTGACCCAGCTCCACCCTCACCACTGCACCCCCAGTGAGCCAGGTAAGCTACATTTGGACTATAAGATGCACCCCCATTTTCCTCCCAAATTTGGGGGGGAAAGTGCATCTTATAGTCCAAAAATACAGTATTTTGTTATCCATTCAGCTATCCTATGTGTTTTCATTGGAGCATTTAAGCCATTTACATTTAAAGTAATTATTGATAGGTACACATTTAATGCCATTTTATTCTTTATGTTCCCCTCTTTTTTTTCTTCTTCTTAAAGAAGACCCTTTTTGTTGGTAATGAATTCCTTTAGTTTTTTCTTTTCTGGGAAGCTCTTTATTTCTCCTTCAAATTTAAATAATAGCCTTGCTGGGTAAAGTAGCGCTGATTGTAGACCCTTGCTTACACAGTCTTACTAACTATAGTTACCATGGTGTGCATAAGATCCCAGAACTTATTTATTTTATAATTGATAAAATAATAAGTTCTTATTATATTAACATATCTACATTTCCACTGCCCAGTCCCAAGCCCTTGGATATCACTGTCTATTTTCTGCTTTTGTGAGTTTGACTTTTTTAGATTCTACAGGTAAGTGAGAACATACAGTACTTGTCTTTCTGTGTCTGTCTTATTTCAGTTAGTGTACTATGCTCCAGGTTCACCCATGCTGTATCAAGTACAGGATTTCCTTTTTTATGGCTGAAATACACACACACACATATACACACATATGTATATCACATTTTTTCCCATTTATCTTTCAATGAACACAGTTTGTTTCCATATCTCGGCTTTTTTTTTAATGATACTGGTATAAACACAGGAGTATAGATATCTTTTGAGATACTGATTTTGTTTATTTTGGATATACACTAAGAAATGGGTGGCTGGAACATGTGATACTTCTATTTTTAATATTTTGAGGAACCTCCATATAGTTTTCTGTAATGACAGTATCAATTTACATTCCCACCAACACTGTACAATGATTTGATTTTTTTCACAACCTTGACATTTATCTCTCTCTTTTTTTTTTTTGATATCACTCATTCTAATATATATGAGGTAGTATCTCATTGTGGTTTCAACTTGCATTTCCCTGATGATTGGTAATGTTGAGCATCTTTTCATATGCCTTTTGGCCATTTGTATGCCTTTTTTGGAAAAACATCTATTCAGGTCTTTTGCCCATTTTTTAATCAAGTTATTTGTTTTTTGCTATTGAGTTGTATGAGTTCCTTTTATAGTTTGGATATTACACCCTTACCCAATAAATGGTTTGCAAATATTTTCTGTTATTCTACAGGTCACTTTTTCATTTTGTTGATTGTTTCTTTTGCTGTGCAGGGCTTTTTAATTTGATGTAGTCCCACTTGTGTGTGTGTTTTTTAATTGGGAAATATAGAAAAAGAGAAGTAAAATATAAAGGCATCTTAAACATGTTTTGGTCTTTTCTAATTTTGTGCTTCCAACAAGTTTATCTTACATAGATATGACTAAATGCCTGTTCTATATTTCTATACCCTGCTTCTCTGCTTTATACTCTGAGTACAATAAGCTTATACCACACGTGTTTTCCCAGCGTATGATAAACTCTAAATAAACATCACCTGAAATGTAATGCCACTATTTATTTAATCATTCCCCAATGTATTTTATTACTTCCAAGTTTTGATTTTATAAATATGTATAAATAAATGTTTGTAATAAAACACATACACATTTTAACAATTTCTGGAGGATAAATTCTCCAGAAACAAAATTTCGAAGAAGGTATAAATATTTTAAGGCTCTTGATATATATATATGTTGCTAAATTTAGCTTACAGTAATAATTTCTGTGTTCAATGGAAAATTATAGTAAACCTTATGAAATTTTTAACTAAACATGAATAAAATTTTATTGTAAAACACCTTGAGGTTTAAGGGAGAAGAGTATTAGTTAACATGTTAAAAGCTCAGTAATTAGAACTAATAAGGAAAGTCAGTTTGAATTTGTGATTAATTCTTAACTACAGACTACTTTAAGCAATGCGCTTTTATTATTGTATTCTGTAAAGTAATCCCCAGACTAATGAAAAGTTTATGGTGCTCTGTTTCAGGTTTTTGGCTCCAAGTCAGGCAGACTCAGCTTTAAACTCAGACTTCACCACCTACCATGTGACTTTGGGCAACTGTCTTACCTACTTTGCTTTATTTTATGCATCTGTTTAATGAAGATAACATTAGTTCCTATTTTTTAGGGTTAATCTGAGACTTAAATAAAATCATGTGCTCAGAGTACTGAGTACCTAAGGAATGCCCAATACATTTTATCTGTTATTAAAATAGAATTATTTTAAATGGAATTTAGAATTTCTGAAGTTATAATTCAGAATTCAGTTAGAGTTTCTGCATTAATAAACAGATCAGCTGAATAGTTTTAAATAAATAAACCTAAAGTCTATCCAAGTTTCTTCATGTAAATGAGCTAACATTTTCCATGAAGTTATATTTGTTGTGTTATAAACCTGTTCTCTATGTTGTGTGTTTGTGTATGTGTGTATGTGTCAAACAAAAGTTACAAGAAAAGCCCCTGTTAGTATAAATAGTGATGGATTCTGAGTTAGTCAATTTTTAAATTTATTGTTTTATTTAAAAAATTTTTACACTAGAAAGAAAAAATTAGCTTGACTTAATGCTCTTAACATTTGGAAAATGAAGGATAATAAAAGTTTACTTCAAAATTAATGAATATACTTCAAATAAGCTTACCTCAAACATGAGTACATCAAAAATATCAATATTTACACTTTATACTTAAGTAGCGAACAAGTATAAATGGATCAATGTTTTTTAGAAACACAAAATTTTTTAAGTGTTCCTCTAAGCAGCAATCAGGAAAAGCCTTATACTGAAAAGTTGCCCCGCTCTGCAGAAATGGTCATTGTATGGGGTATTTGGGTGAAGCAGTATTCTGTTTCCATGGGCCATTTAGGATGCTATTTGGTTACTGTGGTTAGTGGATTTTTTTCTTCTTTTTTTTGCTTTAGCACTCATTCTACCTCATATTCTCCACTATTTCTTAGCTCAGCGAAACCATTATGATCCTTTTGAACTTGAAGCGCAGGCCAATGTTGTCATTATGTAACTTTGTCCTTTGGCTTGAGAAATAACCTTCAGGTTCACACCAAACACAGAAATAGCAAACAATCCTAAAAGTCATAAAAGTGAAAATTTTCAACACATCTTTAAATTAAGGCCATTCAAAGGAGTAAGAAACCAGAGAAACCTAGTTTGTATGGTAAGTCCAAATGCTAACCGACAAATCATTTCCCTTTGACTTTAGGGTTGGTCTCATTGCCTTTTTATTCTCAAATTTCTCAGCATATTCAGCAGAGTCAGTTGTAGAATATATACCCAGGTCACCTTTTACAGAGTATAAGGTAATGACAGATGAGTGACTCAGTCTTCTCTATGGGTCTGGGGATTTTGCCAAAGCTTCAGTGACATAGACAGACTGTCTTTGAAATTATAAATGTCATACCTGGACTTTGTACTCATTACCTTTTTACCTTGATAGTCAAGTTATGTTACCTTTTACATTATGACTTTTTTCCTTACCTGTGACCTTTCTGCATTCTTTTTCAACATTTTTTTCTAGGGCTTAAAACTTGTTTGTGTTTCTAAGTTCTTGCTTTAGGCATACTTCCTGGGCTCAGTACAGTTGTCTAATCAACTGGATTAAGTTTTTTAAAATAATTTTTAAATAAATAAAAACTTTAAGAGTGATAAATATTGAGATTGGTTACAAAAGTCATCGTTTGCTAGTTATTCAGGAACCTCTTCTTTGTAATTCAGAAAAACTGAAACATAGGTTTCCGAAGCTTTTTCTGGTTTTTAGAGATTAGACATTTAAAAAAGATTTTCCAAATCTGCCACATTTTCTTCTTCTTATAATAGCATAATAAAAAGGAAAATTCTGCTCTTCAAGAAAACCATGAAAATGATATAAAATGACAGACAAGCAAAAATTCTCCAAAGTCAGTTTGCTTTGAGTAATGAGAAAAATAGAGGAAGAAGATGGTGGATCTAATAACCTAAGAAACGCCCCCCGCCCCCATTTCACACAGCCCGTTGCGTGAACTGGTGAAAATTAATGGAGAGTGCAGCGAAGATGTTCCCTCTCCATCTGCGAAAAACTCCAGGCAGCACCACCATGCTGAGATTGCCTAGGACTGGGGCCTGGATTTTGCCCATAGGTTTGCCCATATGCAAGCTCTCAAGCTTTCACCTGGCCTTAGACCAGGGCTTCCCAGCCTTAGCTGTACCAACATTTGGGGCTGAATAAGTGTCGCCAGGGCTGTTCTATGCGTGATTATCAGCATCTCTCACTTTACCGTTTAGAAGCCAGAGCCCTCCCAGTTTGGGTCATCATAAATATCTACAGAAAATGCCAAATGGGAGAGGGGGTGCAAAAATGCTTTCAGATAAAAATCGCCTCTTAGAGTAACAGCTCTTATGCTGGCTTCAATTGTTCCCTACTCTTTTTTGAAGACATAAAGGAAACCATTTGTCCAACAGCCAAAAGACACATGACAGTAAGTCTATAGCTTCCTTGACTGTGGACTGATGTGAGCAAAGTTTGTGGAAGGGTTTTCTTTCTTTTCTACTTCCTGGAATAGCAAAACATAACAAAACATATGAAAACATTGATTATGTTTCATAGAGAAACATAAATCAAAGTTCAGGTCAAAACCCAAACCAAAATTTGGTTTCTATGCTTTCTTTTCTTTCTTTCTTCCTTTTTATTAAGATTTTATTTATTTATTTTTCGAAAAGGGAAGACAGGGAGAAAGGGTGGGAGAGAAACATCAATGCGTGGTTGCCTCTCGGTGTCCCTACTGGGGACCTGGCCCTCAACCCAGGCCTGTGCCTTGACTGGGAATCGAACCGGCTTCCCTTTGGTTCGCAGGTCTGCTCTCAATCCATCAAGCCACAGCAGCTAGGGTTGCACTTTCTTTTCAATATAGACTCAATGGATTGTTTTCCATTTTCTCCTAGTCCTTCAAATTAGGAATTTGAGTTTATACTATTAATGTCCCCTAAGGTTTATTAATATTTCCATTTCATATAAAGGAATGTGAGTCTCAGGGGAGGCTGAGCAAGGGCACTAAGCCTGCCCAAAGTACTGCTATTTCAAATCCATCAGTCTTAAGGAAGGATTCGGAAGTGAGCGTCCCTTCTTAGGCCTTTTATTTAGAGCTGCCCTGCGAGGTTCAGGAAGCCACTGGGCAGGTGAGCCGCCTGATAACATGGGCAACCCTGGCAGCAGGAGTCACAGCCCTGACATCTGTGCCCTGCCTCTGCCACTTGCCACTTGATCTTGGGACTCATGCCCCTGCCAATCAGTTCGTCTGTGTGAAATGGGAGCCATCAGGATTAATTGATGTGATTATTGTGATGGTTACATTACTATCACAATCCCTGTCATGCAAATTCTTGCACTTTTCCTCCTTTCCCTTCCTTCCCCTCCACTTGTGTCTGTCCTTGCTCATGCCCAGGCCTGCAGGGATCGCAGTCCAACATACTCAGTTGGATTCGGAGGCCCAGCAGGACAGAGGGGGCCAACACCTACCTGGAGTTTTGGAAAACTAAGTCCACAGGCTTTCTAAAATTAACTGAGAGCTCTGTCTCTCTCAATTTCTTACTACTTAAAATTCTTTCATTAAATATCCAAGTACTTAGGTGTCTAATGAATATCAAAAATTAGATTCTCTGTGAAAATAATTACCAAAGCCTGAGAGCTGGGATAGGAACCCAGAAGGTCCTCTAGTCCAGCGAGAAGTCCTAAGATAGCCTTCTTGACATGTGGCCGGGAATCTTTCACTTATAGCTACTTGACCTTTATAGGCACCCCATTTCAATCTTGAGAAGATCTAATTGTTGGAAAGTTCTGATATTGTCCTACCTGTACCCTTTTGGTTTTCTTCTGGAACAATCGTGGTTGTGTTGCCTTTCTTGTTCACTAATGAGCTACCCAGATATCCACATGTCTTGGGCTATACATTTGCTTCATTTTACAGCCACACAAACACCTGAAACCTTGTCTTCTTTCTTGCATTGAACTGGGGTTGTGTAACTAGGAAGACTACAGAACCTTCAGATAAAAGGTTTACAGTGAGTATGGCCATGAAACTTCAGAATAAGAGCCCTAGCTAGAAGAGGTAATGAGTTATATTTGGTTGTGTCTGCAGTATCTGGATGCTGACTTCATCGAGGTTGCCCATAACAATTCTTTTCCCAGAATACATTCAGATTCACAGTCTCCTCCAGAAGAGTAAATGTCAAACACTCTCAAGGTGAGTATGAATTGAAAACTCCATGATATGCCCAGAAAATAGCAAAAGAAACTTGAACATGACTCATATAGTTTGCATATAGGCATCTATGTCACCTTTGTCATTAGAGAAGAAAAATAAACTATGTGCAAAGGCCTTAATACTAAAGTGTCTAATAAAGGAGAAAGCCCATTATATGTGGTATGTGCAATGTTGTCATTAACTTTGAAAAGCAGTGTGAACTCTACCTTAGATGATAACACCCTCTGGTATCTACACCTTCCATCCTTTCTCCCAGTGTCATGGACTTTTTCTGGACATCAGAAACAGTTTCCTCTGAGACGCTTCCAGACATTAACTGAGCATCCTGTGCTGCCAGCCCCGTTCCCTGGGCGCCTTTTCTATCATGCAATTGCTGTTAGAATGGGCTGCCCCGCACATACAGGCATTAAAGTGGATGAAATATGGTACAAGAAAGATATTACAGATTAAGTGAAATCTTTGTATGGGGTATGTCATTTACTCTTCAGGTGCCTAAGTGTATGCCTTTATTTTTGGGCAAAAATAAAAACACTCCCCTCTCCCAACACTTCAGTGCCAATCATAAATGGTGAGATTTTGGACAATTACCTAACCTATCCGTGCCTCAGTTTTCCTATTGCTAAAAGGGGATGATAATCATTTTTACATCTTAATGTTATTATGAAGATTGAATTTATTTAAGTTAAGCATGAAGAACAACATAGACCCGAGAACTGCTAAATATGTTTGCTATGTTAGAATTATAGAGAAGAAAATGTGGCAATATCTATGTTTCTTATTTTATTGGCTATTCATAGCTTTGAAAAGTCATATAGTAATTTAAGTGAGTTTTTATTTTACCTAATTTAATAAGCAGATTTACTCTTCACTATGAGCAAGACCCACTACTCTTAGTCTGCTCATCATAACAGATCAAGAAGATTTTAGATTCTATGGGTATCAGGTTCAATTTCCCCCTCCACAAGTTCAGAGCTTCTGAGTCCTTTCTCTGGAGTGTGATTGTATGTGTGTGTGTGTTGGGGGGCGGGCTCACACATGCTGAAACAGTGGCAGAGATGGAACCAGCTGGTTTCGATTGTCCATTCTTCTGTCATTATTCTGCATAAGGAAACCGTGTGATTTCTTTCATTATGTGCAGCTGCTACCACCTGGTCTGTCCTTAATGGGTGCCAGGCCCAGAAGCGATGAGCGCCTTTGGCACTTACAAATGAGAGTACCCCTCCCAATGAACTGAATACTCATGGTGGAGGTAGGACATGAAAGGTCACAATTTCTAGTTTTTCCTTTAGGTTAAGCCCCAGTATTTCTCACTGAATTACTATTTGCCTGATTCTGTGTTTAGTCTCTTGAACAAAACTTTTACAAGAGACTGTTTAACAGTCTCCCCATGATCCTGACCCTGTCTTATCCCCTTACTTGAATAGTAGTGAAACCTATATGTAAATATATGTGTGTATATGCACATATATGTTTCAGCCGATACAAGGAAATGTAGTAAAGTAATTCATAACTTATAGAAAAATGATTTTTAAAAACATTTTATTTTTAGAGAAAAGGGAAGGGAGGGAGAAAGAGAGGGAGAGAAACATTGATATGAGACAGAAACCTCAATGGGATTCCTCTCGTACTTGCCTGACTGGGGACCAAACCCACAACCCAGGTATTTTCCCTGACTGGGAATCGAACGGGCAACCCCTCACCTTGCAGGATGACTCCCAACCAAATGAGCCACACTAGTCAGGGCAGAAAAATGATTTCAATGGCCCATAGACCAGCCTTCCAGTATTGCTGGCCATCAGCTATATCATCACTAAGACAAGGAAATAAGATGTTGGGCTACCATTCCTTCTTCCTTCTCATCCTGGTGTAGGGAGTGGGGTTTCTCAGGCCCAAGAGGAAAAAGAACTGTTTTCTTTTTCTCTGACTAGAATCCTTTTCCAGAACTGATGAACAAAAAAAAATGAGGCTTAAGCCGAGCCATTCTGAGGTGTTCCTGCCCATGAGGTATGAAATGGCATTAATTTGTCCTGCAGAGCCAACAAGGCAAACTAAGAAAACAGGAAAAGTTGCCCTGGATGGTGTGGCTCAGTGGACTGAGCACGGGCCTGTGAAGCAAGGGGTCGCTGGTTCAATTCCCAGTCAGAGCATATGCCTGGGTTTCAGGCCAGATCCCCAGTAAGGGGCGTGTGAGAGGCAACCACACATTAATGTTTCTCTCCTTCTCTCCCTCCCTTCCCGCCTCTCTAAAAATAAATAAATAAAAAAAATGTTTTTTTAAAAAAGAAAATAGGAAAAGTTTCTATGTCCTCTACCAATCTCCTCTAACATCCTTTATATCTTCTATTCGATCTCCATTAGTGGTGCTATACCCAGATCTACTTTGAATGGATGTTAGAAAAGTCTGCACACCCAACACTTTTTTAAGTCTCCTGTGCTGCCACTCTTCCTTTATGTGCCTCTGACTCCTTCAGCAGGGGCCCTACAATCTATTTGGGAAATCTAATTCAGTAGTACCTGATAAAGACTTGATGGTGGAATTTCAGACACTATAGCACGTTGATGGTGGCAGGCAAGATGCTTGGGAACCCATAATATCACCTAGGAAGCCTGTATCCTGCTCAGGGTTCACCTCACACAGGGACTGCTGCTTTGGGGGGCACAAAAGTTGAATCAGGTCTGATCACTCACTCTTCTCTCCCAACCCTTGAATTTCAACTTCGTTTTAAATAGCAAGATGTTTCTAATCCTTAAGTAAGCCTATGCTGCCCCTTTAAATACGAAGACTTATCATTTTAGCATCTACAAGTCATGTTTGCTGAGGATGGGCTTTATGTGCTTAAGATATGAACATGTTTTATAACTTCCGTTTCTGTCACAGAACTACAGAATCCATAGATCTTTTTCTATCAGACACTAAAAGTTGTAGTTTGGTGTATTTGAGCTTTAATAAAATTGTGTCATATAATTTTTACAGGGAAATATTCATAGAGGCCAATAATTTTGAAGAAAAAAGATGGAGAAAGCTTTTTATTTGCAAAAATACAAATAAGAGTACTTTTTAAAATTGCAGTTTATGTAATATCAATAGTTACAAAACCCCTGGAATGGATGAATTTTATCATGTGGGATAACATTTTAGGCCATCATTGACATTTATCATTTCTTATCATTAACATTCTTAGATCATTCCCCAGGGAATTCTAAAAATTTTTCTAAGCAAATTTTGCATCATTCTAAAGTAGCATTTGTTAAGCTTGATCATCTTAGGGGAAAAAACATCCTTTTATTATCATTTTGCATAGCAACATCCCAAACACAGAAAACACGATGATGATGCTGGAAAATAGAGAGTCTGGGAGAAATACAGCCACAGAGAGACAGGCCATGTGTTCCCAGAAGCCACTTGAGGACCATGTTGCTGCTCTCCCATGACAACAGCAAGGGGCCAGACTCACCCTGGGTCTCATTTCCTGAAGGCCTTCCTTAGCAATTCTTACAAACAAAGTTCTATTTTATTCTGAAATCAGGTGAACAGGAAAAAAAATGATGTTTATTGAAAGGGGAAAATCCTTTCAAGATGATGTGTACTCCCATAAGGACAGGCTGCATATTTTAGAAGTATAGTAAGTATACACTCTTCTAAAACAGTTACCATAGAAACAAAACTTTCCTCCACTAGATGGAAGGGTAATCATGGTAGTAAATTTCCACACAAACATCTAAGCTACACAAATTAAACATCAGTTGGGAGTCAAATCCAACAGACTGTGAATTTAATAGGCAGGTAGTAGAGGGGGAGAATAAGAGCTATAATGTAAGAGAAAATGTTTGCACACCCACAAATTATTTAAATTTGCTTTAAATAATCTGTCAAAATGGGCACTTTGATGTCCACTGCTTTTTATTCTGCTCTAATTTCCCAGGGGAGCATTGCCCCAGCTCTCAGCTAAGCAATATTAAACAGGATTCTTCCAGTCTGGTTCATAAGAATTTATTCTGAAAAAAAGAGCAAAAGTGTCATACCACTGCATAGGTGCATAGTAGGGTTCTGTGAGCAATGCAATATGTTGAGTGGGTCAATGCAGGCTTCCGGAATGAGCTGGATTTGAGTCAGATTTTAAAAGAGAAGTAACATAAGGGAAGCAGAGGGATGTTTTGGTAGAAGGCCTACTACCATATTTCATCTGTCTTAAGATGTAGTTTTCACACTTGAAGAGCTCTGAAATGAGGCTGACTTAGATTTGATGGCGTTTCATAGTCACTATAAACAAGGTAGCAATTGTGATGTGAGGTCACACACATGCGAGCAAACTTGCTCATTGTCACTTCAGCTGAGTTCTGTACATTGTTAGATCTACATATGTTAAGTTTAATAGACATTTAAAATGTCTTTAAAAATTTTGACTACCATTAATCCCTGAAATAAAAGTTTTGTGTATACAGAAAGGTATGGAAACAGAGCAGAGTGGCCAGTTTGATATTATACTAGTTGAAGTAAGTGGTTGTCATTGGATGAAAGACCAATATCATCAAAACTTGCAGAAGAGGGGTCAGTAACTGGGAATAAAATCTCAAACCTCTTGTGTCTAAGGTATCACCCACACTGCTGATGGCACAGAAAATGATAAGATGGGAACACTGAAATTTTGCATAGAAAAGTGATAAAGATGAGTCTAGCTGTGAATATAAAGACATTTTAAGATTACCTTAACCTTCATCTTTTTATGTCACATAGGAATACACGAAAAAAATTTACACGTAAGTTAAAAAAATCTCTTTTAAGAAGTCTGAAACAAAAATTCTTAGTGATAACAAAGCACTGTGACAGAGTTTTTTCTTTCTTAGTGGTACATAAGATACTGAGATGTCCTATTATGATGGCATCTTGGATGTAATAAGATATGGGTATGTGAGAAAGATAAGATAAATATAATCTTAAGAACATAAAATAGAAAAATAGAAGTTCAATATGAGGCAAAAATCATACTGCATAAGACCCTCAGAAAAATATTGGTTAGCAAATACATAATTTTAGAATTAATTTCTCTTAAGCATTTGAAAAATCATCTAGAACATGTGAGTTCTGATGTAACTATTAAAAAGAATTTCAAAAAGAATCTAAAATTTTTGATAGTTTAAAAATCTATTTCAAGAAAATTAACCTCAATGTGTTTAACAGGATTATAATATCAATCTGAACACTCACTATAAATCCATTCCATTTTCTTGAAAAAATACCTGAATTATTTTAAAAACCCACATGAATTTAATTCATGATGATGAATTAATACCAGATAATTACATAAAATAACTTAAACCTACAATACTAGAACCATAAGACTAATGCATGATAGAATAATGTATCTTTTATAAGGAGGATTATTCTGTTAAGGCTCTTGGTTTATATTTTTCCTTTTTGAGAATTTTCCATTTTATTTCATTTTAAAAAGCATAAGGTTCAATTGTCATCAACTTGTTTGGCAGATGCTGAAATAATTAGAAAATTTGAAAACTTAGAATGTTGGCACATTCGTTATTTTACTTTTTATGTTATAAGATATATTTAGAAGAAACAGAGTCTTTTGGGCTTTATTACCGTATTTTAATTCCCCAAAGGCTGTGCAAAGCAATTAAAAAAAAAAAAAGGTTTGGGACTTCTGGCCAAGATGGAGGCATAGGTAGATACCCTTTGCTTCCTTGCACAACCAAAAGAAGGACAACAAATTTAAAAACAAAAAAATGACCAGAACTGCCAGAAAATTGAACTGTATGGAAGTTGGACAACGAAGGAGTTGAAAAAACATTCATCCAGACTAGTTGAAGGGGCAGAGACAGGTAGCAGGGGTGGAGAAGATTCATGGCAAAGCAGAAGCTGATGGACCAGGTGAAGTGGCGGCTGGTGGACTGGATGGTCCCATATTTGTGGGCAGATAAACCAGGAGGAGAAACTGGGGGGCAAGACAGACTGCACAACCTAGGGTTCCAGCATGGGGAAATAAAGCCTCAGAACCTCTGACTGTAAAACCTGTGGTGGTAGGGGTGGCAGGAGAAACTCCCAACCTCACAGGAGAGTTTGTTGGAGAGAGCCACAGGGTCCTAGAATATACACAAACCCACCCACCTGGGGAATCAGCATCAGAAGGGCCCAACTGGCTTATAGGTAATGGAGGAAGTGACTGAAAGGCAGCCCAGAGCTGAGCAAGTGGCATTGTTCCATCTAGGACCCCTCCCCCACATACAGAGTCACAATGCAGCCAAGTGGGTTGCCCTCTCCTGGTGAATACCTAACGCTCTGCCCCTTATTACGTAACAGGCCTGCTGAGAGAAAAAAATATGGCCCAAATGAAAGAACAGATCAAAGCTCCAAAGTAGAACTAGGTGATGAAGAGATAGCCAACCTATCAGATGCACAGTTCAAAACACTGGTAATCAGGATGCTCACAGAAATGGTTGAGTATGGTCACAAAATAGAGGAAGAAGTGAAGGCTATGAAAAGTGAAATAAAGGAAAATGTACAGGGAACCAACAGTGACAGGAAGGAAACTAGGACTCAAATCAATGGTTTGGAGCAGAAGGAAGAAATAAACATTCAACCAGAACAGAATTAAGAAACAAGAACTCAGAAAAAATAAGAGAGGCTTAGGAACTTCCGGGACAACTTTAAACTTTCCAACATCTGAATCATAGGGGTGCCAGAAGGAGAAGAGGAAGAGCAAGGAATGGAAAACTTATTTGAAAACATAACGAAGGAAAACTCCCCCAATCTGGCAAAGGAAATAGAACTCCAGGAAGTCTAGGAAGCTCAGAGAGTCCCAAACAAGTTGGACCCAAGGAAATACACTCCAAGGCACATCATAATTACATTACCCAAAATTAAAGATAAGGAGAGAATCTTGAAAGCAGCAAGAGAAAAGGCGACAGTTACTACAAAAGAGTTCTCATAAGACTGGCAGCTGATTTCTCAAAAGAAGCCTTGCAGGCAAGAAGGGGCTATAAAGAAGTATTCAAAGTCATGAAAGGCAAGGACCTACATGTGAGATTATTCTATCCAGCAAAACTGTCATTTAGAATGGGAGGGCAGATAAAGTGCTTCCTAGATAAGGTCAAGTTAAAGGAGTTCATCATCACCAAGCCCTTATTATATGAAGTGTTAAAGGGACTTTAACATTCTTGTTTGCAAAAATACAAATAAAGGGTTTTATTTTCTTAGATAAAGGGACTTACCTAAGAAAAAGAAGATCAAAACTATGAACAGTAAAATGACATCTCACAACTATCAACCACCAAACCTAAAAAAATAAAAACAAAAACGAGCTAAGCAAATAACTAGAACAGGAACAGAATCACAGAAATTGAGATCACATGGAGGGTTATCAGCATGTAGGGGGCCGGGGGAGAGTGGGGGAAAAGGTATAGGGAATAAGAAGCATAATTGGTAGGTACAAAATAGATGGAGGGATGTTAAGAATAGTATGGGAAATGGAGAAGCCAAAGAACTTGAATGTACAACCCATGGACATGAACTAAGGGGGAGGGATGCTGGCGCAGAGGGTGATAAAGGGGAGAAAAAAAAATGGGACAACTTGTAATAATATAAGCAATAAAATATATTGGGAAAAAAGCTTTGGATGCATTATAAAAGAACTAATAGCTGTTTAATGCTATAGTAAGATGGTGATACAAATTCTAAGATAATGTTACAATTTGAAGCCAAACTCACCAGTCTCACTGTTTTTATCACCCATACCCTATATGGCCCTCCTGTTAGCACTAGTCATCATCTTACTACATGGGTGGCAGCTGCCTGTCATCTCAATAATTCTAAAGAAAAGCCAGGGAATTTATTTTAAAATGTTTGTCCAGATGAAATCACATATGGCCTCCAGGGTGCTCTGGGCCTGAAGCCTAAGCCTGCTGGCTGTGTAGAACCATAGAGCTTATCCAGAAGAAAATTCAACTGTCTCCTAAAAGCCAATAAAGATAAAAGAAACCTGCACTGGTCCAAAACAGCACAGCTCATGTGTGGGAATTGCACAAGAGTAAGGTTTGTCCTCTGCATTGGCCTCAGAAAGGCCAGGGAAGAGAAAGATAAGTAGATAGTTGCTGAGTTCCTCAGTTTTGTTGTGTTGCTTGCTTAGAAAAAAACCTTGGATTGGATAGTTAACTTGGTCTTGGTTAACTCCATTGGTGATAGGGGGCCTTGAGTGCATAACAGCAAACTCTGGTTCCCATGTGTACTTAGGTGATACATTAGCCACACTGCTGGGACAGAATCCTATGAAAGGTAAGACTTAAAAGAAAGGTAATTCTTTTCTGGGCCTTGGAAAGATCCAATCCCTCTTAATAGTCATTGAATAGGGTGGTATGTAGATGAAAGTTTCTTGGGCAGTCTGGAAAGCTGTGGACCCTTGTTATTCTGTAGCAAAATAGTTGATAAAATTGTCACTTGTACTGTCACAAGAAGGGAACCACATACCTGTTGACACCCTCAGAGGGAACTTGGAAAAAGAATATTGTGGTGGGTTGGCTGCTCTTTGTTGCTTTTAGCAAGATGCTGTGAAAGAGAAGCCCTCGGGCAGGGGGTGTACAGTTTCCACAGAAAGATGGAAGTGAATAGAGTTGTGTTAAGGGAGGTTAAGGGAAGGGCAGTGGTGGAAGAATGAGAAAAGACCACCAAGAGCGAAGATATTAGAGACTAAGGCTAAGATCATCCACACCCTCTTAGTAGCAATTACTTTGTATGGATGCAAAAGTTGGATGGTGAAGAAGACTGGTAGGAAAATATTGATTCATTTGAAATACGGTGGTGGAGGAGAGCTTCACGGATATCCTGAACTGTCAGAAAAATAAGTGGGTTCTAGAACAAATTAAGTCTGCAATATTGCTGGAGGCAAAAATGACAAAACTGAAACTGTCCTACTTTGGGCACATCTTAAGAAGGCAGGGTTCTTTGGAAAGGACAATAATGCTGGGAAAAACAGAAGGCTGCTGGTAAAAAGAAAGACCAAATATGAGGTAAACTGGCTGCATAATACAAGCCACAGGCAAGTGTCCACAGGAGCTGAGCAGGGCTGTTGAGGACAGGACACTGTGGCCATCACTCATCCATAGGAACATTGCTCATTCAGAGCTGAGTCAATGGCACATAACACACGAGGGAGCTTCTCTGAATGTGGTCTGCACTCTAAAGTTAATAAATGTGTACCCTTCCAGTGTTGGAAAAGACAATCGAGAGAAACATAAACACAAGAAGCAGTTGACCCCCACCACCAGGAAGGCAGAAACAGATCTCAGACGGTTGCAATGAACCCAGTCTGGAAAAGTCAACATGGTGTGGCCAAGGACCGGGCAAGGTCCTGCATCCATGGCCTCTCTCTCATCCAGAATGAACACAGGCATAGTGAAAGTCAACAAAACTATTGCTTTCTTGATGGAATCCACAATGTTGATGGTATGTGGATGATAATGATGAGAAAGTAAAAAAGTTATTCTTCGTATGAATGCTTATATTGATCTGTGATGCCTCTTGGCAAGAGTCTTCTAATCCTCATAGACTGTAACAGAAGAAAACCATGTATCTGTCATTATTTTTATTATATATGCACATATGCATATTATATTATTTGAGAAGATACATAAGAAGCTAGTCGCAATGCTTACTTCTGGCAAGGGGGGTTCGGTGGCTGTAGGGAGGGGGCATGAGGGAGACTTACTGACCCCTACTCACCTTTGGGCACATCATGAATTTGAACCATGTTTATACATCACCTACACACATACACACAGAGAGTAAAATAGAACATAGTTTCTAATAAAACTATAGGCGTGTATATCTTTTGACCTAGTTATTGTTCTCCTGGGAATGATTTCCTACAAATATAACCAAATGTGTGAAGTGATGAATGTTCAGTCACTGCAGCATTGCTTTGAATAGCAAATATCGAAAACAACTTAAATAAAGTAACTTAAATGGGCATCAATAGGGCACTGGTGAAATATATGAACAATTTAATACTGTACACCCACAAAAAAGAATGAACATTATGTATTCATAAAAAATGAGCTCCACAAGATTATTAACTAAAAAATGCCAGTGGTATTGCATGTTGTCATTTGAGTTTTAAAAAAGTGAAATATATGTATATATAATTATGTATATTTTTGTGAGAACATATATATTCATCACTTTTATAAAACATTTCTGAAAGCTACATAAAAATTGGTAACATTGGCTGTCTCAGGAAAGGAGAACTTGGTGGCAGAGGTTCAGGGGTGGGGTGGATACTTTTATTCCAAAAGAATTCCACAGATGTTTTCCACATTAGCAACATCATTTACATAGTGTATATACTTGTTCCACAGACAACACTCATTTGTGCGCCTAAATTAAGGCAGTCAAAAATATATATCACCATCCAACCTTATTTCCTATAGAAGTAGCATCCTTTACAATAAAAAGTCTGCAACTAAAAGTCATATCTGCATGTGCAGTTTAAAATTTATATGTACATGGCCTTTTCCCACCAATCCTGTGAAATATTATCTTCAGTTTTCAGGGATAATTAGCATTAACTTAGTCTGTTGTTAATTTCAGTTCTTTCTCATCAAGCACATTATGTGTGAAGAAGAAAACGCTGCCACCCTGTCCTCATTCAGCAATGAATGGAACAATTTTTTTGTTATGAAGATAAGATTTATTTTTTAATCAGAGATATTTTCAAAGAGCATAGAGGCTAGAGCATGACCAGAGAGAATGTTCTTCTATGACTAGAGTCACTCTTTCCAGCTAAAAGATATCCATCTCTTTTAAAATTTTTCTCCTCCTGCCCCTCTCCCCATCTTTCTTCTCTCCTGCTCTCCCTTCCTTTTTTCTTCCAGCACTAGTTTCCTAAAGAGACCATCTATTTAAAATCCTGACAGCAAAGAACACCCTGTGGTCAAAAACTTCAAATGACTATAATTAAGAAAGTTTTCATCTAAAAAGATCTGAAAACTAGTGATGGTTTTTGCTCTACTTAACATTCTTTCCAATACGTCAAATGGTGGGTTGGGCTGATGAGGGTTGGTACAAATCTTTGGCTCTGGATCCTCTAGTCTAGCACTTATCTGCATTCTGATCCGTTGGGAGACCAAACTTTTGCTTGAAGTAAGCTGAAAATAGTCATTAGTTTTATAGTGATAGATCATTAGAACTGAAAGGAGGGTTGAACAAAATCTAGGTCAGTTTTTTTTAACAGATGAAACTAAGGTTGAAGGACACTAAGTGATTTCCTAAAGGTCACATACCTCACTGTCAGAGTCAAATCTCCTGATTTTTTTTACCATAGCACCTTTCAGCAGAAAGAAACGCCCTCCAGGAAAGTGAACTTATTCCTTTGTCCCTTATCTATGATTGTCTCCTATTTGTAGTAACCAGTGTTTATGAATAAATCACCTTCTGCTGGTTACTAAGAATTTGAAAATGAAATTAAATTGTCTGCTTAAGAGTTAATTGTGATATTAACCAGCATTGGCCTCCTTAACTGCTGAAAATTTTTCTTGAGCTGTTGAAAAGCTTCTTTCACTTTGGTGGTCAAATTGTGTTCATGTGGGTTGTATTAATAGGCACATAAAATCACATGCTCATGTTGTGACATTGGCCAGTGACATCAATGTATCGAGAGAGATAAAAAGAATTTCAACAGAAGAGTTTGGACTACAAATATAAACAGGAGCAGGGGAGTCAATATAGAAGTTGGTCTGTAGCCAGCTCAGAGCAGGGGAGAAGAAGGCTTAGTCAAGATGTTGAGAAGTTCATTCCAATTGTCAAGGTTCTACCTTAGGGAAAAGGTGCTGGTTTTCTTCTGACCTCTCAGGACACTTTCATCTACTTGCTCCTTCCTGCTCTACCATCTGACTTCTAAATGAAAGATTTGCTGAGGCCTCACTCATTGTCTTCTCACTCAATACATGTCCCAAGGTGATCTCATTCCGCTGTTGAAATCCCGGATTCATTGGCCTACTCCAGATCTCTTTTCTGACTGAAATATTTATCATCCACCTGCCTATCTACGTATCTATCTATCATCTATCATCACGTATCTATCTGGTCTAAATTTCCAATTAGATGCCACAAGATTGACATAAATACATGTCTAAAATTATGTTCTTGCTCTCTTCACGGTAACCTTTTCCAATCTGCTCCTCCTTTAAGTTTCTCCAACTCAGAAAATGGCACCTCCACTGCCGAGTTGCTCAAATCAAATTTGGTTGTCATCCTTGAAACCTCCCCCTTCTTTTCCTTTCAATCTATCACCAAATTACATTTTTACTTCCTAAATATTTCATGAAGCCAACAGCTACTCTTTGTCTTAATTACCACAGGCTTGGTCTATGCCAACCGCCTTTTTACCTGGGAGATTATGATAGTCTCCCCCATGCATTCATTCTTTCACTACAATCTATGTAGCAAGTGAGCATTTAAAAATATCAATTGCATCATGCCACTACCCTGCTTAAAACATGTCAGTGACCCCCTGCTTCCCTCTTTAGCTTCAGCTTGTAGCCTTGTCCCTTCTCTAAGCACAATCCGGCCCCAATGGCTGCCTTTCCCCTATGGATTGAGGGTTTCCAGCCTGAGACTCTTCAGATATTTTATTCTTTCTACTTAGAATTATTTTCCCTCCACAACCCTTATTTCCTCATCTCTCCCAAATTCTGCTAATTCTTTAGTCTGTTTTTAAATGTCAGATCTCAGAAAGGCATCCTCAGAAAAGCATCTCCTTAAGTATAAAATCTAATTTAATAATTCCTTGATCTTCTCTTATATAACTTTCTATTTTTCTTTCAAATCACTAATTTCAACTTATAATTATAAATGAATTTGTGTGATTATTTCTGTCTTCCAACATAGCTATTTCACTTTTCTGTCCAACAATCATGACAGTTCCTGGCAAGTAATAGACAGTATTTGTTGAATGACAGTGAATGAGCTCTGTTAGCTGAAGAAATTTTTACAAACTAAATTTCTTTTTTTTTTTTTGACTCTATTCCAGCTAAGACACCCTTTTGGTTATTCTTTGTCTTCCTTCATAACTTGATAGCTTGATAACTAGGAGAGAATGCGTTGATCATTCAGGTGAAAGATATTTTTTAGTTTAAAAATTGATGTTTACAGCACCTTTTATTATTAAAACACACACACACACAACTATGAGTAGAAAGAAATTATCTCAACATAATAAAATCCATATATTAAAACCCCATAGCAAACATTATACTAAATGGTGAAAGACTGACAGCTCTTTCTCTAAGATCAGGAACAAGACAAGAATGCCTGCTTTTACCACTTCTATTCAACATAGTTCTGGAAATTCTAGCCAGATCAATTAGTCAAGAAAAAGAAATAAAATGCATCCAAATAGAAAGGAAGATGTAAAATTAGCTGCCTGCAGATTGTATAACCTTATATGTAGAAACCTTAAAGATTCCACACATGGAAAATTATGTGTTAGAACTAATACATGAATTCAGCAAAATAGCAGGATACAAAGTCAACACACAAAAACCAGTTGCAATTCTTGTACACTAACAATGAACAATCTGAAAAGAAAAATCACAAAAACAATTCTACTTAGAATAGCATGAAATACACTTAGAAATTAACTTAACCAAGGAGGTGAAAGATCTGTACAATGAAAATTGTAAAACAGCGCTGAAAAAATTAAAGATGACAAAAATATATCCCATGTTCATAGATTGGAAGAATGAAAAAAAAAGTAACATCCTATTTTAGTGAAATACATATACCAGCAAAATTTTTTAAAGTTTGATGTCAGGAAAGAAGATATTCTCTTTAATGATGCATTTTATAAGTTGTTTCCTTGATTTTATGTTACCTTCTTAATAGTTCTTCCTCCAAATATAAGCCTTCCAGCATATATAACATTATGGATATTGAAAATATGTATAGTGGGGAACAGCTGCAAATGATAGAGCTACCAGAGAATATATGTTGTTAGGTTTGTGGGACTCTGAAACAATATGTTTCAGAAAACACTTTAGTGTAGTAAGGAAAGCATATGCCACTATTTTTATTCAAAATACTCAACAGTTTTTAATGTTGTGTTCCATGAATCATGGAGTATAGAAAAAAATGTGAATACTGAGTACTGACTTTAGTTTTCAGGGCTCAGAATTAATGTTTATGTGAAACAAGCACATAATAATACTACTTACACTATAGAACTGTAATAGATAACATCAATATTTAATTAGTTCATATGTGAAAAACAAATTAGTAAAAGAAAATTATCTTCTGTAAGGAAAAAATCCAATTATTCTTTAAACATAGCTTAAGCATTTGATAAAGACTATTTTTATTCTTTTCATAGTATTTTCCTCCTTGAAAGACTTAGTTTCATTTGTAGATTTTCCATGTTTTTTTCTAGATTAAAATTACTATACTTTAAAAATCCATCATTACTTATTGGCAATATAAATAATTTTGTGCTTTTCTATGACACCGATGTCATGTTCCAGTCGCTTCATTTTTTCTTCCAGCTTCTGCTTGCGGGTTTTCTTTGGCATGGAATCGAAGACTGAGAGGGACTGGAACTCTTTATGCACCTCTTCCCAGTTCTTTTTCAGCCCCTGCAAATGGTAAAGAAAACTAAATACTAAAGGAAACTTCAAAAGGAAAGTAAATTGTAAATAGTAAAGAAAACTGTACTAGTAAGAAAAATGTAAACAGGTTAAAAAACGGACAAAGATGACTTTTAAAATGATATGTATTTATCAAGTACTTGGCCACAGTAACAACGAAGGCTGTACAGAGACCAAACCCCATCCTGATTGTGTGCTCATTTCCCATTGGGAATATTTATTTGCTCTGTTTTTAATGTTACTGTACTTGTTTTTACCATCAAATAGGCATATGCTGAGTTATGAGTAGTATGAAACCAAGCTCACAGCAAATGTTTTGGTAAAAACAATAACTTAGAATTGAGGTGGTCAGGCAAAAAAACATTTTTGAACACAAAATTATTTCTTTAAAAAAAATTTGTTATTATTATTTTTTTATCTTCACCTGAGGACATGCTTATTGATTTTACAGAGAGGGGAATGGAGGGAGAAAGAGACGGAGAGAAACATCAATGTGAGAGAGAAACATCAATTGGTTGCCACTCATACATGCCCCAACCAGGGACTGAACCCTCAGCCTAGGCATGTGCCTGCCTGGGATCCGAACCCTCAACTTTTTGGTCTGCAGGATGATGTCCAACCAACTGAGCCACACCAATTATGGCCAGAAAATTCTTTCTTTCTTTTTTTTTTTCAGAAAATTATTTCTTATAAAAATTAAAAATTTTCTTTTTAGGATTTTCTTTTCAAACCATTATCCCATTCTTCAACAGAGAAATCACATCAAAGACGTGATTCTGACTTGTGTGGCCATATTTTCTTAGACCTGACTAAATGGAATTGTACAAAACGCCAAATTCAATTTCACAAGAGATTATCTTTTATGTCTTTTTCAATATATTGGAATTCTTCCTCCATAGAGTCAAGGGATCTCTACTTCCCAGTAATGTATTCTAGAAATGACTGAAATGTCATTAAATGTAACACACATGCTAGTTTAATAATGTAGTTATTTTTTTATATTCTCAGTAACCAACAAATTCAACATTAGGGATCTCTTAGGAGAAATATAAGTTATTTCCATCTCTGCATAGTTACAATTTCTTATCACAGTGCACTAGAAACCCCGTTGACAAAATGATATTAAACCACTAATTGAATTCATGCAATGAAAATTTGTAAATTAACACTTTCTTTTATTCACTATGGATACTCAAATCACTTTTTTTACAAAGAAAATGTAAAACTGAAAGTACAATGAAAATATCGCATGGCAATATGGTCCTTGAAAATCATGGCTAAACATTTAGTTTTAGAAAAAGGTTAAAAGTGTCTTATGTATGGTAATAATGCCTTCATAATAAAGCCTCATAGTAAAAATTGGATGTTGTAGAAACTTTCCAGGGACAATAAAATTTCAGTGACTTATACTATGCTTACATAAAAGTAATTACAGGATAGGACATACTATATAGAATAGGTTGGTTGAAAAAAGAATAACAAATTTTGAACCCTTGAGTGAGAGTATATTGAGGCTTTGGGAAAGGAGAAAGACAGAAGGAAAGGTAGACAGGTTAAGTTTTTAAGAGTGGGATGGTTTAACATAGTTCTTAATAGAAAACAAGATACATTCCAAAAAGAAATTCTCATAGAAATTCTATGATTCCATCATCCTTCATTGTTTAATGGGAAATATGTCTCCACAGGGGTGCCTATTGCAAAAGAAAATTTATATACTTCAAATATCAAAGCTTTTTTATTTCTTGTTGGGTGATATCTTTTTTAATTTTTATAGTTTATTAATTTTTTTAGTTGTGTGATATTTCCATATTACTTGTGGTCACAGCAGCTACATTTTTTCTCTGTATTTCCTTTTAAAACATAGTTTGCTTTACCTTCCAGTGTGTACAATAGTGTTTGGATCAAAGTCAATAGCCAGGAATGGGAATTAAATGCACGTAGTGTTTCATATTATATTAAAATAACCTCTTTGCTGTTTTTTAAGATTTTTGTTATCTCAACTGAAAAAATCCCTTATCCATTGCAGCAATAGTGATTTTCCCTTAGTTTTATTTCTGAATTTTTCTCTTCTATTTTTATGCCAAAACAAGATTGTTAATTTTGGAAAAACTTCAAATGAGAAAAAGCAGTCATAAAATAGTGCCTTCATTCAGCTTCATGCTTCTTTTGTATCTGCCCCACCTCATCCATTCTTCACCTTCTTGTCCTTCACTGTGACTAGGGGTGAGGGGGGGTGGGTTGATTTTTGTGGACTACACTCCACCCCCCAGCACTTTTGTCCTCCGGCTTCTGCCTGAGTTCAGCCAAAGGCCCCACTGATGGGACAGAGAGGTTGAGGCCTTTCTTTCCCTTCTCTCTTGACATTACCTGATCCTAGTTCTAGCCTATCCATCTGTGACAATGCCTGGCAGGTGGCTGGTCTTTTAGGCTCCAGTTCTCACTGGGCTCTGGTGCCATGGTTTCTTGCCCTGCTCTTCCAAGCCTCATGTAGCTGCGGCTTCCCACTGCCATTAGTCCTGGGTTCCTCGGTGTTCCTTGTTGGTTTCCTTAGCCCTGCTTCATATCTGCAAACAGTTCCTTCAAAACTCTCTTCAGAGTCCCAGCTGGGTGTGCCTACTATTTCCTGCTTCAGCCCTGACTGATAGATCTTCCTTTGGTTACTTCCTATGCATGTGTATATAATGCAGTGGAAAATACTGGCCTGGGAATCAGCTGATGTGGGTTTCAGTCTCTCTTCAGCTAAGGACTGCATTTGTTTTGCTCACTATAGTGTCCCCTCCAGGCTGGGTACTGTGGCTGGAATACAGTAGATGTTTAATAAATGAATCCATGGATGAATGAAGAAATGAGCCCACTTAACATATTTGCATTTTATCTGAAAATGAGTTTGGAATCATTAGATCAGATGATCCCTTCCAAGTTAAAAGATGCTTATTTTGTGAAGCGTGAGCAGAAGAATGTGGCCTGCTCGGAGATATACAACCATATTGTTTTAGAACTATAGGCAACACTTAACCAGGAAGGGAAGCAGGGTTCAGGGCTCGTCGGGAGCGTGGCTAGTGGTCTTGTCAGCACAGCGGCTGCACTACTACACCACCTGGCTAACCAGGCATCGATGGAGGGTCTGCCAGTGTCACATCGAAGGGCATGCGAAGAAACTGTAGCGTGTAGATTGGAAAGGAAGGGCAGTTTATCTATTACAGCCAAAAAGGTGCAGGAGGGAAGAGCCTTTTCCTTCTGGGGTAAGTTCTTTTTTCCTTATTTCTCAGCATCTTTTAGACATAAAATTCTGGCTTTTACAAAAGCACATACTTTCTAAAAATGGTAGAATCCAAATGAGAGAGAATGAGAGAGAATAAGAATGGGCCAAAGAGTAGGGGTCTTCCTGAAAACGACATGAAAGTATCAAGTCCAGGTCTGCCAGTCACCTGCCAGCATGTCATCCTTTCTTCTCTCCAGGGTGCCATTATTGAACACCTATGTTTCTACTGGGCAGGGGGTTAGGCACTGGGGAAACTGCTGTCAGCAAAGAGACAGGACAGCCTCTGCCCTTGGGCCACTCCTTGGATCCCCTCGCACTCTGCAGTTTAAGGCCCCGCTAATGACCTAACTATATCCTTCCGGGATACTTAGGCCTTGGAACCTTGTAAAACTTAGGGTCTGTACAGACATGCAATTTAATTCATCATGAATTAAATTATAACATTCCTACAGCAGAAATTTTCTTATGCCCTTCTTAATATCCTTGGGACTTAGCAATGTACTTTATGTGAAACAGGAATTTAAAAAATGTTTATTGATGAATATTCTGGCACTGATAAATGTTAAGAATTTACAACATATAAATCAATTTTTCAACAGAAACTGATACAGTAAGAAAACAAGATTTTCTGTTTTAAAAAGGTCACTAGAAATGGCTTTGTAGAAAGCTTTCAAAAATAACAAATACAACTTTTATTTCTATAAGACATGGTATGACAGTAAAAGAGTACAAGTAGGTACTTAATAAATACAACCCTGCTTATATCCCCAATATTTTAAATGCTTCAGATAAAATTTTGCAGTAAACACTCAGTGAAAATATTGTCTTTAAGTTTATTTTATTCAAAATAAAGAAAATACATGTAAAATCGGACACCTGGTTACTTTAAAATTTGAACATTGGCTTACAGGAAAGAAAAAACAATGTTGGTCCAGGGACAGTTTCAATTATTCTAGAGCTCCATCTAGTGAAAAATATCTATTTTATGGGTATTATTTTTTTTAATGCAGGGACATGAGAATGAAAATAAAAATGCTTCTTTGGCTTTATTTATGCATATTTGTGGAAGGAGAAGGTGGGCTTCCTTACAACACTACTTCAGGAAAAAATAGAAGCTCACCAAATTGGAAACAAATAATAATCCCCACATTACAACTTTTGTTTCCCCCAAAGAGTCATCTGTGCTGCATGCAGTTGTCACCATAACCAAAAGAAAGTCATCAGGTTGCAGAGTCGAAGTGCTAGCTTTACTAATCACGGATGTCAGACCTTTCTTTCAGAGGTGTTCTAAAGAGTTTCACAGGATTAGAAATTACAGAGCACTTACCTCCAGCACCGCTTCCCTTTCTTCATCAGAGAGCCTTTTCATAGCTGCTTTCCTGAGGTTTTCCTGGATGTAGTTATCATATTCTTCCTGGGCGTTCTTTATTTCCTCATTTCGCTTACATATATATTCAGGTGTGACTCCATAATCCTTACAAGAATTTTTCAGAAAAAAAAAATCAATAACCTGAATGCACTGTAATACACATGTATATACCAACCATGAACTGGGAGAAAAAGAAATGGTACAGACTTAAAGCCTTTACTTAAAACACTTCAACTGACAAAATTCAGTGACTTTTTCCCCAATTGGGAACCAGTTGACGCTGTTTTAAAACCATTTGAGCTGTTATTTGTGGCAGGTTGTTTTCCCCGTGCTGAATGTTTCCAGTGCCTGCTCTTGGCTGATGACTCAGCCCTTACTTTACCTCTAAGAGCTGGCTTCTCTTTATTTCTGCTTCAGCTTTTACTTTGAAATATCTTAAATATCTTGAGGTCTCTTTTGCAAGGTCTTGTTAAATAAAAGAAGACACATACTTCCAAGGAATTATAAAAACAAACTCTCAAAAGATAGAAAGCACATCTGCTTTAAGAGAAAGTTGACTTGGGACCCTAAGTGTTCGGGGAAATGCAGAAATGATGCTTACAAGGACTGACGGTGAAGTGATCAGCTGTGATTCTTTCAGTTTAGTGAATGTGTGCAATAGATATCACTGTATTGAGACACAACTACTTATTTATTCTTCAAAAAATTATTTGTAGTTGGTGCTAGATATATTAGTGAATAAGAAAGACAGTTTCTCTCCTCATGGAATGTGAGAGAAACTCAACCAAAATAGGGTATAAAATAATATATATATATAATATTTTATATATATTCCATATATATGTATATATATTCCAAGGTAAAATAAAAGTCAATAAAGAAAGAGAAAGTAATAGGAGCTGTTTTAGATAAATAACAAGGTCAGGGAAGACCTCTCTCAGGAAGCAACTGTGGAGAGAGATGGTGGTCATCCAAAATATTCACAAGTATTCTGGTTCTTGAGCACCTGGTAGGAGAATACTGTCCTCTTACCCTTTAAGTAAGATGTAGCTATGTTACCCGACTTGCCCAATGTAAGTGGAAGTGACCTCTGTACCTTTTGGGTAGAAGCCTTAAGAATTAATGGATGAATTGCCATATTCGTTTCCTGTCTGGTATAGTGATGGAAGATGTTTTGGTTTGCCTGGGTCATAAAATGAAGGCAGGAAGTAGAGCTTCCAACAATCCTCAGTGGGCACGTGGCACAGGTAAACAATAAGACTTAGTTGCTTTTAGTTACTGAAATGTGGGAATTACTTGTTACCACAACATAATCTAACCCATTCTGCCTGAACAAGGGATAGAAATCCCAGCTGTGAATGTGTCCTGGAAAGTCACAAAGCACTCTCCCAATGAACACTAAGAGCTCAGTGTTCCAGTTAGTCAGTGCACTGGCCAGCAGTCCAGTCCATCCTAGGAAGCACTGAGGGCAACACCTCACTGCAGCTCAGTACAATTAGTTATGTTCATCATAATGATTTAGTGTCATCACAAAGGATTCAATTATATTTGGCAAACCCTGTTTAATAAAAAGAATGACAAGATACATTTTAGGAAAAAGAACAATTTCACAAATGGGTAAAAGCTTCAGTGATCTGAAATATTTGCAGGTGTTGGATCATCGAAGGCTAATGCATACTATTGACAATAATAATTGTATCTATTATGATATCTATTCTTTGAATTTTTTTGAATTTTTATTAGGTGCCAGGTATTATGCCAAGTGATTAATATATTTTATATCAATTAATTCTCACTCCAACCCTGTGATAAATCTAATAACTAAAGATCACAGAGTTAAGTAAATGGCAGAGTAGAATTTTAAATGATGTCATTACTGTTGCTATACACCTCAGGCAATCATCCACGCTTCAGTCTGTTTTCACAAATTGTTTCTCATGGCAATGGGAAACAAATGGGCATATAATATTTTATTTGGAACTAAAACATGAGGCTTACTCATTTCTTAAAAATGACATTGCCCTTAAAAAACTTATTATCTCACTCATTAATAATAGATTTTTTTAAAAACGTAACTCTGACAAGTGGAAAGTTGAATAAAGTCTTTCATGAGCTCTGATTGCTTAGCCAGCAACACCAAAGGGACAGTAATATTGTAGTGTTTGTATGCCTTGATAGACAAGCACAGGTACACATACTTAATATTTTCCTGTCTCTGTAATATATTTTTAGTTCAATTTTCTGTTTAAGGCAGAAAATGCATTGAAGTGGATAGCTTAGGCAGAAGGCAGCCAGAAGGAGGGGCAGACTGTGTGGCTATTGGTAGTTTGACTATCGAAGAAGATATTTTACATGACGGTGGATAAATAATAGACTGAAAATAGCTTTCAAGACCCAGGAGAGTGAAATTTCAGCTTTTCTACACCTATGGGACAAGAGCTATGAGCAGTCTCCAGGGGCCACAGAAGGAGGAAGTACCCAGAGAAGCCTGAAAGAAATTAATCAGCATGTGCTGCCAACTCCTGGACTTCTCCTAAAGTCTTCCCAAGGTGTTTCAGCCCACGGAATAAGCAGTGTTCTCTGACAACAGCCTTGAGGTTCCTGTTTTGATTTCTTACAGTAGATCACTGAACTACCTCAATGCAAGCCATTAATTAATACAACATTAATACAATTTATACATCATTAATACAATTTTATTTCTTTTTTTCTTCCTTTCTTCCTTTCTAATTTTGCCACACCTTATTATTATGTATTATTATTCTTTAAGGTTTTGTACTCATGTTTTACTATATGTGTTTCAAGTACTTTTATGTTCTACAAGTATACAAAGTAAAATTTTTTTTTTTATGAAGTGTTTTTTGGTAAGTTTAAAAAAAATTTAAAGATCTTCTATATTTAAACAATTAGACCTAAGCTTCTATAATTTTCACCAATGAAATGATATGTTTATATGATTAGTGCCTTTTCAAATAGAAATGAAAATCCCAAAAGGACTAGATTGTTGTTCAGCACTTTCAAGGCCTGCTTTACTTCAAACTAACAGCAACTGAATATACTCAAGTTGAAACAGCAATGTGAATTAGTTCTAGTACTCTGACAGGATGGATGGCTCTAAATTTATTTCTCTTATTCTGCTACCAAGACACTGAAACCTAGTCACTAAATCTGAAGATCTTCTGAAAGGTTATTCCTTTTAGATTTATAGTAACCACTGTGCTTTTAATGATTTGTCCACCTCTCCTAAAATTAATAGCTTTTAGAGAATGTTTGTTATAATTATTAAATATATTCAAAATTTCATTACATTCAATTTGCAACAAACATAAATTTCAGCAGAACAAGAATTAGCAATCTAGATAATTTTTCTAGTGAGAACACTAATAATGATAACATAGACAATCATTATGAATTATTTGAATTTCAGTTCCCAAATTAATATATCACAATATTACCTTTTTATGGATGTACTTTGGAACTAGTCCAGAAGTTTCAAGATCATGCTTGTCTCCAGTTCTTTTATCAACATAAATCGGCTTAGGCTTTTTAGCCACTCCCATAATGACATCAGCTGCATTTGAACTGACAAAATTTTTTTCACTCTGTACTCCCATGACTGGGTGATCAGTCCTCAATGGCACAGGAGGCTTTTTGGGCTCAGTTCGATCAAACTTTTTTTCTGTTAGGCATAGCATTTCCTTGTTAATAGTAAACCATAAACATTGCTACCCACTGCTATCTATAACATCCAAATATTTTACCACTAGAATATTGAAGTTTTAATTAAAAATATAGTCAAATGTTTAAGGTAAAAATCAGTAATCATAAGTGCAAAAAAATCAAGTGCAATATAGTCAATTGAAGAACGGTATAAAAATCTAAGGGAAGAAGATAAACACTCCAAATCATATGCTTGCTAACTAATACATTTTGACTAGCTATTGTGAAAGTATTTTCTTACAAAGATTTCAACAATAAAAGTTTAACTTTCCCATTGAAAAAATTTTTTTAAAAATTAAAACTTTTTTGAGTACTGTTAATATTACTAACAATTGCTTCTTCAGAAGAAAGTTACTGTAAAACCACATGTAAATTTTTAAAAAACTTGATGTGTAGAAAGTCCAAGAATTTATGGATTTTTTTGTTGAACTACTATTATAAGCCATAAAAATCATGTAATAACTATGTACCCGATATGCAGCTTAACAAATAAAACATTACCAATATAATTGAAGTGTCCAATATCACTCCACCCTGATTACATCTTACCTCCTAAAAATACTGCTCTCCACAATTATTTTATTTCTCTATAGCAAATTCTCTTCATTAGCAGCAGGAGAAAGTGGTCATTTTTATGTAGTCTGTTTAACTTGACCATTCCAATTAATCTACTTTGATAGAGCCAAATTAAATGGTTTGTAAAAATATTAAAATGTAAAAAAATTACAGTTTATTTCCAAGAGCCAAAGGCCACAGCTGTCTTGAAAAACATTACTTGAATCTTAATCCCATCATACTAGGAACTTTGACTTTATTTCTGCATTGTTGGAGCTTTTTATGAATTTACGTAACTTTTATTATAAAAAAATACAGAATCGGGTAAAAGTAGGTTTACAGTTGTAATACAAATAAATAATACTATAATTAATAAATAACAATACAGAATAAAGAGTTTTGCATACTTGCAATTGTAAACCTACTGTTGCCCCACCCTGTACATATTATTGCAAGTCTGTGGACTAGATTAACCTCTTGTTATGGGCTGAATTGTCTTCCCCCAATATTCATATGTTGAAGACCTAACCCTTACTACCTTAGAATGTGACTGTATTTGGACACAGGATCTTTAAAGAGGTATTTTAATTAAAATGAGGTCATTAGGGTGAGCCCTAACCCAAGACACACACAAAGGGAAGACCATGTGAAGAGAGAGGAAAAAAGACTGCCGTCTACAAGGGAAAAGAGGCCTTAGAACAAACCAACCCTGAAAACACCTTGATCTTGGATCTAGCCCTCAGAATTATGACAAAATAAATTTCTGTTTAAGCGACCCTGTCTGTGATACTTTGTTGTAGGAGCCCCAGCAAACCAATATATATTGGTTTAGTTATTAGTTCTATCTATATGCCCAGGAACATTATAATGGAGTTTTGAACATTTATTTATTCATTAATTCATGAAATATACTTTTGTTGAACAATTACTGTGTCCCAAATAATGCTTTTACATAGGAACTGCATTTACAGCAGTGAAAAGAAACAAAGCTCCCATGCTCATGGAGTTTACATTATGGTGGGGGAAGGAAAAATAAAATTTAATATGTAGACTATAATGTATATGTTTGGTTGAACTATATGTGAAATTTGACCTACAAAAATCATATCTTCTTCCTGCTTAACGTATCACTGAGGTGTTATGAGCACTGTTAGAAACTGAATTACGGATTTTCTTTTTTTTTTATTGTTCAATTACAGTTGTCCCTATTTTCCCCCTATTACTCTTTCCTTGCTTATCCACTGCTACCTGCCACATTCAATCCTCCCCCCTCCACAGTTGTGTTTGTCCATGGGTCCTTTATAAATGTTTCTTGATGATGCTTTGCCTTCTTTCCCCTGTTATTCCCCCTCCCCCACCCCTCTGGCTAGTCAGTTTGTTCTTTATACCTTGTCTCTGATTCTATTTTGCTCACTTGTTTGTTTTATTGATTAGGTTCCACTTATAGGTGGATCATATGGTATTTGTCTTTCACCACCTGGCTTATTTCACTTATTACAATACTCTCCACTCCCATCCATGCTGTCACAAAAGGCAGGAGTTCCTTCTTTCTTTCTGCGGCGTAGTATTCCATTGTGTATATGTACAAAATTTTTTGATCCACTGATTTACTGATGGGTACTTAGGCTGTTTCCAGCATTTAGCTACTGTAAATGACACTGCTATGAACATTGGGGTGCATAGGTTCTTTTGAATTGATGTTTCAGGATTCCTAGGGTTTAATCCCAGCAGTGGTATTGCTGGGTCAAAAGGCAGTTCCATTTTTAATTTTTTGAGGAAATTCCATACTCTTTTCTGCAGTGGCTACACCAGTCTGCATTTCCACCAACAGTGTTCTAAGGTTCCCTTTCCTCCACACTCTTACCAGAACTTGTTGTTTATTGATTTGTTTATGATGGCCATTCTGATCAGTATGAAGTGGTTTCTCAATGTGGTTTTAATTTACATCTCTCTGATGGATAGTGATGCTGAGCTTCTTTTCATATGTCTCTGGGCTCTCTGTATGTCCTCCTTGGAGAAGTGTCTGTTCAGGTCCTTTGCCCACTTTTTAATTGGATTGTTTGTCTTCTTGATGTGGGGTTGTGTGAGTTCTTTATATGTTTTGGAGATCAAACCCTTGTCCTAGGTATCATTGGCAAATATATGTTCCCATACAGTTGGTTCCCTTTTCATTATGCTGATGTTTCCTTTAGCCGTAAAATAGCTTTTTAATTTGATGAAACCCCACTTGTTTATTCTTTCCTTTATGTTCCTTGCTCTAGGGGAAATATTGGTGAAAATATTGCTGCAGGGAATATCTGAGATTTTCCTGCCTATGTTCTCCTCTAGGACTTTTATGGTGTCATGACTTATACTTAAGTCTTTTATCCATCTTGAGTTTATTTTTGTGTATGGTGTAAGTTGGTTGTTGAATTTCATTTTTTGCATGTAGCTGTCCAGATCTCCCAACATCATTTGTTGAAGACACTATTTTTACTTCATTTTATGCTCCTGCCTCCTTTGTCAAATATTAATTGACCGTAAAGACTTGGGTTCATTTCTGGGCTCTCTGTTCTGTTCCATTGGTCTATGTGCCTGTTTTTATGGCAAGCCCAGGCTGTTTTGATTACAGTGACCTTGGAATACTCTTTCATATCAGGTATTGTGATCCCTCCTGTTTTGTTCTTCTTTCTCAAAATTGCTGCAGCTATTCGGGGTCATTTATGGTTCCATATGAATTTCTGAAATGTTTGTTCTATATTTGTGAAATGTGTTATGGGTACTTTAATAGGGATTGCATTGACTCTATAAATCGCTTTGGGTAGTATGACCATTTTGATGATGTTAATTCTTCCAATCTATGAGCATGGTACATGCTTCCATTTGTTTGTGTGTTCCTTAATTTCTTTCTTCAGTCTTGTGTAGTTTTCTGAGTACAGGTCTTTTATCTCCTTGGTTAGGTTTATCCCTAGGTACTTTATTTTACATAGTTCCTATAGGAAATGGGATCTTTTCCCCCTGACTTCTGTTTCTGATATTTCTTTGTTGGTGTACAAAAATGCCTTCAATTTCTAAATATTGACTTTGTATCCCACTGCTTTGCCAAATTCACTTATTAGGTTGAGTAGTTTTTTGGTGGAGCCTATAGGGTTTTCTTTTTTTTTTTTTTTTTAAATATATTTATTGATTATGCTATTACAGTTGTCCCATTTCCACCCCCACTCCACTCCATCCTGCCCACCCCCCTCCCTCCCACATTCCCCCCCCATAGTTCATGTCCATGGGTCATACTTATAAGTTCTTTGGCTTCTACATTTCCTACACTATTTTTACCCTCCCCCTGTCTATTTTCCACCTATCATCTATGCTACTTATTCTCTGTAGCTTTACCCCCCTCTCCCCCTCCCACTCCCTTATTGACAACCCTCATGTTCTAGTTGTTTGCCTAGTTTGCTCTTGTTTTTGTTTTATGTGTGGTCGTTAATAACTGTGAGTTTGCTGTCATTTTTACTGTTCCTATTTTTGATCTTTTTCTTAGGTAACTCCCTTTAACATTTCATATAATAAGGGCTTGGTGATGATGAGCCTCTTCAACTTGACCTTATCTGAGAAGCACTTTATCCTCCCTTCCATTCTAAATGATAGCTTTGCTGGATACAGTAATCTTGGACGTAGGTCCTTGCGTTTAATCTTGGGTAATGTAATTATGATGTGCCTTGGTGTGTTCCTCCTTGGGTCCAGCTTCTTTGGGACTCTCTGAGCTTCCTGGACTTCCCGGAAGTCTATTTCCTTTGCCAGATCGGGGAAGTTCTCCATTATTTGTTCAAATAAGTTTTCAATTTTTTGTTCTTCCTCTTCTCCTTCTGGCACCCCTATAATTCGGATGTTGGAACGTTTCAAGGTGTCCTGGAGGTTCCTAAGCCTCTCCTCATTTTTCCAAGTTCTTGTTTCTTCATTCTTTTCTGGTTGAATGTTTGTTTCTTCCTTCTGGTCCATACCATTGATTTGAGTCCCAGTTTCCTTCTCATCACTATTGGTTCCCTGAACATTTTCCTTTGTTTCTCTTAGCATAGGCTTCATTTTTTCATCTGTTTTTCGAATAGATTCAACCAAGTCTGTGAGCATATTGATAACCAGTGCTTTGAACTGTGCATCCGATAGGTTGGCTATCTCTTCATCGCTTAGTTGTATTTTTTCTGGAGCTTTGAAGTGTTCTGTCATTTGGGCCATTTTTTTTGTTTGTCTTGGCGCTTCTGTTACTTTAAGGGGCGGAGCCTTAGGTGTTCACCGGGGCTGGGTAATGCTGGTCGCTGCGCTGTGATGCTGTACGTGGGGGCGGGGCCGAGAGGGAGCAATGGCGCCCGCTTCACTCTCCTCCGGATTTCAGTCTTTCACTCCGCTACCCACAATCAAACTGGGCCCCTCTGGTGCTGGTTCCAAGGTAAGTGGGCCTGTGCACACTCTAGGCCCCTGTGGGTCTCTCCAACAACCTCTCCTGTGAGGCTGGGAGTCTCTCCTGCCGCCCCAACCCCCAGGGGCGCTTTCAATCAGAGGTTTGAGGCTTTATTTCCCCGAGCTGGAGCCCTGGGTTGCGCAGCGGTCTGCTTCTCTGCCCGCCGTTTGTCCGGTTTATCTGTGGGCGAATGTGGTGCCGCAATGTGCTATCCGCCACTCTGCCTGCCCCACTCTCCGCCACTCTGAGTCCGGCCCTCTGGGTTTATCTGTGCAAATGTGGGACCGCAGGGTCTGCTAGTGCTCGGACTGCCTGCGCCATTTGTCCCACACTCCGCCAGTCTCAGTCCCGCCACAGCCACGCGAGTCCTCTCCACCCCAGTGCCGTCTCCGCCCCTCCTACCAGTCTGGATGAATGATTATTTTCTGTTTCCTTGGTGTTGGTCCCCCTTGCTGTTCGATTCTCTGTCGGTTCTGGTTGTGCGAGGAGGCGCAGTGTGTCTACCTATGCCGCCATCTTGGTTCTCGCCTATAGGGTTTTCTATGTACACTATCATGTCATCTGCAAACAATGACAGCTTTACTTCCTCCTTTCCAATTTGGATGCCTTTTATTTCTTTTTCTTGTCTGATCACTGTGGCTAGAACTTCCAGGACTGTGTCAAATAAGAGTGGTGAAAGCACATACTCTTGTCTTGTTCCTGATCGTAGTGAGAAAGCTTTTAGTTTTTGCTCATTGAGGATGATATTGGCTGTAGGTCTCTCATGTATGGCCTTTATTATGTTGAGATATGCTTCCTCTACTCTCAATTTTCTGAGTGTTTTTATCATAAATGGGTGCTGTACCTTATCATATGCTGTTTTCACATCTATGGATATGATCATGTGATTTTTGTCTTTCCTATTGTTTATGTCATCTATTATGTTTATTGATTTGCAAATATTGTGCCATCCTTACAACCCTGGGAAGAATCCCACTTGATCATGGTGTGTGATCTTTTTAATGTATTACTGGATGCAGTTTGACAATATTTTGTTGAGTATTTTAGTATCTATGTCCATCAGCAATATTGTCCTATAGTTTTCTTTCTTTGTTGCGTCTTTATCTGGTTTTGGAATTAGGATGACACTGGCCTCATAAAAAGAGCTCGGGAGTCTTCCCTCTTCTTGGACTTTTTGGAATAGTTTGAGAAGGATAGGGGTTAGTTCTTCCATAAATGTTTTGTAAAATTCTGCTATGAAACTGTCCAGTCCAGGGCTTTTGTGTGCCAGGAGTTTATTGATTACTGCTTAAATTTCAGTATTTGTTATCAGTCTGTTCAGGTTTTCTGCCTCTTCTTGTTTCAGTTTTGGAAGCTTATATTTTTCTAGAAATTTGTCTGTTTCACCCAGGTTTTCAAATTTTTTGGCATGTAGTTGTTCATAGTAATTTCTTACAATCCTTTGTATTTCTGTGGTGTCAGTTATAATCTCTCCTCTTTCATTTCTGATTTTGTTTATTTGGGTTCTCTCTCTCTCTCTCTCTCTCTCTCTTTTATTGATGAGTCTGGTTAAAGGCTTGTCAATCCTGTTTATCTTTTCAAAGAACCAGCTCCTGGATTTATTGATCCTTTGAATTGTTCTGTTAGTCTCTACATCATTTAATTCTGCTCTGATCTTAGTTATTTCCTTCCTCCTACTTACTCTGGGATTTGCTTGCTGTTGTACCTCCAGTTCTTGTAAATGTAGATTTAGGCTGTTTATTTGAAATGTTTCTATCTTTTGTATGTTGGCTGTATTACTATGAACTTCCCTCTTAGGGGTGCCTTCACTGTGTCCCATAAGTTTGGACTGTTGTGTATTCATTTTCATTTGTTTCCAGAAACTTTTTGATATCTTCCTTGATCTCATTATTAATGCATTGTTTAATAGCATGCTATTCAATCTCCATGAATTGAATTTAATTGTTTTTTTATTTTTTTTCCTTGAAGTTTGTTTCTATTTTCAAGCCCTTGTATTCTGAGAAAATGGTTGATGTAATTTCAATTTTCTTGAATTTATTGAGGCTTGTTGTGTGCCCTATCATGGGGTCTATCTTTGAAAATATTCCATTTGCATTTGAAAATAACGTGTATTTTGCTTCTTTGGGATGAAAGGTTCTATATATATCAGTTAAGTCCATTTGATCTGGGCATTGTTCAATGCTGCAATATTCTTGCTGATATTTTATTTGGAAGATCCATCTATTGTTGACAGTGTGGTGTTAAAATCCCCTACTATAAGTGTGTTGCTGTCTATATCTTTCTTAAAGTCCTCCAAGATTTTTCTTATATATTTGGGTGCTCCTATATTGGGTGCATATATGTTTACAATGTTTGTGTCCTCTTAATGGATTCTTCCTTTGAGTATTATGAAGTGTCCTTCTGGGTGTCTTTTTATGGCTTTTGTTTTGAAGTCTATTTTGTTTGATTTAAGTATTGCTACCCCAGATTTTTTCCCTGTCCATTTGTTTGGAATATCTTTTTTCTAACCATTCACTTTCAGCCTGTGTAGGTCTTTTGTTCTGAGGTGGGTCTCTTGCAGGCAGCATATATGTGGGTCATGTTTTCTTATCCATTTAGCTACCCTATATCTTTTGATTGGAGTATTTAATCCATTTATATTTGTTTATTATTAATAGATACTTATTCATTGCTATTTTTCCCCTTTGTACCTGTGTTCCTCTCTCTCTCACTCTTTTTCTTCACCTTCTTAAAGCAGTCCCATTAGCATATCTTGCAAAGCTGGTTTGGAGGAGGTGCCTTCTTTTAGTCTCCTTTTGTCTGGGAAACTCCTTATTTCACCTTCCATTTTAATTGAGAGCCTTGCTGCATAGAGTAGTCTTGTTTGCAGGCCTTTGCTTTTCATTACTTGGAATATCTCTTACCATTCCCTTCTGGCTTGTAGTGTTTCTGTTGAGAAGTAAGCTACTAGCCTTATTGGAGCTCCCTTGTATGTTACTATCTGTTTCTCTCTTGCTTTTAAGATTCTGTCTTTCTCTTTGAATGTTGGCATTTTAATTATGATGTGTCTTGGAGTAGGTCTCTTTAGGTTCATCTTGATTGGAATCCTGTGTGCTTCCTGATCTTGCATGGATTTTCCCCTCTTCAGATCAGGGAAGTTTTCTGTCATTATTTTTTCAAACACGTTTTCTATCCCTTGCTCCTTTTCTTCTCCTTATGGTACTCCTATGATTCAAATGTTCTTTCATTTCACGTTGTCCTGAAGTTCCCTTAAGCTATCCTCATACTTCTTGAGTCTTTTTTCATGCCTCTGCTCTACCTGGGTATTTCTTTGTACCTTGTCTTCCAGCTCACTAATTCGGCCCTCTGATTCATCCAGCCTGCTTGTGATTCCTTCTAGTGTATTTTTTATTTCACATATTGTATTCTTCATTTCTTCCTTGTTATTGTTTATAGTTCCTATTTCTTTTTTCACGCTGTTGTAGTTCCCACTCAGTTCCTTATAGCTGTCACTGAGTTCCTTGAGCATCCTTATAACCGTTCTCTTGAATTATATGTCTGATAGTTTGCTTGCCTCCATTTCATTTAGCTCTTTTACTGGGGATTCTTCCATTCCTTTTGATTGCAGGTTCTTTGTTTGTCTCCCCATTTTAGGTGACTTATATTATGGAGATTTTATAAAGGTTGGAGCACAGAATAAGACCTTATTGTGGAACCCAAGTAGTTTTCTTCTACCACATACACCTAAACAAATAAGGTCTGAATGATTTGTTTGACTACAAAATCAGGGGTACTCATTTTTCAGATGTTCATATGGATAAATTTGCCTTTTAAATACTTAGTCAGAATACTTATTCAGAAACCAAATTTAACTATGAATTGAAAATACATGAAATGACTCCTATAAGAGAATCTATATCTTTATTAATATATTGTGTAAGAAGTAAAACTGAATTCTCAGAAAATGAGGAAACTGTGTATGAAGACTAATAATTCATTCTTGGGTGAGTAAGCAGAGTAAATTATAACTCATGGTTGTTTGTGGTTACCCATCTGATGGTGCCTTAATCCTACCCCCACCTTTCCCTTATGTTATACTTATCTAAATATCATCTTGTCTCTCTTCCCAGGAGTAGGGGTTGACTATGTGGTGAGGCTTGAAAAAGGGGGTGTTAACATTTCTTCACAAATTATTTGCTGGTGGTGATAATAAATCTGTAAGCCAAATGGTTTGGTTTTATCAGGCTATGTGAAAATGGCAATGCCAACATACCCTTGTTGTCATGCAGATGTTTTATTGGCTGAATTTAGAGAAATGTTCACGTATATATTTTTTCAGTGTATGTAGCAAATTACTGTCTTCAAGATTATGTTCAAAATGGCAGAATATTCAAAAAGAAATTGGCAGCAGCCTTGGGCTATATTATTTTTAACTTTGTCTCACTGTGTTTGTGTCACTGAATAATTGAACTTCTTAATTATTCTTAAGGACCATGAAATTTTATGTTGATTTACCTTATAATGTTTATAAGAAGATACATAGGATTCTTCCCTTTTTCTTTATTTTATACTTAGGATCTACACAGTTTTGTAGTTGTGTTATATAATATGCTTAACTCTAGAGAAAGATATATCAGGACCCAAGTAATATCATTGGCCCTAAGGCATTGAAAAAATCTAGTTCCATTTTAACGTTATCTTGTGTTCTCAAGTGGTTGTAGGTCACAAAACACCAAGACTCTATTTGAGGTAGATTCAAAATAAATTTTTGAATACACGAATTTAAGCATGAATGTTGTATTTTCAGGCTTGCTTCTTCCATCTTTCCTGATAATGCCTCTTATCTTTTGTTATGGCATATGGGTTATAAGAAAGGATTGTGGGACTTAAAATATGGACATAAGGAGAAGTAGTTTCACTTTTATCAAAAGGTACACCCTAGCTGGGCTTGAGATGTTGCATTATTTCCTTGATGCCATTAGGCACAAAAAGGTTAACTTTTGAAAAGAGATAGTCTCCTTTCCTTCTCATCTTTCTTGTCCTAAATCAGTAATGAAGACGTACCAAGGGTAGGAAGAAGTTGCCCTTTTCATTCACTCTCCATTTTTCTGATAGCTTTCTTTCCTGATATCTATATACTCTGTGGCCATGATGAATTACACAAATTGTGAGACTCAGTACAAAGTAAAAACGTGGTGTTCCTTCATTAAAAATTATCAAAAATTTCAAGATGGCAAAAGCAGAGCATTAAACCTAGCATGGGGTCTTCCTAAGCACAAGGCCCTGTGTGACTACACATGTAACATGTCCGAGAACTGACTCTGGCATCCAAATTATTGTCTTAATGGTCTTAGAGATCTTGGAGATTTAAACCCATATTCAAGCCTACAGTCATTGCTTTAACAACTGATAATAATGCTTGTAGTTTTCATCTCTTGGAGAAAAGACTCTTGCCCATTGGGGTTTAGAACTCTTCTTATAATTGTCAATGAAATCATATGGCTAGTGACTAGGACAGAGGGGCATGTGGTGCTGGAGGTGGGGCTTTATTGGATGGTCTAAGAGGTAGTTCAAGGTGCTTGACTACCAAAAAGAAAGTCTATTTTGGGAGCAAATTAACATTTCTCTTCTGTCTGTGTCTATACATTCTCTTCTTCTACTTTACTTTAGCCTCTGAAATTCTGTTTACTATGAGGTAATGTTGCTATTATTTGTGAATAATTTTTATAGACAATAAAATAATTTTAGTTAAATTACTTGTTAACATTATTAATATTACAAAGAGTAATAAAACCTACTGGGTGGTAGAGTTTTTTCCTTTGAATGTTTCTTCAAGAAATCCTTTGGAGAAGGTACTTCAACTTTTGGTGGTCCCATAGTTTTCATTGCAGTTTTAGATTTTTGCATGTCCTCCTTTATAGATGTCTTGAAAATTGATATATACCTAGAATTTTAAAAAGTTGCAGCATTTATATTTCTAGTAAAATTATTTAAAGTTCACATTAAGATATACATTTCTAATTTATGAAAATCTGAATTCATTTGGAGACAGCCATAAAGCATAATTATCTGAGCCCTGTCCTCAGATTTAGGCTAAATTTAGGATGTTTTGCCCTAAGAAAGAGGCGCCCAGGTAAAGATGTTCACAGTATTTCCTTATTATTCTTTCAATATCTGAAGCACCAACAGAGATTTCACCTATCTCTCTCTCTTTCTTCCTCCACCTGCCTTTTTCTCTAATCAGTCTGACTAGAGGTTTATTAAGCCATAGGGCTCTCCTGAAAGAACCAGCTTTCAATTGATTTTCTCCAATGTTCTCCATTTCAATTTCTGCACTAATTTTTACTATTTCTCCTCATTTTGGGTTTAGTTTGCTTTTCTTCTTTAAGTTCTTAAGATGCAAGTTTAGATATCTGGCTTTAAATATTTATACTTCCCTATTAGAAGTATTTAAAGCTATAAAATTTCCTCTATGCATTGTTTGATAGCTGCATCCCACAAATTTTGATACACAATGCTTTCATTTTTATTAAGTTCAAAATACCTTTTTAATTTCTTTCTGATATCGTCTTTGACTTAGTAGCTTATTTATATGTTTTGTTTGGTTCCCAAATATTCTGAGATTTTTCAGCTGTGTTTTTGATTTCTAATTATTTTCTATTGTGGTTAGAGAATACCCTTTGTATGATTTCAACCCTTTTAAATTTTTTCAAACTTTTTTAATGGCAAAAAGTATGGTCTGTCTTGGTAAATGTCCTATATACATTCAAAAAAAGATAGTGTACTTTGCTGTTGTTGGCTGGAGTGTTCTGTAAATGACAATTAAATCAAACTGGTCAGTAGTGCGGTTTTTTTTTCGTCAGTAGTGTTTTTAAGTGCGCTATTGACTACTGAAATCTCTGATTGCATTTGTAGATTTCTGTTTCTTCTTTTAGTTCTATCAGTTTTTGCTGTATATATTTTTGATATTGTTAGTAGTACATAGTATTTGGGATTACTATATCTTCTTAAAAGCCTGACTACTTCATCATTATCAGATAATGATTTTTAAACCTATAAAAGTTTTGTATTCGAAAATCTTCTCTGTCTGATATGAATACAACCACTCCAGCATTCCTTTGACTTTTGGTAACATAGTATTTTTTCATTCTTCAACATTTTACTTATTCGTGTCATTTTAAAAGGTTTTTCTTTTTTTGAGAGCAAAGAATTTTTATCCTTTCTGACAATCTCTTTTACTTGGCATGTGTAGAGCATTCACATTTAATGTGATTTTTTAAATGTTCACATTTAAATTTTCCACCTTGCCCTTTATTTTCTATATAAAATCCTGTCTTATTTTTAGTTTTGTTCTAAGTTTGTAAATTTTAATTTGTGTTATTTCTAAGGTTTACATGTTTAACTTATCAGCCTATATTCAAATAATATTATACCACTGTACATATAAGAAACTTACGAAGAATACTTGCATTTATTCCTCCCCCAATCTTTGTTCTAAAGTTGTAAGGTATCTTATTTCTATATGTGTTATAAAACTCATAATCATTGTGATTATTTTCCCTTTATAAAGCTGAGTAATCATATTTTAAATAAAATTTAAAAGAAAAATAATGTTGGCACATATATTTCCCATTTTCATTGTATTATTTCATTGTTTTCATTCTGTTATTTCATTGTGTAAATCCAAATTTCTAACTTACACTCTACCCTTTCTTGTGCATTAAGAACATTTCAGTCCATAAGTATGCCTTCCTTCCTCACACAAATATAGCAAAAAAGACAACTAGACCACAAAACAAATATCCACTAGAATTGTCAGAAAATCGAGCTATGTGGAAGTCCAGCAACCAAAGATTTAAAGAAGGCAGATTCATCCAGACAGGTAGGAGGGGTGGAGACATGGAGAGGCGTGGAGAGGAAAAGAGGCACAGAGAGGGCTGGAGATGCGGGTTGGCATGTAGAGGCATGGAGATGGGAAAGAGTGGCCCCACACCCAAGCATGGTGGATAAAAATCAGGAGGGATAACTAGGGACAACAGTAATAGCATAATCAATAAAATATATTTTAAAAAGTAAAATAAAAATAAAACAAAATAGCATCCCGCAACACCCCACCCAAAAAGAACATTTTAACTTCTGACTTCTGTTATTTCTGATGAAATAATACTATCCTTCTTTCTTCCTCAGTATGCAGTGGGTTTTCCTCCCCTTGGCTATGTTTAAGCATTTTTTGTTTGTTTGTTTATTACTGGTTTTAAGAAATTTGATTGTAATGTCCATTGGTATGGTAGTGTATTTCTTCATTTCCTTCTCTTCCTCCTTCTTCTTCACTGTGATTCTTGGATTTATGAATTTAAGGGTTTCATTAAATTTGTCAAAATTTTGGCCATTATTCAAATATTTCCTCTGTTACCCATCTCTCTCCTCTCCTTGGATTCTAATTACCCTTATGTTAGTCTGCCTTATGCTCTTTACTGCTCACTGATTCTGTTTTCCTTTTCTGTTTTTTCTTTGTTTCATTTTGTATTGTTCTATTACTATGTCTTCAAATTCAACAATATTTTCTTCTCTAATGTCTTGCTTGGATGATCTTAATCACATCCCTATTTTCATTTTAGACATGATATTCTTTATCTCTATAAATTAGATTTAGGTATCCCTGTTTAGGTGGCTCAGATGGTTAGAGCATCATCCTATGTGTCAAAAGCTTGCAGGTTCAATTCCCAGCCAGGGCACATACCTAGTGTGTGGGTTCAATCCCTGGTCAGGGTGCCTAAGGAAGGCAACCAATCAATGTTTCACTTTCACATTGAAGTCTCTCTTTCTCTGTCTCTCTGCTCTCTCTCTCTTCCCCTCTTCTTTCTCTCTAAAATCAATAATAAAAAAAATCCTAGGGGATCCAGATGGTGCTGGAGTAGGTGGAAGCTACACTAATGACTTAGCAAGATAAAACTGGAATAACTAAATTATAGAAAAAACTTAAGACTACCTGGAGAGAAGCCTTATAACCAAGGACTTATGGAAGAAACTACACCACCACCTCAAGATTGGCAGGAGGTATAGAGGTGCCAGAGCACTGGCTGGGCTTCCACTAATGGCAGCTGAAATTCTAGAGGGATATTTCAGCAATCAAGGAGGAGGTTTCCTCTGAGAAGTATGGGGTTCTAGACACCAAGCCAGGTACCCCAGCCTGGAGTACCAGAACCAGAAAAGGTGCCCACATAACATCTGGCTGTGAAAAGCAGCAGTGTGTTTTTCTACTCCAGGGAGAGATAGCTAGAGACACAGCCACCTTCTTAAAAGGCCAATGCAGAAAATTTTGCTTGTTGGCACTTACCCAGGGCTCCAGAAAAGTGAGGGCAGGGTAGACTAGAACCATGTGAGGAGAATCTGGGGTTGGTGGCTCTGGGGAGAGAGCTGAAGGGTCAGCCACCAGGATCCCTGTGCTCAGTCATTTCCCATACTGCAGATGCCATCTTTTTCAGGCAGACCACTCCCCTCCATGTGGCAATAGCCTAGGAAAAGCAGTAGCCCCACCCCTAGGAATCCCTCTTACCTCATCCTGTGGTGATAAAACCCTGTGGAAGAGCATAGCTAAAGCCTCTTTGAATGACTAAGCCTAACAGACATGCTACAGGCAAAGGTGGATATCTGGGTGCTTTGAGACTTTAGCTGACACTCCCAGGCCCAGTGATGATGAAGGCCAGCCTAGGTGTGCAGGTTTTAGCATGCACCCAGGCCTAGCAGAGGTAGCCACAAGCTACAAATAACTGACAGATCCAAATAGGTTGCCTAGGGTCAGTCACAAGCAGCGTTGGACAAACATCTGAACCATTGTCTTTGCAGGTCTACTTACTACATAGAAACAAACAAAAAGCAGTAGCCAAAATGGGAAGACAAAGAAACAGGTACCAAATGAAAGAACAAGAGAATTCTTCAGAAAAGTTAAATGAAATGAATACAAGTGATTTATCACATAGAGAGTTCAAAGTAATGATTATAAGGATGCTCAACAGCATGAAAAAACACATTGAAAGCATAAAAAAGTATAGTCAGAAATAAAGAGTGCAATATGTGAAATAAATAATACACTGGAAGGAATAAATCATAGGTTAGATGAAACAGAGAATTGAATCAGTGATTTGGAAGACAAGGTAGAACAAAAAACCCTACCCAGTCAGAGCAGCAAACAAAAAAATTTTTTAAATGAAGATAGTTTAAGGGACTTTTGGGACAACATGAAGTGTAATAACATCCACATTATATGGATACCAGAAGAAGGGAGAGAACAAGGGATAGAGAACCTATTTGAAGAAATAATGACTGAAAAATTCCATAACATTGTAAAAGAAAAAGACACACAAGTTCAGGAAGCACATTCCAAACAAGAAGGACCTGAAAAGGCCCACACCAAGACATAATTAAAATGGCAAAGCTTAAAGACAAGGAGAGAATTAAAAGCTGCAAGAGAAAAGCAGGTAGTTAGCTCCAAGGGACCTTCCATAAGAATGTCATCTGATTTCTCAACAGAAACATTTCAGGACAGAAGGGAATATTATGAAATGTTCAAAGTGATGAAAAGCAAGGACCTACAACTAAGGCTATTTTACCCAGCAAGGTTATCATTTAAAATTGAAGGAAAATTAAAGAGCTACCCAGATATGAAAAAGCTAAAGGAGTTTATTACCACCAAACCAGTATTGCAACAAATGTTAAAGGGCTTGCTTGAAGAAAGAGATGAAGGAGGAGGAGGAGGAAGAGGAAAAATAGTTTAAAAATAAAATAGCAATAAATATGAATCTATCAATAATCACTTTAAATGTAAATGGCTTAAATGTGCCAATCAAAACATATAGGGTAGCAGAATAGAATAGATAAGAAAATAAGACTTTGTCTTCAAGAGACCCACCTCAGAATAAATGATACATACAGACTAAAAGTAAAGGGATGAAAAAAGACATTTCATGCAAATGGAAAGAAAAATAAAGTTGGGGTAGCAGTACTCGTGATAAACAAAATAGACTTTAAAATCAATGGTACAGTAAAAGACAAAGAAGAACACTACATAATGACAAAGGGAAGGATCCAACAAGAGGATATAAACCTTATAAACATGAATAAAATCAACATAGAAGCACCTGCATTTTTATGGCAAATCTTGATAGACATAAAGGGAAAGATCATCGGTAATGGAGTCATAGTAGTAGTGTATATTAACACACCACTGACATCAATGGACTGATCTCTCAGACAAAAAAATCAACAAAGAACAGCAGCCTTAATGACACACTAGATCACATGGATTTAATTGATATTTTCAGAGCATTTCACCCCAAAGTAGCAGAATATACATACCTTTCAAGCACACATGGGGTGTTTTCTAGGATGGACCACATGTTAGGATATAAAAGAAGTCTCAAGAAATTTAAGAAGATTGAAATCATATCAAGCATCATTTCTGATCTAATGCTATAAAACTAGAAATCAATCACAAGAGGAAAAAGGAAAAATACAGAAAGACGTAGACAATCGCTAAATAACATGTTACTAAACAACTAATGGATGAACAATGAGATCAAGAAATCAAAAGATACCTTTAAACAAATGAAAATGAGACACAACAACTCAACATCTGCAGAACATAGGGAAAGTAGTCTTAAGAGGGAAATTCATAGCACTACAAGCCTATCTCAAGAAACAAGAAAAAGCTCAAATAAACAATCTAAATTTATGCTTAAAAGAACTAGAAGAAGAACAACAAAGCCCAAAGTAAGTAGAAGAGAGGAAATAATATAGATCAGAGTTGAAAAAAAATAAAATAGTGTAAAAAACAGTATAGAAGGTCAATGAGCCCCAAAGCTGATTATTTGGAAAGATAAACAAGATTGACAAATCTTTAACCAGACTCATCAAGAAAATAAGAGTGAGGACCCAAATAAATAGAACCAGAAATGAAAGAGAAGTAATAACTGACACCAAAGAAATATAAAAGATTGTAAGAAAATATTATGAACAATTATATGCTAACAAATGGGACAACCTGGACAAAAAAATGGATAAATTCCTGGAAACATAAAATCTACCAAAACTAAATCAGAAAGAATAAGATATTCTTAATAGAGAAATTACAACTAGTGAAATTGAAGCAGTAATCAAAAAACTCCCAACAAAATAAATGTCCCTTACAGAAAAGCTACACTGGTGAATTTTACCAAAAATTCCAAGACCACCTCTCCTTCTCAAACTATTCCAAAAATTTCAAGAAGTGGGAAGATGTCCAACCTATTTCACGAGGCAGGCATTATCCTAATTCCAAAACCAGATGAAGACTCTATAAAGAGAGAAAATTATAGGCCAAATTTCAGATGAACATAGATGTTAAAATCCTCAACAAAAGATTAACAAGCTGAATACATCAAAACATCAAAAATATAATATACCATGATCAAGTGGAATTTATTTTGGGAATGCAAGGTTGGTATAATATTTGCAAATCAATAAATGTGATATACTACATAAACAAAATGAAGGATGCAAACCACATAATCATATCTATAGATGCAGAGAAAACATGTGATAAAATCTAGCACCCATTTATGATAAAAACTGTCAGCAAATTGAGAATAAAGGGACCAGTCCTGGCTGGTGTGGCTCAGTGGATCGAGCACCAGCCTGCAAACCCAAGGGTTGCCAGTTTGACTCCCAGTCAGGGCACATGTCTGGGCCTCAGGGCACATGTCTGGGCTGCAAGCCAGGTCAGGTCCCCTGTGGGGGGTGCATGAGAGGCAACCACACATTGATGTTTCTCTTCCTCTCTTTCTCCCTCCCTTTCCCTCTGTCTAAAATAAATAAATTAAATCTAAAAAAAAAGAATAGAGGGAACATAACTCAACATAATAAAGGCCATATATGACAAACCCACTGCCAGCATTATAGTCAATAGGCAAAAACTACAAGCATTCCCCTTAAGATCATAAACTAGACAAGGATGTTCACTTTCACCTCTCTTATTCAACATAGTACTGGAAGTCCTAGACACAGCAATCAAACAAGAAGAAATAAAAGGCATCCAAATTGGAAAAGAAGATATAAAACTGTCTTTATTTGCAGATGACATGATACTGTACAGAGAGAACCCCAAAGATTACATTAAGAAACTACCAGAACTGGTAAGTGAATTCAGCAAACTAGGATAACACAAAATTAATATCCAGAAATCAGAGGCATTTTTATATGCCAGGGAAATTAAGAATACAATCCCATTCACAATTGCTTCAAAAATAATAAAATATCTAGGAATTAATTTAACTAGGGAGGTAAAAGACCAGTATTTGGACAAGTATCAGATACTGAAGAAAGAAATTGAAGAAGATACAAATAAGTGGAAGCACATACCATATTCATAGATAGGAAGAATTAACATCATTAAAATGTCCATACTACCCAAACCATTACAGACTCAATGCAATTCCTGTCAAGATACCATGACATATTTCATAGAACTAGAACAAATATTCCAAAAGCTTACATGGAACCACAAACAACCCTGAATAGCAACAGTGATCTTGAGAGAGAATGAAGTTGGAGAAATCATGCTACCTAATATCAAACTATACTACAAGGCCATAGAAATCAAAACAGCCTGGTACTGGCATAAAAACAGACACATAGATCAAAGGCACAGAACAGAGAGCCCAGAAGTAAGCACACGCCTTTATAGTCAATAAGAGGAGGCAAAAACATACAATGGGCTAAAAATAGTTCATTCAATAAATGATGTTGGGAAAATTGGACAGATATGTGCAGAAAAATGAAACTAGACCACTTTCTTACACCACACACAAGAATAAATTCAAAATGGATCAAAGACTTAAATGTTAGGCCCAAAACCATAAAAATCATAGAATAAAGCATAGGCAGTAAAATCTCGGACATTGCTCATAGCAATAGTTTTCTGATACATCTCCTCAGGCAAGAGAAACAAAAGAAAAAACAAATGGGACTTCATCAAACTAAAATGTTTTTGCACGGCAAAGGAAACCATCAACAAAATGAAAGGACAACCCACAGGATGGGAGAACATATTCACCGATACATCTGATAAGAGGTTAATATCCACAATTCCAACCACCTTATACAACTCAACACCATAAAAACAAACAACTGAATTAAAAAATGGGCAAAGGACCTGAATAGACACTTCTCCAAAGAGGACATAGAGATGGCCAATTGACATATGATAAGATGCTCAACATTACTAATTAACAGAATTGCAAATTAAAACCACAGTGGGATATCAACTCACACCTTTCTGAATGTCTATCATGAATAAATCAACAAACATCAAGTGCTGGTAAGGATTTGGAGAAAGAGGAACCCTTTTGCACTATTGGTGGGAATGCAGATTCATGCAGCCACTGTGGAAAACTGTATAGAGTTTCCTCAAAAACTTAAAAATGGCACTTCTGGTCAAGAGGTGGCATAGGCAGATATGGCTCGCCTCTTCACACAACCACATCAAAATTACAACTAAAATATAGAACAACCATCACTCAGAGCCATCAAAAGGAGAGTTGAATGGAAGTCTGACAACTATGGAATTAAAGAAACCACATCAATCAAGACACAGTATGGTCTTACCCACTTCCAGTGGATAAAAATTTGGGAGAGATATCTTGGGACCGAGGAGTCCCAACCCCACACCAGACCCCCCCAGCCCAGGGTTGTAGTGCCAGAAAGATAAATCCCCACAACTTCTGGCTGCAATACCAGCAGGGATTGAATTTGTGGAAGAAACTTCTGGAGCCCCAAGCAGTTCCTCTTAAAGAACCCACACATGGACTCACCTACTCAGACTCATTTCCTCTGAGCTCCAGCAGTGGAGTAGCAGCTTTAAAGGCACCAGTGGCATAAAGGGAGGAACTGAAGTGTCTGGTATCCAGGCGAGCAGAGGCCATTGTCCCTTTTCTGCACGACCTCCACCCCACCCCCCGCCAAAACCAAGAAGCTGGTACCATATTTGTAACTCCGTCAACCTGGCTAACACTGTTTGACCCGCCGTAGAGATCCCCAAAGACTCTGCCCCACATAACTTACTGGCCCACCCAAGCTGCTTTTCCATAGGAATGGAGGGTCTTGGCTTATTCTTCACAACTTCTTAAATCCTATCAAACAAGCAACAGATGGCCTCAGTGAGCCTCAGGCCCAGCACTAGCAGCAGCCAGCCTAGATTCATAGCTAGGCTTCGCCTGGGAATCTCCAACCCCAGTACAAGTAGCAGCCATCTCAGATTGCTTTATAGCTCAGGCAGTGTGGTCCCAGGCAAAATGCGGGTGGTGGCTGACCTTGGCCTCTACTACTCAGGAAACCCCAGGTCCAGGGCACTGAACAGACAGCTACAGACCACACGTCAGAGTACCACCACCTTGCCTCTGCACAGCTGATCCTCCACGGAGGGGAGGTTGGTGGTAAGTAGTCACAGCCAATCCTTGCAGCTGACTAGCCTGGATAAATCCCTCCCACTAATCTGCCAGCAACAATCAAAGCTCAAGGAGAAGAGAAGGGTGTACTTGGCCCACATGAAGGGTGCACCTCAAGTACCCAGCTTGGGTGATATGGGAGGCTGTGCCACTGGACCCTACAGGACACCTAGTACATTAGCTCATACTACCAAGACACGAAGTCAAAGCAGCTCTATCTAATACATAGAAACAAACACAAAGCCATGAAAAGCAGGGACCTACAGTCAAAATTGCTCTGCCCAGCAAAGCTATCATTTAGAATCCAAGGTCAGATAAAGAGCTTCCAAGAGAAGAAAAAACAAAAGGAGTTCATCATCACCAAACCATTATTATATGAAATGTTAAAGGTACTTAAGAAAAAGATCAAAACTATGAACAATAAAATGACCAAAAATACATATCAATCAACAATCGAATTTAAAAACAAACTAAGCAAACAAGAACAGAGACAGAATCATGAATACAGAGAGCGTTTTGATGGTTGCCAGATGGGAGTCAGTTATAGGGGAATGGGTGATGAGGTAAGGGGATTAATAAGTACAAATAGGTAGTTACGGAATAGCCATGGGGATTAAAGTGCAGTTTAGGAAATGGCATAGCTAAAGAACTTGTATGAATGACCCATGGGAAGGAACAATGGTGGAGAGATTGCCCGAGGGGGGCGCTGAGTGGAGAGTGGCAAATGGGGAAAAATCAAGATAACTGTAATAGCATAATCAATAAGATATAATTAAAAAATTAAAAATGGAACTGCCTTATGACCCAGTGATTCCCATTCTGGGAATTTATGTGAAGAAACCCAAAACACTAATTTGAAAGAATATATGCACTCTTATATTCATTGCAGCACTATTTACAATCACCAATATTTGGAAGCAGCCAAAGTGTCCATCAGTAGGTGACTGGATAAAACAGGTATTGTACATTTACACATGGAATACTGCTCAGCTATAAAAAAGAAGAAATTTTACCCTTTGCAACAGCATGGATGGACCTGGAGAACATTATGCTAAGTGAAATAAGCCAATCAGAGAAAGACAAATATCATATGATTATAATCATATGTGGAATCAAAGGAAGAAACTGAACTGAAAAGCAAAATAAAGACAAATTTATAGGTAGAGAGAAGGCTGACAACTCTAGGGGAGGGGAGAAGTTTGGGGGGTGGAAGGACTGAGCAAAAAATAAGAAGAACTCATGGACACAACAGTGTGGTCATTGGGGGATAGGAGGGTGGGTGGTGGTGACAGAAGTTATGGGGGGAATAAATGGTAATGGAAAAATACAATAAAAAATAAACTATTTAAAAAATATTCTGCCCTGGCTGGTGTGGCTCAGTTGGTTGGAGGTCATAGGTATGATTCCTGGTCAGAGTACATACCCAGGTTGTGGGTTCCATCCCCTGCTGTGATGCATATGAGAAGGCAACCAATTGGAGTCTCTCTCACATTGATGTTTTTTTCTCTCTCTCCCTTTCTCCCTTCCTCTCACTCTAAAAGCAATGAAAAATGTCCTCAGGTGAAGGTGAGGATTAATTTTTTTAAAAAAGTCATAAATACATATATATATATATGAGTTGTCTGGAAAAAGTGCAGCCATTGTTAATATAACAAGAATGGCTTGCATGACATTGATGTAGCCTGGCAGCCAAGAAGAATACACTGGAATATGCATGTGTGAACAATGATGACTTCACTCTACTAGTCAGTGGGGCCTATAGATACCACTGAGTGAGCATGTGTACTGTGTGGCCATTCCTTTCAAAATGACTGAGTGAGTAGAGCAATGAAACTGCATCCAATTTTGCATTAAGCTTGAACACTCCCCCTCAGAAACTATTCAGATGATTCAGAAGGCCACAGGTATGGGCAACTGGAGACTGGCAGCTTCATCACAACAACCTGCCCACTCATGCATCATGCCTGCTACAAAGTTTTTTGGCAAAACATCAAATCACCCAGGTGACCCTGCCCCCTGTAGCCCAGATTTGGTGCCCTATGACTTCTTGCTTTTCCAAAAACTAAAATCACCTTTGAAAGGAAAGAGTTTTCAGACCATCAATGAGATTCAGGAAAATATGACAGAGCAGCTGATGATGATTAGAACAACTGTGTGAGGTTCCAAGGTGCCTACTTTGAAGGGGACTGAGGTGTCATTGTTCTATGCACAATGTTTCTTGTATATTCTTCAACAAATGTCTCTATTTTTCATATTACATGGCTGGATACTTTCTTGACAGACCTCATATATATCCTTGGGTGAGGATTAAAAAATAAAAAATTAAATTTGGGTCTTTCTAAAAATTCTTCTATTTCTCTCTGTATTTTGCTCATTTTCCTCCTGGACCTTTTTGAATACATGAATATTTAAAGTGGTGGTTTTCATATCCTTGTCTATTAATTCTCTCATTGATGTCAATTCTTTGTCTGTATTGACTGATTTTTCTCTCCATTATGTACTGTATTTCTGGGTCCAGAAGAGCCTTAGTCTAGTTCTAATTTGGTTCCACTACTGAAGCAATATACTTCTTAGTACACTACTCAGTGCCCTGTGTCTTAGGTGTTTCCACCTTGGCTGGTGGGAATATGAACTTTATTTGGCTCTGCTGCCTTCCATTGGTTAATTTTCTGGCTTCAATAATTTCATCACAGACATGTACTGTTAACCAAAGACTTCAGGGAAATCCTCTTGCGTATTTCCACTGCCCCCCACACCCCCCCCCCCACCTCTGCAGTTCTCACCTCTCCTGTGATGTGTGCTGTGAACTCTACATGCCTTGTCTTGACCTTCCTGAACTCTAAACTCTGTCTCTTTAATGCAAGAAAACTGCTAGGTTTTATTTAAATTCCTCTTCTTTGGGCTTTGGCCTATAAATTACCTCCAGAGAGTATGTGGAGGCAATTGTAGGGCTTGTTTCCCTTCTCTTAGGGATGACTTCTCTGTGCTGCCTATTGCCCAGTGTCTGAAAACCATTGTTTTACATATATTTTTTTGTGGTGTTTTAGTTGTTTAAGGTGAAAGGTTAAATTCCATCCTTGATTGGATGCAGAAGTTCAGCTAAACCACTCTTAACAACTTGTATTTTCCTCATACTTATGTGGATAAATTTGTTTGAAGAAACATGAAATTGTTTCTTGCTTTTAAGGGCCTTTCATCAATCTTGAGCTCAATGGCCTAGGGATCAATAATGGTCCACATTGAACGAACTCATTAGGTACCATCAGGAAATAAGGTTCAATCCAAACCAATGCCTTAAAACTCCCTGGAAAGTTGGAATTGGCAGATATGATCTTTTGATTAATAAAATATTTCTTTGGGATAAAAAAGAAATATGTACACTTTCACCACCTTTTAATTTGCAATCTTGTGATTCAATACATTATTTTGTGTGAGCTCAAAGCTAACCCATATGTAATAAAAACCAAGATATTCTATTCTATATGAATGAAAAATTATTTTTCTAATTATAAAAAATAAAATATAAATGAAACTAATACAATATTAATGATATCTCAGTTTTAAAAAATGAATAAAAATCTAGGTTCCTTTTGTCTTCTCATTTCCCAAAATTAATTTTGTTTTCTGTATTTCTATTTATGTATGAATTATAAATTAATTTTTAAAACAATATAATGTGTTATTTTTCCATATACTAATACTTTCTTTCCAATAACTACATTTTATTCCATTTTCTGGATGGTGTGGCTTTATTACAAAGATCTAGGAAATGACTTCATTAGACAACTGGCCATACAGTCTACTTTTAATTAGATGTTAGCTCTGGATTCATGATTTTAAAACTAAAACGGTCATCTTCAATAAACATACCATACTTGCATTTATTTTATTGCCAATAATCACCATATAGTAAGTCATATCAAGTCTCTAGATACACATTTTAAAGCAATTTTCTTAAAGGGCACACAGAAAAATAATTGACCCAAAGTTGCTACAGTTTGATGATGCTTGATTGAGATTTTCTCCCCTAATGAGTTAGATGAGCATCTGGTTAACTACTAAAAAAAAAAAAATCAGGTCAATAGTATTGTGTGTTTATTGTGTAGAACTTTGGGCCCTAGACTACATTATCAAGTCCTCTAAATTATTTCTTGAAGAACATTCTGTCTATAAACATGGATACACCTTAAGCCTACCTAAAGACATTGAAGTGACAGTCTTCAGTTCAGCTTCAGGACTGCATTAAGTAATTCAATTTCCACAAGTGGATGCCAGTTACTCTCCCAGCTTGGCTGGTTGTCAAAACTATGCTCTGCACTTGGCTGACAACACAAGTCTGCGTCAATGGGTATAATTCTGATCTTACTGCTGCTCAATACTTAGTGAAAGCTGTTGAGAGAAATAATAAATACGGTAGAGTATCAAGACAATATATAGTTAACGTATTCACTTAGATTGTGCTGTTCAATACAGTAGTTACCAACCACATGTGGATATTGAACACTTGAAATGTGGCCGTGCTATATGCTTAAATCATAGTATTTTAGGTATATGGGTTAAATAAAATATATAATTAAAATTAATTTTACATGTTTTTCTCTACCTTTTAAATGTGGCTATTAGCAAATTGAAAATTATATATATGGCTCACATTTCATTGGACAGTGCTTCCTAGAAATCAGAAAAATCAATCTTTGAATTAAATAATATAATCATATAGGTGCATACCCAGATCACATCATAGCCATGCCTCTAAAGTGCTTTCACTAAGTTATGGCTGGACATGAGGCCACTGGTCTATAATGAGAGCAGTATTAGACCAATGGAACTTAGTGTACTTAATGGAAAAGTATGGTTAAAAATCTTTATTCACTATATTACACACATTGTCTCTCTTCTCTATGATCTATGAAGGAAGTGCAGTTCTGGCTTCATACTGAGAATACTTCTCAGCTGTTGCTTTGCTATTGTCTTATGGAAAACGTGATACAGAGTATAAGTGATCTTTAGAGAATCAGGGTAAGAATCTTCCTTCGTGGGTTGCCCAGTTTCTAGTTAGCACTGAGTCAAATTTGTATCAGAGTTTAAGCAAACATATATATTTTAAAGCATACATTTCAAGTACAAGAAATTTCATGCTCATTTGTGGTATAATCTTATTTTTCTATCTTTATTTTTATTTGCTTTGATATCTTTATTTTAAAAATCTTATCACATTATAATGTGATAATGTATAAATACTAAACAGTAGCTGATACATGCTAAATTATGTGAAGACTAAAATACATATGCCATTGAAGCAAAATGTACTCTTAAGGTGTGTTTTAATTAGTTACTCAGGTTAAAAGGCAGTGTGCAAACTGGTTAAAGTTATGTGCTTTGGTGTCAGACTTATAATTCGATCTTAGCTCTTGTTCATCCTAGCTGCCTCAATGTTCTGGGCCTGAGTTGCCCTCCCATAAAACTGGGCTAATACTACTCATCTCACAGGGGTTTTGTGAAAATTAAATAAAATAATGATTGTGTAAAACATAGATCAGTTCCTGGCACATTGTAAACACTAATACATTGAACATATTATCATTATTTTTATTAGTATTGTTATGGTTATTATTATTGGATACTCGTCTTGCTTACATTAAAAAGAACTATTTGACCTTTTAGTTTATTTTACTTGTATGCTAGCAGAAGAGTCTTATTCTCTAAAAATGTTGCATCATGGTATATAATTGGTTATCACAAGAGACAGACATAGACAGACATAATTTCCTGACTTGTAATAAACAGATTCTCATACCACAATATATATGTACTATGCTTAAGATATTGAACCTTGTTCTGGAACAGAATAATCTTCTAAAAAAATGAATCTAACACTCACAAAAGTTCACTTATTCACAAATTTCCCGGGCAATTAATTTTAAGAAATATTTTTGGCCTATTTTCTCTTCAACATTTAAAGGTATATGTGAAATGCCAGAGAGATGTGTTAATATATCATGTTACATATAACCTATAGAAATCTAAATGAGAAGTAATAACCCACAATAAACAAACATTGTCTGTAAATATGGAATGGAAGCTGCAGTTCTCCTTTCTGACAAAAATCCTGTTTGTGAATGCCCTTACCTTCACCCACATGTCTGAAGAAAAAAAGTGCCTTTTCTCATTATCCCTTCCATTACTAGTTCCCCAGACCTTCGGTTTTTCTGCACTTTTTTAGGTGAATATATTAATTATAGCACATCTTAAGTTGTATGTTTGCTTTTTCTGGTGATTTAAAAATCTATATGAACTGTGAGGTTTATGTCTAGAATGAAAATATATAAGCATGAGAAGAGAACTTGGGTAAAAATTACTCAAGAGATGAAGAGAAGTGTTATTATCACATAGATCTGTGGAGACTGGGTAGCCAGATGAAAAATCTGAATAATGACCTCCAGCACTAAGGTAAAACTGTCCAAGGCCACGTATTGGAGCAATGGGAATTTTAGCATGAAATTCCATTATGCTAAAAACAAAGATGGAGTATTCTCAACTTTGGATAAAGTTCATTTAAAAGTGCTACTACTTTTCCCAATTGAATTATTTGGTATAATTAGTCAGTAAAATAGATAAGAACCTCAGGAGAAAATTACTATGTCAGATAAGATTTCATAATAATCAAAATCTCAGCTATATAACCAGACTTTAAACAAGAAGATGTTACAATCATTCAGAAAATATATATGTATGTATATGTATATATATTAATATATATAAATATATATATTATAATGAAGAGTAGTGCAAGAAGAATGAGAAGCTCTGAAAATGAAATTCTGACTACATGTCAAAATTATCCCAAAGAAAACCCTAAAGGCATAAAATGGAAATGACTACTGAGTGCTCATGATATTAAATATCCCATTTTCAAAAAGCATGCATCCAAAAACTCTACGCAGGTGAGCCTGATGTCAATTTCAAAGAACATCTTAAAATTTATGGAGCAGCAATGATTGCATGAGCTATTTGGAATTTTAGGTCACTGAAATGAAGATCATTTTTTAAAAATATAAGATAATTGGATTCATAAATCAGGAAAATACCTTAGACATAATAATACACATCTTGATGTTAGTAAAGCCTCTTACTAAATCCTTGATTTATGAGGCAGAGAAATATAAACTGATTTATGGATGCTGTCCATTATTACTGGCTACCTAGAAAAAAATATCTAGTAGCCTACTAAAGTACAAGGTATTGTACTTGCCTTGTTCGATGATTGATGGAAATATAAAAGACATCGGATTTACAAATGACACAAAGCTGAGAGGGATGATTAAGAGAGTATGTGAAAGATTAAAAATTCAAAACTTTCTTCATAGATTAATGATGAGTTTAGATAAAAAAGAATCAGCTACACAATTTTAGGATGGGAGGGACTAAACAGTCATAATTCGTGTGGAAATTTCAATGTGAGACAATGGTAGAGGATGACTGTCAAAATGCTAATGGGTGCATCAATATAAGTATTGTGTATCAAGGAAAGTAGATCACCATCCTTTGGCTATTCAGACCAAACGTGGAATATTACCTTAAACAAAAGGGAAAGAGAGAATGATCGGAGATGTCAAGTTACTGGAGTTATCAATAGAAGGGTCACAAATTTGGCAAAGATCTTGGAAACCATCTCACACATCATGAGTAACTGAAATTTTGAAACTGATTTCGTTTCACATTGACTTTAACATTTTATATCTTAAGTCCCAGTTTTGGTTCAACTGGAAAAGGTTGTCCTTCTCCTTACTTTGGTTACGTAGTATCTATTTGGTAACACATATTTCTCATTTAGTATCTACATCTCTCATTAGGGTTTTCAATAATATATGGTTTTATTGTTAATCAATGTTTTAATGTTTTTATTTTTGTTCCTCAAGGAAACTAATCTCTGAGGTATGGGATATCACAATGGAGCTAATTTTTGATTTCTTAAAAAAATCCAACTCTTTATGAAAGCTGGACAATCATTTTGCCAGCCTTGTAAAGAGCTGCACTGAGCTTTTTTCAAAAATTTGATTTGGGAAAGAGAGAAGAGAGGGGGAGAAGGAAACATCAATTTGTTGTTCCACTTATTTATGCATTCATTGGTTGATTCTTATATGTGCCTTGACTAGAGATTAAACCTGCAACCTTGGTGTATCAGGATGATGTTCTAATCAACTGATCTATCCAGCCAGGGCTGGTTGTGAGCTTTCCTGAAGCTGGGTTTATAACTCAGTAATACAAGTAAGCCTTGAATCTTAATACATTTCTTACGACTAATTCTTACTATCAGTAAGGGGATTGAGTCAGGATAAATTTGTGTTAGTGTGGTGAGAAGGAATTGGTTAAATGTATAATTAGGTTCTGTTTTTCTAAATTAGTGGTTGTGGGCTGACTCATTGAGAGAGAGTTCTGTAGCACCTTATTCCTTCAGAGCAAACTAAGGAGTTCACTCACTCCAATATTCCCCAAGGGCAATATTACACACATAATAGGGGCTCAGTTAATGCTTGCCAAATGAAAAAGATTGTTCCTATAAAACTTCTTGAAAAAATCACCTAGATGCATAGTAAAGCGTTTTTAATTTACCAGTGACAGAACACCTATCTAACAAAATATCTTACCATTCAAATTCAGTACTCTAGAGAAAAGACAATCTACCAGTGCATTAGAGAGAGAAGCTTTACCTTGTACAATATACAGGAATTTTGGACCAAAAGTCCATTGAGTTTATGAGCAGTGTTCATAAACTCTGCAACTGTAGCATATCTGCTTTACATTCCCCTTTCCAGTATCTACTAGATTTTGAGAAGTGAATGGAAAACAATGCAGGTACTGCTCTAGTTAAAACTAAGATACTCAGGATTAAAAGCAAAGGATGTGCCCACTTATTGAAGATGTTACCCACACCAGGTAATTATCAGTAAAAACAACTGACCATTAGATATGAAAGGGGCCATAAAGATTATTTAGGTTTACAGATCAGAAAACAAATGAAAATTAATTCATAATCCCCAAACCAATTAGTTGCAGCCCCTGTTTGTTTTTTTTTTTTCTAGGCTAATGCTTTTAATGTGGTTTTGACTTGAATCAGGAAAAGGTGAAAGGTAAATGACAGCAAAGTCCTTGGAGGAATGAGATTTTCTCCACTATTTACCGTCTTTTCCCCTTATAGACTTAAATAAGTCCTAAGTCCCTACACAGGAGGGTAAATGAATTGTATTTTGAGATGATCTTTTTAGAATTTGGAGAATTTAAAAGGTCCTATCTCCTATGTAAACATTTTAAATCAATTACATATTTTTGGTTCTCTATCTATCCACTTTTCCTTCCACATAACTATTAGACCCATAAGAGAACTTAGAAACTATCTTGTGTGTTTTTTTAGTTTGTTTCACTGAGCAAAAAAACTGAGGCTCTGCTCAGGCTGGGTAGCTCAGTTGGTTCCAGCATCCACTGGATATGACAAGGTTTTGGGTTCAATCCCTGGTGGAGGCACACACAAGAATCGACCAATGAATGCATCAGTAAGTGGAACAACTAATTGATGTTTCTCTGTCTTTCTAAAGATATTAATAAATAATAAGTAGTAAAAAATTGAGGCTCAGAAGCAAACTAATTTACAGTTGACAATAGTAGGGGGAAAATGAGTACTAGCCCTTTAGGAAGAAAGCAGTCAGGAATAAAACAACAAACTCCTGAAACCAAATTTACCCTATTACAGGATAAAATTCTGATTTTTTTCAACAGGAAATTTCACATATATCATGTACCACATAAATTTCAAATGTTATTTACCACATCATGTGCGAACAAATCACAGATAAATTACCAAAAAATTACATACCATATTACAGAAGACTAACATAAAACGGCCCTCTAACAGCATTGGATTGCCCTCTCCGAATTCTGAGATGCTAAATTACTAGATTTTGCAGACTTTTCTTTAAGACGTTATTATCCAAGGCTGCTTCATTTAGACAAATCTATTTTTAATTTCTTTTTAAAAGTCGTATGTTGCTTTGTTAACCCTGAAATAGAATAATCATTAGCCATTCTTGTCTCAAGCGATAATCCTGTGTTACCTACATACCTAGGAGGCTGGGGAGGCTCCTTCCAGTCACTGGGTATGAGGTTATAAATGCTCTCAGAAGAGCATGTTGAATCCATGGCCACCAAATAACTCCTCAAAATTGCTCAACTTTTTTCTCAAAAAAACAATATATCCGTCACTTTCTTCACCGCTTCCCCTTTCCTTTCCTACTTTTCAAAGAACTAAGGTTTCTCTTTTTCACATAATTCCCCTTTGAACTCTTCTTAGCGGTCCTCTATTGGGAAGACACCCTATCTATTCCTCTCGGAGTTGCTTAGCGTTGTTGACCGTGAGCTCGCCTTGGAAACAGTTGCTAGGCGACGAGGAAGCGGGAGGAAGCACTGCAAAGTTTCCTCTTTTCCGTCTCATTCTTCTGCCTGGAAAGCTCAATATGGAGACCACCGTTTATATGTGCCTCTGGGAGTAATGGAGTGAAAAAGGGCGTCCTCTTAAGAATGTTGCTCTTTTCTGTCTCTACATTTGGAAAGGAAAAAGAACTCAAATGCAAGAGAAACTGGCGGGCACGTAACATCACAATAAGGCTCTTGAGCGCAAGTCCCGACAACGGCGGGGGCGGAGCAAGCGGGAGAGGCCACGCCGACGCACGGCCGACGTCGAGGGAGGGACGAGGAAGGGGAGGGACCCGAGGGGTAGGGAGGATTCGTAGATTGATCGCCCAACTGGAGCCACGTGCTAGGCCGAGCTGTTCTGGGCGTGGGTGTGGCGCGTGGACGCGCAGGTCCGCACCGGCGCAGGCCCAGGGGCGGCAGGGCAGGTTTGGAGCTGGCCTAGCGAGTACCTGGGCCTGTGCTGCGGTCGTTCGTGGGGAGGGCCATAGGTGTGGGGTTCGATACCGAGGCGACACTGGCAGCGCCCGGGTACTCCCTCCCATTTCCTTTTCTTATCCCCGTCTTCTCAGTGTGATTTTTCTTGGTGAGTTATTTGAGGAAAAATAAAGGGAGGTTATAGACACCAGTCCGTTCCCATCGCATGCCTTACCCCCTTCGTTCCTTCCCCTTTCTGCTCCCTTGTTATCTCAGCTCATTTCTCTGCTGTTTCTAGGCTGGCCTAGGCTGGCCTCCCTGTGCGCCCACCTCGCACCATCCACCTGTCGTCCTGGCTTCTCCCATTGCTCCTGCACCTTAACAGTTCCTGTTTTCCGTCCTGTTTCCCTCTTGATCCGGCCCCTACTCTTAGGTCTTTCTCCACATATGTGTGGACTTTGTTTTTTTTTTAAACAAGTAGCCTAAACCAGAAGAAGTCTTTTAAATCGGTCCTTTAGTTTTTGCTCACGTGTGTGTGTGTGTGTGTGTGTGTGTGTGTGTGTGTGTTGTTTTTGAAAATTTGTCTTTGGGAGAGGCAGTTTTATTCCGTTCTCAACCCATTTGGTCTTAACATAAACTTATTTATACACGTATGATGGCTGAGAAAAACTTTAAAAGCTTTGACTTAGGAATATCTGAAAGACAGTTTGGCAATGTAATTCAGGAAGGAAGATAGATGGTTCTGAACTGACCTTACAAGTGTCAGGGCAAAGACAGGATGCTCGAAGATGGGGGAGAACACCGGGTTTGGTCGTCTCACTGCCGGTCTACTCAGTGAGGGGGTTAAAAGCATATAGTGCCTTGATTAACTTTTTAGTTCCTACTTACAAGGTTTTGCTGGTTGTGTGGGTTCTTAACGTTTGGGGATCATAACTTCATTAGATAGGTACTAATAGAGTATTTTCTTTGCCAGTTAATTTTTATCCCAGGCGTTTAACAAATATTTTATTTCAGGCCGGTGACACCTTGGGAATGATTCCCCTGTTTTCCACATCAGATTTTCTATTTTTCAAAACATGTATATGCCACTTTGACCTTTTTGCTTCCCCTTTGGGCATTTTTCGTTTAGCGTATATAAGAGAGAAATTCTTTTCTCTATACATACTAAGATTTGAACTAAGGACTAAGAATGGTAATACCATTAGCTAAATGGATAATCATTGGCAAAAGCTTATAAATTTTCTAATTAGAAGGAACACTTTAAGACTGTTTATGTTCATCACTTCATTTAGAAGCCAATAAGGGCAAAGAAAAACATTTTAAGTACCGACTGGCCTTAGTTAGTCTTAACTTCCCGGTGTTTCTGAATTCAGTATTTTCAGTATGACTGATGTCATATTTATTGTGGTCTTAAAATTACTAAACAGAATTTGATCTCACTATAAAGTACTTAGTTTACAGTTATTATGGAAGTTGTTAAATCATTTTGAAAGGAACTTTTTTCCTTAGATACTTGGTCTGTAATTCTGTTTATTTTTTGAAAACATGTTTGCAAAGAATATATTTCTAATTTCTATAACTCCCTCAAAGTGTCAGTGCTGTTCAAGGAAATGCCTATGTCCAATATGTCCACAGGATCCATTAAAGGTCATATACTTATTCTGTAAAGGGCTAATTAATAAATATTTAGGCCTTTGTAGGCCAGGTGGTTTCTGTTGCAACTACTCAACGGTACCATTGTAGCTCATCAGCAGCCAAACACAGTACTAAATGAACAAATGAAAGCAAAGTTGTGTTCCCTGAAACTTAATTTAAATTTACAAATGAGCTGTAGGCCAGATTTGGGTTGTAGTTGACACAGGTCCCTGATATAAGTGGTTGTGCATACAAAGTAGGGTCGGTTTGTTTGTTTTGCTAATGATTATTTTAATCTAGTTAGATGAATAAAATGGGTGTAGCTGTGAATACAAATGAGACCATTGGGAGGAAAATAAACCCTTTATAAGGACAGGTATACTTTAAAATATTTTTCTAAGTTATAAATTGGAAAAAGTATACTTAAAAAGTATTAAATATTCAAGACCATTAAGGGGATGTCTAACAGCACAAAGAAACAACAGGAAATGCTTAGTCACCTTTGATACTAAGTAAAGGCAACAGTGAGTGGTGAACCTGTAAAAATATGCTTTTGATTGTAAGATCCCTATGATTACAACGTGGCTTCGGAGTGTGTGGTGCTTTCACTCTCTCCACCTCACAATTTCTATGGAAGTAGGAGCATGTTTAGAGGATTTTTGCTGAGTAGTGAGAAGCAGCAGAGCTTTACCTGCCCCTGCCCCCGCATTAGTTTATGTCATTAGTAGAGTCTCATTTGTTCTTAATGACTTCTGGGAAAACAATGCTGTAAAGATGCAGTAATTTTTAAAAACCTCAGCATCTTTCCTCACAGTGGACTAGGTTTAGTCATTCATCTGAGAAATTTAAATAGAAATTGCATTAATATAGGATGACAAACATAATCATGGCATAAAAATGTCCAAAAGTTCATTGAACTATAGCCATTTCTCATCATGAAATAATTTTTGAAGTGCTGTGTCTTATTTTGGAGGAGTATATAATAACATGTTTTAAATGGGTGAAAAATGCTGAATCATTTTGACTAGGATTTGGACGATTTCCCAGAGGAATTGAAAGCTAGGTAATTTTATAATGGAATTGGAAAATTCCCGTGGACCATTTTGAAACTAAAAATTGATAACAGGTTGAGTCTGATCTTGGCTGATTATCATTCATCTAGTGGTAAACTTAGGGAAGCGTCACTGTAAATAGATTGCTGAAAGTTAGCCTGTATTTCTGGTTTAAAATGTAACTTTATTGGCATTCTTAAATAATTTAAAAGCAATTTGAAAAGTGATTACTGTACTTTTTCCCCTTGAATTCTTAATTCAGTTTTGATCAGTTTATCACAGTAAAATTGTTAAATTTCGGGCCTTAAAGTCACTCAGTACTTGAATTAATATGTACATATAGACATTCCTTTTTTGTTTTTTAAAGTTATTTCTGCGATCCTGACACATCACTGCCTTTTCGTTTATCTGCTTGAATGACCTCTCTTTATGTCTAAAAAGTATCCATTAGAATTTGGGTCAAAGCCCCACTACAACCTGTCTAAACCTATTTAAAATTATTAATTTATAATGGAGTTGTGTAGATCTTCCATCCTCCGAGCAGTTAATAACTAAAATATTTTTGTGTAGAACTTGGTTGGCTCTCCAAAAAGTATTTGAGAACAAAGTATTTGAAAAGTAATGAAGAACATTAATGATATAATAAAGGCCAAGTACTTTATGGCCAAGAGATTTGGTCTGTAAGGTACTGTTTTTATTTACTGACTCCTACATGATTGACTTTCATTTAATTTGATATACTTTTGTCCTTTGGCTAAGGAAAATTGCCTATTTGTGGCCTTTATACTGAAAAACATACTAACATAAATAAATAAAGAATGTCTAATAGCATAGCTTTGAATCATATATGAAAATGATATGCAGTTGTTCCTCATTTTCAGAGCTTCCATATTTGTGAATTCTGGCTAAAATTTATTCATAACCTCTGTTAAATCATCAAAATTTTAAGTGTCATGTGAGAGGCTTTATATTTTTTATTATTTGATTATATTGTCTTTTATATTGCTTGATGACAGAAAATTTTCACTACTGTTTAGTAAGATTCTTTTCTATGATAAGACACACGTGTTGAAAAAAAGCAGTATCTTAATCTTTTAATAACAAACTTGGGGAAATAATTCATTACTTTCCTGCACTTTAAGTATTTCAGATGGACATTTTAATAGTACTGTATGCAGCTATGATTAACTTGAATTTTTTTTTCCATTGTAGACTTCACTTTTGCAAAGATTGACTTTGCCTCAGCTTCAGCAAACTCATCATCTAAGATTGGTGCATGTGTATCATATGTGTACAAGTCACTGGGAGCTAAGCACAGCACATACAAGCTGGAAAGCCAAATAAGGAAATGTATTCCTTCTCAGTTGTAATTTAACTTGTAAGTTAAATTCAGGGTCAGCTTAAAATGGTTTAAATGGTTAATTACAGGACATAGTTTGAATAAAATTGATTAGTGTAGTAGTAAATGGTTGAACATACTTAAATGTACCACCTAACATTCAATATAGCTTAGTTGCATTTTGGTTCTACCACAGAACATTTGAAAAGCCCCGCTGTGTGGCAGTAAAGTTACCGTAGTCAATTTAAATAAATTTGGCAGAAGTTATTAACTTGCATCTACATGTGACTAAAACTTTGACTTGTCTGACATACATTTGTGTTATAATGGTGAGTATACTTCCAAAAACAGGGATTTGACCCGTGTGAGGCATTGCAGCTCTGCTTTGGATGCCAGAACAATTTTTTCCTCTTATCATTGGTAACATTCTTGAGGTTTTTTTGCTATCACTCTGGAGTCTGGAATTTTAATTAAGTCTCTCCGCTGATGATGTTTACAGTACAGAGACCTAAGTGATGGTTCCGTGCGCATAAGGTTATATATATGTAGCCTTTGACCTTGCCGCTGATCATCACTTTTCCTTAACTAATTGTATGTTATACCTTTCATTTTAGCTTTTTGTTAAGGTTTTCAATATGAAAAAATATAAGAATATTCTTAACAGTATGCATAAAAAAATCACGTAAGCAAGAAAATGTCATACCTCAGCCCTATACTTTGGAAAGTTATTTAAGCATTTTATAAACAATTTTTTTTCTGGTTTCCTATTGTGAATACTATATCTAAGAAATTTATAAGTAACATGGTAGACTGCCAACATGTTCATATAAGTAGAGAGAAATTAAATATAAAGAGTATTAATCAGCATTTGTGAACTGCAAGTAAATAGCATTCCAACTCCAAATAATCATATGGGTTATAGACCATAAAACAATTTTCATTATAGTAAAAGAAATACTAATTTGATTTAGCATATATATTTTAAAAGTATCTATTATACAGCATTTTTTGAATAAAGCTTTTGCTTAATAGTTACAAATCATTAAAGTTTTGATTATTCAATGGCTTGAAATTTGAGAAGATTTTTAAAATTATACATCATATGGGAATTTGGGTTCAAATACTTTTTAAATGTCTTGTAAATATGGAAGATGTTAAAATAGTTTATGTACTGTGGGCATGGTTATATTCATTCCTGTCAGGATTTTAAGTCTGTTGAAATTAGTAACCAATCTTTTTTTGTTTGTTTTTATATTTTGAAAAAGGCTAAAGCCAGTTTTTACGTTGGCTTGGGCAGAAAAGTGAAAAGAGAATGCTCCACTTTAATCGATGTCAGCATCTGAAACAAATAACTGAGAAATGTTTTTCTGTTATACATGTTAACACGGATAAACATGCACAGCTCTTTCTTTCAAGAACCTTTGTGCTTGCAGAATTAAGGAAGTCATGGCACTCAACCCGCTCTCTTGTTGGAGACAAAAATATTATCCTGATGGGACCGCCTGGAGCTGGGAAAACAACAGTAGGCAGAATAATAGGTCAGAAACTAGGTTGTTGTGTCATAGATGTGGATGATGATATCCTTGAAAAAACCTGGAATATGAGTGTGTCTGAAAAATTACAGGATGTTGGTAATGAACAATTTTTAGAAGAGGAAGGAAAAGCTGTGTTAAACTTCTCTGCATCTGGAAGTGTAATTTCCCTTACTGGGTCCAATCCAATGCATGATGCTAGCATGTGGCATTTGAAGAAAAATGGAATAATTGTATACTTGGATGTACCTCTAACAGATATAGTTAGCCGTCTAAAATTAATAAAAATAGATAGGATTGTAGGTCAGAATTTTGGAACATCTATGATAGAGTTACTTAAATTAAGAAGACAGTATTATAAGAAGTGGTACGATACCCGTGTTTTTTGTGAAAGTGGGGCTTCCCCAGAGAAGGTAGCTGACAAAGTGCTTAATGCAGTTAAAAGACACCAAGATGTGGACTCAGAAACATTCATTTCAACAAGACACATTTGGCCTAAAGACTGTGAACAGAAGATTTCAACAAAATTCTTTAGCGAAGCCGTGATTGAGGGGTTAGCTTCTGATGGTGGACTCTTTGTTCCTGAGAAGGAATTTCCAAAATTAAACTCTGGGGAATGGAAAAGTCTAGTAGGAGCAACCTATGTAGAAAGAGCACAGATACTGTTAGAAAAGTGTATACATCCTGCTGACATACCTGCTGCCAGACTGGGAGAAATGATTGAAAATGCTTATGGGGAAAACTTCACCTGCTCAAAAATTGCCCCTGTCAGGCACCTTTCTGGCAACCAGTTCATCTTGGAGTTGTTTTATGGACCAACAGGATCATTTAAAGATTTATCTTTACAGCTTATGCCTCATTTTTTTGCATACTGTATCCCACCAAGTTGTAATTATATGATACTTGTAGCAACTTCAGGAGACACAGGGAGTGCTGTCTTAAATGGTTTTAGTCATCTTAATGAGAATGACAAGCAAAGAATAGCTGTGGCCACATTTTTTCCTGAGAAGGGAGTAAGTAATTTTCAAAAAGCACAAATAATTGGTAGTCAGAAAGAAAATGGATGGGCAGTGGGTGTCAACTCAGATTTTGACTTTTGCCAGACAGCGATAAAAAGAATTTTTAAAGATTCCAATTTTACTGGCTTTCTTACTATGGAATATGGAACAGTCTTAAGTTCAGCTAATTCCATAAACTGGGGCCGACTGCTTCCCCAAGTAGTTTATCATGCTTCTGCATATCTTGATCTTGTTAGCCAAGGATTTATTTCTTTTGGAAGCCCAGTGGATGTCTGTATTCCCACAGGAAATTTTGGTAACATTTTAGCTGCAGTGTATGCCAAAATGATGGGGATTCCTATTCGGAAATTTATTTGTGCCTCTAATCAGAACCACGTTTTGACTGATTTTATAAAAACAGGACATTATGATCTAAGGGAAAGAAAATTAGCACAAACCTTTTCACCAGCAATAGATATTCTCAAATCTTCAAACCTGGAACGATACTTACACTTGATGGCTAATAAAGATGGACAATTAATGACAGAATTATTTAATCAATTAGAAGAGCAGCATCACTTCCAGATAGGAAAGATTCTAGTTGAGAAACTTCAACAGGATTTTGTAGCTGATTGGTGCTCTGAGGGAGAGTGCCTTGCAGCTATTCACTCTACCTACAATACTTCAGGGTATATTTTGGACCCACACACTGCTGTTGCAAAAGTGGTTGCAGACAGAATGCAAGACAAGACTTGCCCAGTGATCATCTCATCTACAGCTCATTACTCAAAGTTTGCACCTGCTATCATGCAGGCTTTAAAGATTCAAGACATCAACCAAACTTCATCAAGTCAGCTTTATTTATTGAGTTCGTACAATGCCTTACCTCCACCACATGAGACTTTACTAGAGAGAACAAAACAGCAAGAGAAGATGGAGTGCCAGGTCTGTGCAGCTGATGTGAATGTCCTGAAGAGTCATGTAGAAAAACTAATACAAAGTCAATTCATATAAAAGTGTTCTGAGTAAAATATTTTTTCTGGTAATAGGCATGCAGTAATAAATCACAAAGGTTGATTTGGAGTACAATCGCGTTTTTAATTTAAATATCTATGTCTATATTGTTATCTTTTGGAAGTTCAATAGCCTCATCTCTACAGCTGAACTTCGCACCTGCACGTGCTCCTTGGATCATTAGTCTGAAAGTGACAAAAAGGAAGCATTGTGCAAGGACCCTTGTGCTGTTGTGCTGCGCTTGTGTATATTGGTTTCCCTTCCTTACCCCCACTTTTAGGTGGACCAAAATGTCTGGTATTCAATTTGGCAATTAAAATATTTAAGCACAGTTGCTAACTACTACATCTGTAATCATTACTGGTTCTCTGTTGACAAGAAAGATGATTTACCACTCAAATGGCTAACTTGTATGGACGAAATAGTAAACTCATCTGTTAAAATTGAGTCACTGTTTTTAACTTGATTTAGAATCCATTTGGGTTCAAATAATTGTGTGTATGCTACACCATCCAAATTAGATAAGTACTCTGTCCTTCACTCCCATTTGGATGTTTATAGTTACGGTAATGTAGTTTGAAAATCAAGATTCAGAAATAAAATTACCTATTTCAAGATAAAAATGTTTCAAAATTCAGTGTGTGTGAATAGTTTTAATAGAAGTATGTTTATAGGTAGCAGTTTCCCTGTATATTAATTGTCTCTCTTTACAATAAACATTGTCTTTTCACAACTAAAACCATGCACAACTGATGCATAATATTTAATTCCTTCTTTGTAGTAACAATACATTTGTGAATTTACTGGACATTTTTTTTTTCTGAATTAAAGATTGTCACTGAGCCCTGGCTGAGTTGGTTAGAGTGTTGACCAGATACTTCAAGGTTGCGGGTTTGATCCCTGGTCAGGGCACATGCAATTATCAACCAATGAATGCATAAATAAATGGGTCAACAAATCAGTTCTCTCTCTCTCTCTCTCTCTCTCTCTGAATAATAATAATAATAAAAGATTGTCATTGAAAGGACCTGTTACTGTAATGGACCACTCAACCACAAGATGGCATTCCTAACATGATTTGTCATTGCTGATAACATTTTACCTCATTTTCCAGAACTTCCTCCATGAAAAAACATTAAAAGTTACTTAGAAAATCAGTAGTTTAATGAACGTGAGTACTTTGTTTAAAAATTAAAAAATGCAAACCAATTATGTATTAACCTTGGCTCTCTGTCTTCTAAAAAGTAAGTTCTAAAACCAAAAATTGAAAACCAGGAGCAGTTGTAAGAAAATAATAGAGGTTTCAAAGTTCACTCTTAGTTATTTTATCATTTGCTTTTAAGGATATTTGTTTCAGAAGATGACATTTAGAAAACACATCGAAATGTTCAATGTGTATATGAGAATACGCTTTCTGAAAGAGGGAGGGACTTACACAAAAGACAGTTTCTGCCCTCAAGAACTGTGGTTAGGGAGACAACACATAAAAATCAAATCACGTACAACACAGTTACTGCAAGACAGTCTGTAAGTGAGACAGTGATACAGTCTATTGTAATATTTAAAGAACATATTACTATAGAATACTCAGGTTTCAGAGGAAAGAACATGAGGTGAGTCTTGAAGCATGCAAAAACTTTCTGAGAGGAAGAGGAAATATATTGTAGACAGACAAGGGAAATAGATAAGGTGAAATGTCTGAGAAAGCACCTGCATTTATGCGTAGTCAGTTTGTTCTCTTACACACTTCCACTTTTTCTCAAAACCAGCTCTGGTCCCTCCCTCTCAGCTAATGATTATGCCTCATTCAGGAGGAGTAACAAGCCATCAGATATGACATACCTTGGTTTCCCATCACCAAATGTAATAAGTCTGGCACACCTGTTTCTATCCTTTCCTATTCTAGTTTGAAATTGGGTTGAATTCCTCTTCCTTTCAGAGGCAGACCTCTTCAGGAGGGCCTTGGACTCTGTCCTTCATAGTACTCAAGTAACTTGTTTCATCAGTTGTCTCCTTTCCTGTTTCTTCAACTTCTTCCCTCTCATGGAACCTTTTTTTCTACGCCATTCAGATGCCATCTTTTCCTATCTGAAAAAGCATGAGAGCAAACCAAAATCTAAATGTCCACATAGTTTCCCCATAGAGTCTTCAAAAAAAGTCTGCATACAGGTCTCTACTATTCCCTCTCATTTTCTCCAGATTATGTACAAAGTATATGTTTAAGGATCAATAATAAATACACATGTGTTCATGGCCTCTTTAAGAATGCAACATTATAACTTTGATACCTACTGTGGCCCCTCTTCTACTACATTCTCTTCTCTCCCATAAAGGTACTGCTATCCTAGATTTTCTTATCATTCCCTTGTTTGTATTTACAGTTTTCCACTGCTTAGTTTGCCTCTTTGAATTTTATGTAAATGGAATCATTGTATGTGTGCTTCTATCACCTTTTGATGAAAAAACTTTAATTCATTCATGCAAATGAATGAAGCCACAGTTCATTAATTTTTATTACTATATATTTTATTGTGTGAGGACAACCTATCAATTTACAAGTTAATGGATATTTAGATTGTCTAATTTTTATCTTTTCTTGTATCCAATACATACACTGTTTTATAAAATTTGTGTTGAAGCCTAATGAATATGGGCTTACAAACATTTGTTTTTCTAAGGATAGGTAAAAATAGATTTCGTATCTTGGCATTAAGATAGAAAGGTATGGTTTATGAAATTAAAATTATCAATTTGCAGGATATGGTTATAATTTCTGGCTCTATATTTGAAATTATTTTATAATGTCATAAACAGTAAATTTGTAAGATTTTTGAAGAAATTAGTTTTAATAACAGTGGCAATTATAAAATATGTTTCCATCAAAAGAGTTTTGAAGGCAGTAATTTGCTTTGTATGAATTTTTTGTTACATTTTAATAGTAATTCACTTTCAAAAATAGTCATTTATGGAAAATACTGTTTCAATCCATTAAATAATTTATAAATACTTTATAATTCAGACTACTTAATGTTTGTAAAAAAAAAAGCTATGAACCTCAACCCATAGAAACAAATAATACAGTTTTTGTCCCAAATCAAGGAACATGTATTACATCTATGAAATTGTTATTTGTGTGGGCCCCATCTGTGTACTGCACAATCACAAAAATCATTAGTTTTATCTCTTTGAAGCTTTGAAAACAAATAGCCTCCTTCAAAATCAAAGTTAGAATAAACTCCTCTGATTCAAAAAAAAACAAAGCCAAGGAAGTTGACCCTGTCCTGGGAAAGCTACCTGTCAAAGACAAGAAGTCAGGCCCTACCCAGGTAGCTCAGTTGGTTGAGCACTGTCTTGGTATGCCAAGGTGGTGGGTTGATCCCTGGCCAGGGTACCTACAAGAATCAACAACCAATGAGTGCATAAATAAGTGGAACAAGTCAGTGTTTCCCCCGCTCTCCCTTCTCTCTCTAAAATTAAAAAAAAAGAAGAAGAAGCTTCATAAATTGACAGTATTTTGACTTGAAGCCTTCCACACAAAATTTGAGTTTGTTTCCTAGAGAATGCTGCAGTGGTCAATTTAGCTATTTTTTCTTTTCAAACTTCCTGGTTTCCTGAGACTTTCTTCACCTAACTGGCAATTCCAATTGTCTTGAGATGTGACTGCACTGAAATTACTGTGCAGATGCAACACTTTTTCACTTATCATCGTAGACTTCATTGAGATTTTTTTTATAATTTTAATTTTTTATTGTTATTCAATTACAGTTTTGTGTCTTTTCTCCCCATCCCTCCACCCCACCCCAGCTGAACCCCCCCTCCCTCCCCCACCTCAACCTTCCCCCTTGATTTTGTCCATGTGTCCTTTATAGTAGTTCCTGTAATCCCCTCTCCTCACTGTACCCTCCCCACTTCCCCTTGACCATTGTTAGATTGTTCTTAACTTCAATGTCTCTGGTTATATTTTGTTTCCTTTTTTCTTCTATTTATTATGCTCCAGTTAAAGGTGAGATCATATGGTATTTGTCCCTCACCATCTGGCTTATTTCACTTAGCATAATGCTCTCCAGTTCCATCCATGCTGTTGCAAAGGGTATAAGCTCCTTCTTTCTCTCTGATGCATAGAATTCCATTGTGTAAATATACCATAGTTTTTGGATCCACTCATTTGCTGATGGGCACTTAGGTTGCTTCCAGTACTTGGCTATTGTAAATTGTGCTGCTATGAACATTGGGGTGCACAGGTTCTTTTGGATTGGTGTTTCAGGGTTCTTAGGATATAATCCCAGCAGCGGAATTGCTGGGTGACTTCATTGAGATTTTTAGTGGTCTACAAAGTGCAGAGTTGCTAATGGCTGGTTAAATTTCATTTATAAATATTAAGGGAATTTATAATTTTAAATTAATTAATTGACAATGAACTTTTAAATAAATTCTCATATTTGGTGAATGAGTCCTAAAATTATCAATTTAATATCATCTAATTTAATGGCATCTTTGTGGGGGGGTTTTATAAACAATTGCTTTATTACTGTTCCTATGAATGTGACTGCTCTAATATCTCATATTAGTGGAATCGTACAGTATGTCTTTTTGTGACTGGCTTATTTCACTGGCACAATGTCCTCAAGTTTCCATTCATGTCATACTGCATTTTGTTTATCTCTTCACCCCTTGATAGTCATTTGGGTTGTCTCTACATTTTAGCTATTGTAGATAATGTTGCTACAAACTTGGGTGTACAAATATCTCCTCAAGACCCCGCTTTCAATTCTGAATATATACCCAGAAGTGGAGATACAGGATCATATAATTTTTAAATTTTTGAAGTACTGCTGTATTTGGGCACTCCAGTAACACCTCTGTGTGGGCTGTGTATACTAGTTTGTGATAGTTGGGCCTTGATTGCTGTTGGTATCGCTGGGAGGGATTGACCCCCAGGCCTATAGACTGTGACTGCAGCAAAGGAGCTGCTATGTAGAAGTCAATCCTCTAGACCAGGATTTGCTTTAGTGGGATATTGGTGTGCATCAAGTCTGCCCCTTGAATGTGTCACTTGTGGAGATGATAGAGTTGTAATCTGGTGTGGTCTGTAGCTGTCCACTGGGTGAACTGGCTCTGGGGCCTCCTGGGAGGGGCAGGGTCAGCCACTGCCTATGCCCTGCCTGGGACCATTGGCGGGAGCTACAGAGTGATCTGAAGACAGTTGCTACTTGTGCTGGACTTGGAGGTCTCAGGAGAGGCCAAGATGAGAACAAAGACCAGCTGCAGCTAGTGCCAGGCCTGGTGCAATTAATGAAAGGTATGGGGCATGCCAAGGCCAGATGCTGCTTGTTTGCAATTTGTAAATCTTTTAGAGATTTTAGGGAAGTCTGCAGCAGAATGTAAGATAAGCAGTTTGTATGGAAAAGCCACTGGAAACGACTTGGGTAGGCCTCTAAGTTGGGTGGGGTGAACATTGTAAGCCAGGTTGGTGAATACTCAGATATGGCACCTGCCTGCCAGCTCTATGCGGGGAGGATCTCAGAAAAGAACCAATGGCCTCTGCCAGCACTTCTGTCTGGTCGAAAGCTGTCCCCCCAGCTCTTGCCCTGATGCCAGATAATTCAGCTCCTTCCCATATGTTGTTCCTGGTGCCTTTCAAGCTGCTACCCCAGCACCAGAGTTCAGAGGGAGTGAATCCAAGTAAGTCTGTGTGGGCCCTTTAAGAAGAACTGTCTGGTACTTTAGCAGCCTTTGTCTCATTCCGCTACACTCCCTGCTGGTTTTTATAGTCAGAAGTTATGGGACTTCTCTTCCTGGCTCTGGAACCCTGTGCTGGGGGTCCTGGTATGGGGTTGGGGCCCCTCACTCCTAAGGGGGTATCTTTGTAGCTGAGATATCTCTCTTGATTTTTAACAGCCACATGTGGGTGAGACCATTCCATTCTGTATCTCCACCTCTTCTCCCAGTCTTGATGTGGTTTCTTCTTTAAATCCATGGTTGTAGGACTTCCATTCAGCTAGATTTCAGGCAGTTCTGAATGATGATTGTTCTGTAGTTTAGTTGTAATTTTGTTGTGGATGTGGGAGAATTCGAGTACCATATTTACCTATGCTTCCATCTTGATCGGAAGTCCTATTGATACATTTCTTAAGTGTTTGGTGACCCTTCTCTCTCATTCATGTTTAATTTTCAAGTACTAAGAAGCTGATTAGAAAGTATTTCTAATGAAATACTTAAAATTTGTCAAATATTGGATGTCACACACACTAAGATGATCCGACTGGGTTATTGTAATGGATATTCTTAAACTCTAGCTACAGGGCTTTTTCTTTTGGCCTGGTTACAATTCCTTAAAAGGAATCCTAGAGGGAAGTATAAATGGAGTATAAAGAGAGAGGCTATAATTTTTTTTCAAAAAGTAGATTTTTCATTATGGAACCTCTCCATGTTTTCAGTGTCATACTTCTGCCATCACCTGTATTGGTATGCCAGCATCTGACATCTCTCCCTAGAATAAATCAACTACTTTGCTACATGGTATGGGGGATAGTTTTGAAGACCAAATTGCTTTTTATACACATTTTCAATGAATTATATTGTTTTTAGCTACATATTCCTCCCCTAAAACCTACCCCCAGTTTCAGAGGTAAATGGTGTTTTCAACTCTTTAACTATTTGGGGGTCCTTATATGCTAATCAGCCTGTTTTGAGAATCCTAGAAATACATATTTAATATTCCCTAATCTGTTAAAGTATTAATTAGTCACTCACTTGCTTTCTGGCTTCCAAACTATGCTACTGCTGGTGGTCTTTTAACCTGCTCTTTTGTCAGTTTGTGACTTTTTCTACTGGTGCCAAAAAGCAACCCACTGTTGTGACCTGGGTCTTGTTTCTGGTGCTAGCCTCTAGTTGATTCTCTGGCTTTTCTGGAGATTTTTTGGTCTCTTTTTCTTTTAATAAATGCATTTTAAGCTTAAATTCATTTAGATTGACTTCTATTATTTTCAATTAACAACCCTGTCTAATATAGTACTAAATGATAAGTATAGGTAGAATTTGTGATATTGACACCAAGTGCTATAGAGTAGTTACTATCTAAATCGTCCTGCGAAACCTAATATTTCAGCAAAGAAAAGAAAAGTGGTCAAATAGTTTTAAGAAATATCACATTCAATGTCTCCTTTTTATAGATTTACAATATATATTAGCATATTAATACTGCTTTAAGGAAATCTGTTCAACTTTGTTTAATCATATCTTCCCTAACTTATTTGTTAATTGAAATAAAACTTAAAATATTTTGCTGGATACAATTAAAAAATGTTGGACTAGGTAAAAATAGGCTGCGGAATGTGGAGAGGTTGATTGAGTCCAAAAATAGTGCCTCTACATCATTTTTTTCTAATAATCAAGAAATAATTAAGTCCAACCTATTTGAGAGTCAAACTAGACAATAATGAGTGTATTACATACAATTTGTATATATGCAGCTACAGTGAAACTTAGAAGTGTAAGGTCTAAAATATATTTAATATGTGTGTATATATGTATATTTATATGTCTGTATTTATCTATACTCATATATGCATACATACATATGAAAATAAATGAAAAATTAAAGAAGCTACAAAAAGAACTAATAACCCCCACCAAATTTTTTAAAATTGGGGAAAATATCAACAAACATTCATGACTGAATTACATTCCTTCATCAATCATAACTATAGGTTGGCCATGCATGTAAGAGGCAAAAATTAATGCATTCTGTGAAAATCAATTGGTTATATAAAATTTCAGGAAAGAGTATTATAATTTTATTATTATTTATAATTTTGTTATGTATTATTTAATCTGCAAAAGCCATAATAAACCTATGGCTACACATAATCTTTTTTCAGAGAGCCATTTGCTACTACTGCATTGAATATGTGAAGTCTGTCCAGAAAAAATCCAGCCATTATTAACATAGCGAGAATGGTTTGCATGACATTGATGTAACCTGGCAGCCAAGGAGAGTGGACTAGAATGCTCACCTGTGAACAATGATGACTTCACTGTACTAGTCAGTGGAGGCCATAGATGCCATTGAGTGAGCATGTGTACTATGTGGCCATCACATTCAAAATGACTGAGTAGAACAAGGAATCTGCATCAAATTTTGCATTAAACTTAAACATGCCTCCACAGAAATTATTCAGATGATTCAGAAGGCCACAGCTATGGGCAACTGGTGATTGGCAGCTTCATCATGACAAAATGTCTGCTCATGCATCATGTCTCATGCAGACTTTTTTGGCAAACCATCAAATCACCCCGTGGCTCAGCCCACTGTAGCCCAAATTTGGCATCCTGTGACTTCTTGCTTTTCCCAAGACTCAAATCACCTATGAAAGGGAAGAGATTTCAGATCATTGAGATTCAGGAAAATATGACGGTGTAGATGATGGTGATTGGGAGAATTGTGTGAGGTCCCAAGGTGCCTGCTTTGAAGCAACTGAGGCATCATTTTCCTATGCACAATGTTTCTTGTATCTTGTATCTTCTTCAATAAATGTCTATATTTTTCATATTACATGGCTGGATACCTTCTGGACAGACCTCATATGGCAATACCTGGTATTACCTTTCTAAAATTTGAAAATTTTTGAATTCCAAAACACATTTACCCCATGAGTCAAGTAGCATGATTCAATATCCCAGCTTCACAAAATTTAAGATTATTTATATTTGCTTTGAATTTTACAAGTCTTGAGGCAAGTTGCAGACGAAAATAATTTTACTTGCCCTTGATATTATCTTTTTTCTGAGCTTTCTGTTCAATCTGCTTGATTTTTAAATATAATTGGTTGATGTCATATTTAAACAACTGCCAAATCACCCTGGGTCATTCTTGAAAAATACATCATTTCTTGTAAATGCTACATCTGTGTATGGTTCTTCTCTGTTAAAGCAATGTACTTAATCCTAAAAGATCTTAATAGCATTTTTTCATAGTATTTTGTGTATTTTCCAGAAAAATAGTCATCAGGTCAAAGGCGCCCCTGTTCCCCTTCAGTGCTGAAGCCTACCATGAAGAGAAACATCTTTCTCTGGAGGAAAGTTGAGAATAACAATATTTTACTGGCAGCAGAGAGAAGGAAAATATTAGTTTAAATCAGGTCAAGACCATAAAATACTAGCCAAAAGTAGTACCAAAATGAAATGAAATTTTAGAGAGAAAATCAAAGCTAAAACATTCTTTGAAATATGTAGGTAAGTCTTGTCAAAGAGGAAAATATATGTGTAAGAGCTTTATAATTTTGAAAATGATAACATTTATGTTATTTTGTTTTATTTTCCCAAGACCTCAGAAGGGGTAATAAGTGCCTTTACCAGAGTGAGAAGTCCAAATATTAAATTTTGTTCATGTACACATAGTTGATCAGATTTAGAGATCCTATCTCTTGCTAATCACACTTATAAACTAGAATGTAAATGTATTGACTTATAATAGTTCATATATTTTTCCAGTGTTTATAGATTTGGTCTTTTCCATGTAAGACTCTTTATCCAGCCCTTACATAAAAATATCTAACAAATTAGCAAACAGTAGTATTCTCTGAAAACATGAAGTCAAACCAAAGAGAGAAGGATAGTTTTAAAGGATATTTCATTCACAATTATCTGCACGTATTCCACCATAAAGAATGCCTCTTTAGTTAACAGTATGTTCTTATCCATTTGACTCGAGTCGTTCCTTCTCTAGACAGTGCTACATATACCCTGCAAATCTTGAACTTTGAGTGTCAGTTCATTATACTTCAAGGTCACACATTTTGGGTGAATGCATCCCTTTTTCAGATTTGTTACAAAAGAAAAAGATCATAGTCTCAGTCCTTGGGAAACTTATAGAAAATTTAGACAAGTAATTTGACTTATTACAAGATCATCTGATAAATAATTGGGACCATACAGAAACATGATGCGCCTTTGAGAAAGATAATTAGATACTTGATTCCCCTTTAAACTGACGTTCTTTAGAATTTGTTCCATTGTTGGGGGGGTGGGGGGAGAGACCAGAGTTTTACAAAGACCACCACACCTAAGTACAGTGCAGGGAAGAATGGAGAAGGACCTTTATTGGCAAAAGATACCCTCTCTGTGATGCCCTAAGCAGCTCAGCTGTTACTCCGAACTTGTGTGCCCTAACTAGCAAAACAGAAACACAAAAGCTAACCAAACTCACCCTCTTTGGAAGGCAGTTTAAAAATCATTTACTGCTCTTCAAGCATGTTCTTGGCTCTTCTCAACTGATTCCTAGAAGCTCGTCAAAATAGTCCTTCTAACCAGGTGTAGTATTTGATAAACACATTTTTTTCTCTCTGCAATGTTCCTAATAATGTATGTCTTGTTAAAAATTGGTGTCCTGGACAATTGCCTGGCTGGCTCTTCCCTAATCCACTTCAGACCATGATTATGTTTTAGACCTGGAACAAATAGATGGGAGCCAAGAAGAAAGACATAGAAATCAGGCTGAGGGATTAAAGAAGGCATTCTAGAGGAGATGATTGCATCTGAGCCAAGTTTAAAAGTCAAGTGACAATTACATAGGTAAGTTGGTTAGCAGAAGGAACAACATGGCATGGAGCATGGTATGTATTATTTGGTTTGCCTGGAAAAAAGTGTGTATGTTTGGGGCCATCGAGATGAAGCTAGAAAATCAGGTAGGATCCCTGAGTTTAAACTTTTCTGAAAGCTATGAGGTGTCACTGAAGGATTTTAAGTAGAATATCATAATCAACATTTTATTTTAGAGAGATCATCATGGCAACTGGGTGGAAGTAAAAATATTAGACTCATGGACCCAAGACCTTTGAGGAGGCCACAACATGGACTGAAGGGATGGAACCAGAAGAGTGGGCAGTTACAACAAATATTTAAAAAGTTGCTGTATGGGATTTGATGACAGATTAGATAATAAGGGTGTGGAGAGGGATTCTGGTTTAGAAGCAGGATGGATGGTTTTACCATTCACAGTGATCATGAATATAGAAGGATGCACAGATTTGGTGATGAATAAAATGGAGAGGAGATGGCGATTGTTTTGGATTGTTTTGGAAGCCTACCTCTTCGAACATTTAATTTTCACTTTAATTTGCCATCACATTTTAAAATAAAAACTTTCCAAACGTTCTTCAAACAAGAGAAAGTAAAATGATTCAATTACTTGTGAAAGTGTCTGGGGATTTGGAGAACAAAATTACCTCTAAAGAAATTCATTTCTATTTGTTTCCTAATTTCCTGTCTTGCTCTTCTTTCCTCCTACCTTTCCTTATCATGTCCTCCAAAAATAATTTCTTCAGTCCTGCCCATCTGTTTGTCAACATTATCAAGTAGTAATCAGGATTTACTTCATTTCATTGATCTCTGAGAAAACACATTTCCTATTCATTTTAGCTTTAGTGTTTATATACTTTATAAACTCTCCTATAGTTAACTAAAATCCTGATTTTCTTAAAAACATTATAATTTTCAAAACTTAGTTATAAATATCCCTAGAAGTTCAAATCCTTTGATACCTGAAAATGTATCAGTATTTTATTGTCTAAAGGATAAATTCTTAATTGTTTCTTGGTATACTTCAATGTGACAATTGGCAATAATATAGATCCCACAATAAATTATTGAATTTTAAGCTTGTTGGGCAGCCTTCTTTATGTAATAGAACATTTTAACTTACAGTCACTTTCTAAGGTACAGAATATTATAAATTATTTTTTCTGTTATTGTTATTTTTCAATGTGATTTATAATATTTCTTTATTTTTAATCATTTTTATTTTTCTATTATAGTTGACATATAATATTATATCAGTTTTAGGTGTAAAACCCAGGGATTAGACATTATATAACTTACTAAGTGATCATCCCAATAAATCTCACACCCATCTGACACCACACATAATATTATTGACTATATTCCCTATGCTGTACTTTACATCCCTGTGACTATTCTGTAACAGCCAATTGGTACTTCTTAATATCTTGTCTTTTCACCAATCCCCGCCAACTCCTCCCATCTGACAGCCATCAAAATGTTCTCTGTATCTATGAGTCTATTTCTGTTCTGCCTTTTCATTTATTTTGTTTTTAAAATTAAGTTCTTGAGATGTATTAATTGCCATTTTCTTGTCTATATTTTTAATCTCTTTTTCTTCTTCTTGTTTTTAAAGAAGACCCCTCAACATTTCATGTAATGCTACTCTGGTGGTAATGAATTCCTTTAGCTTTTCCTTTCTGAGAAGTTCTTTGCACAGGGTGGGTAAAAAATAGGTTTACAGTTATTTGTATGGAAAATAATACAATAAATAATAAATAATAATACAAGAACAAACTCTATTTTGCATACTCACAACTGTAAGCCTAATTTTGCCTCATCCTGTATGTCCTTCAACTCTAAACAATAGCTTTGCTGGGTAGAATAATGTTGGTTATAGGTCCTTGCTTTATATCACTTTGAATATTTCTTGTCCCTCCCTTCTGGCCCACAAAGTTTTTGTTGAGAAATCAGCAGACAGTCTTATGGGATCTCTTGAAGATAACTAATTGCTTTTAAGATTCTTTCTTTGTCTTGAACTTTTGCATTTTAACTATGATGTGTCTCAGTGTGGACCTCTTTGGGTTCATCTTGTTTTGGGCTCTGCACTTCCTGGACTTGTATGTCTATTTTTGTTACCTGATTAGGGAAGCCTTCTGTCATTATTTCTTCAAATAGGTTTTTGATATCTCGCTCTCTCTCTTCTCCTTCCAGGATTCCCATGATGCAAATATTGGTATGATTGAAGTTGTCCCAAAAGCTCCTTATACTCTCCTCATTTTTTAATATATTTTTTCTTTTTGCTGTTCTGATTGGGTGTTTTCTGCTTCCTTATCTTCCAAATTGCTGATTTGGTCCTCTGTGTTTTATCTACTCCACTGCTGATTCCTTGTAATGTATTCTTCATTTCAGTTCATATATTCTTCATTTCTGACTGGCTCTTTTTTATGTTTTCTATCTCTTTGTTGAAATTCTCACTGAAATCACTGAGGATCCTTATATAGCATTTTGAACTCTGCATCTGATGTATTGCTTGTCTCCATTTTGTTCAGTTATTTTCTGGTGTTTTGTTCTGTTCTTCCATTTGGTACATGTTTCTTTGTCTCCACATTTTGGCAGCCTCCCCATGTCAGGTTCTATGTATTAGCTGGAGCTGCTATGTCTACTGGGCTTGGTGGAGTGGGCCTATGTAGTAAATGTCCTGTTGGGTACAGTTGCACATCCTCCCCAGTCATCCAAGCTGGATGCTCCAGGTATGTCCCCACCCATGTGGGATGTGTACACCCTTCTGTTGTAGTCGAACATTGCTTGATATTGGCATATCAATGGGAGAGATTTACCCCCCAGGCCGATTGGCTGTGAGGACTGGCCGCAACAACCATGGAGGATCAGCTGTGGGAGGAACTCCATCCAGTAGCATGCTCCTCCCAGCTGCCTCAGATGGTAAATAAATCATCCCAGACACAATTTTGCTGTTTCGGCAGGGGAAAAGGGTGGCAATTCCCTGTAGTAGAGAACGCCCTGAGCCCTTCTCCCAAATGGCTTTTATTGGGAATGGTCTGTGTAAGTGTATACATGCATAGCTCATCAATGTCGAAAGGCTATAGTCATACAAAAACAGGTATTATCTATAGACAACAATTGAAGGAATACAAAGATTTGTCATAGGTCAGGGTCTGTTAGTCATGCTGATGCCAGAGGGTCTTTAAGACGTATTTCATGAGATAAGGAGTTTACTCCTTATACCTTGAATTTAAACATCCAGTTTATATTACCAGGGCTATACAAAACAAAGCAGAGCGAGCTTCAAAGGATACAATGTATTTATTGGGCCTGGATCGCATGGGAACCCTTGGTGTTAGAGTCAAGTCATGCTTGCCACTTGCGTTTTTACCTGGTTTTCCAGGGAGACTTATTAGACCCTTTCAGGGCTTGCTCTCGTGGGGCTGCAATCTTGGAAACCACACAGAGTGGTCCCCAACAACCAACTGTGAAGGGGCCAACCCCACAGAGAGGGACTTACTTCAGCAGGGCTTTGGTGCCCTCTGAGTCCACCCTTTGATTGTGCTGCTTGCGGAGGTGGTTGGGTGGTCCTTCGATGTGGTCTGAAACTGTACACTGGGTGCACTGGCTCTGGGACCTCCCAGGAGGTGCATGCCATGGTCAGCCACTGCCTGTGTTCTTCCCAGGCCTCCTGACATGAGCTACAAAGAGATCTGCAGAGGGCTGACACTTGTGCTGGGCGTAGGGGTGCCTAGGTGAAGCCAAGCTGTGAATGAAGGCCAGCTGCAGCTAATTCCAGCACTGGGCCCATTTAGCAAAAGCTGTGGAGCTTGCTGAGACCAGATGATGTTTGAGAGATTTTTAGAAAAGTCTGAAGCATGAGCCAAGACAGGCCATTTATGTGGAAAAGCCACTGGAAATAGCTTGGGAGGGCACACAAGTTGGGTGGGGTGGGGTCTCAGGAAGTCACCAGAGCAGGGTGAACAGTGTGAGCCAGACTGATGGAGACTCAGATATGGTGTCTGCCTGCTGGCTTAGTGAGGGCAGGGGCATCACAGAAAAGGAACAATGACCTCTGCCAGCACTTCTGTCTTTAAGAAAGCTCTCACCCAGCTCTCACTTTGATGCCAGACAATTCAGTTACTTATTCAATGTCCCTGGTTCCTTTCAAGCTGCTGCCCTAGCAATGGAGCTCGGAGGGACTGAATTGAATAAGTTTGTATGCTGGCCCTTTAAGAAGAACTGCCTGGAGTCCAGCCGCCTCTATCTCCCTCAGCCACAATCCCTGCTGATTTTTACAGCCAGAACTTATGGGGACTTCTCTTTCCTAGCTCTGGAACTCTGGGATGGGAGGCCTAAGGACTGAATCTGGAACCCCTCATTCCTTAGGGGGGCCTTCACAGCCTAGATATTCCTTCTATTTTTATGTGCCACATGCGGGTGTAGGACCAGGTCATTTCATTTCTCCACTGCTCCTACCATCTTAATGTGGCTTCTTCTTTTTATTTTAAATATATTTTATTGATTATATTATTACAGTTGTCCCATTTTTTTCTCCCCTTTATTCCCCTCTGCCTTGTACCTCCCCTCCCACCAACATTCACCCACTTAGTTCATGTCTATGGGTCATACATATAAGTTCTTTGGCTTCTACCTTTCCTATACTATTCCTAACTTCCCTCTGTCGATTTTGTACCTACCATTCATGCTTCTTAGTTCCTTTTTCCTCCACTCTCCTCTCTCCCCCTCCCCACTGATAACCCTCTGTGTGGTCTTTACTTCTGTGAATCTAGTTGTTTGCCTTGTTTGTATGTTTGTTTTTGTTTTTTAGGTTCGGCTATTGATAGTTGTGAGTTTGTTGTCATTTTACTGTTCATAGTTTTGGTCTTCTTCATTTTCTTAGATAAGTCCCTTTAACATTTCATATAATAAGGGCTTGGTGATGATGAACTCCTTTAACTTGACCTTATCTGGGTAGCACTTTATCTGCCTTTCCATTCTAAATGATAGCGTTGCTGGATAGAGTATCTTGGATGTAGGTCCTTGCCTTTCAGGACTTCAAATACTTCTTTCCAGCCCCTTCTTGCCTATAAGGTGGGGGGTTTTTTGGTGGGTTTTTTTAGAAATCAGTTGATAGTTTTATGGGAACTGCTTTGTAGGTAACTGTCTCCTTTTCTCTTGCTGTTTTTAAGATTCTCTCCTCACCATTAATCTTGGCTGATATCATTATGATGTACCTTGGTGTGTGCTTCCTTGGGTCCAACTTCTTTAGGACTCTCTGGACTTCCTGGAAGTCTATTTCCTTTGCTAGATTGGGGAAGTTCTCCTTCATTATGTTTTCAAATAAGTTTCTAATTTCTTGCTCTTCCAATTCTCCTTCTGGCACCCCTATGATTCAGATGCTGGAATGTTTAAAGTTGTCCCGGAAGTTCCTAAGCCTCTCCTCATTTTTTTGAATTCTTTTTTCTTCATTCTGTTCTAGTCAAATGTTTATTTCTTTCTTCTGCTCCAAACTATTGATTTGAGTCCTGGTTTCCTTCCCATCACTGTTGGTCCCCTGTACATTTTCCGTTATTTCACTTTTCATAGCCTTCACTTTTTCCTCTATTTTCTGACCATACTCAACCATTTCTGTGAGCATCCTGATTACCAGTGTTTTGAACTGTGCATCTGATAGGTTGACTATCTCTTCATCACTTAGTTGTATTTTTTCTGGAGCCTTGATCTGTTCTTTCATTTGGACTATATATATATATATATATTTGTCTCAGCATGCCTATTACATAGTAAGGGGTTGAACCTTAGGTATTCGCCAGGGCAGGGCAACACACATTGCTGCATTCTGGGGCTGTATGTGGGGAAGGGGTCTGGGAGGAAGCAATGCTGTTTGCTTAGCTCTCCACTGGCTTTCAGTCACTTCCTCCACGACCCACAAGTAAATTGGGCCCTTCTGGTGCTGAGTCCTGTATGGGTTTTGTGTATATTCCTGGGCCCTGTGGGTCTCTCCAATGAACTCTCTTATGAGGCTGGGAGTTTCTCCTGCCGCCACAATCCCCACCAGTTTTTTCAGTCCGAGGTTTTGAAGCTTTATTTCCCTGTGCTGGAACCCTGGGTTGTTCAGTCTGTCTCACTCCCCAGTTGTTCCTCCTAGTTTATAAGCATGCAAATGTGTGTCCACCTGTTCTGCCAGATGATGCCTTTCCTGGACCTCCAGCCACTGCCTTGCTGTGAGTCCTCTCCATCCTGGCTGCCTGTCTCTGCCCTTCCTATTTGTCTGGATGAATGTTTCTTCTTTAACTCCTTGGTTTTTGGACTTCCATACAGTTGATTTACTGACAGTTCTGATTATTTTTTATTTTATATTTGTTGTTGTCCTTTTGGTTTTGTGAGGAGGCAAAGTGTATCTACTTATACCTCCATTTGGCCAGAAGTATCAGGAATAGGTTCTTAAAAGCTTTCTAGACTGACTCATTTTTTTCCTGGCTTCTTCCTTATATCCTTAGTTGGAGGCCTTCCATTTGGATAGATTTCAGATGGATCTGAATGATGGTTGTTCCTTAGTTCAGTTGTAATTTTGGTGTGGACTTGAGTACCACATTTACCTATACCACCATCTTCACCAGAAGTCTATTAAGGATGTCTTAGATTCTGGGTACCATTTTTGTTCAATATCTACTCCAATTTTTTATAGGTTAAGGTATCATAGAAAATAATGGTTTCCCTTAAGAAAGAGCTATTGTTTTACTTTTTTGGTATTCAGGAAAAATGAAAGAAATCTGACATTTATCTGTAAGATTCTTTCAAAATTTAGGCTTTAATAGATATGGACCAGTGTTATATCCACAATCCCCTGTTTTCCAGTGCTGACTGGGCCTTCATGTTGTGATCTCCATTTATAATAATACACAAATCAGGCATTAGACATTTGCTTAACTCTTAGGAAACTTGGGTTCACAATGTGAAAAACACTGTTATTATAGTGACAGTGAGTACTCTTCTCAACTATATAAGCCTCTTGCTTTTTAATCTATGAAATGGATATATACCTATTATGATAATCAAATAAAATAATGTTTGAGTGACTTTAAAAAGAGTGTGCATCATATTATGCTTAGGGGTGCTTACTTTTCCTGTCTTAAATTTTGAGGGAACTTATTTTAGAACAACAGTGGTCTCTTTAGTAGTAGTTTCCTTTTTGGAGAGTGATTTTAACGTATTCAAGAAGAATCTCTATAATCTTATGTTAGGTTGATTTCTGAAATGAATGCCAGTTATTGACACTGGAATAGAATTAGGAGAATACAATAAATGCACACTTTTGTTTCAAATTATTTTTTTTTTGTAGTTACTAAATGGTATCTGTTTCTTATAACGTCAACTATGTGGAATGACCTGGACCTACATTACTTCTACAGGACTTGAGATAAGAAAGATTCAATAGTTGTCAAAAGTACTATGAATTATTTAGATAAAGATGGATATACTGAGAATAATGTAGATCTCTTTAATAATTTGTTTGCATAGCAGATGTGTTTACAATGAACTTAATTTTTCACTGCTATGAATCATAATAGTCATTTTAGCAGAACATTGCTTTAAATTATCTATTCTGTTACTGCGGATTTTTAAATACACCTTTGTGAAGTGAATTTAATGCTACGTAACAATTCCAGGTGCCAGAATCATAAAGCTTAATTTTTTTTTAAAGAATATGTGTGATTGATGCCTGTATGGAAAGTAAGTTTTGCTTAAATACCTAAATTCAGTCTTTTTAACAGGGAATATTTTGCTTTTGTACTTTTATTCAAATGGTCACTACATATTATATTCCTGACATTTTCTTATTCTCTAGCTATAAACAGGATATAAATTGATGTCAAGATTTTTAGCTGAATGGTATTATTTCAGTCACCATTGCTGTATAACAACTACCACAAAACGTAGTGGCTTAAAGCAACCACCATTTCCTGTTGACACTGTGGACTAGGAATTCTGGCAGAACTCAGTGGAGAAGACTGAGACAATGTGACTGGAGAATTCAAAATAGCTTTATTCCCAAATCTGGGTCTTGGTGCTGGCTGTTAGCTGTGGTGCCCCCATTCTCCTCTATGTGTCCGCTCTCTTTACATGGTCTGTCATTTTCCTGGGCCTGGCTGCTCATGTGACTTCTCTCTCCAGTAGGATAGCCTTTACTTAGTTGAGTTGCTGGGTTCCAAAGAGCAGGAGCAGAAGCTCTAAGGCTACTTTAAGATATAGGCTCAAAAACCCCAGAACATTTGAGTGGTCAAAGCAAGTCACAAGGCCAGTTAGATTCAAGGGAAATACACTCTACCTCTTGATGTGAGGAGTGGCAAAGTCATACAGCAAAGGGGTGGAGACTCAGGGAGGCATGATTCATTGGGGACCATTTGAAACAATCTAACACAGTTATGTTAAATGGGTTTTTAAAAGAGGAACTCGCTAAAATCAGGAGGATATGGATTCTTGGTCATGATTTGAAAATGTTAACATTAAGATGAAATAATATTAATAATAATGATTTCTGAGCCTAATGGTAGTTTGGCCATTTGGTCTTTTTTCCTTAGACAAAGTTTCTTCCTTATTTGAGTGAGAACTTGCTGTTTGTAAATTCAGAAAATATATCATACTTGCTTTAAAAATTTGACAAGATTGTATCAATAAATATATGACCAAAACTTTAAATGTCTGTATAGTAATTCATATAAATATATAATAATGTATTTAATCCCTCCAATACTGGTACAAATTTATTTATAGTTTTTGCTGTTTTAAGCAACACTGTGATGAACATTTTTAGGTACTTTTTAGGTACACTTATTTGTAATAAATTCCAAGAAGTATAATTCTAAGATAAAAGGTATAAACATTTTAAAATTTAATGTCCTTGAGAAAAGAAGTTGCTCCACTGTTTTCTGGTTTTCATGTTTTTGGTGAGAAATCACAGTCATTCAGATCATTGTTTCCCTATATTTAACGTGTCTTTTTGTTCCCTCTAGCTGTTTCCAAGGTTCTTTTTTTTCCCCTCTGTCATTTATTTCCAACAAATTATGGTGTGTCTAGCCAAGGTTTTCTTTGAAATTATCCTGTTTAGAGGTTTTTAAACTTCTTGAATCTGTAAATTTGTGGCTTTCACCACATATAGGAAGTTTTTGGCCATCATTTCTTCAAATATATACTTTTTTTTTGTCTCTATCTCCTTCTTCTCTTTCTAGGACTCCAGTTACATACATTGTAGATGTTTTCATGATGTGGCATAGGTTCCTGAGGCTCTGGGGGTTTTTTGTTTGTTTTTAAAATATTTTAAGGTATTTGTTTTTATTGATGCCTGTATGGAAAATAAGTTCATTAAGTTTTGCTTAAATACCTACACAGTTACAGTTGTCCCCATTTTTCAGTTACAGTTCAGTTACAGTTGTCCCCATTTCCCTCCCAATTCTCTCCCCTGCCCTACCCAGCCCCCACCTCCCACATTCAGTCCTCCCCCCACCCCCACTGTCTTTGTCCATGGGTCCTTTATACAAGTTCCTTGACTTGACCCTTCCCCTTCTTTCCCAGGTTATCCCCCTCCCCCTCCCCTCTGGTCACTGTCAGTTTGTTCTCTTTTTCTCTCTGTTCCTCACATTGGATCATTTTTATTCTACAGTCAAATTTATTAACATTTTCCTCTTTCACTTCCATTTTATTTATGAACTCATCCGGTGATTTTCTTATACCAGTTATTGTATTTTTTAATTATATATCATCTTTTTGGTTCTTTTCACTGTATTTATGTACCTGCTGAGATTTCCCACTTTTTGAGGGACAGTCTATAAGGTAATTGGCCTGTACTATGCAAAAAATGCCAGCATCATGAAAGATGCAAAAGACTGTGGAACTGTTCCAGGTTTGAGGACACTAAAGATGTGACAGCTGAAAGCAACCTATGATCATAGATTGAATCCTAAACCAGATATTTTTCTTCTGATAAAAAAAGCATTAATGGGTTGAGTGACAAAATTTGAATGTCTATAAGCTAGATAAGAATGTTATATCAAGGTTAATATCCTGAGTTTGATCATTGTGCTGTGTTTACATAGGAAAAGTCATTGTTAACAGAAAAATTCACACTGAAGTTTTTTTTTATTGTTATTCAATTACAGTTGTATGCCTTTTCTCCCCATCCCTCTACCCCACCCCAGCCGAACCCACCTCCCTCCCCCACCTCCACCCTCCCCCTTGATTTTGTCCATGTGTCCTTTATAGTAGTTCCTGTAATCCCCTCTCCTCACTGTCCCCACACACTGAAGTTTTTAAAGAGGCATCATATCTGCAATTTACTCTGAAATGCTACAGAAGGCTGGATGGCTCAATTGACTGCAGTTTTGTCTCATACACCAAAAAAAAGTTGTGGGTTTGATTCCGAGTCAGGGCACATAACTAGGTTGTGGGTTAGATCCTTGATGGGGCACCTATGGGAGGCAACTTATCGACATTTTTCTCTTACCTTGATGTTTCTCTCTCTCTCCCTTCCTCTCTAAAACAAAAACAAAACAAAACAAAACATATCCTTGGGTGAGGATTAAAAAAAATAGCTAGAGATAAAACACATAAATGAAAATCCCTTCTTTGTTGGGATGTGAGGACCACATGAGATTGTGGATATTAAGCATTACAATCCTTTACTTTCACCAGAAACATGACCCTTCCATACAATGAGCCTAAAATTATTTATTCCATAAAATACTCAAATCTCACTATAACTTTCTTTGAGCAATTGACTTTTTACCAAATTCTTTTCTGTTGTAGTCCAAAGGGTTTATTTACCAAAGTGCCCAAAGAGCTGTGTTAAATGGTCACTATACTTGAAAGTGAGTCCTATATATATTAGTTTTAGTCTTAAAAAATTTACAATGTTTAAGTGGAGGATTTTTTATTTAGGTGGGAAAAAATGAGAATTTGTTATTTGCAGGCTAATTTGAGGTTTGGGCCACAGAAGAAGACTCACTTCACTTTTTGCCCAAATAAAATTAGTTTTTGGCAACAAGATTTGGGATAATTGACTCTGGAGCTGCTGGCATTTTAGGTATTATCTCTATAAATTCTTAGATTTTAGAGAACAGAAAACCCCAATTTTTCCTCTCATAAATTAATCTACTGTAGACACAAACTTTCAAAATTTGTTCAGGGATGCTAATTACTTTCTTCTTCAATTTTTCCATGATGAAGCTATTCTTGGATGTCAGCTAGCAGGATTCAACTTCAGGAGCATGTGAGGCCACCAGAAAATGCTTTATTGTTTTTTCAGTCTTTCTGGGTCAGTTTGTATTTGATTATCCAGACTAATTGTGGGCAGGGGAGCATGAATAATTAGATCATACAGACAGGCAGTTGTACTTTTTTTTGGCTGAAGACTTCATCCTTCTTCCCAAACTTTATTCCAGGAGAGCTAACAAGTGGAGTGGTTAGTTTCCTGTCTTTGCTCTATTTCCTTTGTCCTTTCAAAAATGTATCATCAAATGACAATATGTCTCCATTCTAATTTCCATTCCCTCTGCCATAAAGAGCATTATTAATAATGAGAAAAAAAACAGAGGTTTAGGAAATAATTCATTGAAAAGGTAGACTTGCTTATTCTATAACTTTCTGGTTATAAAAAGGAAGACAGAATTTGAGCCTGAATTTGGCTTCTGGCTTTTCCTTTTCCTGATCATTCTCCAAATGTCTTAAAGGCTATTTTCCTTGTTGTTCCCATTACAGGCTTTTTGGCACCTCAGAAGTAACAATGGAAACAAACATTTAACAGATGGCCCCGGTGGTTTCCCTGACATACACACACAGACCACGAGGAAAGCATATCTAATGGAGTCAATTAGATCTTACTTTAATTGATTTTATTTCCCTCAGAACATTTTCCTGGTCACATGTTAAAAAAAATTTTGTCTGCCTCTTATTTCTGTGGTTGCTTCCATATAGTTTCTGAAGCATTCTTCAAGGTCAACACCCTGTGTCCTCCTTATCCCCTGTTCTGCACCACAGAGAAAAGTGTATCCTGCTGTTAACACAAGTGGCTTCACCACAGCAACTCTGCAGAGATTCTGTAAAAAAAGATTAGGGAAATTTTTGCAACAGAATGGATAGACCTAGAGAGTATTATGGTAAGTGAAATAAGCCACTCAGAAAAAGACAAGAACCATATGATTTCACTTATATGTGGAATCTAATGAACAAAATAAACTAACAAAGTGGAGATAAACCATGGATACGGAGAACAGACTGACAGCGGTCAGAGGGGATGGGCTTGGGGGGTTGGGTGAGAAGAGTGAAGGGATTAAGCAAAGAAAAAAAGAAAGACTCAAGGACACAGACAACAGTTTGGTGATTGCCAGAGGGAAGGGAGTCTGGGGAAGGGAGGAGTGGGTTAAGGAGGGAAAATGGCGATGAAAAGAGAATTGACTTGGGATGGTAAACAATTCAATGTACTGATGATGTGTTGTAGAACTGTATACCCGAACCCTATATAGTTGTATTAACCTATGTTACTCCTATAAATTCAATTTTAAAATGCTCAAGGATTATTTTCTTCAAAAAGGTAGATCATTTTTCTGCTAGTTAAGTTATAGAAACAGAAAAGAGTAAGAGTATCTTGGAGAGAACTGTGTCATTATGAGACCCATGTTATGGTACAGGAGTCCTCCTTTGTCCACGGGGATACATTCAAGACCCCCAGTAGATGCCTGAAACCACGGATAGTACTGAACCATATATGTACTCTGTTTTTCCTGTACATACATACATACCTATGATAAAGTTTAATTCATAAGTTAGGCAAAGTAAGAAATTAACAATAACAAATAATAAAATAGAACAATTATAACAATATGAAAATGTTATTAGAATATAGACTGTCTCTGTCTCTCTCAAAAATCTTACTGTACTTGTACTCAGCTTTTCACTTAAAGGAAGCACTTTATGGCTTCTCTTCGGCATGTCTGAATCATGAACACCACTACTTTTGCACTTTGGGGCTATTATTAAGTAAAATAAGGGTGAACACAGCACTTCGGTACCATGATGGTTAAAGGGCATTCTACGATAAAAGGGAGCTGTCTTGTTAAAATTAAGAGAAGTGGTAAATTGTGATATAAACTCATTTCTAATTTAATTCAAATTGCATACATACCTTTTACTGATGATTTATGTAGTTGTAAACATGTCTTATAGGAACAGACTTTGAGAGCTTGACATTTTATTTATAAACTGAATTTTTTTAAGTATATTTTATTGATCAAGCTATTACAGTTGTCCCATTTTATTCTTTGTTTATCCCCTTCCACCCTGCACCCCCCTCTCACCAGCATTCTCCCCCTTTAGTTTATGTCCATGGGTCATACATATGAGTTCTTTGGCTTCTCCATTTCCCATGCTACTGTTAACCTCCCCGTGTCTATTTTGTACCTACCACTTACACTTCTTATTCCCTGTACCATTTCCCCTTTTCTTCCCCTCCCCCTTTCTGTTGATAATCTCCATGTGATCTCCATTTCTGTAATTCTGTTCCTGTTCTAGTTGTTTGCTTAGTCGTTTTTTGTTGGTTTATTTTGTGTTCAGTTGTTATAGTTGTGAGTTTATTGTCATTTTACTGTTCATAGTTCTGGTCTTCTTTTTCTTAGATAAGTCCCTTTAATATTTCATATAATAAGGGCTTGGTGATGATGAACTCCTTTAACTTGGCCTTATCTGGGAAGCACTTTCTCTGCCCTTCCATTCTAAATGATAGTTTTGCTGGATTGAGTAATCTTATATGTAGGTCCTTGACTTTTATGACTTGGAATACTTCTTTCTAGCCCCTTCTTGCCTGTAAGGTTTTTCTTTGTTGTTGTTGTTGTTGTTTTGAGAAATCAACTGCTAGTCTTATGGGAACTCCTCTGTAGGTAACAGTCTCCTTTCCTCTTGCTGCTTTTAAGATTCTTTCCTTATCTTTAATCTTGAGTAATTTAATTATGATGTGCCTTGGTGTGTGCTTCCTTGGGTCCAATTTGTTTGGGACTCTCTGAGCTTCCTGGACTTTCCTTCACCAGACTGGGGAAGTTCTCCTTCATTATTTGTTCAAATAAGTTTTCAATTTCTTGCTCTTCCTCTTCTCCTTCTGGCACCCCTATGTTTTGGACGTTGGAACATTTAAAGTTTTCCCAGAGGTTCCTAAGCCTCTCCTCATTTTTTTGAATTCTTGTTTCTTTATTCTGTTCTGGTTGAATGTTTATTTCTTCCTTCTGTTCCAAATTGTTGATTAGAGTCTCGGTTTCCTTCCTTTCACTGTTGGCTCCCTGTGTATTTTGCTTTATTTTCCTTTGCATAGCCTTCACTTCTTCCTCTCTTTTTTTTGTGTCCATACTCAATCATTTCTGTGAGCATCCTGATTACCAGTGTTTTGTACTCTGCATCCGATAAATTGGCTATCTCCTTGTCGCTTAGTTCTTTTTCTGGAGCTTTGATCTGTTCTTTCATTTGGGCCATATTTCTTTGTCTTGGCACACCTGTTACATTGTAAGGGGTGGAAACTTACATAGTCCCCAGGGCAGGGCAACCCACTTCACTGCATTGTGGCACTGTCTGTGGGGGAGGGGTCAGAGAGGGATCAATGCCAATTGCTCAGTTTTCGCTCGCTTTCAGTCACTTCCTCCACTGCCCACAAGCAAATCAGTCCCTTCTGGTGCTGATTCCAGGAAGGGTGGGTTTTGTGTATGTTCTAGAGCCTTGACGATATCTCTAATGAACTCTCCTGTGAGGCTGCATGTTTCTCCTGCTGCCACAACCCCCACAGGTTTTTACATCCAGAGGTTTTGAGGCTTTAGTTTCCTGCACTGGAACCCTGGGTTGTGCAGTCTGTCTCACTCCCCAGTTTGTCCTCACATTTTATCTGCATGCAAATGTGGGACCAACTCGTCTGCCAGCCGCCACCTTGCCGTCCTAGTCTGTCGCCTTGCTGTGCATCCTCTCTGCCCCTCCTACCACTGTGGATGAATGTTTCTTCTTTAACTCTGGTTGTTGGAGTTCCATACAGTTAGATTTTATGGCAGTTCTGGTTGTTGTTTGTTTTTAAATTTGTTGTTGTTCTTCTTTTGGTTGTGAGAGGAGGCGAAATGTATCTACCTACACCTCCATCTTTCTATAGGACTGGGAGTCCTATAAACTGAATTTACAAGCTTCTACACTACAATATTATATTAAGGCTACATAAACAAAAATATAAAACTGAATATAGTTGCAAGTCTTACCTGAAGGATAAATGATTTAAAGATTTTATAGTCCTTCCAACCTCTGAATATATCTCCTCCTTTTGCTTCTGAATTATTAGTAGAGAATAAACAGTTCAACAATTTCACATAAAACTTGAAAAGGAAATACTCCTGGGAGAAGCAGTACATATGTTCATATTGCCACAAAGCTTTGTTGGGTCCTTTCCTAAAAGTTTGGGAAAGATCTCCAAGCTGTTGAAGCAAACAGGGCAAAAGCAGGGGGTCTTGGGTTGCTGAAGACAAATCCAGCTCATCCTTCTGCTTAAAACCTGGTGGTCCTCTGGATTCATTCTGTAACTCACTCTTATGACACTGGTGGTTGGTTGTATACACATACACATCTATAAAATAATACTATTTCTGATTTTTCAAAATGGAAAAAATTGACTTTGAACTGCAAAATCACAGTTTAATCACCTGAGAAGTGAGCAGAAAACCATCATCTTTTATCATTGATCTGAAAGCTACATTCCTCAGAATTCTTGGGTAAGTTGTGTAAAAGGGGATGGGTAGAAATATCAAATCCTTGGGGAGTACTATATAATATCCATCATGGAACCTAGTGAACAAGTGAGACACTTTTCCCTTGGTTTGACAATTTGATAAGAAGAAGGAAACAAAAATTCCACTGAAATCAAGTTTTCTCATCTGGAAAGTAAAGAGGCCAGTATGCCAAAGGCTATTTGTAGATTGTGATGGAAGTTGGCCTCATTTGGGCCTTTCAAATATTTCCTTCTTCATATCTTCTTGCTCAAGAACTAAATATTCTTATCTGTTATGGAAAAATGTACAATGATCATGGAATATTTTTAAATCCTGAGGAGTATTCACCCAGTGAATAAATTTGTACCAATCATGGGCTTAATAAAGTACTAGAGAAATAAAATGGGAGGAATAGAAATTAGAATTAGGCATCAATTTTCCATCATCTTCCACCCACAACAGCTAGATTCAGCAGCTAGCTCCACGAAACAGGTGACTTGAGGTTCATAGGGCAAGAATAGTAATATTAACATATCATCTTGCTTTTTCACTGCACCATAATTTATTTAACAAATTTTCTATTGTTGGAAACTTAATTTTAAATATTTTTACTGTAATAATTTTGCAAGGAGCATTTTTGCACATCAACCTTTGTGCCCAGAACTGATACTTTGTTTTTTAAATTATAAGGAAATTTTTTTTATTGTTATTCAATTACAGTTGTATGCCTTTTCTCCCCATCCCTCCACCCCACCCCAGCTGAACCCACCTCCCTCCCCCCTCTCCACCCTCCCCCTTGGTTTTGTCCATGTGTCCTTTATAGTAGTTCCTGTAATCCCCTCTACCCACTGTCCCCGCCCCCACCCCCCACCCCCGCCCCGGCTATTGTATAAGGAAATATTTAAAGCACAAAAAGGCATACATCATAATTTTAAAAAATACTTGCGTGCCCACCACTCGGCTTAAGAAATTAATCTTTACTGATGATATAGTTAGTGTCCCCATACATTCTTCTTTATTCTGTCTCATATCTTATTCCCAGCAGTAACCTCACCCTGGAATTAGCATGTATTGTCCCTCTGCATTTCTTTATGCTTTCACTACGTGGTGTGTATCTATAAGCCACACGTTTCTTAACTACTTAATATAAATTTCTCTGATGGAAAATGCAATACATGCTCATTTTAGAAAGGTTGGCAATATAGCAAAGTGTAAATAAAAATACAAACAAAATTACTGCCCTAAATACAACATCTTGAAATACTATCCAGTGTTAGTATTTTGATCTACTTGACTCATCTTATTAAATACTTTAAAAAAATCAATTGGATTCAAAATAATTACTTTAAATGGAATAGTGCATTTTGATTTATAAGGTGCTTTGTTTCCCATCTTACTTAATTCCACATCATCTCTGTGGGGCACGTGATTTTTTTGGTGGGTAAGTAATTTTTATTTTAACTGCCATTCTGAAGATAAGAAACAGAAGTTCTGAGAGATGAGTTAATATCTCAGTATCTGTTGCCTATCATGTGAAGGAACCAGAACTCCCTTGTGGATCTTTCACATCCAAGTCCAGTGGTTTTTCTGTTAAAATACCCTACAATGGCACCGCCATTCTCCCCCGTTAAAACCCCCAAGAATCAATGACAGCCCTTCCTTCTCCTTGCCCTTTCGTCACTTCTTATCAATTTAAATGCCATCTTTAATGTTTATTTTAAATGGATTTTTTATTTGTGTGCAAAAGTTCAGTAGGAAAAAGGAATACAGTATAATTTAGCTTAGATATTACAACAAAAAAAGTCTTTACCTAGAAGGTATTATGCTAAGTAAAATAAATTAGATGAGACAAAACAAATAAACAAACAAAGCAAAGTAGAAACAGACTCACAGATATAGAGAACAAACTGGTAGTTATCAGAGGGGCAAAATGGGTGAAGGGAAAAAAGGTATAAACTTCCAGCTATAAAATAAATAAGTCTTAAGGGTATAATGTACAGCAGAGGGAATACAGTCAAAAGTATTGTAATAACTTTGTATGGTGACAGATGGTTATTAGACTTACCATTGTGAGTACACGGTAAGGTATATAAATGCTACATCATTATGTTATATATCTGAAGCTAATATAATATTGTATGTCAACTGTACTTTAATTTAAAAAATGATCCTGGGTCTTAGTCTTTACTGCCATGACCACCTCCCTTCTTAGCTAAGGCCTGTCTTCTGGGTCTAGGCATAGCTTTAACCTGATGCTCTCAGCAAGGTCTACTCTTGCAAAATGTGCTGAACTTGCCCTATGTAGTAGAATCTCTCTCCACAGAAATGAAATCCAGGAAGCTAAGAAACTGGCAAAAACGAGACTTTCATTAAGATGATTCTCAATTTGATCTACGTTGAAATAATAACTTTGTTGAAAGATTCTACAAAAATACTGATGATCCACAAAAACTGTCTTTTTTGATTTATTAATGTTTCTTTTTGAGTGGCTGATATAAGCACACAGTGAAGATTTTTAATGTACTTTTGCAGCTGCTCTTCTTTTTACTTTCACTGAACCTGTCTCAAAACGCAAAGGTCCATCTATTCCTGCAGCGCTACCAAGCTTCTAGTTTTTCATTAGAAATTCCAGGGAAGCAACTCCAGCATGTCAGGTGGAGGAAAACTAGAAATTCTTATGGAATAGTTGTTTTCTGTTGGTGTCAATTGTATTATTTTGTCTATACTCAGAAGTCGATGACCACATGGAGCATCATCATCATCATCATCATCATCATCATAATATAAGTCATACAGGGTGACTGCCATATTCCTGGCAGTGTCTTTAGACTCCTCCAAGGTAAATATTATCTTCATTTTGAAATGAGGAAACTGAGGATCAGGGTGGTTAATCAGCTAGCCTGAGTCCACCTTGTTAGTAAGAAACCAAGTCAGAATTTGAATCCAGATCTGTCAGAATTAAAGCCTATGCTCCACAAAGAGGAGTACATTTATGAAGCACTCTGTCACTTGGGTGACACAAGCTATACAGAAATGACAACAGACCTGTGTTAGATGCCAGGAGTTCCCAGTTCAATGAGAAAAAAAAGTCACATACAGACACAGTTCCAGTGTAGAGCCAGCTGTATGAATTGCTATCAAGAGGGACTGGCAGCATGTCATGTGAGCCGGGGGAAAGATTAAGTTATATTTGAGAAAAATTAGGGATTTGAAGAGGGCCTCGAAAAGCTAGAACTTCATCGGGTGTCACTATGGAGTAGTTCCTATAAAGAATGATGTAACCCTGGCTGGTGTGGCTCAGTGGATTGAGCGTGAGCTGCGAATCAAAGGGTCACCAGCTGGATTCCCAGTTAGGGCACATGCCTGTGTTGTGCCAGGTCCTGAGTAGGGGGCACGCAAGAGGCAACCACACATTGGTATTTCTCTCCCCCTCTTTCTCCTTCCCTTTCTCTCTCTCTCAAAATAAATAAAATCTTTTACAAATAAAATATCCCTACTTAAAAAAAAGGAATTATGTAAACGTAAGTCTAGAGACGGAAGAGTGCTGTTGGTGTTTAGATAATCATAAGCAGGTTATTGCCAGCCCCCTTACCTCTTCTGTCATTCAGTGATCATGTCAAAGGTGAGACCAGGGCTTGGCTCTCACCTTCGACATAATCCTGTCCTGATTAGAAGCAAGAGAGCTGCCTAATGACAAAGAAGGCAGCCAGCAGGAGAGAAATCTGTGACTGTCGGGTGGGGGCTGTGGAGGTGGCAGGAACCACCAGAGACTCATAGACAAACCAAGTCTCTGAGTTTAGTGCCTACTTCTCTCCCATGGCCATGTGTCAGATTGTAACATTTTTCTATTTAAAAGGACAATTGGCTGATGTTCATTTTGCCCTCATTTTCTCAGTATAGGTTTATACTATGTACAGGAGATCTCTACGTAGTATAAAGATTTGTATAGCAGATATGGCAGCTTTCAACCCCTCCATGAAAGAGGAGCTTTGTCTGTTCTGTTCACAGCCACATCTCCAGTGCCTAGACCAGTGCCTGGCACAGACCATTCGGCAAAATAAATGTCAACAAACGCTGATTGCGAGCAGCTGTATTTTAGTGGGAATGGAAGGATGTGACACGAGAGACAGAAAAAAGCCTGGATGAATTGGGCCTGTTTCACCATTTTGCCTCAGGGAGCCTTGCGTGAATTTTATAGGGCTCAACTCAATAAAACCCTGTTATCAATATCTGGTTATCCTAAGTGAGTGGGTGTTTCATATACGCAACCCTTTTATCTGCTGGCTCTTTGCTTTCTGAAGGCGGGGGGGTGCCTATGAAGCCTGTGAAGCCAACTGGTCTGTCCAAGGAGAAGCAAATGCTGTTGAGTTTAATCCAAAGTGATACCAAGAAGAGAATCTCAGGTGACTGAGAGTCTAAAAATATACTGTGCAAACAGACTGGTTGCCAGTCTTCTGGGTAATTTAACTGGGCTGGACACAGGTGAGGAATGCTGGTCTCCATTCTCAACACACACTCCACCAGGAACCCTGTATTTTCCCACCAGAAATCGATCCAGGCTATTCAATCCCTAAAAGTAGATCATCAGCAGAACTACAGTCCTCATCCTCAACAAGTTGAGTGATGAAACAAATTACACTTGAAAGAACTGAATGAACTAAAAAAGCCATTGCCTTCCTTCCCTTGAACTTACCACACCAAAAACATGATGCTGTCTTCTCAGAAGGAATTTTTCCAAATTTTTTGGACTTAAGTTGTAAAGCTTGACTGGTGGTTGAACTTGAACTGATGGTAGATAATTCACTCTGTTGGCAGAGAAGACAGCATTGCAAAGGATGTCTTAAGACATCTTTGATATAATAACATCAAACTCTCATGTTCTTTTCAATGAGACAAGAAAGTCTCTCAGGTCCCCTCTTTGGCTGGAGGCTCAGATGTAAAATCTTTCAGCTCAAGAATGTCAGTATTACCTCGGGAGCCACCTCAGCCACCTGCTCTGTCTTCATGCTCCATGGCATATCAGCACCATAAGAAGCTCACAGGTGCTGGAATGTGCAGGAAGGCCCTGAGCTCTGAGATCAGCCCTTGTTTGCAGCTGTGTGGTTGACAGCTGCCAGACACATTTCAGGTTAGGAAAATCAACCTGATCCCAGGGTCAGCACTCAGAGTGATGTTAGAGTTCATCATCCTGCACCTCCCTGCAGCCCCTTCCCTGTTTGGGGTGTCTCTTTCTGCTTTCTCCATCCCTGAACTCTGGAAGGAGAAGGAGGGAAAGGATAGCAGAGAGCAAGATAGAATCCTCACCAAGAATTAGCATCTGTTCCTCCTGCTCTTCCCTGTCAGGCCGAGTCTCACGTTCCCTCCTACATTTCCAGTTTCACAGAGGTAATCTACGAGCTTTGGGTGAGCTTTCTTTTGAGTGATGAGGACCCAAGAGGCTAGGTCCTTTTCCAAGTCCTGGATTTGGCTAAGGGGAGACTCAAACAAAATGGTAATATCAACAAGTTTCCCTTCAGATCCTACAACAACTCTCCTCTCTCCTACCTGCAGTCTTCCCTTCATGACATCCGGGTAGCCAATACCTTGGTCTGCACACTCTTGTCTCCCTTCCCTCCTATCTCTGCAGTATGAGAGAGTTAGTACAAAATATGGTTAAATGAATTTACACCACTGGATTGTAAACTAGGCATTCATTGCCATGTTCCCAATATCTAGAACAGCGTCTGTTACATGGTAACCACTCCGTATATGTTTGCTGAGTAGAAGACTGCAAAATTGCATAATACCAAAGGATCTATCACCTCCCCTGGGGATGTTTGCACGGAGGAAAAACAATAACTACCACTAGTTAATATAACTACCACCATTTAACTGCAGTTTCTAAGTCCCTTTTACATGCTCAAAGGACAGGATCTCTGCATTTCCAACAGCTCAGTGGTCTCACATTTTACGTGTTCTTATACTGAAGGAACCTCAAAAATGACACCACTTTGAGAAACTCCTTCCCTACTTACAAAGGAGCCTATTCCTGCAAATCTAATCACTCTCCTCTTGAGCAAATGGGACTTTTTGCTCTTTCCTCACATTCCCACTGAGGTTCCTTCATGAAAAAGTAATTAAGCCTGTTTTTTTTTTTTAATAGACTGTTCTGGAATGTTTGAGGAAAACCTCGGGCTTTACACAGCCACTCCCTGTCTGGAAAGTCTTGGGTCAGCTTCTTGCAGTTGTTTTCCTTCTATTTTTCCTTTTGGTATGTCCCTTCTGAGTATGTTGTCCTGTTTCCTGAGGCAGGACCCTGTCTGCAAGCAAGGTCAGGAGGAGTCAATGGCACCTCTGGAGCTGGCTTTCTGGCAGCCAGTCACCCAGCAGGCCTGGCCTCACCCATTACTCATTGTTGACTCCTACGTACAAAGGAATAGGTTAGCAATGACAATAAGTCTCCCCTCCATCAGACCATTCTCGGGCCAAGACAGGGAAGCCAGGCAATGACTCACATCATGGCAGAAGACAGCCCAGTCACCTGGGCTGCAGGAAAATGGCATGAAACAAGGAGCCAGCAGAGGAAGCATTCTCTCTCCCTACCTCACCCCACCCCACCCCAACACCTTTCCACCTGCACTCTCCATCCCTACCCCGGTCTGCCGTATAGCCCACCTCCTGCCATGCCCTCTCTCCCTGAAGCCAGCTCCCCTTCACCATATGCTCCAGCCACATGGGAGACGAATCTTTAGCTATATGTAACTCGCTTCTCACTCCTCTGTGCTTTGGTATGTCATTCCCTCTGCCTCTCATGCTCTTCCCTCAAGACTATATTAGTTTGGTCTTTCTTGTTTCAAAGCCCAAATCAAATGGGTTTTTTTTTTCTCCTTTGAAATTTTCCCAGCTCTTCTTTGTGACCAGAAGCCCTCTGGGCAAATTCACACTCTGTAAGGCAATTGTTATGTTGCATCACAGTTGTTCTTGTGTATCTCAATATCCAGTAGAGTTGGGCTGCTGGAGGGGAGGGACTGACCCTCATTCATCCTTGGAGCCCCTTTACCCAACCAGGGGCTGGCATATGACAGACTCACTAAATATCCATGAGCCAATTGTTGAAGGAAGCAGAACACTCTGCAAAAGACATATGGCCCCAGCTCAATAGGTGGATGTATGCATGCAGATGATTTGAGTCCAAAGTCTATAATTTAGAGGTTTTCCATCCTCAGAGGCCTTCCAAAATGGATCCACTCTTCCAAACACAGTTGTTGTCTAGAGGGTATGCCATTAGCAGAGCGACAGATTTCCTCAGCCACCATGCCTGTGCTGTGTCAATAAGAATTTATAAAGTATCTACTCAGTACTCAGTTTTACAATAAATGAAGTGGAGGATTCTAAAAATGTAGAGGAGGTCATCTCTACTCCTATGGTCCTAAAGCCGAATCCCAAAGGCAACGTGGCTGAAGTGAAGACTTATACATCAACATTGGCCTACTGGAGGTTGCTTAGGGGGATCATTAACATTCTTCAATGAAAAAACTTCTAATTTCCCTGGATCTTTTTATATAAAAAGTTAGTCATGTTAGAGACAGCTTGACTGAAAATCAGTGCTTGCAGTTAAGATCACCTGCTCTTGAATTTCAGATTGGGGTGTTGAATCATGGGGCAAGGTAGACTCGTGCTGGAAACTGGTTTTGGCAGCGTGGAAAGGGTTTAAAGTTCCTGCATGTACTCAGGAATCTTAGGAGCTTTTTGTTGATTCCAACCTGCAGTTTAACTGGCTAAGCTCTTGTCTCTTCCTTCCACCCTCTGGCCTGCTGTAATTTAATTTAGGCCAATCTGCCATCCAGCAGAGGCATCCCCTCCCCAGCATCACTGCCAGGTGAGAACCATCCAGGACCAAACATGACCAGGAATAAGAAACTCAAGACTGTTTATGCCACTGCTGGAAATCCCAGAGGCTGGACAATTCTGTCTTTATTTTCAGCTAAAATGTAATTTGACATGAAGTGAAGTGATGGAAAATGTATTTATTGTGATATTTTTGTCCTTAAAGGTAATTTTGTTTTAGGCTGCACTGAAAGATTCTAGGACTTTAGAAAAGGGGAAGGTCCATGACCCTCCCAAAATTACATACAAAATCACATAAGCCTGTACATGTGTGCTCTTAAAACTTTTATTTTCTGGGAATTGGGGTTAGAGCTTCTGTGGGATTCTGGAAGTCCAAGCATCCCATGCAGTTCTGTATCATCCCCGAAGTGCTGTGTCAAGGTAGGATGTCACCCTTACAAGGAATACAGACAGGATCTTGTTCAGACCTTGCTCAGAGAGGCACACTCACACCCCTGCCTGGTCAGCTCGTCACAGTGTGCCAGGGCTTTGTCTTTAGCCTAGAATAAGTGCCCTTTCCCAAGCAGAGCACAGTGAATACGAAGTCTGCCTCAAGGCCAGCCATGCGGAAACATGATGCCCTCAGGCACTTCTTTCAGATGTGCCTTCAGTTCTCAGATGTGTCAGCCTGTCTGCGCCTCTGCTTCTCTACACCAGCACCGCCCAGCTATGGAAGAGGCACGAGTGATAACGGTCCTGTTTGTAGCATCGGAGTGTGTCACAAGGGCTTTCAGACAAAGGGGTACAGAGGCTCACACATTCCTCACTCGTCATCTGCATATCTGTCAGGAAAAGGAAGTGACTGGGGTAACATCATTCAGAGAGTGTCTGTACTAGTCCTCATGACATTACCTCAAACACACACACAAATGGACACTCGTCTCTCTTGTTTTTAGTAGCATGCTCTTCCTAGGTCTTATATTACACCTGTGTTGGTTTACTTTAAAATGTTTTGGCATCATCTGCATCCTGAGAGTAGTGAGGAGGCCTTCGAAGAGTCCTATTCAGCCGTGGACATTCCAAAGGTGGGTAGTTAGCAATGTGAAATACCCTCATTAGGGATCAATGCTGCAGAAGAGGTTCCTTAACACTTCAAATACTATTACTGATATATCCACCACAAAAGGTGTGTTCATTAGCATAAAGGATGTGAGAGGTAAATTTATCATTGGTGATACTTAAGCCCTGCAAATTGGCAACGCCAGGTCTCAAATAAAATAAAAAGTAAACTAAAGTCTATACATATGAACATAGTCAAGTTTTTCCTCTCCTGTGCAAGAATCTTCACGGGTTTTCACAGCTATGGAGTTAAATCTAAAATACTTAATTTAGCAATTCTGCATCACTTTGCTGTGGTCACTCATGTACATCCTCCACTCCCACTTCCACTCATCTGGTTTTGTGACAGGTACACAGTCCCACCAGCGTGGCTCAAACAGGTCTGGCTATTTCCCTTCCTACAACCTTATATACTCTGTTCTTGGCTGAAAACTCTCCTAGGTAGAGATCTGCTACTCACTGTGTGAACTCGTATCAGGCACTTCCCATTTCTAAGCCTCCATTAAAATGAGGGAAACATCACTCTCCGCTATAATGAGGGATTAATACAATTATATCTGTAAGAGATTTTAGCTTAGTTTCTGACATATGGAAAATGTAATCATTGTTTTTATTATTAGTCACCTCGCTAACTCCAACTTGATCATCCAAGTTCATCTCAAGTGTCCTCTTTTCCAGGGAGTTTTCTGGTCACTGTGCTACCCCCAGACCAGGATAACATTTCCCTGCTCTAGGCTCTCAGGAAGTCTGGCCAACCATACGGAAGTACATACTCTGCACTAAATTTCTTTTTATGTGTTTATCTCCACTTAAATTAGCTCCTTCAGGGCAGAAACTATGCCTTTTATTTCAATGTCCCCAGTGCCTAGCGCATAATGGACACTTAATAAATATTTAATAAATGAATGAACAAGTGCAAGAACTAAGGAGGGACTTGTGGCTCCATGAAGAGACATCTGGAAGGGGTCCTTGAGAATTACCATCTAATAGGCAAATGGCAGTCATGTGCAAGAGAAATTAAGTTTGGAAATTACAGACAAGATTCAGCTCGATATATAGAAGCACTAATGTGACTATTCAAAAATGGCACGTATTGCCTTGGTGGTATTTCTTTCTCTGAAGTTATTTCAGCAGACGTTAGCAACATGGTAAATTAGATTCACTCTCGGGATAAAAGATTTACCTAGTAGGTTCCATCTAACATTCTGTGACACTCTGCCAGTTCCATCTGAGAAGTAAAGCTTTATGAAACATTCTCAAGTGAATATTTAGTTATTAGTGCATGTTGTTTCTATATCATAATATTCTTCACTCTTCTCCTAAGTACAGTTTTGAGTTTTTAAATAATCTGTATCCCTTTTTGATGAATTATATTACTAATGCATGCACTTATCTTTTTTAATTGTTAATGAAAATAAGCTTTATTAGATTAAGTAATAAATACATACAAAGATACAAACAGTGTTAATCATTTTCTTCCAGAAGCTTGGATCAACTTACAGGAAAGGCAGAACTGAAATCTACCTACAGTCTTAAGAAAAATTTCAGGGATCCTTGTTTGGTGAAATTTGGTAAGTTGTTCTTTCTTCTGCATGTATAACTTGTGCATTTTAAAAACTGACTTCAAAGCACTAATAGTCATGTGAACGCTTAAGCAATAAAGGAGTTACATTAAGCAGAATCTATTCTGTGCGGCCCAAGGGAATGACCGCTAGTAAAGCGTCCTGCAGTCAGCATAGACTAGAAGCAGAACCCTTACAGTTGTATTAGCTTATGGGAGAAACAAAGGACAAAACACAGAACAATGTGAGTAACAAATGTATTCAAGAGAGAAACACTGGTATCTGGGAGGCAAACTACAGTTTGCTGTGAGATAGGTAACTCTGAGGTGCATCTTTTAAATCGATGCTTAAGAAAAAAATAAAACACATGGGTAGTTCCTAACTAACATGCAAACCCTAATCTACTGCAAAATCTCTTCTCCATCTTTGCAAATAACAATCTTTATAAATAATGTTTGTCAATTTTTAACATTATATTTTTAATCTTTACTGAATCATAGAATTTAAATTTGATAAGTTCTGCACCCATACTGGTTAGCTCCAGTGATTATAATCAGCATTTACTGTCACCCCCTGCCTTTAAAATGACACACATACACACTCCTGTACAGGCTCCCATACACGCTCAGACACACACTCACCCACAGCAAATAAACACTCCAAGGGCAGCTTATTTTAAAGATAGGCAGTCTGTTTTCTAGCAATGGATACAATTACCAAGCAAATTAATGTAGGTTCTCCAGAACCACTTGAAAGATAAAAAAGAACAAGAAATATCAAATGCTTTCCTGAGAGAGAAGAGCACCACAACAGGAGGAGCCCTGAACTTGGCCTCTGCACATTGAGGCTAGCGTCCTGGCCCCACCAGTTTGGGCCCTGGGAAGCGAGGCCTGTCATTCTTCTCCCCAAACCTCCTCTTCTCGCTGCCAGTTGGATAGACTTCACCTTGCCCTCATCACGGGACTAAGTGAGCCAGTGTGATACGAATTGGTAAGCTTGAAAGTGTTGAAAGGATGAAGTATTTTTCTTTAATGCGTCAAATAGAAAACACTAGGAGTGCCTGCTGTAGGCTGGGCCCAGGTTAGGTACCTCCTGTATCCTGACATCAGTTATTTCTTGTAGGAAACTTGGAAAGCAAATAAAACTCCACTTTTACAAATTAAAAAAAAATCACTCAAATATCCACAGCAGGTGATTTATTCTTTGCTACGACTGAATCCCAGCTGGGTCTTACCCAGGAGCCATTGCTTCACAACCCCATCCCTTACGTAACAGCACAGGTACTCAGTGGCTGAATTTACCCTAAGCAGTAATGAGCAAAGGATTTGCGTGGCTTTTTGTACTAAAGGAAAAAAAAATACTATCCTGCTTTTGGATTAAATCTTGATATGCTCTTGCCCACAAAATGCAGGGTTGTTCTGGCCACCGCTGCTGACAATGTTTATAATGCAGGGGGAAAGGACCACAGGGGATGATCAAAATGTCAAAGGGGGTGGGGGCTGGAGACAGAGATTATTCCACTGGCCACTATTTGTTGGACTCTGTGTCAAGTGCTATTAATGCAAAACATGTGCATGTTCAAAAGACTACTGGGAGCTACCTAATTCTGTTACTGCCAGCGCCAGCTGTAAAAGAGGACATCTAGGTGCAGAGAGGCCAAGACATTTGCACACTGGTGGAGAGCTGCGGTGTGGCCAATCTGGAGACACTTGGACATGGGCATCCTGATTCCAGATACTCTATATGTCACCAAGGGGCCATATCCCCTCACAGGGGTCTTTGGGTCCTGGAGCAGCCATCACAAAGTGCCACAAACTGCGTGGCTTCCAACCACAAAAATTTATTCTCTTGCAATTCTGGAGTCTGGGAGTCTAAAATAAGGGTGTCACCAGGGCCATGTTTCCTCTGAAACCTGTAGGGGAGGATCCCCCCTCATCTCTTCCTAGATTCTGGTGGTTGGCCGCAATCCTTGGGTACCCTGGCTTGCAGCCCAATCCCTGCCAACACTGCCCTTGTCTTTACACCACCACTTTCTTATAAGGACACTAGTCATATCGGGTTATGAACTACCCTAACCCACCCTACACCAGTAATCTTAACTAATTACACCAACAATGAATCTATTTCCAAACAAGGCCACATTCTGAGGTACAGGGGGTTAGGCTTCAACATATCATTTTTTGGAGGACACAATTCAGCCCATAACAACAGGTTATACTTGCTAGTTACTGATGCTTCTCAGACCCACAGAGCTGACACAGGCTGGGAAAAAACAAACAACAAATACATATGTATATAATTTGAAATATATATATATATTTCAATTTAGAAATTTAGATCAACTTTCTGGATGAATTGTTTTGAGTAGAGGCAAACTGAGATATATAGTGTTTCATTCTCATTCAGTATTGAACAGAAAATAACAAATTAATATCCACTTAAAAGTCCCTAAAAATGAGCGTGGTATGCAGAGGGCCCTTCCTAATTCTTTATCGTCCTTCTCCGTTGACTTGCCTCTCTCTCTCTCTCCGGGGCTATCATCTCTTTCAGTGGGAGAATTACTCCTCCTTGGTTTTGTGTATCAACACTGAGCTCAGTGCCTGGTGTGTGCTGGGCTCCCAGGAAACACAGAATGTAGAAAAGCCTGAATATAAGCATGGATGCTGATGCTCTTAAAAAGAAATTTTAAAAAATTGAAAGACACTGCCACACAAATTCTCCCCCCATTGCAATGTCCCAGCTGCAAACATGCTCTGCAGGAATGGGACATTTTTTCTAATCCATCAGAGACCCCTAAATATTTGCTCCCTAACTTGGCGGTCCAGGCTGGCTCATACACTTCTAACAGCTGCTTTATCCTTGACGTCACTAGGCTCAGCAGATAAAAGTGGATAATCATATGGTAAAATTGGCCTGGGTACCAGTTGTGACACTTCATTCTGGATATTGACTGATTGGTGTTCATTTCCACAGGAGCAGTTAGATCTGCGGTTCACCCGGGGAGTCTGCTGAACTGTCCTCTGAAATCTGACGGTGTAACTAGGCAGTACAGTTGGCACATGCCCCAGGATTTAGAACCTACTTTAAAATGATGCTGTCAGAATAGGGACCCTGGCTATTGCCATCAGGGCCTCAGAGCAGACACCCAGAAGGTGACTGTCACCTGTGTCTCAGCAGGACTCATGGCTTTAGGAGATGTTCTTATCTCCTTCTCCAGAACTATGCATAACAGGTGTATTGGTTTTCATCTTATTTAATAAACACCAGATAACACTTCCTATGTGCTTGGTGGGCACTTTTCTAAGCGTTTCTTTTGCTGAGTGAGCAAACCTTACTGAATCTGCCCTTTGCCTGCTGGAAGTGACAGAGATCTAAATTATCCCTTGGCCCCAATTTAACTTTGTTTTGCCATAATAATCAAACATGTACAGATACAGCTGTTTCACCGCAAGAGGTGAAACCTTGTCCCCACTCCAGTCTGTCGATCCAGTTACTATGGCTTATGGGACAAACCTCCCCACACCTCACAGTTCCGTTTTGCTTATGAATCTACAACGTGGGTAGGGCTCTGCAGGTACAGCTTGGCTCTGCTCCATGTGGCCTCAGCTGGGGACATTCATGTGCTCACTCACCACCTGGGGGGGATGCTGACTTTGGTCAACTCTCTAGCTGGAACTCAGGCTGGAACACCTCCCTGTGGCCTCACTGCACAGTCTTGGCCTCCTCACAACATGGCTCAGGTTCCCAGGGTGACAGTCACCTGGAAGTGCTTTGCCTTTTTAACCTAGCCTCAGCCAGCAGGAAGCGTGGCTGCCACAGATTTCATTCGTTGAGGCCATTGCAGAGGCCTGCTAATTTCTGTGGGAGAGAAAACCAACTCCAGCTCTACATAGGCCACCTCAAGGTTCTGGAAGCATATGAGACCAGAAGCATCTCCTTACTCCTTTCAGGGAAATGAGATCATCCCTCATCTGTAGGTCAAGGCAATGCACCATGTGCTTTTGCCTCCAGTCACATTCAGACACAAGCCAAACATTTCTTTTGGTGATTTGATTTTTACTTACAGTTCTTCTTCAGCATGGACAAAAGTTTTTTTCTTATGTTAATCAACCTTTGCTGTTACCTTCCTCCAAAAATCTAATGTATATGAATGAAAACTTTCTGACCTTCAGCTTCTCTCCCCCTTTTCTTCATCTTCCTTCCCCAAAATCCAAGATACTGCCTCAGATTTTTAAGGCAAGGAAGTGTAGTGGTTATATAATTTAGCAGTGTTACTTACAAACAGAAAACCGAGGCCCTGAGAGAAGACACACAGGTAGTGGGGGGGAAAGAACTCAGAGTTCACATTTCTCAACATTTACATTGGTGCTTATCTGAAAACACCCCGAATCACCCACTTCCTCATTGCAAACTGTTGATGGCCCTGATATACCTAAATCTCCTCAAGTCCATCTATCTATCCATCCTTCCATCTATGTGCTATCTGTCTCTCTGTCATCTAGGTGTCAGCTACTAATCTATCTCAACCGGTAGTTACATGGTAGTTGTTAGCACTGAGCATGCGTCCATGTGTTGGGAAGCAGTATTTCTTTGTTGATCCAGAAATCACCACTTTTTAAATACTTTAAAAAACTACCTACAGTGTACACACACATACACACACACACACACACCCTCTATATTGTCAGGTAGGAATGAGTTGTTTCCCAAGACACATCATCCTGTAACACTGAACACCACCAGACGCCATATTCAGGTTTCAATGCTGTGACTTCCCATGTTGCAGTCATATTACTCCATTCCCTGCAGGGTCTCACCGCCTCCACTGACCTGTGCAGGGATTCCGTGGGGGGTTGGCGGTGGGGCAGGTTACAGCATTCCTAAGTAGACACATTTCATCTCTGAGGAAGCAGAAACAAATGGTCATCTCATCTCCTGGTCCCGCCCTCCCTTGCAGCCCCATAGGAAATGCACAGTGACTTTAACTTTAGTTGCAAGGCTTTTATTTCTGAAGAGTTACCACAGACACTTGTCTGGCCAGTTGAATGGAGCCTGCAATGTGCTGGAATAGAGTGAGTGAAAAATCATTTTCTGGCTTAGGGACAACGTTGTGGCTGAGCTTCTGCACAGAGCCACTGCACACACCCTGACCCCTGCTTCCCAGCACAGTCCACACTTGCAAATTAAAAGGGCAGTGTGATAGGTGCCTCTCACATACAAAATTGCTTCCTCTGCAGCAAAGTCTCAGTTTGGGGCTTATGCTAAGGCCTAGTTCCAGGAAGGGCCAACAGGATTCTTCTCAACATGACTAGAATGTGCTTAGATTTTGGCAGGAAATTTAGGTTTAGTCCCACAGTGCTTCATCCTGGTTTCAGGTCTCATGGCTAAAGAGTAAATAAACACCTACTGTCCTCAGCTGTTTGCATTTCTGTAACTCAGAGCCACATGGAGTCCATCCACACTTGTCCAAGTCTCATTTTCTTGAAATTTAAAAATCATTTTGTTTTAGAATCTATATAAATATCATCTTGCTTTGGTGACCTGAGAGGACAGAACGTAAGGGAACTCTTTGGACATCTTCTATGTCAAGGAACCCAGATGTCAAGGGACCAAAAGGCCTGTGTTAAAACCCTCTCCTTCCCAAGAGGCAGTTTCATGCCATAGATCCTAGGGCACCCTGACCACACATCCTGGGAGGCCTCTGTGGATGTTGGTGTCTTCCAAACTGAGGCACACATTGCTTTCTCCTCAGACTGCAAAAGCTCAGTCTTGAGCAAGATGTCTTGGAAGGCTGAGCAACAGAAGGCCAATGACACTGGGGACAAGGAAGTCTCGGAGAGAAAGAGCTGAAGAGAGAGGAAATGGATAAAGCCGGGTCATACAAGTCCTAGAATAATGTGCTTCCAGAAATAGAGAAGGTCAGCTTGCTATTCTGCAAGGAAAAAAAAAATGCTTTTCCTCATGAGGAAATATCTCTAGAAACATCTAAAAATGCTAAGTGAAAGCATACATGTTTTTCCAACTGGTTGGACCAAAGTCCTTAGAAAGACTCGCTTATGTTTTTCCTTGACTGAAATTAATGTACAAGCTGCAAGCTCAGATACATCTTCATGTACCTCATGGAGTCCCCACAGTCTCCAGAACAATGCATTAAGATACCACTGTGTTTTCATGTTCCTCTCTGTCTCTAAAATGTAATCTAAGCCTGGGGGTTCAGCTCTGGGCTCCTGCAAGGATCACATCAGAGTTGAAAAGTGGGTCTCCCTTGTTCTGTTGTGTCTCTTCAACTGCTTGTCCCCCAAGACTGGCTTTCTGGAGACAGATCCTGCTTAGACAAAGGGGTCCTTAGAGAGCCATCAATTATGGCTCTGGTTAACTTCACGGGAGAGATGGTGAATGACATCCTCCAGACATAGACCAAAACACCAAGCCTTGCAGCCAGCAAAGAAGCTACCCCCTGGAAGGAACATCTGAATAATTACCCACGCTCTTTTTGGCCCCTGAAGGTCAGTGTGAGGTCCCTCGACATATTTCCAGAGCTGAGCAGGGTCGTTTCATCCAGCTTCGATTTCTCCTGCTGTACCTGAAGGCAGAGCATCTGAGCTGTTATATCATTGGTTCTCATGCAACGATGCATGAGCAAAAATGAACAGGTGGAACCCTTGCTTGGGTGTTTGCAATTACCTGGTTTTAGGAGTCTCTGAAAATTGCAAAGATCTCTGGAAGGCTGGACTCTGTGTGTGTTTTTTCCATGTTTGCTATGCTTTTCACTCAAGAGCACCTGAGTTCATTGAGGCCCAGGGATCCACACGGAGATGTAGATCTTATTCATGCTGATTCATGAACAAATGACCTGGTGGCCGGGGATGCTCATCCTAAACTGCACAAAGAAAGCAGCAGTTTGCACGTGGCATTCACGTGGTGGTTAACTAAATAATGCTTTGAAAAGCACTTGGCACAAGGCACATGTGCTCTACTTTTTCTGTGCCCAACAGTTCTCATTGTATTGTATTTTAGACTGATAATAACTACCTGCAAATGGTTGATCTAACATAGAAAGAGGAGTCCTCTGATTTGTGAGGATTTGGCATTGGGGAACAATGCAAGAAAGGACCTGCTGAAGGGCTTGGTCCCGTCCAGCTTTTCACAGAGGAGGGAACCAGAGTTGTCTCATGTAACTCAAGCACTTAGCCATCCCACAGGCTCTGGAACACCCCGAGGGGCTGTCTTCATTGTCTACACGAATGTCTCTGAGTCAGTACTTAGAAATCTCTTTCTACCAAAAATACATATATACATCTTTTAAATATTTAAATGCATTTATCTATTATGTATATGTATCTAAATTATATTTAAAATACAATAAAATTGGAATTATTAGGCACAGACAAAAGTAAAAAATAGCTTATTTTATGCTAAATATATATGCTCTACCATTAATAGGTATGAACATATATGCTTTTCTTTGCACTGTATTACCAATTCATCTTTCCTTCTCTGAGGAATTCTGATGCAGAAATGTTGAAAGAAAATATATTGCAAGCAGATTATTTTGACAAACATCTAGAGAAAGTATCTGTGCATTTAATAAACATAGGGTATGGAGAACACAGTCCTTACAAACAGTAGCTACCAGTGCTTCAATTTTCACAGAGAAAACAGTATTCTAAAAGCATGACATTTACTGATTTTCCAAATCCTAATCCATGGTTAGATGGGAGGCTCTCTCTTAGGAAATATGCAAATAACAAGGAAAGGAAATATCACGCTGCAGATTCCTGACTAATAAAAGCATAAATGATATCGTTTCACTTAAAAAAATGTTAGAGAGAATCCTAGTAACTAGAAACCATGAAAGCATTCTCCCTTTATTTACTCATTTATGCACTTGCTTTACTAACTGAGATCCATCCCCCACTGTGCCCCAGACCCCTGTAATCTGGATTCGATCCACACAACTGTGGCTGGAACTTTATACCCACACCCCGCCCCCATGGAGGATGGAGAGTTTTGACCCACCCCAGGGGCACACCAGTAATTAAGTGGAGGTGGTGCTTGTGTTGGGAGAATAAAGACTCCTGGCCTTCAGGGGAGGGAGTTTCAAATCATAGTCAACAACTGTCCCCCCACTGGTCCTGAAAGGGAAATGTGGCCATAAGCTTCTCCAAATGGCAGCAGCCATGGCGGCCTCTCTGATTTTTAATAACTATGTTTAGCTGGGTTTTCCCTGTTTGTGTCTGGACTGCTGGGTTCAGTCACCCTTGCCAGCATAATGTAGGTGTGGTGCTATGCAGTACGCTTGGGCAGGGCCTCTTCCTTTACTCCTTGACTGAGGTGAGGGAGCCCAGGAGGACAGTGGGGTTTTGTGGGGTTGAAGGCCTTGGGAGAAGACAGGTCTGTCCCCTGAGCGCCTGACTGATTCTCAGTGTTGTAACCCAGGGTGAAGCTGGCTTTGTACAGCAAACTGTGGGGCTAGGCTCCTTCCAACTGCTTGTCCACAAATGACTGGGCAAGGCCTAACTCTAGGACTTACTAAAGGTGCTTAAAAGTCCCAAGAAAATACATTTGCCAAACAAGGAAGCATGTAGAGAGAGATGTGGAAAAATTTCAGAGGCTATCCAGATACTGAGTCCTGTAGAAGGTGCTTCTCACACTGGACCACGCTGCATCCCGTCCTCCATACAAGGTCCCTCTGAAGGCAACCCAGACAACTTCCAGGGTCGACTATACAACGGTGTCCAACCACTGCTCCATGGAGAGTCAGGATTTGGGAAAACAAAATCTTCTATTTTCAGTAGAAGGTTGTAATACGTAAATTTGCCAGTTTCTTTAAAAAAATTAAAAACATGTAATGAATGCAGATTATCATCCTGAATTTGTCTGTCTCATTGGGAGAGTTATGCAAATCAAGAGCAGCATATGTCTCCAAGATAGTAAAAAAATAAAATAAATAAAATAATAATGTAAAAACAGATGAATAATGTGCATGTATTACAAGGGCCTAGGGCTGTGAAATTTCTTCTTTATTAAAAAATGTTGATATAAGGACAATATCTAAAATAAATACTTTCATGGAATAAACTAAGAATTTAATTGGCAGGGTACATGCATACATATATAATAAGCACATGAATGTAATCATATACATATATCATCTTCAAATATATGCACACAAATGCATTCACATTTTACTTAGCAACGTAGTTACGTTTGTGAAGTAAACAGATTGTTCCAGCCAAGTTATTACTTCACTACAACCTGGTATAATGTTAAAATTCATTCCTTCATTTCCTTCCTTCTTTCCTTCCTTCCTCCCATCCTCCCTCCCTCCCTTCCTTCTATCTCTCCCCCTCCCCCATCTCTCTCCCCTCCTCTTTCCCCATCTCTCTGTCTCTGCTTTCTCCTCCCTCTCTCTCTCTTCCCCCACCCTCACCCTCTCTCAGAACTCTGACTCTGCCCCACATTTCCTCTGTCTACATTCTGGGTTTAAACCCACAGCAGACACCAGCTGAACCTGCTGATACCCATTGTGAATTTGCTAGCACACGAATCCATTTGTCATTTTGCATGACATGGCTGCAGAGCCCAAGTCCAATGTCCTCCTCTGTGGCTGAAGGATGGGTCTGTGTGGTATCAGCGTGATCGCCAAGGCCCACCCTCATGGGCACAGGCAATTATTTTCAAAAAGGAGATTTTCTACACCGGGTAGATACTCCAAGACAATGCATGATGCCTGGATCCCGAGCCACGCTCCTCCCATAGCCTCCCAGGGTCTCTCGGAAACACAGATCCTCACTGCAGTCTAGGGAGCTCAAGGGGGAGACTTTAAAAACTGGATGACTAAGTGGAAATCATAAATTCGATCTCAAATAAGAGAGGACTGCAGATCAGAATTGAGCGGCGCTAGGATTAGAGATAAAAGCCAGAGAAGGAGCCAGCAGACATCAGAGAAATTTCAGGAGCCAAGTCAAAAAACAAAGTGAGACAGCTTGGATCAGGCGCTCTCAGTCTGGGTCTGGAAAGCAGGTGTGAGCTGCAGTCACAGGGGCCCAGGCTGCAGGGCTGAGTTGGACCCAACGTTGGAAAAGAAGACCAAATTAGGACTTGAGTTGGCCATTCAATAGTGATTTTGATAAGGGGACTCAAGAGTTAGAAAATTTTAGCTTAAGGTAGAAAGTTATAAGTCTAGCAAGTAACGTATATGTTAAAGCTTTTTTAAAAAAATTTTTATTGTTATTCAATTACAGTTGTATGCCTTTTCTCCCCATCCCTCCACCCCACCCCAGCTGAACCCACCTCCCTCCCCCACCTCTACCCTCCCCCTTGATTTTGTCCATGTGTCCTTTATAGTAGTTCCTGTAAAAGTGTTAAAGCTTTTGTTTCAGAAACTACAGATAAGGCCTTTCCTGGCTCCTGGGAAAACAGCTGACCTCCTGGGGCACTGCTATAGATTACCACCTGGGACAAGTGGAGGCATGCGGGCCTTTGTGTTCCAGGGAGAGACAGACGACCGACCACCAGCCCCTGGGAACAGCTAACTGCCCAGGACAGGAATGTTGCAGCTTCTTTCACCTAATCATCCCTGAATCTCAAAGCCCTCACCAAACCTTTTTTATTCCGTTATAAAAAGTCTGGTCTGGAAAGAGAAGGGAAGATGGTCTGTTAGGGTATGAACCTCCATATTCTCAGATTGCTGGCTATCTAAATAAAGCACCCATAAAGATTCAATCGCTGTCATTGCTAATTGGGTTTGGTAGTGACAGACAGACCAAACGCCAATGTCTTTTCCAGTTTCAATTCTCCCCTAAGACAAAACACAGGGAGAGAAATCTAATTTGTATATCACTCTATTAAACTAGAGTGACATCTTAAACACATTGTACAATGCTACAAAGGACCACACTGGGCTGGGTGGGCTTCCAAAAAACTGGCCATAGAGCTGCTTCCTGCTGTCTTTGTGATCTGGGGAAAGAGCTTCTTAAAAACAAAACAAAACAAAACCCCCAAAAAACCACCTACCAAGTTTTGTTTTTTTTTAATCTGGGAAACATGGAGTTCGTACCAAGCTACCTCCAGGGTCCCCTCTGAGACTTAGGTGCTACTACTCAAGAAGTGTTTATAAAATTCTCTAGTTTTGCATTGCTTTGACCTACCCTGCTCTGAGAAAGAACTTTAGAAAGAAAAAAGGAATTCAGGTGAACACAATGGGAAAGGCTGCTGGGAGAGATACATCGAATGCTAGGAAGCTCTCAGTCCTTCCTCTACATGAAATCAGGGGAGAATTTTTTGCTTTTATGCAAAGCTAAACAATCCCTCTGGATGTACAGTAAATCAGGCCCATCATTGTGCAGCCCTTGACGCACACGGTGAGGAAATTGTTTGATTTATTGACTAGATATACTTCAAGCATTGTGCTGGTCCAAGAGCAATTGGACACATGAAGAAAATACCAACCCAGCACTTAGACAACACGCTGCAAAGGAGAAATTCACACCTGTGGTGACTGGATGCAGAAAGTGAGGAAACCATTGCTGTGAACCACACAGGGGTTTTTGGGTAAGTAAACCAAAAATTCATTTTGATCAACCATCCCTGACTGTAATTTCATTAACTCAAAAGCTGACACTTCTGCCCGAGAGAAACTTCTTGGCAACTCTCTTCAGTCCTTCTCCAAGGGCCCATGACACGGGGCTTGGCTAAGATCAGAAATGAAGTTGACTTGGGTGAGCTTTCATAGATGCTTCATGAAACCGCACAGTGTCTAATACTCCGGCAGCCGTAATCATCCCTATTGCACACGAGGTGTAGAGAGGTCAAACATGTCTTGTCCAAGATGACCTGGTTCATGGGGTGGTGACTGTGCACCAAAGGTGCGATTTCCACACTAGAAATCCATTGTAATGACAGTGGTCAGCAATGACAATAACATCTCTTTCTTTAAAAAAGAAACGTTAAATGAGAGTACGATTCACTTGAAGCACAGTTTGTACAGTTCTTATACTTTATCTCCTTTGATTATGACTACAACGCTTTTGTGGATGACATGAACACATTTTATAGGACGACAATGGCCAAGAGAGTATTAGCAACTGGCACGTGGCAGAATAGTTCATGGCTGGACCGAAACTTAAGTCACTGCCTCCAGACACCCCATCCAGCCATTTTTCCTAGCACCTACACTGTCTACCATATCAGCAGGAAATGAGATTTCAATATTGCATAGTCATAACTATATTTCTGGGGAAATTTAAATATATTATACTTTGTTTTGAGCAATATAGAGTAGAATAAAGATGATTAAATTAAAAAGCTGTGCAGCCTCATTCAGAATGGAAGAAACCATGTATTTATGGAGATACGCAGTTAGGAGTGTCACACCTAATCCACTATGAATGCTCCTCTGTGCTAGTGGGCTTTTCCAGTGTTGCATAGGGAAATCACCCCCAACATCACACTCAGCGAGCTGATCAGTCAGGCGCAGAGCCACCCCCTGCAGAGTGCTTGGTGCACCTGGCCTGAGGAGGTCACCCTCCTGACTTGACTGAGGCCTCAAATCTGGAGCTGCTTTCTGTGTTCTCTGTCCAGTGTTTGGGTACAAGAGCAGCCTGTTGCTCTTAATGGGCAGTGACAGGGTCTTACACCCTCCCCTGAGATATCTGCTAAGCCAGGTGATGGTCACCCAGCAGCAGACCCTCTCAGAGGTAGGCCATTTCCATGTAATACAATACCCAACAGAAGTTCAATGGCACATGTGTGGTTTGCTTATAGAGGGCCACAGTGGTGAGATATCCTCCTAAGTGCTTCTCTAATTCTTACAATGACCATACACAACTGATATAATTAATTACAAATGAGGGGACTGAGGCTAATTCATGGGTAAGAATGAGCTCTGCCTGGTTTCAAAGTTGGTATTTCCCTTAATAAATTAGATTGTCTTGCTGTAAACATTGCAAGTTTCTTTTTATGAAAACACTTGCAAGTGTCTGCTTATTCTCACTTTTCATAAAAATATTAAACATATTTATATATGTATTCTTTTTCCTTTTCTTTTTATTCCTGCTTTAGGGAGGCCCTGAAAATCATTTGGTCACAGGAGAAGCAAAATCCAGGACTGTTGAACCTATTGAGGATCTAAAATCTTTCACCTGTATCCAAACAAACACCAATTCCCATGACAACCCTCCCTCTGTATTTGTACTTTGCATTTCCATTATACACATGCACTGACATGCACACACATACACAGACATGCACACACATACCCATATGCATGCCCACAAAGATACACTCATACTTACATGCACACACACATCCACACACACATCCACACACACACGCTCTTTCATTCCAAAATACAAGACTAAAACTTTGTCATAAAAGCTCACGGGCCTCCCCAGCCGGAGATGCTTCTGCCCTCTCTGTGCACCCCTGGCTTGCTGTTGCTCCAGCTGCACCCTACCTGAGTGGCATTCAGTGTTTGCCTGTCTCTTCCTTAGCCGGTGGGTGGTTAGGAGCCTCCTCAGAGCAGTGGCTCACTCAGACACGGGAGCAAGTTGATCTATTTTAGGCATTCTGGCAGGGGGCTCCCACAGGTCCCAGGTTCATTACCTGAATTCCTGTGTGTGCCCTTCACCACAAGGTGCTTACTTGTCATCATTCTTGAGATTCAGCACACTTCTGTGAGAAAAAAAATCAGCGCTAACTCTTTAAAACAAAATTGTAAATAAAATTTCTCTCATTCTGGTTCTTTAAAATAGCTGGTCCAGGAATCTTCAGAAGCCAGATAAAACCATTCTCAAATGATGATTTTGAAAAGAGTACAAGTTACATATCTACTTCCTCTGAGAATATTTAAAAATGGCAGAATACATTATATTTATCAGTTAGACGCTCAATTTATTAAAGTCAGGTTCTGAAGATGCAAAGATGAGTAAGATGACATCAAGAAGGTTAGACAGTAGCACCTTGAACTATGCATTAAAACTGCAGAATTAACCTGAGTGCATATCTGTGCAGACCTTACCAATGCATGTATGCATCATGGCCAACAGATAATTGACAGGCTGGTTGTCATCATTTGCAAATTCCTTCTAACCAAGGCCCTGTTGGAACCCTCACTCGGAGCATGTAAGGGAAGCACTGGTGTCCCGATCCAGTTCACAGGATTTTTCCTTATCATCTGTCTGGTCTTATGTCGGACCTGCCACTGCTGCATTTGGCAAACTTGCATGTAAATGGCCATATAGTAGACAGTTTAGGCTTTGGGGGCCAGGTGATCCCTGTCACCACTACAGAGCTCTGGTGTTTTAGCTTGAAAGCTGCCACAAAGCACAAAGAGCGAGCCTGGTGGCTGGCTGTCCAATCAGACTTTATTTTTTCATTTTTATTTATTTTTTAATAAAATCAGCTTTTTTATATCAAGTAATAAATACATAAAAAGACACAAACAATGTTAGTCATTTTCTCCCAGAAGTTTGGATCAACTTACAGGAAAGGCAGAACTGAAATTTATGTACAGTCTTAGGAAAAATTTCAGGGGTCCTTTTAAGTGAGGTTTGGTAAGTTGTTTTCTTCTATGTTTATAACTTGTGCATTTTTAATATTGACTTCAAAGCACTAATAGTCATAGAAGTGCTTAAGCAAAAAAGGAGTTACCTTAAGCAGAATCTATACTGTATGGCCCACGGGAATGGTTACTAGTAAAGCATCCTGCAGTCAGCATGCACTAGAAACAGAACCCTTACAGTTGTATTAGTTTATGGGAGAAACAAAGAATAAAACACAGAACAAAGTGAGCAATATAAATATATTCAAAAGAGAAACACTGGTATCTGGGAGGCAAACTACGGTTTGCTATGAGATAGGTAACTCTGACGTGCATCTTTTAAATCGATGCTTAAACCAACAAACAAAACCACCCTGGGTAGTTAGTGACTGATACGTAAACCCTGAGCTACTGAAAATTTCTTTCCATTTTAGTGATTGTAGGTTCAGAGCCTAATGAACCACAGGAGGCACACGGGGAGGAGAAACCAAACTATTACCATTTTGAAAACAAGTTTCATCTGAACAGGGAGATAAACTGTAACCTCATGGAAGCAGATGGAAGCCTTCCACGCTGACAGCTGACAAGGCAGCTAGGACCTGGCTTTGGGTTCCTTTCAGTCAAGCACGTCTGAATCACTCCTCTAGCGTGGGTGATGCCTCCTTTTAGTCTCTCCATGGCGCTCTTGCTGCCAGCAGACGTGGGTTGGCTCTCTTTCCCCAGCTCTTCCCTGACGGCCAGCAGCTCAGCCTATTTTCTCTGGGGCACCTGGTTGTTTCTTGTTCCCTGGGTGCAGTAGAGATGGTGGCCTGTAATCACTCAGCAGCTGTGAGGAGGCTGCCGTACAGATGGAAGGCAAGTGGATGCCCCCAGAGGACTTGAGGGAGGCGGCCAAGTCAGGTTTGTGAGACACTCCCGACCCGGCCCCCTCACCCCACCGCCCCAGCGGCCAAGCATCCTTGCATCCTCCTCGTGCGCACCTTTTGTTGTTGACAGCTCAGGCCTCATCGGCGAATATGGCCCTGTATTTATCTTATATGTAGCTAATACTGGACAGTTTTATTGATAAAGTGATATGTTCTTTGAGAGTTTTGCTTGGCTATTGAAAATAATTTACAAATATTTTAAAATTATTTATACTGATCTGTTGGACTTTGAATCCATTTACCAAAAGCACAAGGATGCTGAGGAAGCCATTTTGGCTTGAAAACCAGAATGACCTTTAACCAAAAATGGCTTTAAAACAAAACATCAGGTAAATCTTGAGCCGAACTAGACCTCTACATTTACAGAGTGCCACTGAATCTTCAGAGAATAGTCGAAGTCAAATAAATCCAATGCCCGAGCTACTTTTTCCAATTTGCAGTAGCCAATTAATCATCAAATATTCTCAGTGACAGCTTGTGTACAAACATGCCATTAGGAAATTCCCATGTTGCTTTTGGGCAAGTCTTTCAACTTACGGAGGGACACAGGAGGGGGGCTTTTCACTAAGTAGATATCTTGTGAATGAGTAAAAAATAGATCTCACCCCCTCATCAAGAATGATCTTGTCGTTTTTATTAGTAACACTGGATTAAACATTTAACCATTTTTTTTCCTGAGGCTTTTTTTGAAAAGCAGAGAAACTCATATTACCTTAGGAAAGAACCACATCACTCCAAGTATTTATATCCTATCAGCATTTTTTCTTCACTACCTCATGGATTTTTCTCTGCATCAATTTGGCAAATGCCTAAGATAGGATGAAAGCTATGCCTTAAGACTAAGGTGTCTCTTTTCAGCACCAAGTAGAAAGAAGACCAAACAAAATAAGCAGCTGAAATGTGAACAGATTTGGGAATTAGCCAGTTTGGCTCCCTGTTCTGGTCAGATGGACAGAACATTTGCTATATCTTGACTGCACTTGCGGACCTGTAGATAGGATTTACTAGCATTCATTCCCAAGAATTTTCCTTGGCTTTAACAAAATGTAAGTCTGCTGTTGTTCTTGGTGATGAATTAGACAACTGTTCACACCTTATAGATCACATTAGGAAGACTAAAATTCCTGGCAAAAGCCTATGAATAACTAAGAGACTTCATAGCTACAGACAAAATAACCCATTATAAGGTTTCTGCAGGTATTACATTATTTGAAAATATGTACCATATGCTGCTTGGGATAGACTCACACTAAACTCTGCTAAGTTTCTTCAAAAATACCACGGTGTGTGGTAGTCTAGCCTTGTTTTCTTTCCAGGGTTTGTCTCACTGACCACAGTAAACCAAGGACTGAAAATATTCAGTGGAAAATTTTAGAATTAGCTATTCATAAGTTTTAAATTTTGAGCCATTCTGAGTGACATGATGAAATCTCACTTCCTCCCCACACAGCCCCACCCCACAGGATGTAAATCATCTCTTTGTCCAGTGTATCCGCACTGTAGACATTCCCCGCCCGTTAGTCACTTAGAAGCTGTCTTGGTTATCAGATAGATTGTTGTGCTATCGCCGTGCTTGTGTTCAAGTCACCCTTATTTCACTTAATAATGACCCCAAAGCACAAGAGTAGTGATGCTGGTGATTTGGATATGCCAAAGAGAAGCCAGAAAGTGCTTCCTTTTAGTGAAAAGGTGAAAGTTCTCAACTTAATAAGGAAAGAAAAAAATGTATGCTGAAGTTGCAAAGATCTGCAGTGAGAACAAATTTTGTATCTGTTAAATTGCCTAATGTATCAATTAAACTTTATTTTAAATATATATGTATGTATAGGAAAAACACATACAAGGTTTGGTACTATTTACAGTTTCAGGCATCCACAGGGGGTCTTGGAATATATCCCCTGTGGATAATGGTGGGAGCACTACTGGATTAGGTTGATGAGATAATAACATGCTCAATCTTTTTATAGTGAGATTCCATTTTTATTTTCTTTTCTAATGTGACATGTCAAAAATAGAATGAATGAAAGGACATTGAGCATTTCAACATCTAGATAATAAAATGAATCTTATAAGAGTACCTCACTGACAACTATATGTAATTATGATTTTTAATGGGATAATTTTAAGGAATTCTAAAGGAATATCAGGCTTACAATATTTTTAACTAGGGAAATAGCATGGACTTAAAAAAGAAGCTGCATCTGTGTTTTATCAAGTCTTGACTTTTTAGCATGGGATAAACTTAGAATTTCATTTGTTGTCTAAAAAAGTCCTTGTCTATGAAAGTAGTAGTAGGAAAAGATTCTATAATTCTATATGAGGAATAACGTCATGTCTTTGAATTTATTTAAAAAAAAATTACCTGGGGGTAATGCTCAAGAAGTTAGAATTTTCTTAGATTACGCAATCTTGTGAGAATTCTGAAATACTTGTAGCTGTGAGGAAGTCAAGTATCTGAAATACTTGCCACCTCTTCTAAATCTTGAAATCAAAAAAGCCGTGGCCTTTAAGATGTTCTACATAACGGCACACTTTGGGTAAAAATTCATCAGTGTGTCTTTAAGCAGACATATCCCAAATGGATCAGCTCTGCTGCTGAGCACCATTCCATAGGGTACGAGTTACATGCTCTGCTCATTCAGAACACTAGGATAGTGATCACGCAAGGTCCTTCCAGTTTATTTACTGTTCCTCAAAAATATCTGAAGTTGAATACTAATTAAGAAACCTCATCCCACTACTTAGAAACACTTTACTCTGTGGTGATTCTTTGTGTCTTACTACAAATGTCCACCATGGCTATAGTACTTTGTTGAAAACTTAATTTGAGAGAGAGAGAGAGGGCGTGGGATCAATTTGTTGTTCCACCTGTTTTTGCATTCATTGGTTGCTACTTGTATGTGCCCTGACCCAGGATTGAACCCATAACCTTGGCATATGGGGACAACGTTCTAACCAACTGAGCTAACTGGCCAGGTCCTCCTCTTTAATTTTATTTCTTAAATATGCTTATTAGTATCATAATATTTAAAATAGAAACCTCAGTAAGTTCTTTTCATGGAATAATTTTCCCCCTAAAACCAGAAACATTTGTTAAGCTAAGGAAGGTACAACCTAAAATGTCTCTGTAATCGTTGCAAACCATAATGGCCTCCTAAGTCACCTATTCTTTACATAGGGCTGGGAAGAGAACGTTGAAATGGGGACTCTTTGAAAATGGTTTGGTGACTTCCACTGATTCTGGGAACACTGGGCAAACCCAAGCAAGCTACTGTTCTATATGAAACACAATGCATGTGAAGTTACTCATAAAGTTGCACTATTCAGTGCATTCTTTTATATTTTTTTGGCCCCAAATTTTTGAGTTCTCTCTCAGTCCTGCTGGGTTAAAAAGCAAAAGGAATACAGGGGGAGACAAATATAGGCTCCTGGCTACAAAATGGTGGGTGGGGCCGGGTTAAACTGTGCATATGTGCGTGTGTAGGTGTGCAATCATTTTTTAAAATAACCCTTTCTTTACTTACAATGATACTCACAGTGATTACTTTAAAAGTGAGATAATTTTTTTCATTTTAATGAAAGAATTGGAGATATTTATTTTGAAGAAAATGAAGATCTGAAGGATGGCAAGGAGGATGTAGGAGGGACCAGATGGGTGTTTTCAATAGGAAAGATCTGTCCTGTGGCAGAGGGGTGTGACTCATCTTCAGGGATGTAGGGATGTTAAGTGCAGAGTAGATATCATCATCATAGTGAAGAATATTTTTGCTCAAAATATGGAAGAAATTCCTACCAACTCAAGCTGCCTCAAGTTGATTCAACTGAAATAATGCTTTTGAAGGATGCTGTAAAGAGAATTTATGCATGCTTCAGGTGGAGATGGACTCTAAGATTTCTTCCCACCATAGTGTTGGGGGATTCTACTATTTTAAATCTAAATAACACTTTTTCCTGTGAGCTAATTTCTTTCAGAACTTGGGCCAGATATCAATTACATGGCTAGTACAAGAGTAGCTTCCAAGAAGACTGGCTTTTTCTCCTGCCTGTCTCACGCTTTGACTGTGGTACTCAGATGACTAGTGTACTCCAGACCAGGTGTGACCGAGGCTGAAGTTTCTCTGACTGACCCTAGGGAGACAAGATATATTATTTGGCCCAGGAATGCTAGTGACATTCATTATATCAACACATTCAAAAGGGAAGATTAATGATGAGAAAAGAATATGTGTGAATTCAAAATCTTATATTGTGTCATCCATCAATAGACCTCAAGCAAATGGCAGATGAGTACATAATGATAATAAGAACTAAAGTTTATTCTAACAATCACTAATATTATTGTCGGAGTGTCTGTCATTTCAGAGTTTTGTCTCTTTTTAAAACTATACTTTCAGGGATCATTTCTATAGTTCATTACCAGAGTTTTGTCTCTTTCTGTCTTCATAAAAATTTGATGAAATAGATACAATTATTAACCCCATTTCATAAGCATAGGGGTGTTAACTACTGCCTAAGTATGAACAACCAGTAAATGACATAGCTGGAATTGGAAACCAGGTCTCGCTGCCTCCACTCTTACTGTCTTAAACACTATGATCAGAGTAGACTGGGCCCCCCAAATACCCCGGGTGGCTGCTGCCCAGGTGGCCCTGAGTTGGGCTCTCTGTGGAGGATCTTTGACCATAAACATGAAAAGATAGCACCAATCCCAGATCACACAATCTTTAAACTATTTAGGACTTTGGAAATGATTATCACCTATGGATCAATAGCAATTTATAAGGAGGAAATGAAGATATTAGGGATTTGTGAGTATTTGAATTGCATGGAAGAATTTGAGAGTAGAGCAACATTTCACGTAGGCAAAGACATCCTGTTCATTTGCATTTATTCACCTCTGTGAACTAATTTGTGGTTTTGACTACAGGATAGTCGAAAACATTCAGTATGGAAAAAATCAGGTACATTGTTTTCTTACTATCATATAATTTAAAAATAAAAATAATTTTAAAGTTTTGTTTTTGCTTTTGAACTAGTTATTTGGAAACTGGGACCACCTCACTTTTTCCTAATGACTGTGTGGTGACATCAATTGGCACATTGCAAAGCAATGTGTACTCACATTTTTGGTTTTTGTTTTGTTTTGTTTTGTTTTGTTTTGACTCCTGTTAGCCAATTTCTGAGTTGGAAGACTAAGTAGAGGTTATTTGGGTTGAGTCTGCTGCTGCCCCTTGCTGCTTTTACATTACGGATCCTAGTTCTCAGACTAAAAGGTATGAATCTCTCCAGTCACGTGCTAAGCCCACATGCGTAACAGTCAGAAATGAGCCTGGCTCTGCCAGCAACACAGACAAATCAACATTTAAACCTTTGGGAAGCCATTGAATATGTGATGTTCCCTTGTTGATTCAATGCATCTTTCATTCCAGGTTGGATAAAATACTGAGGAGTACTTTCCAGCATGAAATTTGGATGTCTCCCAATCCTTTGGAAAAGCTGTCAGATATGCCCCTGGGGAGTTGTTGAAACTTGTGAGCACCAAGAAATCAAGATCTACAGGAGCCCCCACAGCTAGCAGTAGTGGTTCCAGGGCCTTTCCCTAGTGTGCTCTCTGAGTCGAGTCTTTGTTTCTTCAGCTGTAAAATGGGGTCAATGCCAGGTGTTGGTATAATTGTGGACTTCCCATGGATGTGGCATTATTTTACACTTCCAATCAAATACATACTGTTGGAGAATTGCTTTCCAAATTAATAATAATTAACTCCTAATTATAGAACCTTTGCTATATGCCAGATACTGGACTAAACTCATTAAAATATAAAGTCTTGCCCTGCCTGGTGTGGTTCAGTGGATTGAGTACTGACTGGCCTGTGAACCAAAGGATTGCCAGTTCGATTCCTGGTCAGGGCACATGCCTGGGTTGTGGGCCAGGTCCCCGGCAGGGGTTGCACAAGAGGCAACCACACATTGATGTTTATCTCCCTCTCTTTCTTCCTCTTTTCCCTTCTCTCTAAAACTAACTAAATAAAATCTTTTAAAAAACAAAATAAAATATAAAATCTTGTTTAATAAGTTACCCTCCAAGTAAAGGAGTATTATTATCTCTAATAATAAATTTATTTATATCTATTATTAATTTATAAGAAACTGACCTTGCAGAAAGGTAGTAACTTTATGTTATAAAGCTTGAAAGAGCTAGTAGGCATCTGGCCCACATTTTTCTGATTCATTATCAGGAATGTTACTATTGTTTTAACTTTATCTTCTGCATTTCAAAAACAAACAAACAAGCAAGCAAGCAAACAAAACCTTTTCATTCTGGTGAGACGGGAATAGATTTTAGTGAATGTCTGCAGTAGCTTCCTATCATGTCCAGCCACTGCTCTGCCCGGCTAACATCCTGCTCTGTGAATCAGATCACGGCCTGATGCTGTTCTTATAACACTTGCTTGGTATAGCACATGCCATTGCTGGCCCACCCAGCTCATCTTTACCAGCCAGTGCACCCATCCTGTAGCTGCTAACAACTCACAGCTGCTTGCATTCTGGAGAATCCTCCACTCACCTTCCCCCAGCCTGTAATCTTTATGTAGTGTACCTACTCACCCTAATAGACCCTGGCAGATGATGGACGGGCACAGGCCAGACCCTTCAGGTCAAGGTGGTGCAATTTGTGCTCCGGGGATTTCCCAGTGGGAGTCATATGAAGGTGGTCTCCTGCTGAGACTAGGTTCTTGCTTAGCTTCCTGCCCCCAGACTTATTATTTTCCCTCACTCCCCCATCTGGAGAGCACAAGCCATAAATCCCTGCATCAAGAATCCCCATTTCAGGATCTGCGTCTAGAAAACCTGAGCTAAGGCAGTTCGGCATTGTTCTGTTTTTCAGTCATAGTTCTCACTTCTTAAAGAATTCCATGCCTCTGACACCTTCATTTAAATACAGTTTCAAATACAGTTTCTTGCCCTCACCAGCATGGCTCAGTGGGCTGGGTGTTATCGTGCAAAGCGGAAGGTCGCCAGTTCCTTTCCTGGTCAGGGCACATGCCCAGGCCAGGTCCCTGGCTGGGCTGGGGCAAGCCACAGGCAACAGATCCAAGTTTCTCTGGCACATCGATGTTTTCCTCCCCCTCTCTTCCTCCTTCCCTTCTCCTCTCTCTAAAAATAAATAAATAAAATGTTTAAATAAAATTAAATAAATACAGTTTCTTCTTGAGCTTATTCATGTTAATTTTGTTGTTTGAATCTAATTCCGGTTTCTTCCTTTGTCTTTTTCCTTTGGATCCTCTTAGTTTAAAGATGTGATATGGGGAACTTTTGTTGCAATCCAGGAGTCACTGGGCAGAGGCTGTTTCTGCTCTCTCATTGTGAACATAGACAATGGCTTAATATCGTCTATTTGGGTCTCTGATTCTGTCAAATGTTTACAAAAATATTGCAATGTCTTCTCAGAGAACCTACCATATGGTTCCTGTTTGGTGTACTATGATTGCTGTAGCTCTGATTCCCTGGGGTTGCCAGGCATATGAAAGATAGTTGTCTTTCCCCTTCTCACTGAAATGTGTCTGAAATGTCTGGCTTGTTTCTTTCTCCAGGGAAAGCACCTGTCATGACTTTCTCTCTGTCTTGGTTGCACACCAGTTCCTCAGTCAGGCTCCGAGGAGACTGCTAGCTGCCCTGAGCGAGGCTCTACGAAGAGGCTGTTATGTGTCACCCTGAAGCAACAACACGGCTCTTCTTCGAGCTAAAGAATTTATAAATAAAATAAAAATACACTTTCCAAAGGGATCAATCTTACAATCTGAAAGAAAAAGTTTCTCTGAAAAAAAGAGCAGAATATTTGCTGTCGAGGGAAAGTATCTGTTTGGGGAAACTGCCAGGAGGGTTAGCGGTTAATCATTTACAGTTACAAGTATACGCAGATCAACAAGATCCACTACAAAGAGATAAGAAAGTTGGAGAGCAACATAGGAACATTTACAAGTTCAAAGTCTAGAGATTATTCTACCTGGCCCAAATGATCAATTTTATGGTTTCCATTCCTCCCACAGTTTATGGTTTCCATTTCCCCCACCGTGGGGGCCTTGGCTTGAAGGCAGCGTGAGAACAGGGAGAGACTTCAGGATTCATCCTTGAATGGCATCAAATTCTTACTAAGCTGTTAGGCCTTCTGACATTTATGATAGAATCCTTTGTCTTCTACAACTTTCTGTGTCTTGTTTTACTCATTACTTATAGTCTTTGATTACTTAATCTCTTTAACTTCACAGATCTGTCAATTGAGAAATCTTTAATTATTCCCCCAATTTTCATAATCTTGCCTTTTCCTTTTCCTTTCAGACCCTGACAACATTTTCTCATTCCATACAGCCAGATGAGATACACATGACTGTTAAAGTAACTGGTACAATTGTTATTTAGACTCCTTGGCTCGATAGCAATATCTTGGGTATCATATGCATGTTTCCAGATATTCTGAGCCACCCATTCTAGTTTTCTTGCCTTTCTTCCCAGACAATTCTCCTTCCAGACAAGACCTCTTTGGATTGCCCATAGCCTAGCCAAAGTCTTGGAAAGAAATTAGGTCAAAGAAGGACTTACAGCACCTAGAAGAGACACCTCTAAGCTTCCTTTCAAATAATAACTTGTGTTTGAAATACTGACTCGTCCAGGTGCTAATTTCTTGCTAATATCACTTTCCCAAGTAATATTCCCTTTCTTCCATTTCAAATATATTCACTCCATGGCATATAATGAAAATGTCTATGTATAAAACACAATGCAAATGACCAAATGAATTCTATGAAATAGAACCATTTAGAGCTTATTAAGCATTATTTGGACTATTCATAATCAATGAATTGAGCTAAGTAGAATAAAACTTTAAATGGTAACTGATTTTTCTGTTTTCTCTGCCTCACAAAGCTATCAAGATCTCAAAGTTCAAATATTAATTTGTTTCAAATTGAAATGGCTTGTTTTTATTAGGCAATGTCTTCAATAATGTTGTCATTCTTTTTTTGTTTCTGATGCTGGAGAACAGTCATTAGATGGGCACAGAACTGCCCTCTTACCAAGGAGGCAGGTGACAGGAGTCCTTAGTATCCTAATACCACCTGTTGCTCAATCTCCCTTTTTGTCCATTCACTGCCCCGCCAACCCCTGGGCCCATGCCTGCCCTTACAGTCTCCTATCAACCATCCCTTGTTCTTTGCCAGCAGTTTAAATCTCCATTTTGACAGTTACAAAAAGTAAGCTATCACTTTTCTTAGGAATAATGGCACATAAAATAAATTCCTTCTGATTATAAAATTAGTAAGTATTCATATAAACAGGTTTTCTTGAAAATACAAAAAATAAGATAGAAAATATAGGTCCATTTGTAACTTTCAGAGAAACAGGTCTTAGCATTTTGCTGCCTTTCTTTAAAATTAAAAAGATTGAGATAATTTTGCACATCACATCTACAATGTGCTATATTTTATGTAACAGAAAATTGCAATCATTTCTCACGTCATTAAAATTATTATTAAAGCATGATTTTAAAGAAGTCATCATATGACATCCTGTGGCTTCATCATGATTTTTTCTACTGTCCCCTGGGTATGGCACATCCAATCTTTTTTATCTGGTATTATAAGTAATACTACAACATACCTTTCCCCCACATATCTGTGGTGATTTAATAAGAAACCTTGAAGACCCCCAAAATGTGTCTTTAACATTAAATTGTAGAAACTGGTCAGAGGAAGGAATTATAATTTTTAAGGTGAAAGAGGCTCTTGCTTGATTTTCTTGCTAAAAAAGTTAACTACCTTTGGGTGTGGCCAAAGCCAGAAAGAGATGAAGCAAATGCTACTGAGTTGTTCCATATGCTTAGATTATCACTGAGATCAGATGAACACGAGGTGAAAATTGACCATTTTCCACTCGGAAGTCACTATCGCAGGTTCCTAGCTTCTACTTCCCACACACCACTCCGAGATGGATTTAAGGCTGGCCCTCTTGTGTGCAGTGACGTCCAGTGTTCCCACTGTGTACTTGGAACATACATCGTATAGTCCCTCAGAACTCTATGTTGAAGGAAGAGCTAAATCCACGCATTAAGTGTTCTCCAAATAAAGACGTGTTGGAGGCGGAAGTGACACCTTCATCCTCTCCCAGCTTCCATATCGTCGTTCTGTACGCATTTCGGAGGACTGCAGCTTTTGGACGTTTCCCCCGGTAGCTAAACAAAGAAGGAACCTGACTCCCTCTAGTGGACGTCAGCACTAGGCAAACCGTCTAAGTCTGCCAAGCGAGGTCTGCCAGCCAAGAATCCGTGTCCTTACATGCCCTCCTGAAATAATGGAAGCTGTGTTTCTGAAGGAGACTCTTTCCAATGGAGAGAAGTTTTTGTCTCTAACAGGCCATCTGTGTCTACTGCTGCCACAAGACAAGACATCAGGGAATATATTTTTTCCTTCAGGGCAATGTCCCAGTCTCTTTTTCTTTTAATTAATTCAGTAATCTACCAGTGTTAGCAACTTGTTATGTCCACATTCACTTCATAATGTGTCACAGGCAGGAGGTGTTGCTAATATGAACAGAGACCAGAATAAAGCACCTGGGAACCTGAGAAACTCATATAAACTACTGGAAAAGTCATAAAATCACTTTATTTTGCCCTTTTGTACATGTAAAATTTTAGGAACGATGAGGAAAAACAGGAGAGAGAATATCACAAGAGTTACTGGCTAGTCACTTATTAGGGGCTCTGAAGTCTTTATGATATTCTTTTTCACAGTTTAGCCAATCACCTCATATAGCCAAGTTGCTATTTTAAGAATGAATTGAACCCTGGCTGGTTTGGCTGGGTGGATTGAGTGCCAGCCTGCGAATCAAAGGGTCGCCGGTTTGATTCCCAGTCAAGGCACATGCCTGGGTTGCAGGCTGGGCCCCCAATCGGAAGTATGCAGGAGGCAACCACACATTGCTGTTTCTCCCCTCCCCTTCCCCTCTGTCTAAAAATAAATAATCTTTTTAAAAAAGAGAATGAATTGAGAAGCTTTCATACAAGAATTGTCTAAATCCTTGATTGATCTTGTTATGTGCATATAAAGAAGTCTATAGCCAGATGAGGAGACCTGGTTTCTGGCAGAGTACCCACCTACCTACTACCTACCTATTTCCTACCTACTTCTTACCAGCTACTTACCTACCTCCTACCGACCTACCACCTCCCTCCCTCCCTCCCAGCTAGGTAGCTACCTACCTACCTTCTACCTACCTACCATCTACCTACCTAAGGCAAGCTATTCAAATGCTCTGGTCTAGATTTTCTTACTTGTAAAATTAGAGAATTGAATTAGATAACTTGTAAGCATCTCTTTCAGCATTATGTCGGCATGGAAAAATAGCATTTAGCCTCTTTCTAGAGGGCAACCCAAAAGAAGATTCCTTACCTCTGTCATCCACTACCATCACTGTTTGCTAGTGATCTAAGGTGAATTCCAACAACAAAGCAGGAGACATTTCCTTTTTCTAATTTTTAGCTTAAGTGTCCCCAGATGTTCCGTCACTGTTACACCCAGGGCTTCCACGCATCTCTAACTGTTCTTGCTGGGGAGCAGGCAGCCTGCTAGTACTTAATGTGCAGTGGCGTTGGGGAGAGTAAAATGTCCCCATTGCATGGGAGTCTCAAGAATGAGACTGCTGTACTCAAATTCTTTGTCTTTCACTTAAACTAAGATCAGAGTGAACACTATAGCTCTGACCTGTGCAAATACAATATGCACTTCGGCTCAGAAATAGTTTTTTGCCTCTTTTATTAGGTTGAGCTTTCAGTATGTGTTTGAAGAGGAGCTATTTATGGGCTTGCAAACAAAGTGCTGGAGGAAAGGAATTTAAAGGATGCCCTTGAGTGAATTCAGGGGTGTTTATTTCAAGAGGCTAAATTGAACATTAACCCTTCATCTTCAGCATGCATCACCTCCACACCACTCCCTCAGATGCCTGGGAGAGATAGTCAACCAGGGGCCGAGGGCCAGGGTGGAGGGGACATACTTTGTGGCCTTGACAAAGTTACTTCCTCAGTGTGCTGGCTCTTGCTCGGAAAAATAAGAAGTCTAATGGTGTCCTCCCAACAAACATGGAAGGAAAAGTAGTTCCAGATGCGAACATCTGTTGTGGGTGAGGGAGGGGCCCACTGATGCTGACTAGCTTATTTGCAGCTTGTTCACGGCGTGGTGTTTTCAGACCTTAGTCACAGCCATCCTGTTGAAAGAAGGCCTGAACTTTATTTTTAATCCTCACCCAAGGCCATGCTCATTGATTATAGAGAAAGAGGAAGGGAAGGAGAGAGGTAGAAATAGAGAAAGAGAGAGAGAGAGAGAGAGAGAGAGAGAGAGAGATCAATGTGAGAGAGAAACATTGATTGGTTGCCTTTCACATATGCCTCAACAGGGGATCAAAACTACAACCTAGGTATATGACCTGACCAGGGATTGAACCTTCAACCCTTCAGTATATGGGACGACACTCAACCAACCAAGCCACACAGCCAGGGCTGGACTTTTATTTTATTTTATTTTTTTAAATAGCTTACTCCAGCTCTGGTGCGTCCAATGTGAAGTAAGACTGTAGCTGTATATTATATCATATAACCAATTCGTTGGACAAAAATGCAGTTAGCCAGGTGGGAGTTTATTTGGATGCCTGTAGCACTGCTCTGCCTCTTTAGGTGAAGACAATGGACACTGATTTAACCATGTCATCTTCTTTCTAGTCTTTTCTTCTGCTGTTCACAACTTAGTCCTTTGACAACTCTTGAAAGAAAATAAATCTTCTACTTGATCACTTGGTTACCTTTTTCATAGTTTGATGAGTGAGGTTGTTGAATTTCCTGTTAAAACAGGGCATGCTTGTGCTTCCCAAAATACTTGCACGTGATGTTAATAGATAATTCACCAGAAAAAGTTTCTGTGCTCAAATGACTTTAGTTAGTGTTTTTCAGAGTGAACAAAGTAACCCCTGTTCTCTGTGGAACCTCAGTTGACCCTGCTGCTGTGCCATCCCATGACTGTTGATAGAAGGAATGACAGCATCCTTGTGCCCCCTGGCACTTGGACTTGGAGTAAAGTGGCTGGTCTGTTGCTAGGGAGTATGTGTCCTGATCAAATGATTGAAGAATGCTACATTCAGAGGTGCTGGTGTCCCCTTATGCATTATCCTCTGTGCTCTCCCAGGCTGCCTGGTATACATTCTGCTGCTGCCAAGTGGCCCTGGACAAGAGGGTCCCGTGCTTAAGAAGACCCTGCTCCGGCTCTCCTCCAGCTGAAGCCCTCCCCAAAGGCAATGGAGCTGTGCCCATTCAGAGCCTGTGATCCTTCCTAGATAAGTCATGCTCAGAATGTGGTTTCCAAAACATCTGCATCACAGCACCTAGGAATTTGTTAGAAATGCAAATTCTTGGACCCTAACTCAGAACTACTGAGTCAAAAACTATGAGGGTGTGACTAGTGTTTTAACAGCCCTCTTGATGATGTGGAGGCCTGCTCAAGCTTGAGAACTGACATTCTCATCTACAGCGTGCTCTTGGGTGCCTGAAACCCAGAGGTCCCTCTCTTACGGCTCTAAGCTCACCTCCAGGGCTTGCACAGCCTCCTGCCTGGGTCTGAGGACTGATGTGCCTCCAGTGGCCAAAGGCAGCTCTTGGGGGAAGGTTGGGAGACAGAGCTGGGATTTGGTGAGCTGCGTGTTCACAGTTATACCTCAAGTATCTAAGTCATTATCAAGTACATTTTTCAAAAAGTGAGGATAAACATTTTAAAACAATTTGTTAACCCATCAGAGAAATGGGCTGGTTGGGTCTGTAACAAAGCGTGGTGTTTTAAAGCACAGGCCAGTAACTGTATATGAGAGTATACACTGCTACCTGCAAATTAACTGATCAGACCTCAGTTTTTCAGTGTTTAAAACAGAATAAGTTTCCTCGTAAAAGCAGTACCTTTGTGACATTTTACCTTTAGTATTCTTCTCCTTCCTTACCCTCTTCTTCAACAGAATCCATACCAACTTCTTCATAATCCTTTGTCAAAGGCAGCCATGTCCTCACTTTGGAGTCCTGGCTCAGGATGAGTTATAAAAATATGATCATTGGACACACATTATTAATATCAACCACCAACTGCAGGGATTGCTTAAAACTTAAACCAATTAAAGATTTTTTTTGGGGGGAGGGGTATTTTATCAATGACATTTACATTGCTGATGCAATTTTATAATAAAAGTGATAATAAAACTAAACTGATTTTGGTCAGATTTGTTATTGCTTTTATATTCTCTACAAATAGTGTGTTGAGGGCTCCCCTTGTTCACCTTTTGCCATTGATTTGCTACTGGATTTTCCCCAAACTCGTGTCCATCCCAACTACCAGGTGCTTAAAATTCTTACTCCTTTCACGAGGTGGGTGAAAGGCTTTTAGAATGCAAATGTATTCTGAAATAGTATCACTTGGCCCCAGTGATAATTTTCACTTTAATCTGAGTTCACCATAGCCTATCTGAGAGGTCAGTCACTAATTGTTCCATTCATTTATTCAACATGTTTAATCAGCCCACAATATAGGCCAACGGATACGGCTAGACTGTGTCCTAAGGGAACACACAGTTCTGTGGGAGAGACAGACATGTGAAGCGGCAATTGACATTCAGTGTGATCAGGGCCAGGGATCTGGTTGTCTGTTCACAGAGAAGCCACAGCTCCGTGGGGGCTAGTAGAGGGGAAGCTAATGGAGGAGAAACACCCTTTTGGGAGTGGGCAGGAGGAGGCAGGAAGCCCAGGTTTCTGATCAGTGTACTTAGAGCCTGTGTTTGCAGCCAAAGGAATTGTGACTGTTGCCTATGCATCACTGTAGAGGTGGGTTCCGCTGGTGCTGAATACTCTGACAAGGACTCATTTCCGATGTTGAGGGAGACAATGAAGAGGAAAGTGCCTCATAGCGTGGGAGGGGTGGTGGAGACAGAGGGATTGTGTGATTCTCTAGAGCAAAGGCAGGACCAATCTTCCTTCACAAACACCCCCAAGGTGCCTCATGCTGTGACTGTCTTCAGAGTCCTGTTTCCTGAGAGAGGCTTTGATAAGAAATGTGCCACAAATTTCCCATTAATTAACACACTACTTCCTCTGCGTAGATGCTGGCAAGAGTTTCCATGAACTGAGGTAACTGAACTCCTGCCAAACTGTCTGTCTTGTGCCTGCTTTGCATAATGTGCCTTGCCTGAAGTTGCACTTGGGTAGAACAAGTAGGTCTGTGAACCCCTCCCCCCGGAGCAGAGTTTTCAGGTGTGGTATGTAAATGGTTGTTAGTCAGGGAACCAGAATGCTCTTATAAGGTAAGGCTGGAAGCTACAGTGAGCAAGCTCACCTTGTATTATGAATCCTGGAGCTGTTTTCTTGGAGGGAATGATGAGGCAAGATGTGGAGGAAAGGGGTTTAAATCTGAAAAGTCTTGAGAAGTCCTGTGCCAGTTATTTCAGGTCAGTGCCTGACTGGACTCTCTGACCAGGAGTGAGGCCAAGATGAAGTGGGCCAGGCTAATTAACATCTCAATGCAGGGGAAGGAAACATATCAGAATCCAGGCTCCCCACAGCTTCTAAAAAGAAGTAGAGGAAGGTAATCATCAGAGTAGCTTCCACCTCTTCATCATAAAGCAACAGGGAGACACCCATATGATAGAGGCCACAGGGGCCAGTAGAAAGGGAAATGCCACTCACTAGCCAGATGCTGTAGAGAGGGTGAAATTTCAGGTGACTTCATTTCCTCCTCTGAAATATGAATTGGTCTTTTTAATCCCTAAGCTCTCTCTTCCTGTGCTGAGAAACTGGCCTTAAAGTCCAGTCCTGCTCTGGGCTGCAGAACAGGAAGGACTCAGCAAACGAATGGGCCAGCTGGAGTCTAGAGATGTCTTCATCTCTATGTGTTCTGACAAGCTGACGAGCATCAAGGGCACTCTGTTCCCATTTGTTTATGAAGGACTTACTCTCTCATCAAAGTAATTATATATTGAGGCTTGAAAAAAAGGACAGCATATAGTCTTTGCTCTCAAGGAGTTTATAACTGTAAGAATAAGACATATATATGTATATACATGTATATACATATGATATATGTATATACATATGTATATATGTATGTGAAAAGAAAACCACTCAAGATTAAAAAGCAGCTTCCAAGCCCTCCTAAGGCAGCGTCATATGGAGTACCAGTGGAGTGAGTGATTGAAAGAACAGCTTCTTGGAATTCACAGCGGGACTGATTACAGTGTGCTGATTCATTGCTCAGGAAGCTTCTACCAGGTAACATTCCCAGAGCTTTTTAGGGAAAATAAAAGTGGCAGGAGCTGGAAACTGGAATGAATGAGGCCAAGGTCATAAAAGCCATGTCTATAACAAGGATTTTTAAAAAACGGTCGTCAGTCCCACACTGTGCCCTCTGTGCTGGGCAGTGAAGAGAACCTCTGTGCCCAGGGCAGGGTGAGAGAATGCCAGAAGGCCCATGTGGAGGCCCTCCAGGAAGGTTCGTAGAGATGAGTGCAGCCAAGTTGCAAGGCTGACAGATCAGTGCCCAACCTCCTGGCCCTACACACCTGTTCACAGGACCAGCCCTACTCCCCTCCCACCCCCTTCAGTGCTGTGAGCTTCGGCCCATTTAAGGGGCCCCTTGGCTCACTCAATCCAGCCCAAGTCAAAGGGCCTCACTGTAGGATATACATCCTGATGGCACTAGACCAAACAAGTCAGAACCTGAAGTTGCTCCCCTGTCTCTGTGGGGACACTGAGGTAACCTCTTATATCTTCTTCCTTCTGGGTATTTGATTCTTTCTGCTCTTCTTCCATAGCCAGACACCTGTGCCTGCTTATCAAGATGCATGTGATAGGAAAAGGCTGTTCTAACCCCAGCTTCCTGGATCTCTAAGTACAATGTTCGGGGTCCTGTATTAGGATTATGATTCAAATTCTCCAGACAAAGAATCACTTAGCTCATCATGGGTCCTATATCTAGCTTGCATCCCACCAGTGGTGGCCAGAGGATGTTCCGTCCCTTAACCAGGGCCTGTGGGGAATGGCCAGTTTTCAGAGAAGGGAGTGTAGACAGAGCCTTTTCTCCCAGAAACCTCTACACATTCTTGCTGCCGTCAGGGCAGGTCTCACGTTCTTAATCACTCACAGGCAGAGTACTAGCCTCTCTGGGGAAACTGTGGCCAAGAACTGGGCCTTGCAGTTGTTTCTGTAGGTGTAGGGCATAGGAGCAGGCCTGGAACACAGCATATGGGCCATTTTAGTTATTCCATCAGCTTTTGTAGCCGGAGGCAGTGAGTGAATGGTCAAGTCAGGTCACCTGGCCAATGAAGAGGGTAAGGAAGTCGGCACAGGGAGTGTTGCATTGTGCTTTATTCCTAAGGTTCTGTCCCCAACCTGGCTCTAGAGAAGACCAAACTCTGTTGGCTTTAGAGCAGAGTAGCATTTACTGTGTGATATTCTTTTCCTTCACACACATTTCCTATTAATTAACACAATTCTTTAGCAGAGTTGGCAGGGACCCGCAGAATCAGAGCACTTTGAATAGCTGCCAAGCTGTCCACCTTGTGCCTATTTACCGCCATGTCGCATGGGTACGTGTTGGCTGACCAGCCATGCTGCCCAGGAAATGACACCTGGCTTCTGCTTTGACAGGAGTCACTCCACCTGTGCTCTTCTTTGCACATCCTGGTGTTCACCCTCGGTCTGCACTCAACAAGCAACTTGTCATAAAAGGGAGAAGTTATCTTCTGAAGCAGGGGTGCTCACATCCAGCCCCAGCATGAGGGTGGGGAAAGTGGTAACACCTAACCATTTAGAGACTCCCCCCACTCATGTTTATTAGAGTTTCATTTACAAAAAGCTGTCTCATCTATAATGATGTGGACAGTGACTCTTGACCTCAGCCTAGCATGACAACTTGATTCCTCTCTCTCGTCTTTGGGGTGTCGTTCTCATTTCACAGAGCTCTTTCTGCTCAGAGTGAAAACTCCGTGTCTTAAGCGTAATGCTATGTATAGTCCACGTGATTTAAGTTTGGATTGCAGCTAGGGAGAAGGGGATGACTGGGAAGATTGAAAGCCCAAAATTCCTCTTCTTTTAAAAACCTAGTAAGTCCAAACTTATAGACACTGTTTTCATTCCTATTTATTTTGGAGTAAAGAATGTTGAAAAGTATTTACATGGGATACTCAGTTCATTCTCCTGGAGAATGTCCTGGTTTGGGGCATTTAAGGAAGATGAGGTCATGATCAGGTGCTGAGATTCACCAGGGGTTGCTAGGGGAGGCATCCCGTGACTCTCAAAGTGTATTTGGCTCCGATTGCAGACATTTTAAAAATACTTAAAAAAAATCCTCAATGGTTTATATTTACAAACAATCTCTCATAATTGTTAGATGTAATATAGCATGTTTTGGGATGTGTTGTAGAAGTTTTAAAGTGGTCAGAGTTCTCATAATTGTTGGCTATAAAAATCAGCTTGGACATATGTTTTTCATTAAGACATAACCTCACACATCATCCATTCATAACACATTACTGACTCTGCTCCCTCTATTAGCAGCTGGAAAAAGTAATGGTAAGTTGAACTGCAAATGAATTTACATGTTCATTTTAGCTTGTTTAATTAACTGCTGAATTAATGTTCCCGGTTCTTAATAGGTGCTGCACTTGATGGAGAAGGCAGATGCTGGGCACAGGGTGACAGCTCAAAAAGGCACCTGGTTTATGATAATGTTTATCAAAAACATGACAGGAAAAAGCAGGCTGGAATTTCTATCTGCCAACAAACTAGATGCTGCCAAGCCTGGAAGCAGCTGACTGACAGCCCGTTTAAACTGAGGCTGCTTACATAATAATAGGAACACTTTGTATTCTTGGTAATGCTGATGTATGTAAATTTACCACTAATACATTCCTTAGCTGTGGATGAGAGGGCTGGCTATGAGTAGAGGGGACGTAGAGAACCCTGGGATGGCTTGTGAAGCTCTCAGAGGGAGGGTATGTGATACTTACACATTATGTGTTTATTGTAAATTATCTACATTGAGCTTTCAGTTCTATTAATTGGCATTACAATTATCAACTTTTTGAGGCCACCTTTAGTTCACAGTGGTATTTTTAAAAATTAGAGATCTCGTTTAAAGGGAATTGTGTCCATTTCTGGTCTTCAAATGTCTGTCTGAAGTATATGTGGAATGTCTCCATTTTCTCTTCTTCAGATATTCCAAAGTTCCTAAAGTTCATTCTATTAAATCGAAATTATTACCAGACACAGGACATGGCCTTGAGCGGGTCTGCTGAGGGCCAGTCGGTAGTGTGTGGGTTCTTGACTAACTGCAGAAAAAATTTCAAAACACGAGCCCAGGTGACTATGAATGTACTTTATTAAAGCTGGGGACAGTGAAACAAGGAAGGGCCAGCATAGAAGAAACAACAGGAGAGGCCTAGGCTGGGCTGCCTTAGCTCACTGGGAAATCAGAGAAAATGGGGCCTTGGGGAAAGGTTGAGGGGGCTAGCCTGGCATGATATTTATAAACAATGGGCAGCTACAGCTGCCCATTGCTCCCCCGGCTACAAGTCTCTCCTTCGGGACCTTTAGAATTTAGGAGATGTATGCTTGTGGGGGAAGAAGAAAGGGAAGGGACTAGTGTGGGCTGCTCCCCAGAGGGAGAGCATGCAGGTGGGTCCCTCGTCTTGAGGCTTTTATCTCTCTCATGCAGGCAGGAATCTTGGGGGATGTCTTAAGGAAGATTTCAGCAGATATTCATCAGGTTTCCAGGTGCGGTCCTTCAGGGTCATGGTCTCTACTGATTAATCAGTGCCAGGGCAAGAGTTCCATAGTCATTGCAGCTGGTCTTGGCATTGCCTGCCTGGTTTTATTGCTATTCTGGGCCTGGAGCTGAAATACAACTGAGGCCTAGATATTATCTCTAGAGGGGTAACCTTCTGTATCTGGCTGTAAATTGCTCGGCCATTTTGTTTCGCTATCTCAGTTTCCCTATTCTACTCGTCCTGGCTTACTGGCCTGTCTCAACCATTTATCTTTACAAGATTGCTGGGAAGTATGTTGAAAGTAGGATTAAAGAAACGAAAAGACAGTGGGCCCCAATTGGAGCTCCATGTAAGCAACCCAATATTTAATATGTAACTGTTGTGAACAACGGAGTATCCCTGAAAGGAGTCACTCACATGTTTATGTCTTTCCACAACGCCAGATTTATTAGGGGCGATCATCCCAATAAGCCAATAGAGTCATATGGAAGTTACATACTGAGAGAGGAAGCTTACTCCATAGAAGTGAGCAGAGTGAGCATCAGACATGAAGTCCCAGTCAATGGATGCTTCTGAAGGTAGAATTATGTATACTTCTGGTCTTTAAAAAGACCAGAGAGGAGGATCCAAGATGGTGAAAGAGTAAGCGAAAGCTACAATAACCTCCTCCCAGGACAGGTCTGGAATTACAACTAAATTACAGAAAAATAATCCTGAAAACTTAAAACTAGCTGAATAACCAACTGAAAACTAGCTGGAGGGAAGCCTTATAACCAATGTCAGACAGAAGAAACCACTTCAACACAATGAGACTTGTAGGGAGTGTGGAGGAGGCGTGAGAGGGCTGACTTGGCTGCAACAGATGGTAGCTGAAGTTCTGAGGGATATTTCCATAGCTTGGGGCTTCTCTCTGAGAATTGTGGGGTCTAAACCCCAAGCTGGGCTCCCCAACCTATAGCAACAGAGCCAGAAAGGAATTCAGATAACATCCAGCTATGAAAAGCATCACGAATTCTGTCTATAGGGAGAGATGGCTTGAGATACAGAGAGCCTCTTAAAGGGCCAAAACACCAAATTTCATTTGCAGCTACTTACCCTGGGCTCCAGCAGAGGGTGGGCAGAGTGGACTAGGGATGCTTGAGGAGAGTCTGGGTTTGGTGGCTGTGAGCAGAGAACTGAAGAAATAGCCACCAGGGCCTCTGTGCTGAGTCATTCCCCACACTGCAGAAGCCATCTTTTTTTTTAATTTTTAAAATATATTTTATTGATTATGCTACTACAGTTGTCCCATTTCCCCCCGCCTCTTTATTTCCCTCTGCCCTGCATACCCCCTCCCTCACACATTCCCCCCTCCCTTTAGTTCATGTCCATGGGTCGTGCATATAAGTTCTTTGGCTTCTACATTTCCTATACTATTCTTAATCTCCCCATATCTTTTCTACCTACCATTTATGCTACTTATTCCCTGTAACTTTTCCCCCTTGTTCCCCCTCCCAATTCCCCACTGATAACCCTCCATGTGATCTCCATTTCTGTGGTTCTGTTCCTGTTCTAGTTGTTTGCTTAGTTTGTTTTTGTTTAGGTTCAGCTGTTGATAGTTGGGAGTTTGCTGTCATTTTACTGTTCATAATTTTGATCTTCTTTTTCTTAGATAAGTCCCTTTAACATTTCATATAATAAGGGCCTGGTGATGATGAACTCCTTTAACTTGTCCTTATCTGGGAAGCACTTTATCTGCCCATTCATTCTAAATTATAGCTTTGCTGGATAGAGTAATCTTGGATGTAGGTCCTTGCCTTTCAGGACTTCAAATACTTCTTTCCAGCCCCTTCTTGCCTGTAAGGTGGGGGTTTTTTTGGTGTTTTTTTTTTAGAAATCAGTTGATACTGCTTTGTAGGTAACTGTCTCCCTTTCTCTTGCTGCTTTTAAGATTCTCTCCTTATCATTAATCTTGGCTAATGTCATTATGATGTGCCTTGGTGTGTGCTTCCTTGGGTCCAACTTCTGTGGGACTCTCTGAGCTTCCTGGACTTCCTCGAATTCTATTTGCTTTGCCAGATTAGGGAAGTTTTCCTTCATCATGTTTTCAAATAAGTTTCCCATTTCTTGCTCTTCCAGTTCTCCTTCTGGCACCCCTATGATTTGGATTTTGGAATATTTAATGTTGTCCTGGAGGTTCCTGAGCCACTCCTCATTTTTTGGAATTCTTATTTCTTCATTCTATTCTGGTTGAATGTTTATTTCTTCCTCTGCTCCAAACCCTTGAGTCCTGGTTTCCTTCCCATCACTGTTTGTTCCCTGTACATTTCCCTTTATTTCACTTTTCATAGCCTTCATTTTTTCCTCTATTTTGCAACCATACTCAACCATTTCTGTGAGCATCCTGATTACCAGTGCTTTGAACTCTGTACCTGATAGGTTGGCTATCTCTTCATCGCTTAGTTGTATTTTTTTTCTGGAGCTTTGATCTGTTCTTTCATTTGGGTTGTATTTTTTTTGTCTCCATGTCTCCATGAGCCTGTTATATAGTAAGGGTCGGAGCCTTAGGTATTCACCTGGGTGGGACAACCCCTGTGGCTGCATTGTGTCACTATATGTGGGGGAGGGGTCCGAGAGGGAACAATGCCTCTTGTTCAGCTCTCTGCCAGCTTTCAGTCACTTGTGGCACTACCCACTAGCAAATTGGGCCCTACTGGTGCTGACTCCCGGGTGGGTGGGTTTGTGTACATTCTAGGACCCTGTCGGTCTCTCCAAAACACTCTACTATGAGGCTGGGAGTTTCTCCTGCTGCCTCAGCCCTCACAGGTTTTTTCAGTCAGAGGTTTTGAGGCTTCATTTCCCGGTGCTGGAACCCTGGGTTGCGTGGTCTGTCTTGCTCTCCAGTTGTTCCTTCTGGTTTATCTGCATGCAAATGTAGGACTGCTCACTCGGCCAGCCACCACCTTACCTGGTCCACCAGCTGACGCCTCATCAGGTCTGCCAGCCACCACCTTGCTGTGAGTCCTCTCTGCCCGGCTGCCTGTCTCCACCCCTCCTACCTGTCTGGAGGAATGTTTTCTTCTTTAACTCCTTGGTTGTCAGACTTCCATACAGTTTGATTTTCTGTCAGTTCTGGTTGTTTTTTGTGTTTAAATTTTTTGTTGTCCTTCTTTTGGTTGTGTGAGGAGGCACGGTATGCCTACCTACACCTCTATCTTGGCTGGAAGTTCAGAAGCCATCTTTCTCAGGCAGAGCACTACTCTCCAAGTGGTGTCAGCCTGAGGGGAAGCAATAGACATGCCTGCAGGCATTACTCTGCCCCACCCTGTGATGCTTAAGCCAGGCTATTGGGAGCTGTCCTGCCTGGTTTCAGGGACTGTAGTCTCATTAACGAACCAGAGTCCCACAGCTAGGGCTGAGTGAAAAGGCCTTGGGGCTATGAGCCACTAAGGAGATGGAACCTATCCTCCTGGAAGAAGCACAGCCCCTGCCTCCCTCACTTCACCCTGCTTGGCCCCAAAAGGTGGCTGGTTAGTCAATGACGAGTAAGATCCCTCAAGGGAGGGATAACCTAAGCCAGGCACAGCTGCAAAAAGGGCCATCAGGGAAAGACTTAGGGGACTATAGAGAAGGGGCAGAAAGACCCTCACCCCTCAGCTTTTTCATAGCCTGAGTCCTTATTCTATCTGTAAGGAGTCTCCTAATCTTTTGGTTGCTTTGCTCCCCCGACCTGATTCAGCCTGAAAACAATGCCAGAGGCAGCTTTGGCCTTGTTCTGGAACAACCGGCTCCCGAGGGCAATCAGGCCTGAGAAAGAATGTACATTGTTTCCTTTGAGGCTTGCTTGACAGCCCTGTTGGTATGAAGTAAACGTTTGAGCTCAGAGTGTAGGGAGTGCAACTCCCTACTTCATGATACACTCCTCAACGACCTTCTGGTGTCAGCTGTCAACATCTCACCAACCCTTACCAGAGACAATCCCTGTGTTTCTTCAATTATTATCTGTAGATGATGTCAGTTTTATTGTCAGTCCAATAGCTTTTTGGACATTGATTGATGAGCTTTATGTGCATACTATGTATCTCTGTGTGAGCTGAACTCAATAAATATGCAGGAAAAGAGGTGCTTGAGGCTTTTCTCTTCTGAGAGATTAGCTAGCCTTCTCTCCCCAAGAATATCTTGTCTTGGAAGTCTCATTTCATCTGTGACCGCTGGGAGGACTCCACTGGATGGAAATTCCCACACCAGGCCACTGATTACAGCTAGAGGTTATATCATTAATTACTTTAACAACTAATGCTGAAAATCAAAGAGGTTGCCACAGTGTGAAGACAAAGAAACAGAGCCAAAATGAAAGAACAAGAGAATTCTCCAGAAGAAGAACTAGATGAAATGGAGCCAACCAATTTATCAGATGGAGAGTTTAGAGTAATGATAACAATGATACTCAACAGCATGAAAAAAGACATAGAAACCATAAAAAAGAACCAGTCAAAAATAAAGAATGCAATATCTGAGATAAATAATGCACTGGAAAGAATAAACAGTAAGTTAGATGAAGCAGAGGATTGAATCAGTGATTTGGAGGACAAGGTAGAAGAAACAGCCAGGCAGAGCAGCAAAAAGAAAAAAAAAATTGGAGAACTTAAGAAATATTTTGCATAACATGAAGTGTAACAACATCTACATCATGGGAATACCGGAAGGAGAATAGAGTGAGCAAGGCTTTGAGAACCTATTTGAAGAAATAATGACTGAAAACTTCCGTATTCTGGTGAAGGAAAAAGACACACAAATCCAGGAAACTCAGAGAGTCCCAAAAAAGTTGGACCCAAAGAGGCCTCCATCAAGACACATCATAATGAAAATGAAAAGGCTTAAAGACAAGGAGAGATTCCTAAAAGCTGCAAGAGAAAAGCAGGTAGTTACATGCAAGGAAGCACCAATTAGTCTGTCATCTGATTTCTGAACAGAAACATTTCATGACAGAAGGGAGTGGAAATATTCAAGGTGATGAACAGCAAGGACCTTTAACCAAAGCTACTTTACCTAGCAAGGCTATCATTTAAAATTGGAAGAGAAATAGCTTTTTCTTCCAAGACAAGAAAAAGCTATTTATCAATCAGTCATATGGCATTAGTTATTGTCATTCTTATCCAAACCCCCTGAACCAGTACTGCAAAACAACCAGTACTGCAAAAAAAGATTAAAGGGCTTGCTTTAAGAAGAAGAAGAAAAAGAGAAACAAACAAACAAAAAACAGAAGAAAATAGTCTAATAATAACATGGCAGTAAATATGTATCTATCAATAATCACCTTAAATGTAAATGGCTTAAATGCCCTAACCAAAAGACAGAGGGTAGCTATATGGGTAAGAAAATAAGCTCCATATATATGCTGCCGCCAAGTGACCCATTTCAGATCAAAAGATATACATAGACTAAAAGTAAAGGGATAGAAAAAGATATTTCATGCAAATGGAAAGGGAATAAAGGCTGGGGTAGCAGTACTTATATCCAACAAAATAGACTTTAAAACAAACACTATAGTAAGAGACAAAGAAGGATACTACATAATGATAAAGGGAACAATCCAACAAATGGATAAAGCCTTAGTATTCACTTCTTAGTATACACCCAATATAGGAATACCTAAATAAGTGAAGCAAATGTTGATGAACACAAAGAGACTGACAGAAATACAGCCATAGTTGGGGATTTTACCACCTCATTGACTTCAATGGATAGATCTTACAGATATCAAATCAACAAGGAGACAGCAGCCTTAAATGACACACTAGATCAAATGGATTTAATTGATATATTCAGAGCATTTCACCCCATAGCAACAGAATATACATACTTTTCAAGTGCCCATGGAACATTTTCTATGGTAGACCACATGTTATGAAAAAAACAAGTCTCAATAAATTGAAGGAGATTGAAATCATATCAAGCATTGTCTCTGACCACCACGCAGTGATACTAGAAATCAATCAGAAGAAGAACATTAAACAACATGCAAAGACATGGAAGCTAAATAACATATTAAAGAATGAATGGGTCAACAATAAGATCAAGAGAGAAATCAAAAGATACCTTGAAACAACTGAAAATGGGGAAACAACAATGCAAAATCTGTGGGACACTGGGAATGCAATCCTAAGAGGGAAATTCATAGCATTACAGGCCTACCGCAAAAACAAAACAAAACAAAACAACACCCACAAGAAAAAGCTTAAATAAACAATCTAATGTCACACTTAAAGGTACTTGAAAAACAACAACAAAGTTCAAAGTGAATAAAAGGCAGAAAAGTAAGATCACAGCAGAAATAAAAGAAATTGAGTCTAAAAAATGATACAAAAGATCAAAAAATCCAAGAGCTGGTTCTTTGGAAAGATAAACAAGATTGACAAACCTTTAACCAGACTCATCATGAAAAAAAGAGAAAGGACTCAAATAAAATTAGAAATGAAAGAAGAGAAATAACTGACACCAAAGAAATACAAAGGATTGTGAGAAAATATTATGAACAACTCTATGCCAACAAACTGGACAACCTGGATGACAACTAGTGTCCATCAGTAGCTGAGTGGATAAAACAACTATGGGACATTTACACAATAGAATACTACTCAGCCATAAAAAAGAAGAAAATTTTCCCCTTTGTGATGGTATGGGTGGACCTGGAGAACATTATGCTAAGTGAAATAAGCTGGACAGAGAAAGACAAGTACCATATAATTTTACTAATTTGTGGAATTTAATGAGCAGACTGAACTAACAAGGAAAATGGGGATGGACTCATAGATGGAGAGAAGGATGACAGCTAGTGTGTGAGAGGTGAGGGGGTGGAGTGAGTGAGCAAACAGTTAAAAGGACATATGGACGTGGACAGCAAGGTGGTGATTGCTGGTGGGAGGTGTCATAAGGATACTGAGTGATAATGGAGAAAATACAATAAAGATTAAATAAATAAAAATAACTTAAGGAAATAAAAAAGACCAGAAATGCCAGGTGGCTACAGTGGCAGCATGCTTCCAGTGGAGTGTAAGTCTGACAGGGCTCCCAGCATGACTGTGGTACAGCAAAGCTGGAGCTTGGGTGGTCGGAGCTCTGAGTTCTTATAGCCCATCAGGGTCAGTGGTCCCTCTCATATTGGTATCCAGATGGAGCCCTTATCCAAGTGTCCAGACTTGTGGTTTTGGGTGCTCCCATTATACCCCATTACCTTAGTCTTGAAATAGCACTTCACATAACTGTCATGGTCGACAGTGACTCCATATTGGATTGTCAAAGGTGCCCCCAAAGTCTGCTCTGCTGTTGCTCTGTACAGTAACCTAATTGCAGTTTCAGCCTCTCTGAGAAATGTGACCTTCAACTAGTCAGTCTGATATTTCCTGGTCAGGAGTAGTGACATAATCCATCTGATGGACCTCTTCCATCCCCAAAAGAAAGATGAAATAATTCATCTTTTCCCATCTCTGTCTCCTTCTGCCTTCCATTTTACAGCTTCTTACTATCTGCTAGATGGGATGCTTCCATAACAATGAATTGCTGAATGAAGCCTATTAGATTTTCAAATTTGCTCAGTTGAATTTTTATTATTTAACAGTAGACATTGCCAGTTCCCATTTTGCTGAGATGAACTTGAGGTACAGAGAAGCGGGTGGTGCTTTTCATCATTACCATCCCTGTTTTTTTAAATATATTTATTGATTATGCTATTACAGTTGTCCCATTCCCCCCCTTCACTCCACTCCATCCTGCAAACCCCCTCCTTCCCACATTCCCCCCCTATAGTTCATGTCCATGGGTCATACTTATAAGTTCTTTGGCTTCTACATTTCCTATACTATTCTTACCCTCCCCCTGTCTATTTCCCACCTATCATTTATGCTACTTATTCTCTGTACCTTTCCCCCTTATCTCCCTCTCCCACTCCCCTATTGATAACCCTTCATGTGATCTCCATTTCTGTGGTTCTGTTCCTGTTCTAGTTGTTAGCTTAGTTTGCTTTTGTTTTTGTGTTATGTGTGGTTGTTAATAACTGTGAGTTTGCCGTCATTTTTACTGTTCATATTTTTTAACTTCCTTTTCTTAGGTAACTCCCTTTAATATTTCATACAATAAGGGCTTGGTGATGATGAACTCCTTTAACTTGACCTTATCTGAGAAGCACTTTACCTGCCCTTTCATTCTAAATGACAGCTTTGCAGGATAGAGTAATCTTGGATGTAGGTCCTTGCCTTTCATGACTTGGAATACTTCTTGCCAGCCCCTTCTTGCCTGTAAGGTCTCTTGAGAAATCAGTTGATAGTTTTATGGGAACTGCTTTGTAGGTAACTGTGTCCTTTTCCCTTGCTGCTTCTAAGATTCTCTCCTTCTATTTAATCTTAGGCAATGTAATTATGATGTGCCTCAGTGTGTTCCTCCTTGGGTCCAGCTTCTTTGGGACTCTGAGCTTCCTGGACTTCCTGGAAGTCTATTTCCTTTGCCAGATTAGGGAAGTTCTCCTTCATTATTCAAAGAAGTTTTCAATTTTTTGCTCTTCCTCTCCTCCTTCTGGCACCCCTAGAATTCGGATGTTGGAACGTTTCAAGATGTCCTGGAGGTTCCTAAGCCTTTCCTCATTTTTCTGAATTCTTGTTTCTTCATTCTTTTCTGGTTGGATGTCTTTTCTTCCTTCTGGCCCACACTGTTGATTTGAGTTCCAGTTTCCTTCCCATCACTATTGGTTCCCTGTACATTTTCCTTTGTTTCTCTTAGCATAGCCTTCATTTTTTCATCTAATTTGCAACCAAATTCAACCAATTCTGTGAGCATCCTAATTACCAGTGTTTTGAACTGTGCATCTGATAGGTTGGCTATATGTTCGCTGCTTAGTTGAATTATTTCTGGAGCTTTGATCTGTTCTTTCATTTGGGCCATCTTTGTGTGTGTATGTGTGTGTGTGTTGGCGCACCTGTTATGTAAAGGGGCGGAGCCTTAGGTGTGCACCTGGGCAGGGTAATGCTGGTCACTGCACTGTGGTGCTGTACATGGGGGAGGGGCCGAGAGGGAGCAATTGCACCTGCTCCACTCTCCACCGGATCTCAGTCACTCCCTCCCCTACCCACAATCAAACTGGGCCCCTCTGGTGCTGATTCCCGAGTGTGTGGGCTTGTGCACACTCTAGGCCCCTGGGGGTCTCTCTAATGACCTCTCCTGTGAGGCTGGGAGTTTCTCCTGCTGCCGCCTCAACCCCCATGGGTGTTTTCAATCAGAGGTTTGAGGCTTTATTTCCTGGGGCTGGAGCCCTGGGCTGCACGGTCTGCTTCGCCTCCCCCTCCCCCCACCCCCACCGTTCCTCCCGGCTTATCTATATGCAAATGTGGGGCCGCAGGATCTGCTAGAGGTCACACTGCCCTCCCCTTTTGTTCCACAATCCACCACTTCTCTGGGTCCACGAGTCCTCTCCGCCCTGGCTGCCTGTCTCAGCCCCTCCTACTGGTCTGGATGAATGTTTCTTCTTTATCTCCTTGGTTGTTGGACTTCCGTGCAGTTTGATTTTCTGTCAGTTCTGGTTGTTTTCTGTTTTTAAATTGTTGTCCCTTTGGTTGTGTGAGGAGGCGCAGTGTGTCTACCTACACCTCCATCTTGGCCGGAAGCTCAAGAATGTGTCCCTATTCCTGTTTTTGCTATTAGTCATACTCATACAGTTAAAAACAGGTCAAGAAAAGTGTTAGTTCTTTTCTGGTGCTTCACACTCTCATTATAATTCTTTTGCATTTATATTTATCTTACTGTGGATCTTTGTGGAGAAAAGTGGTGAGGGAGCAACAGGTAGAATCTTCATTTCTGATCTCTAGTTAAGCACTTTTTATATCCCCCTAACTAGGTCACTACTTGGTTATGCCCAGTGAATATGGGCAAATAGATGGAGGTGTTGGTTGGAGCTGGAGAAGGGATGTCGACATCTATTTCAGAGGTGGTCTGGGAAGGGTCAAGCTCAGCTCAGGGGCCACGCATTATGACCTCACTTGAATGACCTCTCACTCAAGTGAGGTCAGCTTGAACCATTCCCTTTCCTCTTCAATAAAGTATTTCCTCTCACAACTGCCTGTTACCTTGTCTTCCAGTTCTTTCTTCTCCTCTGTCACCACACAACAGTATTCACTAAGTTCCTGATGAGAGGTGGTCTATTCAGCCTCCTGCTGCTCTATGAATACAATAGAATGGTAGAGATAACAGTTACCTCAGAGAACAGCCAGCTCCAACTTTCCAAATTATGGAAATTTTAGGAGGGATTAGACCCAGGGGGTTTAAGCAATTGGCCTGGTGAGGCTACAATTCTCATGTCTTGTTAGTAGCAGTGCCTGGGCCTCTACACACATCTTGATTCTTCATCATTCTTTGTTTTCTAGTGATGGTTACTATTACCATGAGTTTCGGTTGAGCACTTACTGCGTGCCAAGTGCTACACATGCATTTAGTCACCAGCAAAATTCTCAAAATGGGTCACATTATTCTCATTTTGCAGATGAAGGTGCCACACTCAGTAAGGTTAAGTAACTTGTCCCTGCAACCGGTAAGTGACAGATCAGGGACTTCTGTTTACAGAGGTGGCTGGAGAGCCCATGGTCTTAGCACTTATTCTTTCCATCACATCACACTCCCATTCCAAGGAGAACAATCCTGTCACTATCAGAATGGCCAACATATCTTATCACATATTTGCCTCCAATTTATAGAGAGATGACTTGTAACAAAAATACTGAAGCCTAGGCCCCTCCTGCAGATACTTTGATGTAATAGGTCTGGGCTGGTACCCAGGGAAAGTTTTTCAAAGCTCTCCAGATGATTCTAATGTTCAGCGAGGTTTGAGAGCTATTGTGGATGTTAAAGACAGGAGAAACACTACTGCCAGTGACTATTCCGTAATCCCAGCTGATCATGGATTCCCAGGTGGTACTTTTCATCATTACCATCCATACTTTTGCTATTAACCATACTCATACAGTTAAAACCAGATCAAGAAAAAGGTTAGCTCTTCTCTGGTGCTGCACACTCTCATTATGATTCTTTTGCCTTTATATTTATCTTACTGCGGATGTTTACTTCGTGGAGAAATGCGATGATGCCTGAACCTGCCACCTTCCCTGGCTAGTCATAAGGCTTTGGAATGTGATGTGGTATGGCAGGCTCAGTCTGGAAGCCTAAGTGCCTCTGTCATTGGTACCTCCACTCTTTTGCTAGTGACAACTAGACACAGTTTTGGAAAACCTTCTAAATTGTGCTCATGTCTCTTTTTAGGATACCAGGTGGCAAAGCTCCCTTCCTTCGGATGATGACGTGCTGAGTTTCAGTGTAGCAGTAGATGTCCCGGTCTCTTCTGTCCTCAATTTTGACCTGGACTTGTATGTTTGTAAAGTCCTCAAGGGCAGATTCTTTGATCCTAGAATTGGCCTCCCCACGTGTACTAGTGAACAAGTTAGGTTGTGATAGTATTGAGCAGAAAACGTGACAGAGGCCACGAGCCACTGTTAACCTAGGACCTTAGTAACTTTAAAGGGCAGCTATACTATGTAGCTTTTATTCAGTCTGGTGGGGGGAAGAGTAAAAGGAGGCTAGTAATTTTGTTGATCTTTTCTATTTTATTTCCACTTTCATCTCTAGCCAGGCTGGAACTGGTCAGAAACAACTAGAAAAACAGGTCTGTGGTGCAGAGATGCTGACCACCCATACTTCTGAATCTCAGGGCCAGGGTAGTCCAAAAAGGAAACCAAAACTACTCATCCACATCAGGATTTTTAAAAATTATTGTGAAAAGAAGAACCAGACAGATGGATTTTCTGGTTCTCATGTCACTCCCCGATTAAGCCCCTCTGATGGCTCTGCACTTCCCTGTGCCTGTTAGAGCAGAGTGCAGCCTGGCAGGCAGGGCCTCCCCCACTGCCTCCTGTCCTCTCCAAGTCCCACCTGAGCCTGCTCCTCATCCCAACCCACACTCATTGTGGCTTCTGAACGTGTCTTGCTGCTTTACCCATCTTTGCCTTTTCTCAAGGTGTTTATATTTTTCTCCTCCTTTCTATCCTTTATGACCCAGTTCCAGCCTTTCCTCTTCAATAAAGTATTTCCTGAAACCTTCTTGCCCAGTTGATCTTCCTTTTTATCCATCACACAATACCCTATTTGGATTTCTACCTGAGTACTGATAGCACTTTCTTATACATATTGGTTCCGATGACTAGTTTACCCTACAAATCTCTGAGATCCTGTGTTTGTATGTTATGCACAAGGCCCCAGTGCTAGGCCTCTATTTGGCATAACTACTTACAGTGTGGCAACTTTCTACTTCAGTTTCCTGTATAAAGGAGATGATAATAGGATCGTGGAAGAGATTAAAGAAGGATACATGTAATAATGTATCATCATCGTCATCATCATAATTTATATGCATAGCACATACAATGAAAAATAAACCAACAGTAATAACTAACACAGCACTTACAACATAGCAGGTTCTATTCTAAATGCTTTACAGATGTTAACTCATTTAGTCCTCTGGGTTATACTATTAAGTAGTTATTCTTATTATCCCTATTTATATATTAGAAAACAGAAGCACAGAGAGGTAAAGTAATTTTCCCAAGGTCCAAGAGCTGGGAAGATAAAGAAGGAATTTGATTCTGGGGGGTCTGGCATTAGACACCATGTGTTTAAAAACTGTGCAATACTCCTTCAAGTGATCAGTACAGTTACAGTTATAACTAATAGAGGCTGTTTCTATTACCCTGACCCAGAAACTGCTTAAGGAGAAGGTTTGGTAAGGGATAGGAAATTTACTTGAGAAAACAAGCAGAAAAATTAGTATGGTCTCTTTGCCTGGCACGCAACGTATCCTTGCCCTGTATTGCCTGGCAGAGATGAGGCGATGTGGCCTTTGGTATAGCAAGTATTTGGCATGTCCATTTGCACTGGGGAGAGGAGAAGACACATTTCTCAACATCCTTCCCATCACCTTTCTGGATCATTCATTCCAAGTGGTGAGTCCTCTCTGCAGACACGGAATAAAGCTTTTCCACTAGGGGGTGCCTAGACATTTCAGATAGCTCCTAAGCAAGAGGCCCGCCCTTTCAGGGCTTGTGCAGTGTTCTCTGATTGAATGGATTCCTGCTTATAAGCTTTAGGTTATAGTTCTAGCTATTCTAAGCATCAACATGGAAGAAATCCTACAGGATTAAGTGAGGTCAGCTTGATCCATTCCAAAAGACTCAACAACTCTCTTCCTCACACTGCTGCCAACCAAACAGTCCCTCCCAAGCTCAACCTCAGACTCACCTTTCCATGGGGAGCTCTCTAGCTGGGCATGGATGGATGAGGTTGAGGGGTCCCAACAGAGTCCCTACTTGCTGTCTACTGGATCACTGGTGGGGCAATGGTGTTGGGAGTGGACATCACTTTTGGGAGCTTTCACTGGATGTTTGGTGAATACCAAGTTGGCTAACTTTTCTTTATTTCTCTCACATATTTATCCATATCCTTTCCTGTTCCATCAGAGATAATGACAGGTAAACTCAAGGAACCAACCATAGGAGGAAACCAGAAAGATTGCTAAGCAGAACGAGAACTAAGGTGCGAGTGAGGCCTCTAGGCAGCCCCATGCTTGCATAGCCTGAGAGCAAGTGATGCCTCCTGTCATTTTGGGCCCCAGCCAACTCTCTTCCTGCTCCCTAGTCCCAGCCTGGAATTGCGAATATGGGAGGTACCCAGCAGCACTGAAAAACAGCCAGCTATTTGTTTTCTTTTAACCTCTCATTCCACTTATTTTTACTTCCATCTTCCTAAACCTATATCTCTTCTTGCTCATTCCTGTTAATTGGTGGATGAGGATTAGTGAGGACTTCTTAACCAGGAGCTTCTACAATAAAAGTAGCTAACATTTAGTCAGTCCTTACTGTGTGCCAAGCAGTCTTCTAAATGCTTTACAAGTACTGGCCCACTTGCTTCTCTCAGGTATATTGTGATGAAGGCATCTATCTTACAGATAAGGCAATGAAGACGTTTTCCCAAGGCTACACAGTTAGTTGGTGATGGAGATTTTTATCATGGAGCCTGTACTCTCAGGTATTATACTTTGCTTTAGATACTAAAAAGCTTCAGAGATGCTCAAAACTGGACTGCATGTTTCCAAAGGGCAAAGAGGTTGTGATTTGATGTGTTTGTAAACTGGGATCCCAAAATTCACAAATGATGTTTACTTGGCAGACTGTCTTTGGCTTACATTGGAACACATTGCTTTCCTCCTGAACAAATGGTTTGGCATCTCTAATATTGGTTTATTGTAACCCTAAAGACTGGGTTTACTTATACCTGCTTCCTAGTCTGATCTGGTTCCTACTAGATGGTTGTGAACTGGAGAAGGGAGGAATTTCATCTTATTCATTGGTATTTTTCCATGTCTAGCTCTTGTGCTTAGTAGGCTCTCACTAAATATTGGTCTATTAAATTAAACTCCTTTAGTCTGTATCAGCCACCTTGAATGGTGGGCCACGATAAAGCTGCCTTTCTGGGAAGGGTAGGTAACCCTATCTTGCTTGCCTTGATCTTCTTTTCTTCATCCTTATCTGCACAGACAGGCAGCACTTCTTCTTCATTTAGATTTATTTAGTCTGATAACTACAAGAGAGGACACGTGCATTTTTTATTACTCTGTGCCTATGAATGTATACAGGTAGGAAGGACTAGGGACTCTACCCTTCATTTCTAATTGCCTGGCTTTAATTTAAATAATAAACCAAATCCTACTATTCTACCTTCATCTCTTCATATTTATTTATTTTTTATTGTTGACACTATTACAGATGTCCCCCATTTCCCCCTTTGCTCCCCTCCACAGATGCTTTCCTCTGCCACATGCTTCCTCCCTGCCCACCCCATCTCCATATATTTTTATGAGCATTACAAATTGTTCATTTTGTTCTTTGACTTCCTATCCCCATCTTTTGGATGAACTGAATTCCCATCCAAGTATGAATGCAAAGACTGAGACCCATTGACCAAATGCTCTAATCCCAGTCATCCTAGGGTCTCCCTTAAACAACTGTTATCTCTGAGAGAGCTCAGGTTCCTAGAAGGCGGCAGACTCTGCTTCAGAAATGAAATTCATTTGAACTCAGAACGACTGGGGACCCCTAATCTGACTGAGAGCAGCCAGGATTTCAAATCCAAGGCTGCAACTCTGCAGAACTGCTTCCTTCCCAAATTGTGCGTAAAGTGGCCTCACCAGGTGTGTACAATCACTCCAGCCCATGGCAGCTACAGACAGCCACGCCATCTTCATCTTTCTCTGCCAATAAGCTCCCAACACATTCACAATATAATTTCTAAACCACTTCCTCCATACTTTAGGGTTCCTCAGGAACCCTAAAGATTCCTGAGTCTGTCTTTATTCTGCATTCTTTCATCATCCAAATCCCAAAATGTAATTAAGGATTTTCCAGATTTCTTCCAAAGAACTAGAATATTTTTAGAATAATTTCTGAGGTATGTGGATTTGTGAGGATCTGGAAGTGATATCTAAGGTTTCCTACAGTTGAAGATTTTAAATGAAATTGGCTTTTAGATTATAGCAATACCTGTAAATTTGTTGCTTAATAATAGCTTCCCAGACTCTCTGTGTATGATGTTTTTCTTTCTTTTATTTTTTAAAAATTTTATTTATTGATTTGAGGGGGTAAAGAGGGAGGGGGAGAGAGAGTGTGTGAGAGAGAGACTGATTTGTTGTTACTCTTATTTATGCATTTACTGGTTGTTTCTTATATGTGCCCTGACCAGTGATTGAACTCGCAACTTTGGCATATCAGGACGATGCTCTAACCAACTGAGCTACCAGGCTAAGGCCAATGTTTTCCTTCTAAAGACACAGGCCTAGACTTCCTGGTTTTATCCTTTTTGCATATGGTTGTGCTCAAGTCAGCTGTGATGGGCAGCAGCGTGTCCAGGGTGAGAGTCACCCCAATAGGCTCCATCAGCAACCAGAAACACTTTACCTACTGCATAAGGCATCAATTTTGCTGCTTAGCAAAAGCACATTCTTCCAGGCCTGGTTATTGGGGCATGGGTTCCAGAATTCTTTCTTTGCTTTACTATGTAACCTGTCTTATTGTGCACCTGCATTGCAGTCTATGCAAATTCTACCTGTGCTGGGATTTCAGGACATAGGAATTTCCCACTATGTCCTTTTACAGACTTTCCACCAGCAGGCCTGGGCTGGCATATCATACAAAGCTAACTCCTTCACCCTATTGCCTCTCTGTTTCTTAGAGGCTTTGCTTGTGGTGCTCCATAAATGCTCCCGCTGACTAAAGTAAATTTGTCCAACCTGAATGCAGGAGGGATGATTAAATCATGGGGGTATTTAATAGATACTGCATTTGAAAATGATAGTCTTTCTGATCTCATGACAATGATTAACCTCTTTGACTGTTTCTTTATGCCTGTGACTAGGTTATTAAAGTAGATTGAGGGTGTTTTTATCCAAGTACTTAATATCGGCAATAAAGTTATTTTTAGTTTGTTATAGAAATAAACCCAACTGAGGAAGGTAGCTTAAAAAAAACCCAACACAGTAAGTAACCAAAGCATAATCAATTGGAAAGAATTTTGATTAATTTGTTTATTTTTCTCCTGAGAGACATGAAAAATAATAGGAAATGAAAAGTGGGGAGGGCCACTCACCAAACAAATGTTTTAAGAAGTTTGCTGGCTTCTATTTTAGGGAGGTTTACATTGACACTGCTAACACAGACAAATGAAGGAAGAGGAAATGTGGCTCATTAGTTAGTATTTTTCAGAAAGGCTGATTGATAATATTTTCATGTTTTTGAGATAATGAAGGACAGAGAGCAATGTTACAGGATATGAGTTACTCCCCATGATGGTGGGGAATGCAGTTGATAAGCAAATGCCTGTTTTCTGTCTGTTGTGCCATATGCCTGGGATGTCCCTCCCACACAGAGTCCTTCATCTTTCTTCCTCTGACCCTTTCACAGGACTTTGACTACTTATTGGTAGGGCCTCTTTCTAAGATTCTTTTGCTGATAATCTAGTCATGCTGTACTCACACAAAAGACAGTGCTACAAATAGGTTCTTCAGGGTATGACACAGACTTCCTCTTCTTTTGAAGGGGTAATAACCTTATTCAATACAGCTTTTATGAAGCTGGAGTGCTTTTATACAAGTCTTTCTTTTACAGATTCTAAAGGGCAAAAATCTATGCCACTGAGCCCAGGTAGAAAAGTCATTCATTTAACACAATAATGATGGCACTCCTAACTGGGTGATTCTTCCAAGTCTCAGTTAGTCTCACGAACGTGGATGAGGTGAGGTAGGAAATCAGGCAGTGAATTGCCATAGCCTGCCTCATTTACTATTTTGCTTTTTAAAAAATAAACATTTTTTCTTGGCTGTGAAAGTAATGATTCTGAATGTCAAAAATATAAGTGAAACAAAGAATAAAATTACAGTTCCATATAAATACCTGAAATGTTTGTTCTATATCTGTGAAATATGTCATTGGTACTTTAATAGGGATTGTGTTGTATTTGTAAATTGCTTTGGGTAATATGGACATTTTGATTATGTTAATTCTTCCAATCCATGAACACAGTATATGCTTCCATTTATTTGTGTGTTCCTTAATTTCTTTCTTCAGTCTTGTGTAGTTTTATAAGTATAGGTCTTTTATCTCCTTGGTAGAATTTATTCCTAAGTACTTTATTTTTTTGTTGCTATAGCGAATGAGATTTTTTCCTTGATTTCTGATTCTGATCTTTCATTGTTGTTGTATAAAAATGTCTTTGATTTCTGAATATTGACTTTGAACGCTGTAGTTTTGCCAAATTTGCTTATTAGGTCCAATGTTTTTTTGGTGGAGTCTATAGGGTTTTCTATGTACACTATCATATCATCTGCAAACCGTGACAGTTTTACTTCCTCCTTTCCAATTTGGATGCCTTTTGTTTCTCTTTCTTGTCTGATCACTGTGGCTAGGACTTCCAGTACTATATTGAAAAGAAGTGGTAAAAGTGGAGCACAGTGAAATACTACTTCACACTGGTGACAATGGCCATCATAAACAAATCAACAAACAAGAAATGTTGGAGAGGTTGTGGAGAAAAGGGAACCCTAGTGAACTGTTGGTGGGAATGCAGATTGGTGCGGCCATTGTGGAAAACAGTACAGAATTTCCTCATAAAACTAAAAATGGAACTGCCTTTTGACCTGGCAATTCCACTGCTGGGATTATACCCTAAGAATCCTGAAACACCAGTTCAAAAGAACCTGTGCACCCTAGTGTTCATAGAAGCACAATTTATAATAGCCAAGTGTTGGAAACAGCCTAAGTGCCCATCAGTAAATAAATGGGTCAAAAAACTGTGGTACATTTACATAATGGAATGCTATGCTGCAGAAAGAAAGAAGGAACTCCTACCCTACACAACAGCATGAGTGAAACTAGAGAGCATTACACTAAGTGAAATAAGTCAGGCAGTGAAAGACAAATACTATATGATCTCACCTATAAGTCGAACCTAATCAACAAAACAAACAAACAAGCAAAATACAACCAGAGACATTGAAATAAAGAATGATCTGACAGTAACCAGAGAGGAGAGGGAGAGGGATAATGGGGAATAATAGGGGAAGGGCCATCAAGCAACATGTATAAAGGACAAAGCCAAAGGGGTTAGTCTCAAGGGTGGGAGGCAGGAATGGGTGGGGTGGGGGGGACTGTTGGGGTGAAAATGGAGACAACTGTGCTTGAACAACAATAAAAAGGAATAAAATTAAACTTCCATAAAATATCGCTGTTATTAAATTTTGGTGTCTTTCTTCCCATACCTTAATATCTGAAAAAATATATATAAATACTTGACAAGGTTTCATTATATATATGTGTATGTATGTATATATATAATTTCTATTACCAGATTAGAATCCTACAAGATTAGAATCCTGTAGTATGACTTCTACATACAATTTTGTACACTGCGTGTTTTCACTTAGCATAAGTTGGCATTGCCTGAAGTCTTTAAATGTTGCAAAAACATAATTTTTAATAGCTGTAAAATGCTCTGCAGTATAAGACTGTACTAAGATTTATTTAACTGGTCTACTGGTCAATATTTCAGTTGTTTATATAGTTTTTAACATTACAGAGCAATGATTAATAGCCTTTAGGGAAATCTTATGCTTTCAGTTTTATTCTGTCAGATAAATTTTTAGAAGGAGAACTACTGGGCCAAATTACAGAAATATATACACGCATACACATATATATTTCTATTGAGAAAGGTGGTTGCAATTTTTTAAAATCCTGTGGTGTGTGATAATTCCATTGCACTGTGTATGTGTGTGTGCGTGTAAACATACTTCAGTGAATAGATAAAATGAGATACATACAAATATATGGTGTCTGATTTTTTAGAAAAATTTCCCCCCAGCTTTATTGAGATATAAGTGATATAGAATTCATGGTGTCAGATATCAACTTGCGTATTTTATAACTAGTAAGGTTGAGTACTTTTACATATTTAGAAAGATCAAATGATCAGATATTGACCTGAATTATATTAATTTTTCCCAACAGATTTGTAAGGGTATTAAAACCAAATTTTATATATCTTTTGTGTTCATGGTTTTTCTTACAGCAGCTGATATAAAACTAGCTTTGCACAGACAGGACTAGGTACTCTATACATATATTGAGATGAAATATAAATCACAGAATCATTGTGATATTTAAGAACTAATCAGACCATTACCGGCAAAGGACATAGCAGCAGAAGGGGAGGATGAGAGGGAGGGCCAGATACTGGTAAAGAAACAATGGTATTGTCGGAGCACTCAATTCTAAATGACAAATGTGAGAAGGAAATTAGTAATTGCCTCAATTTAATTTTTATTATCCTATTCCAATGAATCCAGATGCTCTCAAGAGGTAGGCAGCTTCTATTTACATAAGCACCTGGGAAGTTAGAACAGAGCAGCTAAGAAAGAGCATGGACTTTGCGCCCAGGCTCGCTTTGGGCCAGGCATTTTTTACTTATTCTGAAGTGACCTTGGGCAACAATTGCCTAACCACGCTTAGCCTCAGTTCCATCAACTTCTATAAGAGGATAAGAATACCTACATACTTCACTCCGCTGTTGTGCAGATGAAAAGAAAGAATTTATGTAAGCCCTGTCTGACATATAATTGAAGCTGATAAATAGTAGCTACAACTGTCATCATTTGCCACCAGCATCTTATACTAAAGGTCACTGTGCATGTCTCTATGTCATTCCTGGACAGCAAAGTGATAGTGAAGTAAATCTAATTCATTCTTTTCATTAATGCAAATTTAGCCATGTGGCCTGATAGCTGGTTTAATCCCCACACACTCCCATGATATTTCAAGTGATACTGTTTTTCTGAACCCAGAAGGCAACAAAAATGACCTGACTAGAGAAATTGAAATAAAAAAGACCAATCACCCAACAAGATACCATGCACACCTATTAGAAGAGCCAAAATTAAAAAATACTGACCGTACCATCTGTTGACAAGGATGTGGAGAAAATAAAGCTCCCCTACTGTCTTGATGGTACAATCAAGAAATGAGTCACTCTGGGAAACAAATTAGCAGTTACTTAAAAGGTTAAACATTCACCTACTATGTGAGCCAATCATTCCTCTTCTAGAATTTTGCCCAAGAACAAAGGAAGTATGTGTTAATACAAAAATTTGTATACAAATGTTCATAGCAGCTTCTTGGTAGTAGCCAAGAACTAGACACAACCCGAATTCCATCAACAGACAAATGGGTAAACACATTTCAGTACATCCGCACAACAGAGTACATGCAGCAATAAAAAGGAACAAGGTGTTGAAACACAAAACAACATGGTTGAATGTCATGGCAATTATAATGAATGAAAGAAATCAGACTCTCCAAAAAAGAATATACTGTCTGATCCCATTTATATAAAACTTTAGAAAATGCAAATGAACCTATGCTGACAGAAAGTAGATCAGCAGTTGCTGACCTTGGGAGGGCAGGAAAGGATGGGAGGAAGAAATTAAAAAGGCACGAGGAGACCTGAGGGTGATGGATATATTCTCCTTATGCATTGATAGTTTCCAGAGGGCTATGTTGCAAGTTATCAAATGATATATTTTAAATGTCACATATACTATATGTCAATTATATCTCAATAAAGCTGCCTAAAAGCCCAACTGATTACACATCAGTGTGTTTTATTCATCTTTCACTCATCTTTGTCTTTGGGTTTTATGAGTAGATGGTATAAATGGCAGGGAGGCAGACCCAGGGGTGTCTAACCCCAAAGGCTGTGCTTTGACTGAGTCACATACATCCTGTTATCAACAGTGTTGGAACTCTCGAACTCATGCCTTTTAGCTCCTAAAACAGTTCCTTTTCTGTTCATTTTCCACTTCTTCCATGGTTTAGACTAAATTCCAATCATATAGATCACATAACTTGAATATTCAAATTTGAACCCGCGAAACCTGTTTCTGCTATAACCACTCTCAACTCTGCTTTCCACTCATTTTGACCCCAAGAAGCAAAACTCACCTGTTTGAATATTAGATACATTACTTTAAGGGATTTACTGGTGGGAGCTCAAGAAGAGAGACAATGATAAGGAAATCTATGTAGGACACATGCAAATCAACATCTCCCAACGACACAGTCGCTGTTGAGAATGACAGCCATTGTACATTTGTTTTCTTCATGTTTCTGTTTTCCTGCTTCATTAACACTGTCCTTTCATGAAAAACAAAACAAAACAAAACAAAAACAATTAATACCCACTCATTTCTTCTAGACACCACAGAAAAGGGCTGGGCTCCCAGGGATGCCCCTGACCTAAGACAGACCCTCCTCCCACCAGAGCCTGAGAGGGAGCCCAGAGTTGCACTGGCTCCTGCAGCTCTCCCGCAGGCGGTCTCCCTCCTTCGCGGTTTCGTGGGTGAGGAATCCGGTTGCCATGGTAACTTCCAGCAGCCATTTCAGGCTAGCGGGAACATTCCCTAAGACCCTTCTTCATCTGTGTGTACTTCAGCGATTTCCCTGCTTTGGAGAAGTCGGTGGGGAACTTTCTCCTGGGATCCTGCCTAGCTCGAAGACGGTGTATAAATGGGCAGGGGAACTGTGTTGCCATGGCAGCAACTCCTCTGGTTCTTCCATTCCAAGAAAGCCTGGCTCAAGGGATGGGCCCGGTGCTCCCAATGGCAAAGTCGGCAAGGAACTGCATTATCTTAATGGTTTCAGCGTGGTCTTTCCAAGGGAGAAATTGACTTTGTGGGGCGGCAGCTGCGGGATAGATGGGCTGCCGTGGTCACATCCCCAGTGGCATGGCCCCAGGAAGGCCTCTTACCAATTAAGCCACAATGCCAGTCTGTTCTTGCTCCTTTCTGCTCCCTTTCCTCTTTTTCACAAGGCCCAAGGCCTCTCCTCTTCTAATTCTTGAGACCACTGTGATTACGTTTTTCCTCTGCTGGTTTCAGCGTAGAATTCTGTCTTTGCTTCTGTTTACCTTCGCTGCTGTCTACCAGAATGAGCCACACACACACACACACACACACACACACACACACACACACACAAATTCTCCTTTGAAAAAAGGTAGGTATTTTATGCAAAATAACAGGGAGTGAGGGGAACTAGAAGAAAAATAATCATGGGGAAGTCCAACCAATTCTATATGTTGTAACTGTGTTTATCCATGTGAGGGCACCCTTTCCCTTCAGCCCTCAGATTAGTTTCCTATTTCTGGACTTGGAGCCTTTGATGGGAATGAAAGTGGCTTTGGTGTTCAAACACCTGAGTTTGAATCCTGTTTCACGCTATTCTTAACTAGCTGAGAAATCACAGGCATATCACATACCCTTTCTGGGTGTCTATTTTCTTATCTGCAGAAGGAAAAAGTAAAGTCTTCCTTTCAGAATTGTGAGAATGGAGAGAGATAATAAGGGTAAAAGCAGTTTTTCAGTACTCAGGCACTTTACAAATCTTGACAATTTTGGTAATTTTCATTCTCATGGAGTATTCTTAATTGGTTGGTTCATCCAATTATTCATTCAGTGAAAGGATTATGGAGCTCATTCTAATGCTTCCTTTAAGGCAGGTGACACAACCTCCAGTAGGGTTATTTTCCTCATCTGTGCAATGAGATAACCAAAGACTCACAGTATGATTTTGAAGATTAAATGAGGTTCTGATTATAAATGTATATAGGTTACAATATCTGCTCAATTAATACAATTATTGTTATCAATTACCTACTACATACACTTCTGGGTTTTTCCTTGGAAATATTTAAAGATTTTATTTACTTGTTTTAGAGCAGAGAAGGGAGGGAGAAAGAGAGGGAGAAAAACATTAATGTATGTTTGCCTGTCACGTGACCCCTACCAGGGACCTGGCCTGCAACCCAGGCATATGCCCCAGACTGGAAATCAAACCAATGACCCTTTGGTTCGCAGGCCGGCACTCAATCCACTGAGCCACACCAGCCAGGGCTCTCCTTGGAAGCCTTGAATCATGCTTCTGTGACTCACATCTCCCTCTTTTTTCTTTCCACCACTTTTAAAGGCTGAGAATTAGCAAAGAAGGGAGGTACCATCAAGTTTCCTCTGCAGATAGAAGTTATGCCTGGGACCAGGGGTTATTTGAAATGACCAGAGCAGCCACCATACTTCTCAACCTACTTTACACTTGGACCTGAATTTTGAAGTAGATAGAGATTGTTTGGGGGAACTGTCCCCTTGGTTTCCTAGTCTTTCCTACTTTAAGTCTCTCTGTCCACACTGACTGAGTGAGGGTCAATAGCCCCAGGGAATCTCATCCAGGCCTGCCCTCCCTTAAGTGGTAGCACCCACTCTCTGACCTTCTCTGGGCCCTTTCTTCCTCTATGCTTACCTGACCCACAGCCGGCTCTTCCTTTCAAGTATAACTCAGTGTTCAGCACTGTAATCAATAATTTATAGACAAGGCATTAAAGAGTAATGAACACTCAAAACACTGCTCCTCCCAGAAAATATTTTGCAGTTCAACTGGGGCTTTCAAAAGCTTCACTCCTAACTGTTTTGTAAAAGCTTTTATATCTACACCGGCCTGCAGTGACTGAGCCCTCTCCTCCCTGAATTACCACCAGACGTAGAGCATTGTAGATTTAACTGGGCTTTAATTATTTCACATGTTAGTCTGTTCTCCCCAGTGAGATGTCTCAAGGGCAGGAATATTTTTTTATACTTCTTGTTATACCCTACTCTGACCAGCAATGTTGGGTATAGACTCTCAGCAAAAAAAATCACAATGATTTATAATGGTGAGAATTTCCTCAGCCAGGAAAATGTCTTCTAACACATAGAGTTACATTTGGAAAGTTGAATTCCTGAAACTTCTGATTGAATCTAAAACCAGTATTTTAGGAGTTTTGTCTCTATATCCTTTTTCCCAAACAGCCACCCTAGCGTTCTACTTAAATGAGGATGTCATTTCCAGAGAGTTTTTATGATGGCTTTGTATCAATTTTTATCCATAGAGGCAGTATGGACCTGCAAATATGCTTTATTCAAACTGTCTAATTATTTCTGATAAACCACTAGATATCTTAGTTCCAGGAAGTCCAAGTTTAAAATAGGTCCTATTAAGGGAAGTGATGCATAATGGAATCGCATCTTTCTTATTGATTAGACATTTTTAAGATGTGCCTTCTAAAATGGTTAAATCAGAGAAAAATAGCAGGTAAGGGAAAAATAAATGTTAAAATTAGCTAGGCCATCTCAGTTTGTAAATAAGGTTTTTCTCTCACTCTTAGCATTGGGAAGGAGAGAGCTCCTCAGATATAGGGTCCCTCCAGAAAAAGGTTGCTGACCTCTAGTTCCCCAGGTATAAATTAAGGAAATGTTAATAATATTACACAGGTGCTATCAACCATCACAAGGGCATGTAAGAATAGAGCTGTTCTCAAACATTCAATGCATCAGATTTTTGGGGAGAGGAATAAATTAGAATGCCCTTCAAAAAGCAGTGCATTACCTCACAATGGTCAAAATAACTTTTTTTATTTTTTGTAATGCCAGGGAGACTGGCTTTCCTTTGAGGGCTCTTTGCATAATTGAGTTTTGTTCAGTCACACCATCGGATGAAAGTAAGGTGAAGAGGATTCCAGGATTAGTGCTCCCCTCAAGAAATGACTGGTCTGTGAACCAAAAGGTCGTTGGTTCAATTACCGGGTTGGGCACATGCCTGGGTTGTGGGCTGGGTCGCTGGTTGGGGGCATGTGAGAGGCAACCAACTGATATTTCTCTCCCTTTCTGACTTGCTCCCTTCCCCTCTTTCTAAAAATAAATAAAATCTTTTTTTTTTTTAAAAAAAAGAAATCACTAGAGGAAATGTTGGATACCTTGGGTTATCACATGGGGCAGAGACTTGGAAAGGAAGAGACATAGCCCCTGGTTGCTCTGTCCCCATATTCTGAAGATGTGGTGGTAGGATATGTAGTGGGTGCTGTGGTCCATCACTCAGATCCCCCAGTTCCCATCAGGACTCAAGCACTCAGTTCCTGGGTGTCCAGGAGTGTTGATTGTTAAAAGTTCACTACTGAGTCCTTCCTAGGAAATTACCAATAGCTTTAAGAGAACTGCCTTGCCCAAGGCTAGGACCTCTCTCTGGGGGGAGATGCATCCAACTCCTTGATGATAGAAACCCAGCCCTGGACCCCATTTTGGGCTCTGAAGGGCCACCCAGCTCTGCTGCTCCCTGTGTGAGGATGGCTGAAGCCTGCAATAAGCCTGCACTGCGGATCAGTTGGTCCCTCCGTCACGAGTGTTGATCCCAGGGCACTCCCCATAAACTTCCTCACACAAATCTCCATGTTGGAGGCTGTTTTCTGGAGCACTTGAATCAAGATGGAACATTTTTAAAAATTTTGAACCAGCAAAGTTTACCTTGGATCATAAAAATCTAGCATCTTAAAACTTGACAAGGCAACATTAGCTAATTGAGAGGGGAGGAACTGAGACCCAGAGAGATGGAAGGACTGAGGCCACACAGTAGATACCACAGTATGGCTAGGTCTGGCACCCAGCTGAGGTGCCTCCTAAACCTGGGTCCTTGTCCTCATGGTGTGGCCACCCTGATGAGAGGGATGTGACTGATAAGCAGGTGGTAATCAACTTGTTCCCTTCCGAGAAGAGAGTAATGAGGATATTGAGCCAATGAAGAGCCTGCCCATTCCTGGAAAAGTGTTTCTATTTGTGTTGAGGAGGAAGTGAAAGGAGGTGTGTGAATTCTATTACTGCTGACCTTCCTACCATTTTTTTCTTTTGATGCTAAGGGGGCTATGCAATAGGTAATAGATATTACAGAGATAAATAAGGAGCTAAAGTCCTCAGGCTTCTATAGCTCAGCTGGTTCTACAGTAAGTCTTGCTGGGAGGGCTGCTGCCAGGAAAGCAGCAGTGAGACAGTCCTGAGCTCAGGCAATCCAGAGTTAGGGTGTGCAGAAAGCATTCCAATGACAACATTCTTGTTCAGTGGATCACTCTTCCAAAATGCTTTACAGGCACCGATTCACATCCTCAGATGACACTCACCATATCACTGCCTTCTTTTAGTGAATCGGTCTGAATCTTTCTGGTTTGGGAGGGTCCACCTGTGGTTTATATTTTGCTTTCCTTTCTGGCAAAATCCCCTCTTCCTGCTTTCTAACACAATTTTCATGAGTGGGATTGACTCCTGACCACCTCCACCCTCAGCTAAGTTGGGGGAGGTCCTGACTGGCCTAAACCAATCAGCACAACCTCATTCCTGTTACCATGGTGACAGGCTTAGCAATTATGACTTTCCTATTTCTAAACTTCTGCCAGTCAGGCCCTGACATTGTCCTAGTCTCAGTGATTAGTTCCCTGGGGTAGGATGATGAGAACTAAGTTGGGTCAATTAAAATGGAAGACTTTTGGTGGTTGGAGAAATAAAAGTTCCCTCTCTTCCAAAATGATGCAGTGTTGAAATTGGAGGCCTAAGGATGAAGCCAGCACACAGAAGAGGGCAGAGCAGAGACTACTACCAGGACTGCAAGAGTCCTAACAAACAGCATTGCTACATTTCACTGTCTGGAGTTTTCTGTGACACATGCAATACATATATACATTTATTATTTACTGTACAATTTGAGTTGTATTTCCTGTACAATTCTGTTTCTTGCAATCAAACACATGTCCTGTAGAGGCTGATTCCTCTACACAGGACCTCCCCTATGAAGTCCTAATCTTGACCTTCCTAAAAAGGAGCAGTTTCAAATGGAATATAAAACTCTTGCCAAGAAGAATTCAAAAGACTAGCTTAAAGACCCTCCATCAATGGATTTACTCAATACTTCTGACTCAGCTTAACCCGTTGTTCAAAGCCTCAAATTCTAGGTCATGTGTGTTGACCTGTCTAAATATGGAGCTTTTCTAAGTAGTTTGTAGTATCTTTGAGGGCGGCGGCAATGTATTTCGTGACTTGAATTCAATCTTACAGTGCTCGATAGAGTGTTGTTGTTGTTGTTGTTTTAACTAAAGATTTTATTTATTTTTAGACAGAGGGGAAAGGAGGGACAGAAACATCAATGTGTGGTTGCCTCTCACGCACCCCTACTGGGGACCTGGTGGACAACCTAGGAATTGAACTGGTGACCCTTTGGTTTACAGGCCAGCATTCAATCCACTGAGCCACAGCAGCCAGGGATGAATAAAATGTTTTGCACCATATAAATACTCAGAAAATGAGAGTTGAACTCAAGTAAATTCAACTCCTGTCACTGCCATCAGCACAACTTCTAGCAATTGGGGAGAAAGGACACTCCCACAACACTGTCAAGGTTTGGGATATAAAGTACTTGCCCTAGGCCAGACTCTTCCCCTGTTAAATTACCAGCAGCTAGCACAGCGTCTGGCTAAAAGCAAGCAGTCAAATATTTGTTGAATGAATTTGCTTTGACTTTGTAACCACAGACCGAACTGGTCACTTAACAATTTTGAACAATTCCACTTTTCCATTTTTCCAAAATCTTATTTTATACCTTAACATTTTTTCTCTCTTAATGTACCTTTCTTACAAACTAATTCTCAGCCAATAACTCTGAGTCAAAAGTGACCAAAAAGAAGTGAATCTTCTTTGCATTTCTACCAGCAAATCCTTACATACCTCCCTCTATCCACACTCATTTATTCATCCTTGTAACAGATATTCATTGAAGATTTCTGACAACCAGGCCCTGTGGTTGTCAGAGTTAAAAAAGACAAATCAAATTTCTTTCATGTATATTCTATTGGGGAGAGTGAATATGAATAATTAAATAAACAACAAGTGTAATTTCACATAGTGATGATGCACTATGAGGAAAATATATTGGGATAGGGACTGAGAGGAGTGTGGTGTGAGGGGGGATTATCAAGGAAAATCTCTTTGAAGAAGTAATATAATATTTAAATAGGGATTTGAATAATAATGAAAAGCCATATTACAATTTGTGAAAAGAATAATCTGGAAGATGGAATAGCAAATATAAAGATTCCAAAGTGGAACAAATGTGATTTGGTGTAGGAGGAGGAAGGGAACTGGAGCACAGTGTGAGAGGAATGGTAGAAGATGAGGTCCACAGATGGTGGGTCCTGTAGGACAGAGGACTTATCTCTGCTTTTCCTTCATGGGAAAATGAACACTTCTCTTCTGAAAGCATCTTCCTCTGCTGGTGTGTGTGTTGCCTCCCTAGCCACTCCATCTCAGTCTTCTATGCTGACTCCTTTTATACGGAACCTCCCAATGTCAGAGTGGACCCGAACTCATTCCTTAGAACTGTTCTCTATTTCTCTATCTTCTCCTGTCCCCTACCTCCTCCTCTTCCTCCTCTTCCTTCACTTCTTCCCTCCCTCCATTCCTTCCTTTCCCTCTTCTTCTCCCTTTTTTTCTGATTTTACCCAGTATTGTGGCTTTAAATATCATCAAGAGACTCACTGAGATGGGAGAGCCTGGACTTCTTTCACCCTCAGACACACATATCTAACTTTCTACTCAACAGCATCATGAAATTATGTCAAAGCAGCACTCTTGATTCTACCTCATTCCAAATGTGTAATTTCTGAAGTTTTCAGTATCTTATTAATGTTACCACTCAGTTGTCCAAGCCAAGAACCTGGGTGTCAGTCTTAATTTATCCATTTCCTTATCCTCCACATCCAGGCCATTACCTAACTTTGTGGTTCTCTCTCTAAAATCTCAAACCTACCTATTTTACTCCATTGTTACTGTCACTAACCCTTCATCTTTCACATGCATTTCTATCTTGTTTTTCAACTCTTCAAAAATGTGTCCTTTATAAAACAAACAAAATGATTTCTAAAAAAATATAGTAATTGAGATCACAAAAATTCCTGTTTAAAGCTCTTTGATACCTTCCAATATGTTTTTTAATTGTAGTAAGAGATATAAATATAAAATTTATCATTTTAACAATTTTAAGTGTAAAATTCAGTGGCATTAAGAGCATTCACAGTATCGTGTAACCATCACCACTATCCATTTCCAGAATTTTTTCATAATCCCAAACTGAAACTCTATCCTCATTAAACAATAGCTCTCAATTTCCCTCTTCCCCTGGCCCCTGGTAGCCACTATTGTACTTTCTGTGTCTGTTAATTTGATTATTCTAGGTACTTTACATAAGTGGAATCATACAATATTTGTGTCTAGCTTATTTTACTCAGTATACTGTTTCCAGGCTCATCCATGTCATCATATGTGTCAGAATTTCATTTTTTAAGGTTGAATAATATTCCATTGTGTATATACAGCACATTTTGTTTGTCCATTTCTCTGTTGAACATTTGGGTTGTTTCCACCTTTTGGCTATTATGAATAATGTTAGACTATTGGTGTACAAATACCTATTTGAGACCCTATTTTCAATTATTTGGGGCATATGCCTAGAAGTGAAATGCTGAATCATAGGGTAATTCTATGTTTAATTTTTTGAGGAACTGCCATACTGTTTTTCATAGTGACTGCACCGTTTTATATTCCAATCAGCAATGTACCAGGGTTCCAATTTTTCCATATCTTATCAAGATCTGTTCTTTTTTTTTCTTATTTATTTATTTTTTTTCTTTTTTTGATTTTAGAGAGGGGAGAAGGGAAGGAGAGAATCATTGATGTGAGAGAGAAACGTCCATCAGTTGCTTTCTGCACATGTCCTGACTGGGGACAGAACCTGCAACCTAAGCATGTGACCAGGCTGGGAATTGAACCAGCAACCTTTCTGTTTGCAGGACAATGCCTAACCAATTGAGCCACACTGGCCAGGCCTCCTTTTTCTTTTTAAATAATAGCCATCCTAATGAGTGTAAAGTGTTATTTCCTTGTGGTTTGTAGAATGAGGGAAGGATGTATAAAAGGTGAGGGTGAGGGTGATGGTAAGGGTGAGGGTGATGGTGGTAGTAGGGAATATCCAGAGAAGGGTTTGATGGGACTATCTGCCTGCAAGCAATATCCCATGGAAATGGCTCTTCATTGATTGTTGATGATTGTCGTTACTGAAAGAGAAAATGTATGCAAGGGATCTTACTGGGGTGTAGGAAGTTATAGTTCTCTAAGCAGTTTGTAAGATACTTTAGTCATGATTAATATTGAGTTAGATAATTTTATTAGGTAATCATCATCTTCTGTGGTGAGACCTTACCTTGGCAGAGAACTTGCATTGCTAAGCAAGAGAAAGAGTAGTTTCTTATTCTATCTGGCTGAGCAGCAGAATAACAAAGGTTCAGGGAAGGCTCCTTGTTCAAGATTCTTTGCAAAAATGAGAATATATTCTGTAGAAGAGTGAACCATGGTGGCTAGTTGTAAGTGTATTTTGAGTCTGATGTTCAAGTTCATTGGCCAGCTAGTCTTTGGGAGAACCCGAGTGGAGGTGTCTTTGTGTGAATCCTTTCAAAATGTGCACAAAGCTGTGGTTGCCCTTTGCTGTGACTACATCCCAAATGAGCTAGAGTGACTAACTAGGTTGATGGAGAGTTTGTCTAACTTGGTTAAGAACACATATTGAGATAATTAAAAAATAAGAGATAATTAAAAAATAATTTAAAAATAATTATTTGAGATAATTTAAAAATAAGCAAGATATACCTTGCTGTTTAAACAGCATTAGAGTTTGTCTTTGATCTAATACCCAGAGAAGAATCCAGTTTGAATGCGCCCTGCATCCTTAGCATTGAATTTTCCACTGAATGCTCTTAGCACTTTCATTTAATCTGTGCTCATTCCATTAATACATTCTTTATCTTGTCTACTTAACTACAAGCGTTTAAAGGGCACTAACTTGCCTGATTTATTTTCCCATCCTTTATAGCCTATAGTACCAGAGCTTGCAGATGTAAAAATTAATAATAATGATGACAATAATTAACGTTTATTGAGCCCATATACTGAGGCCATGTGCCAGACTCTGTGATTTGTTTGTATTAACTTAATTTTCCCAACAACCCTTCAGATATGTACTATTGAAATTCCTGGTATTGGATAAGTAAATTAAGGCATAGAATTGTTCATTCACTTCCTAATTGTTATACAGCAAGTATATGACCAGGATATTGACATTATAACCTGTGATCTTAACATCCAGACCATATAAAAGATGAATAAATAAGTGTGTGTTGAATGTTAGGTATGTAACCCTTGACTGATAAAGACTATTTGACTTCAGACCACGTCAAACCTGCAGGACTGTCATGGCTGGCGTGGCTCAGTTGGTTGAAACGTAGTTCTGTAACCGAAAGCTTGCTGGTTTGATTCCTGGTCAGGGTACATGCCCAGGTTGCAGGCTTGACTGCACATTGGGGCACATGCTGGAGGCAGGTGTTTCTCTCTCATATCAATGTTTCTCTCTCTCTCACTCTCCCTTCCCCCTTCTCTCTCAATGAGGATAAATTAAAACCTTTAGTAAGAAAGAAAAACCTGGAAGAGCCATATTGATTTTTACCAGTTTTGAGCATTATTTCAGTTGTAAGATTTTCAGGAGGTCAAGTTGGGGTAAACCTTGATACTCATTTAGTTATTTATACTTAAATATGAATATTCAAATATTAATTCCTTTATTCAACAGCTATTTACTGAATATAAGGATACATGGCAGGCACTCACTAAATATGAGGATATGATTGTGAATAAAAGGCAATATGATTTGGGGGCTGGTATAGCTTATCTTCAAGGGGGAGTGATGGCCATTGAAAAAATAGTTATACTAATGAACATGTGAATTACTACAAATTAGGGTCTTGCTCTGAAGAAAGTAAAACTAGTCTTATAAACCACATAATAAAGGAATCAGACCAGGGCCAGTTGTCAAGGAAGACTTTTAGGACAAGGGCATCTTTTACCTGTCTAATGAAGAATGAGTAGAGCTTTACCAGGGGAAGGAGGGTGGGACGGGTGGGGAAAGCATTCTAGGCCGCTAGTCAGAGGGAACAGTGTGTGCCAAGTCCTGAGCCAAGACGTGGCACATCAAGACCTGTACCATAATCCTGGCCATAGGGAGTGAGCTCACTCTTAAAAAGAATTACCTATAAATTATACATATGTATGTATACATATATATGTATAATATCTCACTTTTTACTATGTACATATATGACACAAATTGAAATTATGTCATATATAATTATATTTCATATTGCTATATAAAATGCTTTTTAAAATGAAATATAATGTGAATATCCCTCATGTTAATTTCTTCTGATTTTAATAGAATATTCTAGATATGCCCCATAATTTATTTAATAAATCCTTTAAGTATATACCCAGAGGTGGAATTGCTGGATCATATGGTAGGTCTATTTTTAATTATTTTGAGGAATCTCCATACTGTTTTCCAGAATGCCTGAACCAATTTACATTCCCACCAAAAGTGTACATGGTTTCCCTTTTCTCCACATCCTACCAACACTTATCTTCTGTCTTCTTGATACTAGCCATTCTAACAGATGTGGGGTGATAACTCATTGTGGTTTTGATTTGCTTTCTGTAACAAGAATGTGCTAATTATTGCTATGGTGGCAATCATGTTACAATACAGACGTGTCACACCAACATGTTGTATAGCTTAAGTTTACACAATATTATATGTCAAGTATATTTCAATAAGATAAAAAACCTTTATGTTGAACATTTAGGTTTTTAAATTTTTTTACTATAATAAATAATACTAACAGAAATATATTCATATAAAACTATTTTGACATATTTATGATTGCTTTCTTTATATAAACTTTTGTGAGATTTGATATCTAGTGCCTAATCTTCCCCAAATGGTTATAATTCCACAAATAGTGTATGATTATCTATTTTACTCCTTCTTCACAAACCTTGGTATTTCCTTTTTGATTTTTAAGTCTTTACTAACATAAACACAAAAATAGCATTTATTTTTGTTTTATTTTGCTCCCTTGATTACAAATGAGATTGAGTTTTTCTTCCATAGAGTTATCAGCCATGAATTAGCACTATTTTGAGAGTAGTCCTCCCAGACTGAAAAAGCCCAGCCTCTCTGGACCTTCTACACAGAAGATGACCCAGTTTTGGCCAATTTATATATGATCTTCAAAAAGATATAATAAATCTTTTAATTAAACTATGAATAAGGTCATATTTAAGACTGAGCTTCGGCTTCTAGAAATAGCCTCTCTATTATCTGACCCCCTTCCCTGAGAAAGTCCCACTTTGCTAGAAGTCATTGCATATACTATGTTACATCCCAAGTCAGTTTGCAGACTAAGGCACACCAGCCAAAAGTTTACATCTACACTATGAAGATAGGAAACCTGGAAGTGAAGGGTGGAGGGAAGGAGATGATGAAGAAAAAGGGAACGGAGAAAGGAAAGAAAAAGATTGCTGAAAATACTCTAAAAAGTGTTTGTTCGCTCTGTAAGGTCTTCCCAAGACAGGATTTATCCTGTCTTCTCATTTCCGTTTCTGGACCCTTTAAGAATTCTCTTGATTAAAGTCAGCTCTTCACTTTCCCATTTGAGAAAGATTTTCCTACCTATTTCTCTTGACCAGTAATACTTGGGAAGCTAGTGCTAGAGCATCCCTCAGTCCTGAGCAAACATAGGGGAACTTGAGGAACCCAAAAAGCCAGACCCCTGGTCACCCCATGCATCCTGCCTTTTGCTTGCCTTACTTGGCCTGGATGGAATACTCCTGGTTCTTTGTAATAGCTTAGATATTCTCTATTTCTGATTTTTTTCTCTTGTTCAGTTTCAAAATACATGCTCAGAGAGTCACCAGCTGTCATTTCTTTGAGTCACTCTTTTCTTTAATTTTCACATTGCTTTTAGTTTCCAAGATCATTCATTACTTATGTGCTTCCCTGCCCCTTGCCCGCATCTCTTCCTTCCTCATTCTGGGCTCTGAGCAATAGCCCACGTCATTCTTGGCCCCTCATGCCATCCTTGGCCTCTGATGCATCACTTTAATGACATTGCTGACACCTACACAATTCTCCAGAAATCCCTCCATTAGTCATTCCTTTGCTCAGGGCTCTTAAGGTCTTTTTAAAATTCATAAATGCTCTCTGGGAAGGTGGTACATCTAACCACTTTCTAGCTATTAGTTTTTCCCATCAACTAGGTTCAGATCACAGGGCCATGAGGTGACTTGTAATAAAGGGGTTGGGATTATGAAGCAGTGCTCTGGGAGAGATGCGACAGCAAGGACTGAGCAGCCCTGAAGTGGTTCAGGAGGAAGTAGGAGGTGCTGAGAGAGGTGAGAGGGCCTTCAAAGTCAACTGCCTAATAAAACAGAGAAGCATAGGGGATGATCATTCCATTTTTGCCCATTATCTCTTGGACTGACTGATTTTGGCAAGGTGAGTTGTAGGTAACCGCATAACTTATTCCTCAAACTAGGACACTTTTGAGAATAAAGCAGGGGAACCCTTAAGAATTATACAGTATTAGCAGTTAATAAACAAAGATTGTTCGGGCAAATGAGGACACACGATCCCCCTATTTGTAAGAGGTCCTGGTGAGCAATCTGTCTGCAAGGTTCAATGAACTATATTGCATTTTTCTCTAGGAGTCAGATAAAAAAACCACTGCTTCCTCCTTCCAGGTCCATACATAGTCACAAGACAATTATTCATTTGAATTTTTTAAAATGCACTGATCCATACTGATGTGTTCTTGGTTCAAAGTAAAAAGGTGAAATATTTTTACTCCATATGGAGAGGTAGATTGGGGCAGGTTGTGAAAAGCCTTGAATACCATGCTAAGAAATATCAACTTAACCCTGTCTGCAAAAAGAAACTGCCAGGGGAAGGTGAAAAATGTCCTAGGGTTTGTAAGCACCTCCATGGGGACAGTGTAGAGAGTGGGTGGGTGTAGCAAACACATTGGAAGGGCAGACACTTCTGACAGAAAGTCCAACATGACCATGGTCCAAGTGAAAGCAAAGTGCTGAGGACTGGAGAGCAGCAGTAGAGGTCACAGAGAGAGGTGGTTGTATTTGAAGGACGCTGTGGAGTTAGAATCAATAACATTCGGTGAATTACTGGATGTGGGGAAAGAGAAAGAAGAAGGAATAAAAAATGACTCAGGTTTCTAGAAAGATTGCCTACATGAGGGGAAATGCTCTTAGCCCAGATCAGAGATACAGGAAGCAGAACCAGACTGGGGACAAGTTTTATTTTTTTTATATAAAATTTAAAGAATGCGTATTATGTGCCAGGACTTATTGGCACTTTACATATCATTTCACTTAATCTCAACAGCCTTCTGACACTGGTCTTGTCATTTCCCCATTTTACAAACGGGGAAACTGAAGCACAGAGAGGTGAAGTGCCTTGCTCTGGTCATCAGCTAATAGATGGTAGAAATGGGGTGTGAAGGGAGTAAGAGCTCTTGCTTTTTATCATTGTGCCCACCTCTCTGAGATGGATTTTGAATACGTTGAGGTGGTGGCAATCTGAAGCTATGTAATTGTTGTCATAAATTTGACAGATGAAGATTCTGTTCCTTTTCTGATGTGTTCTTATTTTCATTCTATTTATGTGTGCACATTTATCAAAGCTTGACCCAGGGTCCTATTCTCTTCTTTTACTAGACTGTGTCTACTGTATTTTGCCATGTGCAATGTGCACTCATGTTTTTGGCCCAAACTTTCAGGAAAGAAATCTTCCTTTTTAATTTTTAATTCAATTATTTATTTATATTTAGAACAAAACTGATTATGGTAATTCCAGGGTATTATTTTGCATACAGATGGTGTTATTGCTTTCTAGAGTTACACTGTTAACACACAAGCATAAATAAAAGAATTAAAAACATTTATATAGTTAGAGAATTAGTACTACCCATGTATAATGAGCATCCTTATATTTCCCTCAAAAATTTGGGCAAAAAAAATGTGTGTCATGTGACCTTGTTCCTTGTTCAGGCATGTGGCCCCGGACTGTAGGTGAATCCTGTTCTACATCCTGACCACTCCAACTCCTCAATGCAGCCTACAGATCCCTCACTCTCTTCCTAAACTTCACTCATCATCAGTAACAACAGCATCACAACAGAAATTAAAATAAAAATGACAATTTACTTAGTGATTGCTATGAACCAGCAAATGTTCTTAGAACTTTAGATTAATTACCTTACTTAATTTTCATAAGAACCTTATTCAATCAATACCAGTGTCACCATTTAAATGGAAAACATATTGCTCCAGTTAAGGCAAGTTTTAGCTTCTTCTGATTTGTCATATTCTGTCCTCAACACTAATTTGCTACTTGGTGCCAGAATATTTGTCTTTTCAAGTATGGATCCTTGAAAGCTTCCCCTACTAGCCTGGAAGCTTCTTGAAGGCAAGTCCTGTTTTGCACACTTCATTCAGGCATCAAAGCAGATCTCAAACTATACCGATTTCTTTCTACTTAACAATTTCTCAACAAACTGAAAGCTTCTCTTTCTGAATCCCATCCTTAATGTTGACATTCATCAAATATTAGCCTTAGGCCCTCTGCTCTTTTTCCTCTGTATAATTTGCATTGTAATTTAATGAGCCTCGGGGTACATTAGCAGCTACATATATGTATGTATATATGTTCAGGCCCATCTGGCATGAGGGCCAAGTAGACTTCTCTGGTAGAGGGAATACCCTTGTGCAGAGAAAGGCTGGGATCTATCAGGGATAGTGGAACTCTGTGTTGTGACCTTTGGCAGGGCTAAGGCTGTAGGGAAACAAGTGAGACCCCTGGGGTGCAGAATTACACAACACACTCACTCAGGATTGTGAACTTGCTGACCCTACACTTGCATGATCCTGAGAATGAATCCTGGCCTTGATCTCTAAGTGGATTAGCCTAGGGAATATGCTTGGGCACCAACAATGTCTGCTATGGGCCACTTACATTTATTATAATAAATATTCTGCCTTATAGTTAGTGTTGTGCTGGGGATTCCCCTTGTTAAATTTCTTAAGCGCAGAAATTTATATTTCTAACCCTTTCACACCAGTGCTTCCTAACATACCAGCCACTCAAAAAGAAAAAAAAAATGGTTGTGATGTTGAGTTAAGTTCCTGCTATCCTTGGCCTATCCCTGTAGTGGAAGGTTGTATAAGATCTACCATTCCCTTTTCCCACTCCAAGTTTCATCCTGAAACAGTAGAGAGAAGATCTACAGAAGGTTTAGGGACTAAAGGGAGTCGATGTATTATAGTAACAGGCACAGGAGCCTGCAATTTAGGAGCCAGAGTTAGGGCAGCAGTTCTCAAAGTGTAGTCTCTGGATCCACAGCATCAGCCTCAACTGGGGACTTGCTAGACTTGCAAATTCCCAGACCCCAGACCCCAGACCCCAGACCCCAGACCTACTGAGTCAAAAAGTCTCAAATCTGTGCATTTTAAAGCCCTTGCATGATTCTCAGCTAGAAAATGGTGAGTTAGTGAATCAACCTTAGGGTGAGAAAGTATTTCTTGGAGTTAGCCAGAGGGAAGACACTAACCTTAGAATATGTCTTGTTCAGTAGCAGAACTGAGCAAGACTTACCTTAGGGAATGTGGTTCTACTGAAGAAAAATAACTGAAATTGAGATACTTTTGACTTTAGAAAGAAGGGTTTAGTTTATAGAGTTTCAATCAGTTGAATAGAAACTCAAAAAAACAAGAAGAATCCTAAGAAATTGGAGCGTCAGGAGACACTCAAGATGAGACAAGTCTGTTCAGAGGACAGCCAGATGTCTTAGCTGACACAAAAGCACACACAGCAGGGACCAGTGCTCGGCACAGATACATAGCTCTTGCCAAAAACAAACATAGTCTTTAGTTTGGTCCCTGTAAAGACTGGGAAGGAAGAAATGTGATTTTCAAAAGAGAATAGAGGAACTTACATGGCAGGCTTCACTTAGGACAAGGAATGTAATGAAGCCGATGATGTTCATGCCACATTCATCCAAGTGCCCAAGATGGGGAATTGACTTTTCACGGTTATTAGGCCTTGTATTAGTCAGGCTTCTCCACAGAAATAGAATCAAAGGCATGTGAGGGGTTGTGGGGGGACATGAGGGGAGAGAGAGAGAGACAGAGAGAGCAGAGAGAGAGAGAGAGAGAGAGAGAGAGAGAGAGAGAGAGAAAGATTGATTTATCATAAGGAATTGTCCCATGATTTTAGAGGCTTGGCAAGTCCAAAATCTAATGGAGTAGGCAGACAGGTGGAACACTCAGGGAAGAGTTGCAGGCTTGCGGTTGGAATTCAAAGGCCATCTGCTGGCAGAATTCCTTCTTGCTCAGAGGAGGTCAGTCTTTGTTCTATTCAGGACTTCTACTGATTGGATAAGGCCCACTCACATTACAGAAGGCAATCTGCTTAACTCAAAGTCCACCAATTTAAATGTAAACTTCACCCCAAAAACTGCCCTTACAGAAACATCCAGGGTGTTTAACTAAATATCTGGGCACCATGACCCAGCCAAGCTGACATATAAAATTAACTATCACAGACCTTCACCCAGGAAAGCTGCCTGACACAAGGCCGGGGGTAGTGGTGCCAGTGGTGGGAGTTGGGACACCTGAGAAGAGCAGAGTCTGCCAGGGAGCACCGTACCAAAGGAGTAGACTACTTTATCTGTGTTCTACTCATTTCTAATTGCGAGCCATCTAATACTTTAGGTAGAGAAAAGAAATGCATTATATGAATTTCTACAAATAAATCAAGAACTAATTATTCCTTAATTGTTGAGACATCATATCTAAAATTTAAAATTTATTTTCCTTTATTATTCTCTCACTTAAGGCTGTCTCGACTTCTACAACCTCTGCCTCATTACGATGTGAGGGCCTTTCAAGCATTTCCTGATTACTCTTCATCTATTTTGACTCTATTTTCCCTGCCTTGTTTCTCTCTTTATTGTCTATAAAAATTAGCAGGCATTTGAGTTATTCTAATTTTTGGTTATTATCAATAATACTGCTATGAACACTTATGTACAAGATTTTTGTGTATGTGTATACTTACATCTGTTGGAGATATTCCCCCAAAGTGACGTACACGCACGTGTTCAATTTTATTAGACTGTATAATAGTACAAGCTTCCTCAAGATGTGTCTGAGAATTCCGGTTGCTCTCCATTCTCAGCAGTACTGCCAGTCCTGCCATTTCAATGCGCTGGAGGTGAATATTTTATTGTGGTATTAATTTACATTTTCCTGAGTACCTTTCATATGTTTGTTAGCCATTTTGATATCTTTGGGGGGGGGGGGCGGGGACTGCCTGTTCTAGTCTCTTGCTCTTTCTCTCTTGGATTGTCTACACTATTATTAATTTTTTGTTTTTCTTTATATGTTTTGGATATAAGTTCTTTGTGGATTATAGGTAACATGTATATCTTTTCCTAGTGTATTTCTTGCCTTTTTACTCTTAATGGTATTCTTTGATAAACAGGAAGTCTTAATATTTACTGTAGCCCAATTTTTCAGTCTTTTCCTTGTCAGGGCTTTTGGTTCCTGTTTTAAACAATCTTTTTCAACTCCAAAATAGTGGAGGCTCTGTTATGGTAGAAACTTTCTTAGAAATGTTATGTTTTATCAGTCCTGTTTAGATATACTTTCACCTGGAAATGATTGTATGTAAGATATGAGGTAGGGTCAAGGTTAATTTTTTCCAACGTGCTCCAAGTTGAGTTCCCTAGGAGACAGAATTTGAGGCACTGAGATTGGTATGAAGAAATCTTGCTGGGGTAAAACTCTTAGGCACAACCTGAGAGGGAGCAGAGGAAGCAGGGTTGGGTGAAGGGAGATACTAAGCTGTGATGATAAAGTTGCATTACTGACTTAATCTATTTCCAAGGGGTAGTCTTGAGCTGGAATTGTCCTTTAGAAACCAATCTAGACTAGGATCAGGATTTTGGACCCTTACATAAATTAGCCATTTGTTGTGGGCTATCCTCAGGGGAGGGAGTATAATCTTAAATGAAGCAGCTTTCTCTGGCTAAGTGAAATTCCTGAGAGAAATGCAGCTATAAACTATGACAGCCAACCTTCCCAGAAACTGGGAGAGTGAGGACCTCAGTCCTAAAGGTGGTGGATCTGAGTAAAGCAGTTGACACAATTTACTGAAAAGATCATCCTCTTTTGCAGTGTCACCCTTGTCAAACATCAAGTGACCATATGTGTGGGACTGATTTTGAACTCTTTTGTGTCATTTGTCTCTTTGTCAGTTCTTGAGCCAATACCACTGTGTCAGTTACTGCAGCTTTATCATAGGTGTTGATATCTGGGGACATTTGGTTTTTCATGGTAGTCTTGACTATTCTGGCTTTTGCATTTCTTTTTAAGGCCTAAAATCAATTTATCAATTATCACACATTGCAAAATGTTTGCTGGGTTTTTGTTTGGGTTAATAATGAATCTATAGATTCAATTAGAGGAGAATTGACATTTAAAAATATTGAATCTTATAATTCCTGAACTTTATATATCTCTTCCTCTGTTTGGTCTCCTTTAATTTCACTAATATTTTGTGATTTTCTATACAGATTCCTTGAAAGTCTTTTCCCTCCATTTTTTGAATGCTACTGAAAATTAAAAGGAAATTCATGTTCAAACTACTTATGTTGGTATGAAATATAACTGATTTTTATTGCCCTTGTATCTGGAAAACTTATAATTAATTTAGATTTCTTACATGCATAATTATTTTGTCATTGAAAATAAGAGTTTTCCAGCCTCTTCAACAAATGGTGTTGGGAGATCTGGACAGCTACATGCAAAAAAATGAAAATCGATCACCAACTTACACCATACACAAAAATAAATTCAAGGTGGATAAAAGACTTAAATATAAGTTGTAACACCATAAAAGTCCTAGAGGAAAACATTGGCAGGAAAATCTCAGACATTCTATGCAGCAGCATCCTCACAGACACATCCCCTAAAGCAAGGGACATAAAGGAAAGAATAAACAAATGGGACCTCATCAAAATAAAAAGCTTCTGCATGGCTAAAGAAAACAGCATTAAAATAAAAGGAGAACCAACAATATGGGAAAACATATTTGCCAATGATACCTCAGACAAGGGCCTGATCTCCAAAATATATAAAGAACGCATACGACCGCACTCCAGGAAGACAAACAACCCAATTAAAAAATGGGCAAAGGACTTGAACAGACACTTCTCCAAGGAAGACATACAGAGGGCCCAGAGACATATGAAAAGATGTTCAGCATCACTACCCATCAGAGAGATACAAATTAAAACCACAATGAGGTACCATCTCATACCAGTCAGAGTGGCCAACATAAACAAATCCACAAACAAATGTTGGAGAGGATGTGGAGAATAGGGAACCCTAGTACACTGTTGGTGGGAATGCAGACTGGTGAGGCCACTGTGGAAAACAGTATGGAATTTCCTCAGAAAACTAAAAATGGAAGTGCCCTTTGACCCAGCAATTCCACTGCTGGGATTATACCCTAAGAACCCTGAAACACCAATCCAAAAGAACCTATGCACCCCAATGTTCATAGCAGCACAATTTACAATAGCCAACTGCTGGAAGCAACCTAAGTGCCCATCAGCAAATGAGTGGATTCAAAAACTATGGTATATTTACACAATGGAATTCTACGCAGCAGAGAGAAAGAAGGAGCTTATACCCTTTGCAACAGCATGGATGGAACTGGAAAGCATTATGCTAAGTGAAATAAGCCAGGTGATGAGGACAAATACCATATGATCTCACCTTTAACTGGAACATAATCAACAGAAGAAAAAAGCAAACAAACTATAACCAGAGACATTGAAGTTAAGAACAATCTAACAATAGCCAGGGGGGAGTGGGGAGGGGACAGTGAGGAGAGGGGATTACAGGAACTACTATAAAGGACACATGGGCAAAATCAAGGGGGAGGGTTGGGGTGGGGTGGAGGGATGGGGAGAAAAGGCTTACAACTGTAATTGAATAACAATAAAAATTAAAAAAAAAAGAAAAGAAGAGTTTTCCATCTTTTTTCCACTCACGTCTTTTAACTTCTTTTCCTTATTTTAGAAACTCTGCTATAATGATGAATATCAGGTTTAATAATCATAATAGGTAATTACAACACAATTTATTTAATCAATACTTGATTGAAGGACAATTAAATTGGTCCTCTCTTTTTCATAAATAATGCTACAGTGAATATCTTTTTTCATACATTTTTTTGCAATCATCTCATTCATTCTAAGCATGTATTCCTGGATTACTTGGAATAATCCAGGCAACAATTAAATTAAACACATAACAAGTAAATTTAAAATATTTTTAAAGAAAGTATATGTAGTTGTCAGACAACAATGCATTTTCTTAGAAACTTCTCTTTTGAATTACAATGACATCTCATTTTTATGGAAAGAGTCCAGGGTCTTGAAAAGTATTTTAAATTTAGAAAAAAGATGTGGGCATATCTATTCTTTTGTATATGTGCTCTGAGGGACTCTGACTTCCTGGGATTCTAAAATTGTATTATTATAAATCTCTTTCATTGTATAAGAATTGCCCGATTTCTTGACCTAAAAAAATAGAATTTTCAATACTTTCTTTTGATATTAAAAAAGAAACAGAAAGGAAAGAGATGGAGAAATTGAGAGGAGGGGGAGAACGATAAATTGGGAAAAAAAGAAATGTAGATAAACAATTTGATAGAATTTAATTTCATCCCCCTTTCCATTTCAAGGTAGTAGACTATGATTTATTGCCTCAGGGAATGTATGTGGCAGATGAAAAGCAGTTATCACCAGCAGGACATTCCTGGCTTAGTTTCTTTCTTTCTTTTTTTTAATTATTGTATTTTTTCCCATTACCATTTAGTCCCCTTACACCCCCATCTGACCCCCAACCACAATCACCACATGGTTATCCATGTCCATGAGTCCTTTTTCCTTATTGCTCAATCCCTCCATCCACTAACCTCTGTCCCCATTAGCTGTCATCCTATTCTGTCTATGTGTCTGTCTCTATTTTCCTTGTTAGTTCAATTTGTTCCTTTGATTCCACATATGAGTGAAATCATATGGTATTTGTCTTTCTCTGACTGGCTTATTTCACTTAGCATAATGTTCTCCAGGTTCATGCATACTGTCTCAAAGGGTAAAACTTTCTTCTTTTTTATGGCTGAGTAGTATTCTATTGTGTAAATGTCCCATAGTTGTTTCTTCCACTCATCTACTGATGTACACTTGGACTGCTTCCATGTCTTGGTGATTGTGAATAATGCTACAATGAACATAGGGGCACATACATTCTTCTGAATTAGTGTTTTGGGTTCCTTTGGTTATATTCCCAGAAGTGGGATCGCTAGGTCAAAAGGCAGATCCATTTTTAATTTTTTCAGATATCTCCATACTGCTTTCCACAGTGGCTGCACCAGTCTGCATTCCCACCAACAGTGCAAAAAGGTTCCCCTTTCTCTGACATCCTTACTGTCAGTACTTATTGATTGTTGATTTACTGATGATAGCCATTCTGACAGGTGTGAGATGGTGTCTCATTGTGATTTTAATTTGCATTCTCTGATGATTAGTGATGTTAAGCATCTTTTCATAGATCTATTTACCATCTGTATGTCCTCTTTGGAGAAGTGTTTATTCAGGTCCTTCGCCCATTTTTAATTGGATTGTTTGTTTTTTTGGTGTTGAGTTTTGTAACTTCTTTGTAAATTTTGGATATTAACTCTTTATCAAATATACTGGCAAATATGTTCTCCAATTCCATGGATTGTCCTGTTATTTTCCTTTGCTGTGCAAACTTTTTAGTTTGATGTAGTCCCATTTATTTATCTTTTCTTTTGTTTCCCTTGCCTGGGGAGATATATCTGATAAAATATCGCTACAAGCAATGTCTGAGAGATTTTTCTGTTTATGTTTTCTTCTATGATCTTTTATGGTTTCTGTTCTAACATTTAAATCCTTAATGCATTTAGAATTTATTCTTGTGGGGAGTAATAAGGTGGCTCAATTTCATTTTTCTGCACATATCTGTCCAATTTTCCCAACACCATTTTTTGAATAAACTATCTTTAGCCCATTGTATGTGCTTGCTTCCTCTATCAAATATTAATTGCCTATTAAGATGTGAGTTTATTTCTGGACTTTCTATTCTGTTCCATTAATCTTTGTGTCTGTTTTTATGCCAGTACCAGTAACAGGCTGTCTTGATTACTATGGCCTCATAGTATAGTTTGATGTTAGGTAGCATGATTCCTCCAACTCTTTCTATGTGGGCGCTTATGTGGTTCCATATAAATTTTTGAAATATTTGTTCTAGTTCTGTGGAATACACCATTGGTATCTTGATAGGAATTGTGTTGAATCTATAGGTTGCTCTGAGTAGTGTGGACATTTTAATGATAAGTGCTTCCTATCCATAAATATGATAAATGCTTCCACTTATTTGTATCTTCTTCATTTTCTTTCTTCAGTGTCTTATAATTTTCCAAGTACAGGTCTTTCACATCCTTGGATAGGTTTATTCCTAGGTAGTTTATTATTTTTGAAGTGATTGTGAATGGTATTGTTTTCTTAATTTACCTTTCTGCTAGTTCATTATTGTTATATAAAAATGCAACTGATTTCTGGATATTAATTTTGTATCCTGCTGCTTTGCTGAATTCATTTATGTGTTCTAGTAATTTCCTGGTGGAATGTTTTGGTATTTTCTATGTACAGTATCATGTCATCTGAAAATAAAGACAGTTTGACTTCTTACTTTCCAATTGGGATACCTTTTATTCCTCCTTCTTATCTGATTGCCGTGGCTAGGACTTCAGGTACTATGTTGAATAAGAGAGGTGAAAGCATACACTTCTGTCTCATTCCTGATCTTAAGGGGAATCCTTGTAATTTTGACTCACTGAGTATGATGCTGGCAGTGGGTTTGTCATATATGGCCTTTCTTATCTTTAGGTATGTTCCTTCTAATCCCACTTTCCTGAGAGATTTTTATCATAAATGGGTGTTGGATTTTATGAAATGCTTTTTCTGCATCTATTGATATGATTATGTGGTTTTTAGCTTTCATTTTTTAATGTGGTGAATAACATTTATTGATTTGCAAATGTTGTACCAACCTTGCATTCCTAGCATTAATAGTTTATTTTTATTGTACTTTTTTTACATTACCACTTTTCCCCCCATACCCTTTTCCACCTCCACTCCCCACCTCCACCCAGCAACCATTACACTGTTGTCCATATCTATGAGTCCTTTTTCTTTTTTGCTTGATCCCTTCACCCCAACCCCCCACACACCTGAGCTGTCAGCCTGTTCTCTATGAGTCTGTCTCTATTTCTCTTGTTAGTTCATATTGTTTATTAGATTCCACATATGAGTGAAATCATACAGTACTTATCTCTCTCTGACTGTCTTATATGGTACATTTACAAAGTGGAATACTACTTGGCAGTGAAAAGAAGAAAATTTTACCCTTTGCTATGGCATGGATAGACCTGGAGAACGTTATGCTAAGAGATATAATCCTCTTGACTTTTGATTGGAGGTTGTTTTAATTGATTTGTTTTGGTAATGATGGTGTGGGGGAGGAGGTACTTCTCTCACTGAGAGGGACATCTTGGGTTCATATTTTTACTTCGGCTGCTCAAATGACACATTTGAATAAGGAAAAATAATAATTAAAAAAAGAAGGAACTCATGTGGGTACATTGTACAGATGAATTTTTGAAAAATCCTCTTCACTCTTCAAAAATCTACCCCTTAGCTCTGTCTCAGTTCTCTCCTGGTCCTTGTCCCAAATCTGCCTTCATCCTAAGAGGGGGTGGGTAAGAGGATGGGAGAAACCTAACTTCCCCAAAAGACATTGTAATACAATGCCAGTAAACTGGATGCAAAGGCAACATCATAATTTGCAGAAAGCTGTCCTGATTTTTAACAATTCACCAATTCAGAAGTCATTTGTTAATGTTCCTGGACATTTTTTTTTCTGAGAACTACTCTTTCTATGACCTGCAGGTCAAGTTTAGAGACAAATTTATTGATGATCAATGTCTGAAGTCTAAAATCCTCTGCTATATTTAAGGGGTATTCTGTGATTTATAATGAGTTAAGTAGTAAAAAGATTATTTAAAATACCTAATCATTATTATGTTGTGCTGAAAATATGGCTATTTCTCTAGCTTTCTTAATATACCTAGCTGTCCTTCCCACTGTCTCTTACTAAATAGCAACTTGCTTCCACAGTTTATGCTTTTTTAAAAAGCCCCCAGGCAGAGCTTCTCTCTGCTTATCTATTGTCAGAGAGACCTAAGCTGATATTTTTGACTTCTAAATGAACACTGAAATCAGCCTTGCTGGACTTTCTAGCTATTGTCTTCTTCTAAGAGGACTAACAGAAGGTTCTCTAACCCAGGTACTGTGGGGAGTCAGCCTTCTTCCCTGACTTCATACCTTAAATATTTTTTTAGGGAAGGAGGACTGAAACAATGCCCTGTGCCCTTCTGGCAAGAGGGAAGCTCTCAAACTTTCTTTTTCTCTTTCTTATCTTTGTCTGAAGGAATCCCAGAAATAGCTATTATTGTCAAATGTGTGAATGATTTATTTACTCTGTATATCTAGTTTTCAGGTGCCATTAGTTGTCAAACATGTCAAATTAAATTTGTAGTAAGTTTTATAATTTCAATATTACTGTTTGTGTTTAAAATCCAGGATAATTTCATCTGGAAGCAGGCTGTTCTGTCACTAATCAAAGCTGCTTTCTGGAGAATTATGTCGTGCCTCTGTGATCTTGTGGTGCACCCCGTGCTGGCAGCTTAACTCCTCTCCCAGTGGGCACACAGCTTCTCATTTCCTCAGCCTTCTGTTCATGATCTATGCATCAGATAGAAGGTGATGTTGGTTCTATCTGGAAAGTGGGTCAGCTAGTCTTTGAGGTGACACAGTGGAGGCCTAGAATATTTCCAGGACCCCAGAAGTTTAGAGACTGATAGGGGGTGGAAGAAAGGACTTGACCCTCTTCCTACAGTGAAATCAAACTTCAGCCTGAAGTAGACTGCTGGCAAAGATGAATGCTCAGCAGAGCGTGAATAACATTTGTTGTTATCACAAAGACTTGGTTGAAGGTAGGCACTGAAAATCCTCCCTGGTCCCAAATACCTCCTCCAGAGGCCTGTCAGAGCACTGAAACTTTCTGTAGGTGGATTGCTGACCACTGGGGAAAGTCAGTCAGAAAAGATGACTGACTAATATGTTGCTGAGTAATATGTTGGCATCTATTGGAATATTTACACTGTTGGCCCAGTGAATTGCAAAGGATGAAGGGGTCCTGTAACCCACCAGGTCATTCATCTGGGGGTAAAGCCATAGATGTAATGAAAATTGATAGTTATTTCTTTCCTTCTCTTCTGTTCCCGTCCTTTTCCAGATTATTCTTCAAGTGAAAAGATTCTCTTCAGTTCCTGGTTAATCCATTTCCATTAAATCAACTTTGACATTCAGAAAAGTTTTCTTACTATTTTATTTCTTTATTGAGCTTTAATGACATTTTAATTTTTTACTCTAAAATACCTGATTTGAGATATAAAAATAAACAGTAGAAACAGCTAATTTTTATCACATTTGATACTTAGGATCCTGCAGATTCTTGCAAATTGTTTCTCTTTTTAGCTTTCTGTTCTCTAGTTTCTGTTTCTGCTTTTTTCTATACAATATATCAGAACTTGTTATTTCCCTAGAGAGTTCCTGATGATCCCATTTCTCCCCAGCTACTGTGATAAGTGCTGGCCATGTATACTTGAAGTCAGCCCCATTATTGAAGAACATTCATTGACATAGTGAACAAAAGGAGCTGAAATTTTCTTGTGCCAAAACTTCTGTAAAATTCTCTTTGTCTGAATAGGGAGCTGTTGGTAAAGATCAGGCAAAATTTTCCCTGAAACTACTTATTCCAAAGAGTACATCAAAATGACAAGTAGAAATGATTTATATATGTCACAAGATTTAGGCTTCTGCATCAGATATACTTAAATGCTAGCACCAAAAGCAATCAAAAGAAGATTCTTTTAAGTAAACTTCAATAACTACCTCACAGGTGTAGAAGTTCTCTCTTCCTTTTCTTTGGGGGCAATTCACACTTACAGACTATTCGTCCCTGAGCACTTGATGAGTGGAAGAGGAGGAGGAGGCAGACAAGGAGAGACCAGCTGATCAGAGGTTGAACAGGAAATCTAAAGTTCCTTTGCCTCCATTTTTTTCCTCTTAAGGATAGCATAGGTCTGAAGGAAACATTAAAAAGAAAACTTGGCATACATAATATTACTATTTAAAAAAAGTCACAGGTCTGCAAAACTGTTTTGTACCTGAACTCACACTTAGGTTCATTCCTTCCCTTCCTGAAAATATTTCCATCAGAATATGTGTAGTGATTTCTTTTTCTATTGTATTTTGTTGAAATATATTTCAGTTTTATATTTCTTTGTTTTATTTTTCCATGCAATCTTGATAATAAGGTAATATCTGAAATTTCAATAAATTGACATTACTGGAATAATTTCCCTCACATTTTTTTAAAACATAAAAAATTTTGCCCTGGCTGGTGTGGCTCAGTGGATTCAGTGTCAGTCCATAAGCCAATAGGTCCCCAGTTCAATTCCTAGTCAGGACACATGCCTGGGTTTTGGGCCAGGTGCCAAGTTGGGGGCATGTGAGAGACAACCAATCAATGTATCTCTTGCACATCGATATTTCTCTCCTTCTTTCTTCCTCCCTTCCATGCTCTCTAAAAATAAATAAGCAAAATCTAAAAGACTTCTTTTTACAAGCAACTTAATGTTATTCTACATATGTTCATTATAAGTTTGTTTGGATTTACAGGTTTCTGTTACTTATCAATGAAGAATTGCCATTAATTAGTCTCTTCTGTGTGCACATGTGCACCGTAGCCATGGTCCTTGACACTCGAAGTTCCTAGCTTTCAAAAGCTCCTGGGTTAAGATGAAGAGCCAAGTCCTAAACTGGTCATGAAGTAAACTCCCTTTGTGTCCAAGGTAATGTGCTCATGAAAACAGCACCACAAACTATAAAACAACATATAGATACGTATTGTGTGAGGCACTTCCCTCCAATAAGGGAAACAGATGAAATTGAACAGACAAAATTATCCATTTCACATCTTTTCTTATCCACAAAGACTCTCTCTCACTAAATTTTGTTTCAAATTTTTTATTGTTATTCTTTATTTTTCAAAAAAGATTTTATTTATTTTTAGAGAGAGAGGAAGGGAAGGAGAAAGAGAGGGATAGAAACATCGACATGCAAGGGAAACATCAACATATGAGAGAAACATTGATCGGTTGCCTCTTGCACACACCCTGACAGGGGACATGGCCTGCAATGCAGGCGTGTGTCTTGACCGCAAATTGAACCATCAACCTTTTGCTTTGAGGGTTGACACCTAGCCAACTGAGCTATACCAGTCAGGTCTGTTCTTAAAGAGAAAGGGAATCAATCCTTGTACTGAATATAGTTGGGCTTTCTAATTTCATGTGATTTTTCATAAATGCCATATTGGTTCTCTCCTGTACTGCTGAATATCAGGGCAATACATAGAAAGTGGTTTAAGAAAGTACTTTGTCTTGGCACAATTAGGAGTTTTCTACATAAATGCCATTCCCTAGTGTTTTCTTTTCTGTGGTCAGAAAGTTCTTCTGGTGTTTCTAAGTTTACAGAGACATGGGTGGAGTTAGGGAAAACTACCAACTTGGGTCAAAGCCCTAGTGATTCTGTTCTTGATAGTGCCTAAAAAATGTATTTTATTGGGAATGCAAGAACAGCCCCAAGTCATGACTTCACAGTGAAAAGCAGAGGAAAAAACTCTAGAAATAGATGGAGTGATGCTGACAGGGAATAAGAGTTTTAAGGGTAAACTGGAGGCGAATAAGAATAAACTGCTAGGTAAAAAAAAATAAACATTTTGGGTAAGCTTTCTAAGTTAGAAATAGCAAACCAGAGAGTTCTTTGTTCCTTAGAAGATTTCAGGCATATTTTCATCCACTAATGTTGACTTTCTCCTTTTGTATATATTTTACATGGGAAATTTTAGTGAGCAAGGGAGCATTCCTGAAAGGAGTCACCCATGCTTATGTCTTTCCACAATGCCAGATTTATTAGGGATGACCTTCCCAATAAGCCAGTAGATTCACATGAAGGTTACAGAGGGGGAGATTCACATGTAGAGAGGGGGAGCTTATGCCATAGACGTGAGCAGAGTGATCATCTGGTAAGGAGTCCCAGACACTGGGGGTCTCCTCGGTTGGAGAGGCCAGTGATGGTCTCAAGCCAGGTGGCTACAGTGGCAGCATGTGTCTGGTAGAGTGGAAGCCTGGCAGGGTTCCCAGAATGACCATGGTACAGCCAAGCTTGAGCCTTAGGCCATCAGAGCTCTCAGTTCTTACAGCTCACAACAGGCAGAGTTCCCACCCATATCAGTGTCCAGTTAGGATTGTTATCCAAGAGTCCAGACTTGTGGTTTTGGGTGTTCCATTTCTCTCTACTACCTCAGTCTTGACATAGCACTTGACATAACTGTCATGGCTGACAGTGACTCCATATTGGATTGCCAAAGGTGTCCAAAAAGTCCGCTCTGCTCTTGTTCTATACAGAAAATGTAAGCATACAGCAGTGATAGATTATAATGGTGAAAACCACAACACTGAGCAGTAGCTCTCAAAGGGAGGTCCCTGGACCACCAGTATCAGTATCTCTTGGGAATTTGTTATGAATGTAAATTCTCAAGCCCTATTTCAGGCCTACTGAGTTGGCAATTTGGGGGGGCAAGCCACTAATTTGTGCTCTGACAAAAGCTTTCCAGGTAAATTGCATGTGTATCAAAGTTTGGGACCACTGGTATAGTGCTTAAGGCTGACATTTGAAGTCAGATGGCTGTATTACTCAGGGCAATTCATTTTTGTTTGTTTGTCTCCCATCTGTAAAATGGTAACAGTACCAAACTCATGGTGTAGTAGTGAAGACAGACGAAATGAGCTAAAGTGTGTAAATTCCTTAGAACAATGTCTGGCTACTGTAATTGCTAGAGAAATGTTTAGAGGAGGAGGAGGATGATGATGATGATGATGATGATGGTGGTGGTGGTGGTGGTGGTGGTGATGATACTGTCTATAAGTGTTATTTTCTTTTTTCCTCCATACAGTCTACAACTTATAAGAAGGCTTTGTGTTTATCAGGTGATCTATTACCTTAGAGTTATTTTCCATGGCTCGAGGCAGTATTTATCAGCATGTGCTCTATTTGTGTCAGAAATCACCTGTGGTGTTTACTAAAACGCAGATTCTCAAGTTCCACCCAGACCCACAGGGATGATCAGAATTCTTTAATGATACTTCCGAATCCAGAAATTTCAAAACTACCACTCTTGTATAATGAAGACTATGATCTTCATTTTGCAAATGGGCATGTGAGGCACATGGTGGCATAAGTTTAGGGAAACCCAGAATCTCAGTAAGACTAGCAATAAGAACTGGATTTCTAATTTTGCATTATATTGATAGAGTACGCTATTTGTAGTTTTATTTGCTTCATCAGGAACTTGATTGAAGTTGGGCCACTTTGTTCACTGAGGTCTAGCATTAATTATTCTAAAAATAATATTGACTTTGTAAGTCTATGACTATCAAGAATGAGTTCATGAAAAATATACCTGGACCATTATTCATCACTCAGCTGTAACTATTCTAGTTGTGATGTATCTAATACATCACTCTTACATTACAAATGAAGCAAAAGTTCTCAAAGAGGTTGAGAAAATTGTCAAAAGTCACATGAGTAAATAATGGCAGGGCCAAGAGGAGAGCTGAATTTCCCAATGGCAAATCCAGTGTCTTTTCTCCACATCTCACTGTCCTAATTCTTGCTTATTTAGATGATTTAAATCACTTATGTACATCTTTAAAATAACTATACGTATACTGCTCACACAAAATTTGGTCTCAGCAGTTTTTCACTTCCTTCAGTTTGTCTTACATAAAGGCATAGTAATATCACATGTTTTTTAATAATAGTGATAAATCAATCATAACGACAACTAATAGCTCCATTGTATATTGCATTTTCAGTCAATGCAAATTTGACAGTTCTGAAGCAATCAGACTGACTTTTCAGGGTGTGATGAAAAAGCTTTGGGCCTTTTCACACAGGGCTTAAAATCTTGTATATATGATAGCCAGACTCCTACACAGTATTGATAAGCATTTAGATGACTTTGTTCTTAGTTTTGAGGTCACACAGGGGTATTGATCTACATCTACAAATCAGATTCCCATACTTGGTGGTAATGGAATGCTAGTCATGCTAGGATCATTTGATTATTTTATAAAATAATTTTCTTTTGGTCTCAATTGTTTGTACTTTTCATATCATATATGAAATTCAGCTTATTGCAATTACCTTCTTCCAAGCCCCTTTCCTGCTAAGAATGGAATATTTGTAGTCTTAATGCACTTATTCCCTCTACCAAGGGTAAGTTTCTCTCCATCTTACCCTTAAATTGTTCACTAGTATTTACTATCTAACTACTCCTCATTCTTTATGTTTCAACTCAGTTGTTACCTTGTCACAGAGATCTTTCTATCCTTCATCTCTTTACATAAAAAGCTCATTTCCCCAATACCACGAACTCTTAATCACTTTACAGCATTTATTTCTTCATGGTACTTATCACAATATGCATTTTTAATTATATGATAGCTTTTTATTATCTCTTTCTACCCACTTGATTGTAAGGTTCATGTGTTTACTGTGTAGATGTGCCTATTTTGTGCCAGTGTTAACTAACCACAATGCCTGATGCTCAATCAACATTTGTTGAATGAGTGATATGTCTTCGTCAGTTGGTGTTGAATTTTGTAGTCTGCTTAGAAGTGTGTGAGTATGTGATAAATCTTGGTCCTTTATAAAAATCTCTTTCAGATTATCTCCTTTACTGATGTACACTAACATAGACATAGATGGTCTACCTACTCAGTTACCTTGACTTCAGACATATTAAATGGATCAGGTCTCCTAGAGCATTTGAAACATGGTGCCTTATCTTGTATGGACCTAAGCTTTCTGGAGTATTCTAGACCACAATGCCCGATCATCTAGAGCTTGCCCTCTGTGGTAACATCTAGCCCTAAATGGTTATTGAGCACTTGAAATGTGTAAAGTGCTATCAGTGTAAAATTCACACTTGAATTTAAATATTTAATATAAAAATGTAAAATATCTCACTAATAATTATTATATTGCTTTCATATTGAGATAATATTTTGGATATATTGAGCTTAATAACATATGTTATTAAAATTAATTTAACACTTTTCTTTCTACTTTTTAAATGTACTACAGGAACATTTAAGATTATATATATGGATTACATTTGTGGCTTTCATTATATTTCTATTGGGCAGTGCTGTTCTAAACCCAATCAGTGTACCCCATTTGTTTGGCAATGTAGACTGAATGTGATCCACTGAAAAGAAAGCTAACTTGCAAGAACTTCTCATAGTCTGCTCTTTTCTTACTAGATGTGCACTAGAGGAAGGACAGACACTCCTGGAGAGTGGCTCAGATGCTGTTTCTGTACTCCCTTACTGCCAAATCATGAGGCCCAGATACAATTTGTGCCCCAAGACACAGAAACTTTAAATGTCTTGCCAGTGGTCATACATCTTGCTATAAACAAGGCCAAGACCAGAACCCAGGTCTTTCAATTTTGCTGTGTCATTGAACTACTTACAAAAGGACCTGCTAATAAAACTTTTTAAGTGTAATACTAGAAAACTAAAGAATTGTTACTGTTATGTAGATTTTCTAAAAATTAGCTAATGACAAAATTACACTTCAATCTTTAGATGATAAAATAGATGGAAATTATATTGTATTGTACACTCTGATACATTAAACGAACAGAAATTCCCTTCTGTTATTATTACTACATGTGCTATGGTAGAGCATTAAACTAGGATGACCTTTATTCAGCAAAGGAGCATACACTACAAAGCAAAATTTAAACAGAAAGTTGGATATGAACATGAAATCTACTTGTAAGTAAATACAAATTTAATAACTATTCTTTGCATAGCTGTAAAAACTCACATGGAGACCATGCACTGCAGTTTGGAAAACTAGTTGCTATGTCTTATTCCAAAAGCCCTCATCATTGACACATCAGGCAGACTCTCCTCTTAGGTATGGAGATGGATTTTTAAATTATTAGCTTTAGCATCATGATCTTCTAGTTTACTCATTAATTTAGCAGATATTTTGTGAGAAGATACTATGTGCCAAGCATATTTTTGTGTTCTAGATGCACAAGATACTACAGTGATCAATGCAGACAAACTTTTGCTCTTTGGAGCTTACATTTCAGTGCTTAGGTATTTTCTCAGTGATGAGAATAAAATAAAATGATAAAGTAAATCTAAGCAGTGCTGTTTTAGAATACTACAGGTGACATTTTTATTAGTTGGGGTTTGAAATGAATTTGGAATTTTTTGTTTGTCTTTCTTGGGGAATTTGAAAATAGAGGTGCATATGGAAAGTGGAGGTACAAAAACACTACATATCCAGTACTAATTAGTATTTTCAGAATGTCAGAAGACATTCTTAAAGCTTCAAATAAAACAATTAGATGTTGTTAAGGGATTTCCCAATAACTTGGCAGGGAACTTGACATACTACTTATTGACCTCTTCTTTCTTCTGCTGGGATATCTCCGTCTATACGAATGACTTCCCAGTCTCTAGAAATGACTTGCCTTCTCACTCAGTGCACACTCACCCTCACAGTCTTAGTCCTGCCCCTTGCACAGGGCTCTCTCCCTTCCACATCTTCACTTGCATACTTTCACGGGTTCCGTTTCATCCTGCCCCCCTTTCAAGCACAGGTTCTCTAAATATGACATTTTTTCTTAAAGCTCAGCCAGTAGATGTCTCCATTACTCCCTCATAGCTAAGACCTCTGCAAGTAGGTTTTAATCATTTCTTCAACCGGCAAGGAGGAGGATTTGATGATTTGCCAAAAATGAGCAGATGCTCGGGAGGACACGTCTCCATCCTACGTCCCTCCCCTCCGATTGAAGTCAGAAATGAAAACTCCTTTCTCCCTCTTTTTCAGGCAAAAAGGCTGATTGAACTAAGCATGCAAGACGCCAACACCCTCCTCTTCAGTACGTACAAGTTTCCTTCCTTCTGAGCCACAAAAGCTCTGCTTCTCCCCTCACTCCCGCCCACCTCATCCAACCCCCTCAGGTTTCAGAGTCATCGGGGAACGCGAGTGGGTGAAAGCACTCGGCGCTGCTGCATCTCGCGCCACCGCCTCCTCTGTGCCGCCTCGGGTTCAGCACTGGACAGCTCCCGCCCCATTCCCAGCAAATGGCAGTCCGCTAATTGACACAGGAGCCGACCAAACAGCGAACAAGATGGACTTGAGGCCGCCCTACAAGGGTTTGGTTGCGGCTAAACAGCCGCTTTAAACAGGCTTTCCTCCCGAGAGCAGGGAGAGGCAGGAGTGTGGTTTGTGGCCAAACCCAAAGCTCCAATTAACCAGTTGCCTGGCCCTCTGGATCCCAGAGAGACAATCGCCTTAACAGAAATCTTCGCTCTGTGGGACTGGCTTCTGCGCTCTCCGTGCCGGTCTTGGTGAGCGCACTCCGCGCCTCCCGGCGCAGAGAACGAGGAGGAGGAGCCAGAGCCGGGAGGCGGGAACGACCTGCGGCGGGTGAGATGGTGGAGCAGCGTTTGCGGCGGCCGCGGCGGTAGCAGCCCCAGCAGCTCTCGAACACACCTCAATGAGAGCAGCGGTGGAAGCTGCCGAGCAGAAAGACGTAAGCAGGCTAACTACAGCTGCCAGGAGCCGGAGGGGAGGTAACCTGTTCGGCTCGAGGCTGTCAGGTGCGTAATTTCGAGCGGACCCAACGTGGAGCGGTTGCAGCCGGCGTTGCCACAGGTGATTCGATTTCCTGTGACGGTAGCTTAGCCACAGTAAGATTTGGAGGCATTCTTATTTTAAAGTCCTTTTCGACTGGGTGCCAACTGGAGAAGGGGGAAGGCTCCTAGTAAAAGTCTTACTGTTGAGAAATTGACGACCAAAATTTAAAAAGTGACTCCTCCCTTTACCTCCTCTCCTCTGAGAGGCAGATGGGAGCCATGGCTTATCCCTTACTCTTCTGCCTCCTGCTCACTCATCTGGGACTGGGAGCTGTTGGCGCCAGCCGCGACCCTGCGGGACGTCCGGGGTCCCCTCGAGAGAGGACCCTGAGGGGGAAGCAGCACGCCCAGCAGCCCGCTGGAGCTTCTGTCTCGGACCCCTCGGCTCCCTGGAGCCGCTCCATCGACGGCACCATCTTGGCGCAGAAACTCGCCGAGGAGGTGCCCATGGACGTGGCCTCTTACCTCTACACTGGGGACTCCCACCAGCTGAAGCGAGCCAACTGCTCCGGCCGCTATGAGTTGGCGGGCCTGCCGGGGAAGTTGACAGCCCTAGCCAGCTCCCACCCCTCTTTGCACGGGGCACTGGACACGCTGACACACGCTACCAACTTCCTCAACATGATGCTGCAGAGCAATAAGTCGCGAGAGCAGAACTTGCAGGACGACCTGGAGTGGTACCAGGCACTGGTGCGGAGTCTCCTGGAGGGCGAGCCCAGCATCTCCCGGGCGGCCATCACCTTCAGCACCGAGTCGCTGTCCGCGTCCGCCCCGCAGGTCTTCCTCCAGGCCACGCGCGAGGAGAGTCGCATCCTGCTTCAGGACCTGTCGTCCTCGGCACACCACCTGGCCAACGCCACACTGGAGACCGAGTGGTTCCACGGCCTCCGGCGCAAGTGGCGGACCCACGTACACCGCCGCGGCTCCAATCAGGGGCCCCGGGGCTTGGGCCACAGCTGGCGGCGCAGGGACGGGTTTGGCGGGGACAAGAGCCATGTCAAGTGGTCTCCGCCTTATCTGGAGTGCGAGAACGGGAGTTACAAGCCCGGGTGGCTGGTCACTCTCTCCGCTGCTTTCTACGGGTTGCAGCCTAACTTGGTCCCGGAATTCAGGTAGGGAGCGGAAAAAAGGCACAAGGAAAGCCTTCCTTCCGGTTTCGGGGGTGGGTGCGCGTGTGGGGAAGGCACACTTGGATGTGACACGTACGCCTCCCACCCTCCCAGCAGGGACTGAGGCTGAGGGACACCCCACGCGGGCTCCTGTGCTTCGGGACAAGAAGCGCCCCAGTTTGTCAGCCTCAGACCCTTAGAGAAAGCTTCTCCTAGATCAGTTTCCCTGCAAGGGGCTAGGAACTGGAAGTGGGGAGTGCTTGGTGGATCTGAGAAAAATCTCTGGTGCTCTACTCTTCTCCTCAATCCCTGGGAGAACAGCGAGTCATGGGGAGTTCCCAGGCGGGGATGATGCTACCAACCTGGAGAGCTCGGGTTGTGCCGCTCGCCAACCGCCCCCCGCCCCCCACAAGCATAGAATGGCCAGCACCAGATGAGAGAGAACAAGGAACCAGAGGAAAACGGAGAACTTCTCGTTTCTGCCACTTCGGGGTAGCTTTTCCCTGCTTCCTACCTGTGTAATTTGAGGCACCAGTCTGCTGTAATTAAAACAGTTGCAAACCCCTCGGCAGTTCTGTTCCTTCTTAGCAGGGAGTCAGTCGCAACAGCACAGCTGTCTCCAGGATCCAGACTTTGCAATTTGGTCAGTTCCTTCTACCCATTTCCCTTCTCCTCCCAATCCATATCCCCTTCCTTGGTCCCCACTTTCTCAGGTTGTCCTATCAGGCATACCCAAGGGTTCCCCAGCCCTCCACATTCTCATGCATTTTATAAAGATAGCTGGTTATTTTAGGGAGGGAGTGAATGAGGGATTCGTTGTGACTGAACTCACTCAGGGAGCTTGGAGGAAACTTATTATGTATAGCATTTGTGGAAAGATGATAATTTGTAAATTAACAGGTGGTAACTTCTGCCCTGGGAAGTGCCTGATCTTTGAGGTGAGAAACTTCTAGAAGTAGCCCTTAAGAGTTGATGTGAGGAAAGAACGGAGATAGATAACAGAAACTCCAAAGAGGGCCAGGCATTGACCAGGATCCGCCTGAACTCTCACATCTGAGGCTCTGGAAAGGTCTGGGGTGGGTGGGGGTTGGAGGTTGCTTCTGTACTTTTTGAGAACCTGAGCAAAAGTGAGATACTTTTGTATGTGTGTGTGCGTGTGTCTCAACACTTTGTTTGGAACAACATGGGCAGGATTCTGAAAGATACCAGGCTGAGTACTGGGTGGGCAAATGGGGGAGTCGGAAAGTTTGACTTGGCATGCAGTTTACTGCTGAATGCCCTCAAGTGAGTTTCTTAAATGTTTTGGGCCTCAGCTACTTGTCTATCAAGTCAGGGAGTTCAACGAGACAATCTCTAGAGAGCCATCCAGTTATAAAATTCTGTAGCTTTTAATGCTGGCAACACTTGAGAAGGTGTAAATAAAAAAACAACAACCCTTTTTCTCTGTTCTGTATGACCATATTAAGTGTTTGTGTGCGTGTGTGTTCTATCTCTTTTAAAGATCTTGTCTTAAACTGGAGTAACTCTCTCCCACTTTCAGGATGATTTTACGTCTTCCTGAATTCTGCAGGATCCTATTAGTAACAGCTGATCCCAGTTTTGAGTCTTTGTCATACTGTTTTCTCAGAAGGGAAAAGCTCAGCAGATGTCATTCACTGCCAGCAAATTGTTTGTGACCTTCAGATAAACTCAAAAAAGGGGCCCCTGATCCCATGATCAATTATCCTTCTCCCTCCCTTCCTTCCTTCCTTCCTTCCTTCCTTCCTTCCTTCCTTCCTTCCTTGCTTCCTTCCTTCCTTCCTTCCTTCCTTCCTTCCTTCAACATTTACTTTATGTTAGGCCCTGTGCTAACTGCTTCGCATGTATTACATCTTAATTAATACTTACAACAGCCCTAGGAGTTAGGTTTTATTAGTTTCCTTATTTTACAGACAAAAAACTCTGAAGTACAGGGAGATTACATTTCTTTTCCAAGATTACACAGCAGTTTAGTAGAGCCGGGATTTGAGCCCATTTCATACTTTTAACCACTATACTAAACTCTGTCTTACAAAGGTGTCCTAGGATTTTTGCATGTAATGTAGTTGCTACATAAAAATCTGTGTATTTTCAAGCGTCAGACTTGGGGCTTGGGATGAGAACCATTCATTTTCAGAATTATTTCTCTTAAGGCTCAGAAAGCCTGTTACCTAAATGAACTCAGTGCCTCTGCCAGGCAAGATAAAAGGGTCTGAGGTTGTGAGGGCTTACAGCCCCCTACCTGTTTTTTGGACTGCATTCAGAAAACAGTTTCCCCTTTAAGTGCTTTCATAGTCATGAATGGTGTTTTCAGCCAAGGCATGAAGCCAGGCCATTCAGTGTCTGGTTCTCTACAGAAGCTGCCTCGTCCTGGTAGCATGCATGAAGAGCAGAATGGTGCTCTCACATGATCTCATGTGAGCGCCTTTGCCCCATGTCCTGAGCCCCACTAATGCTGTACTGAAGGGACACACAGATGTTAATTATAGCAACCAAAGAAAGAGAGATCATCAGGTGGTTCCTCTTGTTGTTTCATAGATAAAGAGACAGAACTAGGAAGGTGAAGTGACTTGTCCAAGAAAAAGGATCCAAACCTTCTGTCGCTGGTTCACACTGTGATTGATATGTATATACCTACATCACATTTCTGTGGCTCTCTGGACCTTGGCATACGAAGTATGCTGGGGGACAGAGTGTACTCTTTATCATCTTTTAGGACAAAAATTAATCCATAGAACACAGCTGTTGAGTTTATATTATTTTATTTCACATATTTGAGATAATTAAGTGGGCCTTTTTTTTTGTCTTTTCATACTCACAAAAGGCAAAAGTTTTTGTTGATAACATTTTATCATCTAAGAAGTATAATCTAATATTCTAAAATACAGGTAAATGATATCGTACAGATATGGTAACAGGGTAAACCTCAGACCAGATTTTGGGAAACCATAATTAGGAGCTCTTACCATGACTTTAAGTATATTTTAAACCTGTAGAGTGTTATTTGTAAAAAGCCTTATGTGTAATGAAAAAGTCCATTGATTATAAATTCCTTATGGAAAAAGAAGAAAAACTTTACAGTTAAAATTCTCATTTAAAATCAGTTACTATTTCCCCATGTTTTGCTTACAAGATTCAACCATTTAAATTACATTATATTTTATTTTTAGAGAATGTAAATCCAAAACATGAAATTAAAAAGTAATGTGAGAACGTGATTAACTACCTTCTTACATTAATGTTTATCACTGTAAAACACCCCTTAGAAATTATATTCCCCTCTATTTCAAAATGACACAAGTATCTGAAATTTTAAAGTCTATCATAAAACTCTCGTGGAAAGTTTATTGTTCATTTCTTTCTTTGTAAAAAATGCTATTAGTGTTCTAAATGTCTCTTAAGTCTTTTGTTAGAGTCTATAGTATAAATATTTTGATTCTCATCTTCAACCCTAGCAAAAAAGCAGAGTAATAATTTAAGGTGTGTCTTAAATTATTTTTATTTATAACATTAGGTTTGTGATGTCCTTGTAGCATTTTCCTTCAAGTTAAGTACTTTGGTTTTGCATAGTAATTTTTCTTTGTGGAACTTAAAGTACTATATGCAGTTGGTCCCATTCTGCTGAAATCATAGATACTTTTCCTGGTGGTAGTTGAAACTGCTCAGTGCCTAGGATGGATGTAAGGTACTTAGGTGTTCATTGAATTTAAATTATCATGAAGGCATTTTGGGGAATTACTCATTTCTTGATGAACTGAAAGGGACTTTGGCATTCATCATTTTTTTTCCATCTTCTCCCTTTAGAGAGGAAGAAACTGAGACCCAAATGGCTAAAGAAATTTGCCAGAGAGGCACAATTCTTTAGTGGTAGGTTAGAAATAATGGAAACCATTATATATTGAGCACTTACTATATGTTAGATCTTTTATATGTACCACTACCTTTAATTCTTAGTTCTCTCAGCTAGTTACAACTTTGGAAAAGTTGAGCAACCTGACTAAAATAACACAGCTAGTAAATTAGGGACCCTAAATCAAATTTAGTTTAGCAATGAAGCTTGCATTATCTTTCTACTATCTTATGCTGCTATGTCCTAGCAATTTTGTTTTCATCGTGTTACTCAAAAATATAATATGGTAACAGCTTGAAACAATTAATGTATTTGGCCCAAATAAGTGATATACACTTATTCTTTCTAGGCCAATTATAAAATCAAGTATGTTTTATACTGAGAAAAACTTTAGCTTAAGTCAGAATTTTGCTTCATCCCCCCAGTTTTGTCTCTTATTGGTGGTGTTACCTGTCTGGAAATGTTTCTGCATAATTAAAATGTGGGAATGAACTTGATGATATTCAAACACCTTTACAACTCTTTGTTCTGTGAATTCTTAAGTGGCCTATCCAAATGGTCAACAAGTAAGCTCTGGAAACATGGCTGATACACACCCTCACAGTTAAGTTGTAGAAATGATATTGCTAGGGGAGTAACACGGAGAGGAAGAGGAAATCAAACGAATGCCAGACCTGCTGTTTGGTAAAAAAAAAAAAAAAAAAAAAAAAGGCTACAGGTTAATAAAGGCAAGGTCACAATGCCGTGGAAACCCCTTTTTAGAAAATAACATAATGAACATCAGTGTCACTGATGTGCTGACCCCTGAGGGGGCCACTTCAATTTCTTTCCTTCATGTGCACACACCTATACACTTCCAACACTGATTCCAATACAGATCTCTGCTTTTAATAAAACAGTGCAATTTGTACAGTATAAAAGAAATGACCATCTTACTTTAGGCCAAACATATCCTATGTCTCTCTTGTGGGTCATGGTAGTGGTGAAGAAGTCACCTGTAGGAAAAACTCAGATTTTACCTGGGTTGTAGGTCAATGGGTTTTTAGATGCCTTCTGCTGTTGAGGCTTTTGAGTCTCAATTATTTCATCTCTAAACTGAATAGTAAACTGTTTCTCCTTTGGTATTCCCTAAAAACTAAATGAAGAATTCTCATTACATAAGAAGTTCAGTAAATATTCTGTATTGTAGCTTCTGTTTTCCCAAATACTGTCTTTAGCTGTATTCTTAGTTTTGCTGTATTTATAGTAATTTATTATTTAAAAGATGATTTTAATTTCATTGCTAATTATTTTGAAGGCTCGTAATGACTGTGGGTCCTGATGGAAATAATGGCCATAGAGATGGATGTTGGCACTAGCCTGGACCACATCCTTTACTTACAGTGTTACCATGGGCAGCAGTTGCCTTTTTAATCCTCAGTTTCCTCATCTGTAAATTGAGGCGGTTGGACTAGGTGATCTGTAGGGTTCCTTACAATCCTAAAAGCCTATGATTATGCACACAATCAAATGTGTCATTTTAATTTTGTTTTTGTTAATTATTTTATTGTTGTTCAAGTACAGTTGTCTGCATCTACCCCCCACCACTCCACCTCACCCCAGCCATCCCCACCTCCCTCCCCTGCTTTCACCGCCCCCCTCTTGGTTTTGTCCATGTGTCCTTTATAGTTGTTCCTGAAAACCCTCCCCCCTTTCCCCCCCATTATCCCCTCCCACCTCCCTCTGGTTACTGTCAGATTGTTCTTAATTTCAATGTCTCTGGTTATATTTTGGTGCTTGTTTGTTTTGTTAATTAGGTTCCACCTAAAGGTGAGATCATATGGTATTTGTCCTTCACTGCCTGGCTTATTTCACTAAGCATAATTCTCTCCAGTTCCATCCATGCTGTCACAAAGGGTAGCAGCTCCTTCTTTCTTTCTGCTGCGTAGTATTCCATTGTGTAAATGTACCACAGATTTTTGATCCATTCATTTACTGATGGATACTTAGGTTGCTTCCAGTACTTGGCTATTGTAAATTGTGCTGCTATGAACATTGGGGTGCATAGTTTCTTTTGAATTGGTGTTTCAGGGTTCTTAGGGTATAATCACAACAATGGAATTGCCAGGTCAAAAGGCAGTTCCATTTTTAGTTTTCTGAGGAAATTCCATACTGTTTTCCACAGTGGCTGCACCAGTCTGCATTCCCACCAACAGTGCAATAGGGTTCCCTTTTCTTCACAACCTCTCCAAAACTTATTGTTTGTTGATTTGTTTATGATGTCCATTGTCACCGGCGTGAAGTGGTATCTCACTGTGGTTTTAATTTTCATCTCTCTGATGAACATAGACACTAAAATCCTCAACAAAATATTGGCAAACTGCATCCAGCAATACATTAAAAAGATCATACACCAGGATCAAATGGGATTTTTCCCAGATATGCAAGGATGGTACAATATTCACAAATCAATACATGTAATACATCACATAAACAAAAGACAAAATCACAGGATCATATCAATAAATGCAGAAAATGCATTTGATAAGGTACAGCACCCATTTATGATTAAAACACTCAGCAAAGTGGGAATAGAGGGAACATTCCTTAACATAATAAAGGCTATGTGTGAGACCTACAGCCAACATCATACTCAATGGGCAAAAACTTAAAGCTTTCCCACTAAGATCAGGAACAAGACAAGGATGTCTGCTTTCGCCACTCCTATTTAACATAGTATTGGAAGTCCTAGCCACAGCAATCATACAAGAAAAAGAAATAAAACACATCCAAATTAGAAAGGAGGAAGCAAAACTGTCATTGTTTGCAGATAGCATGATAGTATACATAGAAAACCCTATAGATGCCACCAAAAAACTACTCAACCTAGTAAGTGAATTTGGCAAAACAGTAGGATACAAAGTCAATAGTCAGAAATCAAAGGCATTTTCGTATACCAACAATGAAATATCAGAAACAGAAATCAGGAAATTTGTCATTTTAATTTTGAAGTTTTACTTTTTTGATTATAATGCTGAGATCTGTTAATGTATGCTCATTTAATAGCAGGTCATGTTATACATCTCCAGTGTTTGACTTTACCTTGGTGATTTTTTAATAGAACATTTATGGAAAGCATTCTCAATGTACACTGGGTTGAACACACACACACACACACACACACTCTGAAATGAGAACTCCATTTCAAAGTAAGAATAAGCATGATCTGAGTTTCCAGTTTTTAAAAGAACCTCTGAATTCACTTCAAGTCAACATGAAGCTGTTTCACAGGTTTCTAAAGCAAGGGCCTCAGTATATCTGTGTTATTTCCCTCAAGATAATCAATGTTTAGGCATTTTGAAGCACCTTACTTCCTCTTAATAATAACAACCTATTTCAATTTCCCTCTGTAGTTGTCCTTAAAATTTCAAATATGGACTATTTATTGTGGTACAGCAATGCTACAGCATAACTTGCCATTTTCTAGAATAAGCATTTGGAAGCAGAAATGGGATTTCTAAGACTGCTAAATAAATAACAAGAGTATATGCCTACCCTCTGGAGAGGGACTGGTGCCCTCACTAGACTGATTTTATAGTTTCAGCTGCTGGATAAGTTAAATTTTACTTTCAACTTTAGAAAGGCAGTAGTTTGTTGTTCACTGTTCAGGTTTTAAGGCTACTCTTTTCCAACATGCACTGTGGTTTATGATTATAGTGTAACATACTGGGACGCCAAGGAGTATGTTACTGATGTTATTCTCACTTGGTTGGTACAGAACCATTAGGGCCTTGGTTGTTTCCTCTTTGTTCTGGATTGGTATTCAGTGGGTTATTTAAGCAAGATTATTAAAATGGTACATTTGGATTTTGATAACTTCAGCAGCTTCGCAGCCACTATGATAAATAGGCAGCTCACTAGTGCTAGGGAGAGTTTGTAGCCAACAACATTACTGAGCTTTTATCCAGAACAGCAATGGCACATGTATTGGGGCTGATTTTGCTGGTCTTCGGTCTTATTTGCTTCTCAGCTTGTAGTAAAAAAATTTTCTATGTGTAATTTCTACTTTGGCTGGGCATTTACTCATCCAAGTTTTTCTTCCTACAGGAAAAAACTTGACCTATAAAAATATTTAGGTGGGTAGGCTGTTCTATGAAATACTTTTTCAGTTTAGGAAAGGATTAATCCATTTGGCTAAAAGTCTTTCACAGGTTCCCCACCCCTCACCCTTCCTGCAATGCCAAACTTAGTATAGGAACCAAGACTGACATTTCCCCCAAAGGATATTACAGTGCTTCAAAGCAATCACTGGATACATCTACAGTTGATGCTTGAACAACACCGGTTAGAACTGCATGGTTCTACTTACATGCAATTTTTTTTCAATACAAACTGTAAGTATATTTTCCCTTATGATTTTGTTAAAATTTTTTTTGCTCTGCCTTACTTAATTGTACAAACACAGTATACAATACTTGTAACATACAATGTTTGTGTTAATCAGAATTTTAAAGACATTATATTGTTTTTTAGCATTCATTGTTGCTGGTAAAAAAAATTGATGTTAATCTGACTTACTATATCTTTGCAGGTTATCTTTTCTCTTCATGGAAACTTTTAAGGTATTTTCATTTTCCTTGGTGTTCTGGATATTCATGGTGATGCACTTAGATGCAATTCTTTTTATTCATCAATCTAACCACTTAGTTGGCCCTTTTAGGCTTTTCCACTCAGAAATTTCCTTTATGACTGCTTAAAATGATTTCCTCCTGTTTTCTCTTTCTGGAACTCCTACAACTAGGTATTCAGCTTTCCTGGACTGATCTCTATATTTCTTAACTTTTCTTGCATTTTCCGTCTCTCTCTCTCTCTTTTTACTTTGCCTTCCAGGAGATTTTCTCATTTTTCCTTCCTTTTCAAAAATTAATTTAGTCTTCATTTGTCAATCTCTTTTAATTTCCATGAATTCTTTCTCCTGTTCTAATTGTTTCCTTTTCAGAATTGTATGTTTATTTTCTTAAATCTCTTTGAGAATATTAATTAAAAGACCTATTAAATTATCATTTGATGCCTAAATTATTGTTCCTTGTTCTAGGTTCAGTTATTTTGCTTGTTCGTACAGGTCCTTCTCTTTTATGCTATCAGTTCACCTCAAGTGTGATCCTTACTCATCAAAGGACTAGGGTAATTTATATAGCTAAATAGTATGCATTCTTGTGCCAGATGTCTAGGCCTAGTTCCTCAGTAGACGTCTCCCTTGACTGTCAGGCTTCATTCGCTTTTGGATGCCTGGAAAGAAAGTTGGCAATCTGTGGCCCATCCTAGACCTTTCCTCTGTGAGAACTAGTCACTGTTCTAAAGTTTTATTTCTTCTCAGGTATTTCTTTCAATCTGTATGCAGAATAGTTCTTGATTTTTAGCTTGGGAATAAATGCCATCACTGCACACAAGGAGAGGATGTGCCAACTTGTATAACTGCTCAGAAGGAAGTCCTCAGTTTGTACATCCACTTTGAAATGAAATCACTTTGAGTTTAAAATCTTTCTGGAAACTCTACTGGAAGAGTAGTTTCCACCTCTGTCCCTGCCTTCTCTGGAACATGTCCTGCACTTAGCTGCCACCACCATGGCTTTTCATCAGTGTGATCCCAGAGAGTTGTGTCAAATCTTTGGTCAGCTACTACTCATTCGTGCACTTACTTACAGCCATGACAGTTGAATATGGAGCAATGAGGTAGAGACACATGCTTCACTCATCAGTTTGAATAAGAACTTGAACCCAGGTCTTTTGACCAGTCTTCATACCCTTACACCTATGATATGGACGTCATATTCAGCTCTTTTACTTATTCAGTGTATACCCTTAGGCAAACCATTTTACCTCTTTGTATCCAAGATTTCTTAACTATTATTTAGGGAGAATGAGGACCATATAAAGTTGCAATATAAATTGAGGAGAGTATCAGTCGCATATAGTTTCAATGAAGATTTTTTAAGGGCATTTAGCATAATGTTTGACACATAATGAGCACCTAATAAATGATAACTTAAAACATAGGGCTCAAAGTATACTAATAAACCCTACATTTAGTTCTCATTTTGGGTATCTAACCAAAGCTCCTTATTTTAAATTCCAGTCGTGAGCATTTTTTATTTACTTTATGGCCTTATTGTTATTATTTTTGGATCAGAAGTGTCCATTGGCACAAGCTATATATCTTTCTCTGAAAAATTACTATGAACAGCTGACTTGTTTTTATTGTATAAAATATTAGGGTTTAGAAAAAAGTCATTTAGAATTTTTAAAAAGCTACAGACTATCAGCTGGGTAATCAGAAGTGAAGAGCTACTCTATGAATAAACCAACAGAAAAAAAGAAATTTAATAATTTAAGATTAACAAGAGATATATTTTCACTTAGATATTGTAGCCGGACACTAATATAAATGGCATGTTTAATTAAATCACTAGGAAACTCAAAATACGAGATCATTATTATATATTTTAAAACAGATTACAGTGTTCACATTAGACATTTAGTTTGTCTGACAGACTATACTTATTTATTCTTTCTTCCTGAGCAATTAAAAATTATGACATTGGACATATTATATAACTTCTCTTAACCTTATTTTCTTCCTCTGTAAAATGAGAAAAATGCTTCCTCTTTTATAGGATTGTTATTTGAATAAGATGAGTCCATGTAGGTGATCACTTTGTATTGGGCTCCCTAAGAAGGGATTGTCTCATCCCATTCAGAAATGGTCATATTTAAAGGGGTGTTATAAGGAACACTGGGGATATGTTTGATAAATGTCCTCTTGTTATTTAAATTTTAAATAAAATGTAGCTCAGAATTATTCCAGTGAAATAAACCAAAAATGAGACATGAAATCAGCTACCTCTGCAAAAGCAGCAGACTCAAAATATATTTTTCAGAGAAACAATAATCTATTATCAAACTCTGAACTCTAGTAATTTTAAGAGATGTGCCACACTTAACTTTGAAAAAGTATCACCTTCAAGAGCTCCAGAATACAAAGACTTTGTCTTTGGGTGGGAATATATATCCCTTCTTACTGGTCTTACTTCATTTTATATTTATTAAATCTCTTTTTTAAAAAAATCAAATTTGAGTTATTTTTTCCCACACAAAATGTACAGATCTTCCCAAAAAAGGTGTGACCTGATTTCTGAAAATCCTTTCAAGAACAAGAAGCCAGACAGATGGAAGACATTTGTCACTATGTAAAGTTTTGGCAAGCTTCTGTGCACATGTCTGCAGCAAAGTAGTGAGGGGGAGGAGAACATTTTCTTGCTTTACGACAGACTGTTGTCAAATTCTTCTAGATGTTCTAGAGGGGATCAGACTGTGTTCTTGGTTCTCTCAGACTTATAGTTATGATCTTGAGCTAAATGATAGAGATGCTGCGTGTTTTTGTAAACAATGTTTTCTGAGGATGAGCGGCCCTAAGAAAGGAAGTTACTCAAAGATGATTTATGTCACCGAAATATGAATCTAGACTTTTCTGCAGTTAGATGGCAACAGACAGGAAATAATTCTTCTTCCCCTTTTAAAAAAGTCTCTTTTCTTTTCCTTGATCCCACCCATGTTTATATGTTATTTGTGTGCAAACAATTTTAGTCATATAATTGTTACATATGTCATCATTTTGCTCACTTTTTATTCACACAACTCTGTTTTAAAAATCTTTTCATGTTGCTACATATACAACCAGGCCACTTCTCTATTGCACAAAGTATTCTACTTCTGCATAGGTGTAGAAACTGTCCAGGCCCAGGGATGGGCCCCCAGACTGTCTTCAATTCCCTGCCATTTCAATAACACTCAGAACGATGCACAGTTTAAAACTTATGAATTATTTCTGGAATTTCCATTTAATATTTCCAGACCATTGTTGACTGTGGGAAACTGGAACCACATAAAGTGTAACTGTAGATAAGGGGGACTAATGTACAGTGATATCTCACTATTGTTTTAATTTGCATTTCTCTATTCACTAATGAGCTTAAGCACCTCTTCATGTGCTTGTAAGTCTGTTGTGTTTACTTTTCTGAAAACTCCTTGTTCATATCCTTTGTCCATTTCCTATTATGATTCTTATAGTTCTGTTGTATTGCAAGAGATCCTGGTGTGTTCTAGATCAGTGGTCCCCAATCTTTTTGGCACCAGGGACCGGTTTTCATGGAAGACAATTTTTTCACAGACCAGTGTTGGAAGGATGGTTTTGGGATGATTCAAATGCATTACATTCAAGCTCACCTCCTGCTGTGTGGCCCAGTTCCTAACAAGCCTGGACTGGTACCAATCTGCAGCCCAGAGGTTGGTGATCCCTGTTCTAGATAGTGTTTCCTTCTCAATTTTAGACACCCTATGTGTCATCTTTCAGTTGACTTCATCCACACTCTCTTCCCTTGAAAAGGGAATTTTATTTACTTAATCAAAATTTTGCCGTAACAGTTTATTTATACTTTTGGATTTCATTTGAACCTTTCCATACCTTGTCACAACAATATTCTCTTATGTTACAAACGACTATAAAGTTTTACCTGTCACAGTCAGGTATTTAACATCAAATTGTACATGGTACTGGAGAGAGATCCAGTTTTTATTTTTATCCATTTAATGAGCCATATTCCCCAAACTATCATCCTTTATCATACCTATAAGTGTATTATATTCACATGTATGTCTCTGAGTCTTATATTTGTTCTAGTCCTTCCCTCATTTGTTTTCCTATCAATATTGTTATGATTTATTACCATGGTTGGGTAGTATGTCTTAGTGTTTGCTTGGGCAGGACCTACCTCTTGTCCCTTCTTTGTCACAGAGGACTTTTATTATTCTACTTAAAATGAGCTGTCAAGTTTCTTAAAGGACCATATAGGATTTCATTTAGTTCTACATTGAATTTGGAGCTTCATTTGGTAAGAATTGACATTTTAAATATAGTAAATTATTCCCTTTTAGAGCATGGGAGATCTCTCCATTTATTCAGATCATTTATTATGTCCTTCAGGAGAGTTTCAAAGTTTTCCATAGAAGCTTTGTTTACTCTTAATTAACTACTAGAGAACTTATGGGTTTTGTTGCTATTTAAAGTGACATCTTTTTAGTTATAATTTTTGTTGGAGATTGTTGGTGTAGAGAAACGCTATTGATTTTTTTATGTTGATCTGGTATCCATCAACCTTGCTGAACTTTCTAAATTGTTCTCATATTTGTCAATTTTATTGCTAGATAAATCATTTGGAAATAATGACAGTTTAATCTTTTCATCTTTATACCTCTTATTTTATACATAGAATTAGTCCTAACTTTCAGTACTATGTTAAACAGCATGGCTGATAGTAAGTATTTTTGACTTAAAGGAAACATTTTAATGAAAAATTTTCTTTTTTAGGTACAATGTTGATAAAGACAAGCTTTACCAGGTTGAGAAAGTTTCTTTCTATTTCCAGTTTACCATTAAAAAATTAGGCATTTGAACTATGTAGAATGCCTTTTTATACTAATTAAAATAATCATACAGTTTTTTTTCATTTTTATATTTCCTGATGTTAAAACATCCTTTTAGTCTTAAGATGCTGTACTGGATTATGATGTCTAATTATTTTAATATATTTTAACATTTGTTTAGACAATATTTCCTTTAGGATTCTTGGATCTACATGCATATTGTTGTTCCTTTTTTAGTTTTCAATATAAAAATTTAACAACTAACTGTTCCTTAAAAGTTTGGAAGAATTACTATACAAAACTATGTACGCCTGAAGCTTTTCTGGGAAGTGAATAATTTTTTATGTTACTTTCCTATATTTTATCAATTTATCCTTTTTAATCCATTTCCTCTAGTTCTTAAATTTTGTTAGATAATAATCACAATCCTGTTTTTTAGCATTTTCATCATCTTTTCATTCTGTGTATTATTTGCCCATTTTCTGTTTATTTGCATATTTTCTCTTTAACTTTTGAGACTGACTTATTTATATTTCCAAAAATCTTTAGTGTTTTATAACTAATAAGTTTTTAACCCTTTTGAAATAATTTTAGACTTTCAGAAGATTAATAAAGATAGTACAGAAAGTTCCCAGATAGCCTTCTCCTAGCTTCCTGTAACATTAACTTCTTATGAAACCATGGTAAAATTATCAAAACAAAAAAACTAATATTAGTGCAACACTATTAACTAAAGTACACATTTTATTCAGATTTCCTCAGTTTTTCCACTAATGTCCCATTTCTCTTCCAGGATCTAAGACATGATATCATATGTTATAGGCTGACTTGAGTTTCCCCAAACGTCAGTCTTAACCCCTAGTAGCTCAGGATGTGACTGTATTTGGAGACAGGATCTTTAAAGAGGTAATTAAGTTAAAATTCAGTCATTAGAAGGGGACCTAATCCAATATGTCTGGTGTCCTTATAAGAAGAAAAAATTAGGACATAGTCATGCACAAAGGGGAGACCATATAAATACATGAGCAGATGGCCATCTACAAGCCAAGGAAAGAGGCTTCAGAAGAAATCAGCCTTGTAGACATCTTGCTCTTAGACTTCTAGACTCCACAAATGAGAAAATAAACTTCGTTTGTTTAAATTACCGAGTTTGTGAGACTTTGTTATGGAAGTGCTGGTAAACTATAAATAAGTTCATTGTTGTTTCCTTAGTCTCCTCAGATATGTGGCAGTTTCTCAGTTTCCCCTTGTTTTTCAAAGATACTCTGTTATGTTATCAACTATCAATTGACACTTCTGAAGAGTGCTGGTAAGGAACTTTGGTTAATGTGTCTCACTTTGGGTTTGTCTGATGGTTTCTCATAGACTGAGGTTATGGACTTTTGGAAGAACATAATAGAGGGACACTGCCCTTCCCATTGCTTTATATCACAGAGTAATATGGTTTCTAACTGATATTAACCTTGATCACTTGGTTGATGTAGTGTTCACCAGGTTTCTCCATTCTAACGTTACTGTTTTTCCTATCCCATACTTCAACTGAGTCACTAAGTTACTCCCACATTCAAGGGGAGGTAAAATAACTTCTTCCTGGAGGGAGGAGTATCAAAGAATTTGGGGCATATAGTAAATCCACTATAGTAACAAATAGATGTTTTGGGGGAGATGCTTTGAGTTTATTCAGATATCTGTTCCTTCTTAAAGTTTTTCCCACTAATTTTGGGATTTATTGGCATGTTTTGCCTGCACTAATTCTAATTTGTGGCATTCTAATGATGATTTTCTCTTTCCTCATTCCTTCTAAATTTATCAATTGGATTTTTTTGAAACAGAGTTGTCCTTTCTTATTGATTGATTGATTGATTGAATATGGAATTATGGGTATTTATTTTGGGGGGTTGAATCCAAAATTATCATAATTTATTTTGATGCTCAAATTGCTCCAGCTTTGGCAATTGGAAACTCTCTTAAATTGGCTTGGCTGTCTATTTTGACATGCCCTGTCCTTATTTTCTGCAGATGATACTTTAGGTGTAGCTTGTGTTTTCCCTGACCCAGGCCTAGAATCATTTATTCTTCTAAGGAATCCTTATTTATTTTACTGGAGAATGGTATTTAGAAACCAAGATATGGGTGCTAGGTGAGCTGGCAAGAAACTAATTTTTTAGTTTTGTTCTTTTCTTCCATGATTTTGCTGTTCTTCATGTCACTGACTTCTGCCTCTACCTTTGTTATTCACTCATGCTGAATTTTTATTATTTTCTGTGGAACTTCCTCACTTCCACCTTCTTAAATTAAATATTTAGGTTTTTAAAGTCTTGTTTCTTGATAAGTATACAGTATTTTTTTTAAAAAAAGATTTGTTAATGTGTCTCACTCATTAAATAAATAAATAAATATTTATTTATTTTTAGAAAAGGGGAAAGGAGGGAGAAAGAGAGGGAAAGAAACATCAATGTGTGGTTGCCTCTTGTGCGCCCCCTACTAGTTATCTGGCCTGAAACCCAGGCATGTGCCCTGACTAGGAACCCAACCGGCAACACTTTGATTTGCAGGCTGGCACTCAATCCACTGACCCACACCACCAGCGCAAGTATTTAAAACAACAAAATTTCCTCCTATTTTTATCTATGTCTCAAAATAGTTTTTTACTTGTAGTGTTTTCACTGCTACTCAATTCTAAGTAATTATTAACTTCTTTTCAACTTAAGGGTTACTTAGGAATTTGTTTTTATTTTCCAAAAATATGAGATATATTTAAGCTATCCTTTCTTTTTCTCAATTTTTAAATTTGAGCTATCCTTTTAAGAAAATTAATTAATTATGACTAAAGGACATAGTGTATATGGCATTCATACTTTGGCATTTGAGGTTCTCTGTGAAATATAATCTCTGGTTTACTTTTGGTAAATATTTGATAAATATTTGGTGTATGTTAGAAGAGAAAGTGAATTACCTGCCATGGGAAAATACTCCTTTTTATGCTATTCATTGGAAAATTTGTGGATTTTCTAAGAAACTTACTTGACTTGATTCCATTAGACAGTAGCCACATTTACAGATTTCTTTAAGATAGGCAGTTTCCTATCTTGGATGCTCTGATGACTGTGCAATAAAGCCTGGAGAACCTTAGAATCCTTACAGTTTAACACTGAGGGTTAGGATCTATGACGCACAGCCATAAGCTCATTTGAAGTCCGTAAGTCAAGCTGAAAGGTTCTATGAGACACTGTCTTAGATCTTTCTGAGGGTTTAAAAAGGATTATACGGATTCACTGAGAATATTCCAGAATTTAAATATTCTGAGAATCTTTTGCTAGAAGAGACTGGAAATGTGCAACAGGTTTATTTTCAAATCATAGCTCTATATTAATGAGAGCCATCCTCTAAATTTTACTCAAAACAAAGCTGCTCCATACCAGCATTATTCATGTAACTAAAAGGTAGAAGAAACTCAGTGTCTGTCGATGAATGAATAAGTATAATATAATAAATATAATATAATATAAATACCGACAATGTAATATTACTACGTTATAAAGGAAGGAAATTCTGACATATGGTCAACATGAATGAAACTTGAGGACGTTTTACTAAATGAAATAAGCCAACCACAAAAGACAAATTTTGTATAAATCCCCTTACACATGGTACCTAGAACAGTCAAATTCTTAGAGATATAAATTAAAATGGTGATCTAATTCAGGAGCTGGGTAGAATGGGGAATGGGAAATTGCTCTTTAATAGGTACAGAGTTGTAGTTGTGCAAGACGAAAAGAGCTCTGGAGGTCAGTTGCACTACAATATGAATATACTTAACACTACTAACTGTACACTTGAATATGGTTAAGCTGGCCATCTTTGTGTTATGTAGACAGTATTTTACCATAATTAAAAAAATTTAAAAGCCAAAAACAAAACAAAACTAAGCAGATCTTTCTTTATCCTATGTTTCCCTTTTTTGTATTCTATCATAGTCAGCTACAAAAACTCGGCAGAATTTTCTGCATTTTGCCTAGAAACTTCCTTAGCCAGATCCACAAATTCATTTGTTGACAGTGCTGGCAAACTCTCCACCTGCTATGTAACACAGGTCCTTTTTCTTCTGCCTCCAATACAATTTGTATCACGGCCCTTCAGGACTCACCAGCATATCCCCACTTTTCTTAACCATCTCTTTGAGGCCCTTCCAGCTTCTGCCTCTGTCTGGTCCCAAAGCCAGTGCCACATATTTTGGGGTTTTTTATATGTCAGCAACCCACTTCTAGGCACCAGATTCTGTTACAGTTATCTGCTGTTAGGAGTAAATAATGGATGGAAGCCAGTCTATCAGCATCTGTTTTTATTGACTCTTTATTTTAGCATCACTTCTGCCCTGGAACCCACCCCATCAATAGTGATTATATATGCTGTTACTATCAATTTCTTTTTGTAGTGATGGAGTGGGAGATTATTGTCCACAGTAACATGGATAAGAAGCAAAAGCAGAATTTCAAAACTTTCCTTCAACCTATCCAGTCTTTCTTTCCATACATTCATCTACAGCAGTTCATGATAGTTTTCAGTTTAATTGGGTTTTCTCAACCAATCTCTCTCTCTCTCTCTCTCTCTCTCCTCTCTCTCTCTCTCTCTCCTCTCTCTCTCATCATTCATTTAGCTACTCCTTGCTGCTCTCTATTATTTTCAGTTTCTTCAAGGTTCATAATGGGAGTGCATTGCTTTAGGAGCTAAGGGAAATTGTTGTAAAGACACAGGCCATGGAATTTTAGTCTGATGGAAAAAATCATTAAAAAATGTTATAATACAGTGTACTAAGTGATATGAAGAAGCTAAGTACAGTGTAGTATGGGAGAATGGATAAGTGGATTTTAAATCATATTTGGAGTTCATGGAAGGCTTTAGAAAGGAGTTAGGTAGGAATTATAATAGATAAAGCACAGTTTAGGCCAAGGGGCTTTAGGAAGAATAATACAGTATCTACGAAGGAATGGTGTTTTGAGAGCACAAATGTTTAGGACTCATGCAATTTTGAATGGCCTAGAAAAAGTGTATGCAATAGAGTGGTTGGAAAAGTTAGTAGTGGTGGGGCTGGAATATAATGTTATACCAAAGAATTTGGATTTTTATTCTCTAGGAGAGTGGGAAATACTGCTTTCGAACAGGCAACTGTCAGGATCGGGTTCTTTGTTTTGAAGACAGCGGTGTATGATGCTCAAGCACTAGTGACCCTCGTTTGCATTGTGACCTCTCTCTAGAGTCCTGGAATGAGCAAAAGCAATGAGCTCTGTGGTCCACTGTTTCTAGTAAAATTGGCAAAAGGAAGCTATTTTAACTGCAACAGTCTGTTTGTACTATAACTTGCCTCCATTACAGGTTAGTCTAGGCTGTGGGCATTTTTGGAAACCAGCTAAGGGGAATTTCAGCGTTATTTAGTCTGTGTTGAGTAATATATATTAAAGTACCTTTGTAGTCACTTCTATATGTAGCTGAATTGTTGCTAGCCATCCTGGTATAGGCATTCTGGTAAGAATCTTACCACCCATCCTGCAGTTACAACACCAAGATGTAGGCCCAAAGGTCATATTGTGATACAAACATGTATTTGTGATTTCGTATTTGTTTCTTAAAGAAGGACCCTAAGCCATGTAAGTTTTAAGACCTACAAACTAGGATCTTTACCTGGAGCAATGCTAGACAATAAACTATTATTAGAATTTTTAGCCCCATGAAAGATGAAGGTCTGAACCAAGGCAGTGGTAGTAGAAATGGAGGGAAAGGTTCAGGAGACAAAAATCATGCTGGGAGTACAATCTAGGTAACTTGGCAATCATTCTGATAGGAGGTGAGTTGCATAAACGGGTTATCGACTTTGGTAATGGGGAGGATGGAAGCCCATTCACGGAAAGAGCTTTCCGTAAATTACGGGAATTGTGAGCTTGAGTGTTTTGGGTGTCAGACAAGTAAAGGAAAAGGCTGGTCTGCAGCCCAGCTAAACACCCGGGTGTTTGGGGGATATTATTTGCTGTATTGCTATATTTTCCACTTTCTGGAGAGAGCTTTCCACCCTTCCCCCCGCCCCCGCTCGCTTTCCTGTGCTCTGTCCCAGGAACAACAGCCACTTCCTTGCCGCAATGCCAGCACTCCCTCACCGGATGTGGGGGCAGTTCCCACCTCCGAGGTGCTTGCTGGAAGGGTGCAGGCACAGGGCGTTCAGCCGGGTCTAACATTTGTCCACAGTGGGGGCTCACGCATGTTTGTGCCTCTATGTTGCTTTCAGCAGTGTATTTTTCCTCATAAAGAGAACGTTCTCATCCTACTTAATTCCCCAAACCTCCAGTGCCCTGCAGGAAGTCAACGCGCCCTCGAGAGCTTTGTAAGTCTCCAGGCACCCAGGCAGAGGCGCTAATGAGGATGAGTCAGCGCTGAAATCTCAGCTGGTAAACGCAGGCCTCATTACCTTGGGGGGTCTTGCACAGAGCTCAGAAAACTGGGTGAGCTGAGTTTAAAGTATGTGCCGACGTTTTGGTTCCCATGTATGAACCAGAAGTCAAGAGGGAAAACTCTCAGCAATTAAGACGCCAATTTCTTCAGCCAGTTTTCTCAGGGAAGGGACCAGAGTCATTGCAGCCTCCTAGAATCCCAAATTAGCCATGTCCCTGAACTAGCTGGTAGATTTCAAGATTTCCACTATCTTGCAGTCAAACTCAGTGTAGCAGGATAGTTGAGGAAAACTTGACCTGAATAATACTAATTGTAGAACAAATAGAAATGCATAGTTTTATTAGTTTAGTACTTACAAATGCCTTCTAAAAATGACGTTCATAGAATACCAAAATGTTATGGACAGTAGTAGTCCAGCAGGAAATTTATGTCACTGAAGATGACTGATAATTTAAGTGTGTGAATACCAACTTGCTGTAATAATACCTGGAATGTTAATTGAGTTAGAAATCTCACTTCTGTGAGTCTTATCCTGACTACCCTTTTAAAAAGAGTGTGACCTACCCTTCTTTTATTATGTGCTCCAAATTTATTTTTTCTCCATAGCACTTTTTACTTTGTAATGTATGGCATAATTTATGTATTTTATATAGTCGTTTATTATTTTTCTATCCTACACTAGAGTTAAACTCAAGGATGGCAGGATTTTTTTGCCCTGCTTATTAATGTATCTCAAAGGCCCAAGACAATTTTGGCTCATAGTAGGCAGTAAATAAATATTTATTCATTTAATGAAAGAATGAATGTTATTTTCCAAAGAGCATAAAGTAGAGCCTGAATGGGTTTGCATGATTATCCTAAACTATGGGGAACATAGTTCTATTGAAAGTTCTGGTAGGAAGGTGGTCAACAAGTCAACAAATGTCTATTGAAGCCCTGCTATACCCCCCGCTCCCCAAGTTTAGCATCCCAGCTCTATTAAACATACTGCTACTTTAAAAACTGGATTATATCTTTTGGTGTTACTTGAGGGCAGGGCCTATTTGTTCAACTGCATAGCATTTGTTACAGTGATATATATATATCAGACCATAAATATTTGTTGAAAGAGTAAAGGAATGAACTTGGTAAGGGATTAGGTTACTTTGTAGTCCAGTTATTTTTCAAGTAAACATTTGTTTGTGAAATTATGGTCTCTAATAATTGCAAACTGCTACCTGTTTCTCTGAAGGATTTGTAAATTTTCTCTGATAAACTTTGGGTTTTCATTCTAGTGTTCACCTGAAGAATTAGTCTACACATATTGGGCTATCTGGATCACCAAATACTGACCAAAGGTTTTGGTTTTCCTCTGCTTTCTGTCTCATTTTAGCATGTTAATACTACATAGTGGGATACTTTGTCATAGGTTCATAAGGCTGACTAAAAAAGTCAATGATTTATTCACCCAACATGAAGCCAAAAAGACATTAAGCCACTCTGTTGGAAGAGTTCGCTATAGTTTAGAAGGAGACAAGAAATGAAGAAAACGAGTCCTGACCTGTGGTAAAACAGGCTTGCCTGAACTCTCTATCGCGGTCCTATCGCGGTCCTATTGCGGTCCTATCGCAGTCAGTGCCCCACTCCTGTCCTGACAGGTGATTTAGCTTGATAAAACAGAATCACTGGTGTTTATAAATCAGTATTTTTGCCTTGAATTTTGTTGGCTTTATAGTTTTATTTGCATTTATTTTATAATTTTTGTAGGGGTTTTGTAGCTATGAGAGCTATGATATAAAGACTTTAAGCCTCCCTTTATGTATGTACATATTTAATGATATCATAATGAAAATAGTTTAACTTGGGGATGTGGGACCTTGAAATTGTTGTTTTACTTTTAATAGGTTTTAGTCAGGTGTTTATATTTTACTCAAGTTTGTGAAAAATGACAGCAAAGGTCAAGCTTCAGGGCCCAGGACACAGCATATTGATTTCATTGAAGTCCGGATGCAATAGTTGAGTGCAGGACAGATATTTCTGCTGCATCTGCTCCTAGTGGTTCTGGTGGTGGTGAAAAATAGGAGGGACCCTAGGAAATGTAGGGAGATTGACCAGAGAAAAATGGAGAAATTTTAGATAAAGTTGTAGCTTTCTTTGATTTGTGCTTTTGGCTCCAAATTTGTGAGTTCTCTTTCTTAGTGACTTTTCACAAATGGCTGAGTGAAATGCACTGTTTTGTCTTCTGCTTTAAAAGAAAAATGCTAATTAGCATCTCTGTAGGTGATGCAAAACTCTGGTGTGGAACACTGGGTGACTTAAAGAGCTGTTTAATCTTATCACTATAGAAAATCAGAGGAAAGAGATGCATATTTCTGATATTGTCCTCCCTTCTGATATCTACCCCCATATTTCTCTAACCTGGGTCTGCAATGGGAAATAGGAATAGAAAAAGAAATAAGATGAGGACTTTGTTTTAGTTTACTTTATAAAAGGGATACTGGGAGCAGGTGTTATTTCAGAGTCAATTTTGCTGTCATGTCCAGAGAAATACTGTCTGGGTTCAGTTAATCAACAAATATTTATTAGCACCTACTAAGTGCCAGGCATTATACGGGGTGGGGGGAGAGGAGGCTGAAGACAAGGAATAATAGAGAGTTGCTCCCTTTGGAACTTAATAAAACTAATACTATTATTTCTGCCCTATTGTTTCTTTATCTCCAATTAGTATACTTTAGTTGAATACGAGTGGGCAGTTTGAAAATTTTATTTATACTGATCTGTCTGATTTTTCAGGGTAGAATAGAGAGTTAGAAATTATAAAGGCTCAGATTAATTTGTTCTTTTTATCTTTCTCTGCTTTTAAGGGGTGTCATGAAAGTGGACATAAATCTTCAGAAAGTGGACATTGACCAATGTTCGAGTGATGGCTGGTTTTCAGGAACTCACAAATGTCACCTTAACAATTCAGAGGTAAGAACATGAAAATAAAGCCCTCTGACATCAGAAGCCCAGAAATCTATTACTTATGATGTATTGTATTTGTACTAGAAAAAAATCTCTTATGCGTGTCTGAATGTTGCCAAATGAACTGAAAAAAGAGTAGGAAATTAAATTTGTGCAGAATAACTGTTCATTTGGAGGCTAAGAAAAGGCGGAAACTAAAATTATGTCTGAAGTTTGGTATTATTCAAAGGCTAACCCTATTCTTCAAAAGAGGCTGGAAATGAAAATAGAATGAAGTGAAAAACCAATCCTGGAGGGGTCAACCTGTTTATGCATATTTTAATGGAATATGATGCTTATTGAAACCTTGATAAAAATTTTTAGTGAGAGTGTTTTCATTGTTTGTACTTCATCATTTTAAAATCTTAGTTTAATACTTAGTAATGCAGTGATTCAGAGGTCTCTAAGTTCAGTTTATTTTTATACATAGTTTTCATGTCTGTCATAGTAGAAAATATCCCTCTCAAGTATATGTCATTTCAAACCCACTGCCATCTTTTAGAAAAGCAATAGAGAGAGTAAGGCAGGAAAACACCGAAAACAAGAAGAAAACTGTATACAGGGAACTGCAAAGGAAATGTGTATATTTGTGTGTGTATTTAAAATTTTCAGTTTCTATCTATGCTTTATTTCATGGGATTATGGTCAGTTAGGGACAGACATAGAGATTATACCTCTGGAAATAAAGCTCACTTTTCTGTTCTGGCTTCAGACAGGAAATGTGATAACATCCTTATTTCATTTTCAGTAATCTATTTCTGAGGTCCCAAAATGTGAAGAACAAATGTACAACAAAATTCTTGATCTTAAATACTCGGGCTCTCCCAACTATAAGGTCATGAATTTGTGAGGAAAGTTAACTGGATTTATTTAAAATAGAGGGGATATTTCCTTAACTGTAGTAATCTATATCTTTATTTTTTGCCCATTGTGAAAGATGGTTGTACATAGTACAGTTTTAAGGTAAGGAATGTTAAATCAAAGGAAAATTAACAATAAACACTTATTTGTCCAGTACATAAATAAAACAGTGCACAGACATGTACACAGCTATACATGCATGTACATGTGCCCATTGCATGTTTTCCTTGTGCAACCCCCACATATCCTGCATACTTTCATACCACTACCACTCCTTAAATAATCTTCTGCAGTTCCCCATATTCCCCCCTACACTCTACATATACCTCCACCTGCCCCCATACTCCCTACCACAATATCCCTCAATCTTTCTACCCCTAGGTCCCCTAGTCCCCCATAATTCTTCACATACCTCTAACTTCATCACACATACCCATCAATTACCCATGACCCCCACATCCTCAATACCCCCTGCACATTCCCACACATACCCACATCTTCTCCCACTTCTCCATATGCCTCCACATGGCCCGCATTTCCTCCACTCTCCCTAATTGGGATTCAATCATATACGGAAATGTTTCTGTCTTCTCAACTCAGTTAGGATCCTCTTTTCACTTTCTTTCTCTATTTATTCTTACAGCTTTGAACATTTCTGAGTATCTACTTCCCTTTGGATGATTCTGGCATTTCTAAAGATATGAATTTCAGTCACTGATCTGGTGAATATCATTAGCCTGATGATTATCTCCATGCCAGTGATATATAGCCACTTAGCTTTCTCTTTTAGGCAGAGTGGAATTTTTTCTGCTTGACTGTCATCTCTATGTGCTCATTTCCGCATAGCCTTTCTCAGTGGTGTTCCTGGGTGGTTCAATAAGTGGTCTATTTAGAAACAAAGAGGTATTTCTTCTTTAGTTTGTTACAGTTGCTGCTTGCCTCTAATAATCTTGGAGTAGTTTCTGTTTCTTTATAGCACACCTATTTATTTGACTAGATTGTCATGTTGGAAGAAACTCTTTGTCCTTTTAGAGGATTAATTTATTTTTATTGCATCAGTGTTATTAGCTTTCTGGGCATTGTTTCTTTTTAAAGCTTTCAAATAAACTAAGTTATTTCAAGATAAAATATTATCCTCTATTCTGGTTAACAAAGGTTAGGTTGGAATGCATAACTTTGGGGATTATATATGAGAGCATTATATATCTTTTGATTCCTATAGGAAAAACTAGAAAAACATATCCTACAAGACAACTCACAGTTCAGTGACTCATCTTAAAATGTGATAGAAAGAGGTCCAGTGGTCAAAAATAATATCATCAAACACTGAAATGTCTGTAAGACATAGACTCCTGATTCCTCTACTCCCTTTGCCTGCCTAGGTACTGGATTTGGGAGTAGGAGATCTTGGTGTCCTGGGCTGAGCCCTCAAGGCCCCTGGTACTTAGTCTGACTCACACAGGCTGTCACGGAACTCTTCACACTTTTTGGTTGGGCTTCTCTCAGGTCCCATAGTTGGTGGTGGATACTCAGGGCACCTGAAACAGTTTCATACCATATCCTCAGTCTTTCAATTCCCTTCCTGTGCTGATGCAAATTGGAGACTGGGAACTGGCTTCTGTTGAAGTTTTTATTGCTCCAGAAAACAGAAAGAAAAATCTCTTCTTCAGGTCATTTTCTACCTGCACTGGCTCCCCTTTGTTCCTTGTCACAAATCTTCTATTATGGACCCCAAGAGTCACTGTGTAAATTGGTTTATTTTGGGGAGTAACTGACGGGAGTCGTGTTTGTGGGGTATAGAGGCCATCCTTTAAGAATTTCCGTATCATTAGAAACAGAGACAGTCATCCTGTTCACTGTGGGCTTTATCTTGCCAATGTTTAACATTCTTGTCTTGTAAGACTAGAGGATGTTACAGATTTCAAAGTTATAATTGAGGCAAACTTTTCACTTAAAAATTTTTCCAGTGTGTTGACTTTCAGCCTCCAAGGTGTCTTAAACCAGAATAGCAAGTCTGATGTTGGAAGCAAGTGGTATGTGACCAGTGACAAAAGCCTTAGGGATTATTTTTAAAAGGTATGGAATAGTTTGTGAGCAAAATAATTACTCAATGGGTATGGGTCATTACAGAGTCTCTGAGGCCACTAAGTATTTTTTGAAGGGCACAGTTAAACAAAATCTGAATCAACAACCAGAACTGGATTGTAGGATTATTCTGACCGTTTTTATGTAACTGAGTTGGTTCACTGCAACATGGACCTGATCATATTGTCGGTATCCAACTAAATAATTCTTTACCTATTTTCATATCCTTGTTTGCTTTGAGTACACACTTCTTCTCTTATAGAATAGTGTATTTAAAACAGTATAATAAATTGACACTCATTTTGTTTTAAAAGTATTCTTTTGTTTTAATCATTGTTTGAAGTATGAAATATTAGGACAGCATCCTTGAAACTTTCTGTTTATATTCTATTTGTAAAAATGCTTTATGCATCCACCCATAGTATGGATATGTTTTTACCTACGAATTATACATGCATCTTTCATTATATATTCTATATATTATAAATCAGAAACTTAATCAGGCTGAAGATAAAGATGAAATAATATTTTAATGTAGATTATATTTGATAAAAATAAGTGTATCTTTAATGTGAGTAATGTAACTGATTACAATTTTTGAAAAATTTTTAGTGAGAGTGTTTTCATTGTTTGTACTTCATCATCTTAAAATCTTAGTTTAATACTTAGTAATGCAGTGACTCAGAGGTCTCTAAGTTCAGTTTACTTTTATACATAGTTTTCATGTCTGTCATAGTAGAAAATGTCCCTCTCCAGTATATGTCATTTCAAATTGAAGAAGCAAGTTGTTGACTGTGTTTGCTAAATCACAGAGCTCATTTTGCAGTTCGATCTACCAATTTTGCAAAGGTTTTTGCAGAAATACAGGTGGCAATTTTTCATCTTACCTGATGTCAATTGGTCCCTGCAAACTAATTGAAAAGCTGGACGTTTTAATATTTTAAAGGAATAAGTTAAAAATTTACTCAAACTTTTACAAGGAATATTTTCAAACAAATTAGGGCATTTTGTTTCCAAGTTTAAACTATATGGCTATGTGAGTATTTATAGTTTTTGGCAACAAAAACCACATAGCACTGAAAACACTTCCAAATATCCATCTTCAAAACATTCACTTCAACAGGCTTACTCATGGATTATTTAAATGTCACTTTTATTTTGAAGGAAGAGCTTAGATCTTTTTTGAAAATACCTGCTGCATAAACACTGCTGGCAACCACTTGTCATCGCAGGGCAGGTCAGCAAATTGGGAACATTTCTCTTTGTTTGTAAAGAACAATGCATAACTAATCTTTGAGTTCAGAAACAAGTGGTTCACTTTGAGATAATCAGAAAATCTTTATGTGGAAAACATTTTCCAGGTCACACAGCATCTCATTATGAAGAATTGTAAATATTTTACCATTTAAAATCATATACTCTATAAATTCGCTCAGATGGTCAAATATAAATGGTAAGAAATTGAAATTTAAAAGCAAATGAAGGAACCAAGTAACTACTGTCAGTATTTCTGTCTCGAGCTCCCCGTTTTCCTTCAGGACACCTCAAGTGCCTTATCAACATTATGGTCATATGACTTGTGGACTGATTGAGGGCATTCTCGTCGATCCAAGTCTTAAGTATTATTAGTAAAGCTTAATTTACCTATTTTTTAATAAAAATCTTCATTGTAAGCAGAAGTCCTGGTATTTTCTCCTTACTGCCAGTTAACTTCCTGTGTCCTCTGCTTTGGAGACCACTTCATGAGCGTATCAGACTTACTGTCCTATCTGCAATCACTGGAATGTTTGGGACATCAGCTCTGCCAATGGTTTTGTATACTTGCTGTAAGATAGTTTTCCAATCTCTCTTTTTTTATTGAATATATTGGGTGAGAATCTACTTGAAACTCCTTACTACTTCATTAGATATAAGTTAATGAATCTCTAAAGACATGTTTTTAAAAGTTAAAAATGTAAGAAAGGATATCATTTAGAACACCAGAAAAGATATTTAATGCAAAGGTCTAAAGAAAGCAGAAGTTAATCATTCTCTTTTGAAAGCCCTCTCATATACAGAATATAGCTTACTCTTTGGCTACTTCAGGGTTTAGAGTATTTTTCTGGAGTGACTGAGTGAGATTATTTAGAAACAGCTATATATTACTTCTCATCTGAAGGCTGCAATCTCACTATTGTTTTTCTTTTTTCTAGAAAGGTTCTGTCCTACAAATATTATTGTTCAATTTGTCACCTGTCTCTAGAACTGTGCTGTCCAACATGGTAGCCACTAGTCATGTATAACTATTGAATTGTAAATCAATTAAAATTAATCAAAATTAAGACTTTAGGTCCTTGGCCTCACTAACCTGATTTCAAATGTATGATAACCACATGTAACTAGTGGTTACCTTATTGGACAATATAGTTATGCTCTGGAATATGGCTAGTTTATAGCAAAGAAAAGCCAAACAGATTATTGAAAATGTTCAAACCTTTGAATTTTCTCATATAGTTAAATTAGTAACACTGCCTTTAAGAGCACTAAGGGATGTTGAAAGACAAAATTGAAATGAATTTTGGCATATGAAAGCATTGTTATGATCTACCATATTAATTCAGCTGAAAATATAAATAATGAGAAACTTGCAAACTATTTTAATCCATTATTTACACTGGAAAATGTAAAAATCCTTCAGTAAATGGAGTAACTATAAGTGATCTTAGAGATCTTCCAGATATTTAAATTTCCATTGTTTTTATAGTAAAAACTCCCTTTTTCCTCATCACCAATACAAAATGTGATTGATGAGAAGTCACACTTACCTACGAGAAGGCAGGGCAATGATGAGGTACGCACTGGTGCCTAGCACAGTGCCTGATGCTTTGGTTGAATTAATGGAAGCAGCACACAGTGTTGTTACGTGGCCTCCCTATTATATACAGCCATTGCTTTTGATTTCTCCATGGAGTTTACCAAAATAAAGTTGAACTCTTTTCTTCCTAGTAGCCATTTAGACATTTGAAGACTGCCGTTGGTCAGCTTCTAAATCTACTTTCTTCTCTGCTACACGTCTTCCGGTCAGTCAAGTATCCTTGCTTTACTAAGCTCAGCCAAAAGAGGTCCTTCCACTGCTATATGGGTTCCTATTTGTTTTTGAAGTAGCGAAGCCCTAACTTCTTTGATTTTTGTTACATAGTCCTTCTTTCTAAAATTCATAGAAATTAAGTATATTTTTCAGTTTTTCACTGTGCTCCTCAGAGTTATTTGAACTACATATCCTGCAATTGTTCCAAAACTAGGGTTAGGAATCACTATTTCAGAATAACTGTACTGAGGTGCCTATGAGTCAGTTAAGGGAAAGGTGGCTCTCTTGTTCAGAGAAAGATGTTTCCAACAAGTTAGCGAGTTCACCAGTGGCTAACGCCACCTTGTGGTTGGGGATAGAGAAGGAGAGGGAGAGGGAGAGGGAGAAGGAAAGAGAGGGTACTATCTCTGGTGGGAAAGTTTAAAATCAATACTAGAATACTATATTTTTTTCTTGTGCCCAGTGAAAGCTAGTTGGTGCAATGGGCTCTGTTTACTTCTTAGACCACTGTTTCTACACTGTCTCCTGCTACCCAGTTCTGACTTCAGTTTACTCCTCTCTAATTAGGAATAGTAGGCTTCTCCGTTTTCTTTTCCATGGAATGCCTTTCCTAATAGATTAATAGAATAAAAATGTGTTTCTTTTCATTTATTCAATGTATATTAATTAGCACCTGCTATATGCCAAGCACTGTTTTAGGGCTTCAGATGCACTGCTCACAGAGATTATCCAAAACAGAGGTTATCCAAAATTTAAAAGAAATCATTTCATTCTAGAGAGAGCCAGAGAACTTAAAAATATATCAAATGAATTTTTAAAATAAATTTTGGACATTAACCTCTTATCAAATGTATCATTGGTGAATATGTTCTCCTATTCAGCAGATTTTCTCTTTTGTCATTGATGGTTTCCTTTGCTGTGCAAAACCTTTTTAGCCTGATGTAGTCCCATTTGTTTATTTTTTCTTTTGTTTCCCTTCCCAGAAGTAATATATCATAACAAATATTGCTATGAGAAATGTCCTATATTTTATTCCCCTTATTTTCTTCTAGGATTTTTATGGTTTTGAACCATACACTTAAGTCTTTAATTCATTTTGAGGTTATTCTTGTGTATAGTATGAGAAAGTGGCCTAGTTTCATTTTGTTATACGTATTTGTCCAATTTTGCCAACACCATTTATTCAATAGACTATCTTTACCTCATTGTACGTTTTTACCTACTTTGTCAAATATTAATTGATCATAAAGGCATGGGTTTATTTCTGGGCTCTATATTCTGTTCCATTGCTCTATGTGTCTGTTCTTATGCCAGTACCCAACTGTTTTGATTACTGTGGCCTTGTAATACAGTTTGATGTCAGATATGGTGATCCCACCTACTTTGTTCTCTTTCTCATGATTTTGGCAGCTATTCAGGGTCATTTTCGGTTCCATATTAATTTTTGAAATATTTGTTCTATATCTGAGAAATATGTGGTGAAAGCAACCTAGGTGCCCATCAGTAAATGAGTGGATCAAAAAACTGTGGTACATTTACACAATGGAATACTATGCAGCAGAAGGAAAGAAGGAGCTCCTACTCTTTGTGACAGCATGGATGGACCTGGAGAGCATTATGCTAACTGAAATAAGCCAGGTAGCAAAAGACAAATACCATATGATCTCACCTTTAATTGGAACCTAATCAACAAAACAAACAAGCAAGCAAAATATAACCAGAGACATGAAAATAAAGAACAAACTGACAGTAACCAGAGGGAAGGGGGAGAGGAATAACTAGGAAAAAAGGGAAAGGGTCATCAAAGAACATGTATAAAGGACCCATGGACAAAAACAAAGGGGGGAAGGATTGAAGGTAGAAGTTGGGGGGAGTGGGGGGGGCACGCAAAGTGGTAGCAGGAAAATGGAGACAACTGTACGTGAACAACAATAAAATCTTTAAATAATCCATTAAAAACATATCAAAAAAAGGAAGTGAATGCATGGATTGATGTTAATTTGCAGCGAAGGTTGTAGTAGTTTGTTATAGACTTTTATTTAGATCCTTGTGCTGATCAGAATGTTCATCATTCTTTGAATAATGATAGAGGAGACAAGTGGTTAGTAATAACAAATTCATTGGAAGTTAAAAATCAGAGACTAAAAGGATAATGCTGAGTTGGAGAAATGGACATCTGTATCAAGATGAAACTTACTAGGAACAATGGTAAGATCTTAAATGTGAATTGAAAAACCTGTCTTTTTAAGTATAGGAAGAATGATACGTTTTAGTTGTAGCACCTGTGAACAGTATTTGGGAGGATAGTTGAGTCAACACTGTGATATGGTTGCAAAACAATAGTAGAAGCCAACTTAGTCTTAGGTTGTTCTCTGGGTATTGGGATGTTCATATGTCACTATTCTAAGCTTAGAGAAAATAGCTAAAATAGTGTGAGAAGGAATATAGAAATTGAAAATAGAATATATTCTATATATTTATATTTTATATTGAATATAGAATATATAGAGTCAACATACTGAGATGAAACTCAATATAAAATTTGAATCCCATTCAGAAGAGAAAAAATAGTGTTACTATGAACTTCAAAACCTTGTTTTCTGAAGAATCAAAGAAATGGAGAAGGTTTTCCAGGGAAGAGAAGACCAATGGATGATCTGAGAACTATTTTTAAATATGAAAATAACAATTATGTGGATATTTATATTTTTTCTGAAAGGACTCAGGGTCTAGGCTGTGATTTATCAGTAAACCAGCTGGACAGTAAAAGGCTCTATTTCATTCAATGTAAGTGGAACTTTATTTTAGTATACATTGCCTTTATGTTATTGCTTTTTTTAAAATGGGTTTGTTTATTTATTTTTACTATATTTTTCCATTATCATTTATCCCCTCATACCCTCTTCTACCTCCACTCACCCCCCAACTCACTTCAGTCACTGCACTGTTCCCTGTGTTCATGAGTTCTTTCTCTTTTTTTCTTTTTTGCTCCATCCCTCCACCCTCCCAACCACCCCCAGAGCTGTCAGCCTGCTCTCTATGAGTCTGTCTCTATTTTGCTTGTTAATTCAGTTTGTTCATTAGATTCTACATATGAGTAAAAATTACATGGTACTTATCCTTTTCAGGCTAGCTAATTTTACTTTGCATAATGTTCTTCTGGTCCATTCATACTGTCGCAAACGGTAAAATTTCCTTCTTCTTTTTATGACTGAGTAGTATTCCATTGTGTAAATGTACCATAGCTGTTTATCCACTCATCTACTGATGGGCACTTGGGCTGCTTCCAAATCTTGGCTATTGTAAATAATGCTGCAATGAACATAGGGGTGCATGTATTTTTTTCAAATTAGCATTTTGGGTTTCATTGGATAAATTCCTAGAAGTGTATTCACTGGTCATAAGGCAGTTCCATTTTTAATTTTTTGAGGTAACTCCATACTACTTTCCACAGTGGCTGCACCAATCTGCGTTCCCACCAACAGTGCACAAGTCTTCCTTTTTCCGCATCCGCACCAGCACTTTGTTGTTTGTTGATTTATTGATGATGGCCATTCTGACAGGTGTGAGGTGATATCTCATTGTGGTTTTAACTTGCATGGAACTTTTTAACAATAAGAATTGTTCAAAAATTGAGAATGCATATTTTAAAACAGAAAATTATAAATTTAAATGTCAGATTTGCTCAATCACACATTACCAGGTGAGGATGCTATAAGCTTTAGTATTTCCAGCAACAAAAAGTACCACTTGAACCCTGACTGGTGTGGCTCAGTTGGTTGGGCATCATCCTGCAAAGCAAAAGGTTGCTGGTTTGATTCCTGGTCAGGGCACATGACTGGGTTGTGGGTTCAGTCCCTGATTGGGTTACAGAGGAGAGCCAACCTATCAGTGTTTCTCTCTCACATCGATGTTTCCCTACCTCTCTTTTCCCTTCTCTTTGCCTCTCTCTAAAAATAAATACATAAATACATAAATAAATAATCTTTAAAAGAAAAAGAAATGTATCACTTGACAGAATTTTGCAGGGCTCATCAAAACTGTATGCAACATTGCCTATAATTGTCTCTGCAACCCTAAGGTATTATACTCCTAGTACACTGTAAAGGGAACCACTAAAAAGTGTTTCTATCCAAAAGCAATGCTCATTGTCCTTGCTTTCGCAATACCTTGAATTCTCAAACTACATGTGGGTATGCCTGCCAAACCTGAGCTTTTAGATATTTTTCTGTGATAGTGATAAAGCAAACTACTATTTATCATTTCCACCTTCATCCAAGCTAGCTCCTGGGATTTGATTTTTATTTACTTGTTAAGTACATTGGGGATGACAAGGCAGGACATAATTAATTTTGATGGAAATGAGAAGACAGAGCCAAAAGGCATTTAGTTGACATTAGATTGCAAATCTGAGATAAACTGAGCCATAAAGAAGGCAATACAAAGAAGTATCATTATTTTTTCTTTAATCTAACTTGCTTATTTTGCTTATGAAGAAATTATATATATATATACATATATTTACAGTAGTAGGTAAACCCATGTTTCAACTATGAGAAGGTTATGGTATTTAGTATCTGCTGGATCACGTTCCTGAGAATACATTCCATGTCACTGGGTTGTATCATCAATCTTCTTGAACCTTTTGACTTAATGTTGGGTCCTTTGAAGTATTTGAATTAGAATGTAAAAGGGGTCTCCGTATGTCTGTTCAAGGTAAATAAACTATATCTATCTTTCTGGCTATCATCTATCTATCATATAAAATCATTATCTTGATTTATAGCTTCCTACTTTATCAACTTTGTGAGCTACATAAAATGTTTAAAAAATAAAAACTCTTACAAGATCTTGTTCATGAGTGGTATAGGTGAAGGCACAAATATATTTGATAAAATATGCTGGTAATTAAGTTTTCTTTAGCCCTAGTCCAAAGAGTCTATGAAATCCCCAAAGCAATGCATCCCATTGATATGTTTGCTTTTCAGTCCCTATATATGAAAATAATTATTTAATAATAATGAAAACATATTGATTTAACACTTAGTTTTCCCATGGATTAGATACTATTGTTATTCCTATTTTCTAGATGAGGAAACTGAGACTCAGAGTGGTTTTAGTAATTTAACTAAGGTCATAAAAACTAGCAAATGGTAGTTCAGGAATTTAAACTCTAGGAAGGTGGTATAGGGGATAAATGGTTGTTTGGGAAGAGTATCACTGGCTGTGGCCCACGGGATGATCTTGTTAGTCTTGTTATGGTTCTACCTATGGGAGCTCCATCAAGAGATGTGCTGGAATCTTACTTATATGGGAAATTAGGTGTAGATCAAATAAGAACTACTCTAGCTCTTCAATGGCCAAAACAAATTTTGAAGAGGACATGGCAAGCTCACATACAAATTTGAATTAGGATCACTGTACAACAAGTTCCATCTTGCAGGTATGAGGGTGGCAGCAGCAGAAGTTTCTTCTGGTGCTGATACTGTGGGTTCAATGGATGGCAGTGACTTAGAATGGTAGGAATATCCAGTTTGAAACAGGACGTAAGGGATAAGACTCATCTCCTTAGATACAAATTGAGGAGGGCTGTATACATTTTCTGGACATCAGCTAAGAGGCATGTGTTAAGGAAAGGGACTAACTTTCAGCAGGGAATTAGAATACAAATCAGAATGTAGGAATCAACCAAAGTTGAGTAAGTTGAATAGGGAGGATTGCAGCTCACTTGGTACAAGAATGCAAGGGGATCCTCTATGATTATGATAATATATAAATAAATGTTAGATTCTAATCATTGCTGAAGACAAAACATGTAAAATGCTGCCAAGCTTGTCTGTGGCAGAGGGTTAGAGTGGGGCTGAGCTTACAGTAGGAGATCTCCAGCACACGCAGATGGGCTAGAGGGACCAGAGGACTGACTCATGCACACCAGTGGATATGAGCTCCAGGCATCAGACTTTCTTGACCTTTTCAATTCAGTGAGAGAATATTTGATGAAATAAGAAGTTAGTGAACAGATTTGGAGTATGTAGCTAAATTTGTAATGGAGCCAATCAGAAAAAGAAAGTCTCTACTTATTAACCTTTGCTTTTGTCACATTCACTAGAAGATAAATTGCTACTTGTCTAATTTTAGATATGAGAAGCAATCAGAATATACAGTGAGTGCCGGAGGGTGACTTTTGGGGGGTTAAATATAGCTTTGCATCATTAGCTTATGTGGGAAAAAAATTCCATTATAACAGCAAATCAGATCTAATCTGGTACTTCCTCTCCTACAATTATATAAAATATGGTAGAAATTTGTCAAAGCTTTCAGTGAGAAATGAGGCTACTAATGCTTGGCAGCCCCCCTTTTGAGCACAGTGAAGAATCATGTTGCTTAGTTACAGTCCTTGGCTGATTTAGAAATTTTTAACTGACTGTATTATGCAAAAGTTGAAGTCCATTTCTTGATAATCTCTTTTTTTCCTAAGAAGGTGGTAGGCACCTTCTTATTTTTTTGGCATCTTCATCAAGTCATTTATGTGTATTCATCCAGGACAAATCTCGATTTATCATTGTTTTCCCTCCCCAGGGCTTTAGACTGAGAGAAAACAAGTGGGTAGTTGATGATACAAGCAGAACATAAAATACCGAAATAACTTAAATGTTTTGCTCTCAAAGTAATGTGCAAGTGTCCATTTCAAATTGTTTTGGCATTTGAAGTCATTGTGTTTTTCTTCTCGCAGCTTATTCATAGTTTGGGTTAGTATTGTCTTTATAATGCAAAACAATGTAATTCTATTTTTTTCTATTTCAAAATAGAAACTCGGGTATAAGTGTATGGAGAGGTATAGGAACAGTGAATGTACATGATGAAACAGGAATAAGAGTAGGGGTTGGAATTGGAAGCAAAAGAATAAGAACAGAAGGATTGAGAGGAAAAAAAACAAGGAAAAACTGTAAATAGAGATGATTTAGAGCAATTATTGTACATGAAGTAGAAAAGTATGTAAAAGGGGAAATGTTAGATGTGTCAGAGCTGATTTCAATGGGATAAAAATACTCAAGGAATCGGAAGGCTGGAGGAGACTGTAAGAAGCTTTTGGTTCATGCTCTGTCTCCAGAAAGGAGTACTTTATACTGTTCTAAATATGTTGATGTCCACTTTATTTTTATAGCTCTAAGGAAAGAGAGCTGTTCCTCAGCAATGCTTTTTATTATCTTACCATAATTATTGTAATGAATAAGCAATGACCTAATCTTCATTATGTAATCATTTCAGTAGATTGTTCTGTTGGTTGTCAGTACAATCTCTGTTTTATGCATGCAGAAGCAGTTTTTTCCTGCTGGCGCTTGCAATTCCATGATCACCTGGAAGAAATTCTATAGAGTTGATTCTATATTTACTTCCAGAAATAGGATAATGGATAATTGTCTCTACAGGCTTGTCCGCATTAAAATGCTAGTTCTGTTGAAGCCTAGAATTCATAGATTTAGAATCTGAGCCACCTGGCTTACGGGCTTTGTTTTCAGGCTGGTCTGTATATCACCTTCATTTACTACCTTTAAAAACACGTTTGTCTAAATACAGTCATCCTCAAAGTATAGTTCTGGGACCCTTAGGGGTCCTCAAGACTTTGTTGAGAGAGCCTGTGAAGTTAACACTGTTTGCATAACAATTTAAATATATTATTTACCTTTTGAACTATCCATTCTCTAGTGGGTGTACAAAGGCTACCCAAGTTATGATACAGAAATAAATTCAATGCAGAAAGAAATATGAGAATTATGTTGTCTTATAATAAGCCAGACTATGAAGTGTAAAACAATGATACTGTTCTTGCTATTATCTTCTATTTTGAAATATATAGTTATTTTTCATAAATATATTATGTTAACATGTTATAAGCTTATTTTCATTTTCAAATGATTAATACATATTTTTGAGTTTTCTTTGTTTTAATATATAAAATGGCAAATCTCAGTGGACATAGCCTATGAATAAAAGATTTTTGGAATTCTAAATAATTTACAACAGTGTAAACAGTTCTCATGACCAAAAAGTTGGAGGCGTCTGATCCAGTGAGCTCATCAGCTACTGCATGATTCCAAACTTGACTCCACTTTCTGGATCCTGTGCTTCTCTCTCCTGCTTACTTTGCTGACTCTATTGACATACTTCTACACCCCACTTATCTTCTCCATCTTCCCTCCTGATAATTTCAGCCTGAGACTCCACTGAATTCTCAGGCCAGTGTCTTCTGAATTGGTAGATGACACAAGGGGAATAATCACATTAGTTAAAATACCAATATCTCTAAAATAAAATTTTACATATTGTTTGATATATATTTCTAACTAGGGTGAATGCATACAGGCAAAAAATCTTCATGTATTATTTCACTTATTAGATAATTTGAATAAAAATTAATTTTTATTTCATTTTAAACAAATTTGACCAAGCATGAAAGGATGGGATATACTGTATTTTACCTTTCAAATTGGAATTTTCAATGTGAATTGAAAATCATTTGAACTGTATAGAATAGTTTTATGCAGAGCTTATGCTTTATGCAGAGCAAAGTATGCATAAAGACCAATATGTCTGTTTAGCTAGTGCTATTTATTAAAAAGTGGCATATTTAGGTAATGCCTCAAAAATTTCTTCTGAAGTTTAATCTGCTCTTTTACTCCTATCATTTGGTAACCTGGTCAGCAGCTAATTAATTTTTATTTTTAATTAACAGATTGTGAATTCAGTAAACATCTTTTTGTGTGTTCAATCTATAGCTCATCAGTTTGTTTATATGTATATGTATATTTTATTCTTTTAAGTATATTTTATTGATTATGCTATTAGTTGACCCATTTTTTCTCCCCTTTATCTTCCTCTGCCCTGCACCCCCCTCATACCAGCATTCCCGCCCTTTAGTTCATGTCCATGGGTCGTAAATATAAGTTCTTTGGCTTCTCTATTTCCTATACTATTCTTAACCAGCCTCTGTCTGTTTTGTACCTACCATTTATGCTTCTTATTCCCTGTACCTTTCCCCCATTCTCCATGCAGAAACCACATCACTTATGTTCTGTTGTATCTCAGGAGCAATACCAATGTCCATAATAAAGGTGCTCCACAAATATTTCTGGCTACCTACTTAATATTCTTTACACTCTTATTAACCTGTGGGACGAAGGCCACCTTTTATGTATGGCTTTCTAAATTTGAATTCCTTCTCATTCTACAATACCTAGCTACTTGCCTTTCATGATTCTACCATGGCATTTCACGTCTCTGTGCATTTATTTATACATGCTTTTTTTTAAATTAAATAACATATAGTTTCCTACTTCAGTCCCCTGACATTCCTGCTTATTCTTTGAAGCCTGGGTTTTGCTCCTCTGCAACCCCTTTGCAGCCTATTCTTCACTTCAGGTAGAACAGATTCTGTCCTATGCGCCACTATAGTACATTGTACATATATTTATTTTAATGCTTGTAGTGCTGTACTAAAATTATATGAGTACTGTTAATTATAATAACTACATTTATCAGATGCCTCCCCCTTCACTTTCATGTATGTATGAGCGTATATACATACATACGTGATAAATATATATGAAAATATATTTAATCCTCAGAACAGTCCTAGGAAATACCTATAATTACTTCAATTTTATAGGTGAGGAAACTGAGGCACAGATTTTAAAAATTAATACAGGTTACATCTCAATTAAGAATTTACTGATCATTTGCTGATGCAAGACTACCTTGAGGCAAGGGCTGTGATCTACTCATACATCTTATGGGTAGCACTGCCATTGTAGTTTAAATTCATGTACAGTATCATATTCACATAATAGAGTGTATCTTATGATCACTGGTTTTATCACTATATCACAACCATAAGAAAGATTTAGATGAATTCTGCAATAGTTTGCCAGGTTCTCCATTTTCCCTCAGAAATGAAAAATTCCAGGTAGAGCCTGGTTATGCATGATAGTGTTCTTAGTATCTGAAAACCTTGCATACTTAGATTTTAGGTCTAACTTTTAATTTGTTTCATATTATACTTCACTTAAAACGTGTATAAAGGACCCACAGACAAAGACAATGGGAGGGAGGATTGAATGTGTGAGGTGGAGAGTGGGTAGGGCAGGGAGTAATGAGGGAAAAATGGGAACAACTATAATTGAATAACAATTAAAAAAGAAAATAAAATTTACTTCATTTATTTCATTTACTCATTGCAAGCAGTTCTAATTAAAATTGATGGCTTTAATTCTTATTAGGAAAATTCTAAGTTCTCAAAAACAGTATAATCAACTGCTATTATTTTTAGAATCAAATAAAGACTGTATATCCCATAATGACTTAGTTATGTGTTTTAGTTTCTATTGTCTTTTGTTTGTGATAGATGCTTGTGAAATGAGTCTGAAGAATTTGGAGTAGGTGGCTCTATAAATTGACTAGTGATTATTCTTGATTCACTACTGTCATGTATTTTTGTCTGCTATTTGAAAGAATAAATGAACACATGATGCTTTTAAAAACTGCATCTCTTTCTTTTTGACATAAAAATAGAGAGCTTTGCAAATACTCTTCAGCTAGATCCATACAAATTCTCTTCAACCAAACCACCAAATTAAAAATTAGATTATTTCTTTGACATCACATTTTGCAGTATATATAAATAAATAATTGGAAAAACTTACCTTCATTAATTTTTAGCCTTTCCTTTCTACTGTTCTGTCCATCTCTTTCTTCCTTTGCCCTTCCTTCCTTATATCTTTTTCTCGCCTATTTTGTCCTTTTCCTTTCCCTCTTCTCTCTTGCTTTACAAATTTTCTGTTCTTTTTCCTCTTTTTTTTTTTTTTTTGAAATTTCTACTTCCTCCCAGAAAGAAACATGAAAGCTAGAAGCTTTAATCTCTAATGAGCACTAAGAAATGGCACAATTTCAGCCAAGGTTCTAGGAGCCCCAAGCAAATCAAGAATAGAATGGATTAGTAAACAGGATTTGGTTCTGTGCACACCCTATCAAATACCAATCCAGAAGATGGTCCTGAAGCGTAGTAATTTACCTCCAGAACATGACCACATTTAGGTCTCTTGTTCAGGACTCCGCAATTAGAATATATTCTGTTTAATTGCTTCACATACTGAGTTTTACATATTTTAACAGGTGTTGTAGGCATGAAGATCAAAGAAATTTGTTGTTTTCCTGAGCTTAATAACTAAAAAAGAACCCAAGGAAAGTAGTATGAGGTCTAATGATATGTGTCAGTTATTTAATTTATAACTGGAAACGTCATTCTCCGAGACAGTGGACTTACCTGTGTGCTGGGGTCATGAGAACTGGTGTTGGAGGGAGAGGGTTTACGGAGTGGAGAAACAGAAGGGAAAGCCTGCCTCTGCAATGGACTCATTTTTACTTTCTTTAACTCTTGCTGATAAAGGGCTGAGTTTGGTTTTCTTTAGGTGGGAGAGGAAAGAGGAGATAAGCTAGTATGGAGGTTTATATTCCTTTATCATATCCAAGAAGATATGAGGGATAGGGGTGAGAGGACCAGCAGCAGTAACCACCCTCAGCATTGACCAGTTATGATTTCAGAAATATTGTTATCACCAAGTTTGTCTGGTTGGTTTTTATAGCCTGAAGTTATGAGGCTTTCTCTTCCCAGGGCTGGAACTCTGAGCTGCATGGTTTGGTCTGGGGCTGGGATCACTTGCTCCCAAGGTATCCCTCCTGATTTTTATCCACCACACATGAATGTGGGGATCAACTGTTCCATCACCACCACCGCCACCTCTCTGCACCACACTGTCTTCTCTGCCTTGGCTCCCCCGCTCTGTCCCTCCTATCTGTCTGGATGAATGTGGCTTCTTTAAATCCTTGGTTGTCGCACTTCCATACAGTTTGATTTTCTGGCAGTTTTCTGGGGTTTTTTGGGGTTTTTTTTTTTGAAGTTAGTTGTGAATCTTCTTGTGGTTGTGTGAGGAGGGGAAGCGTGTTTACCTACTCTTCCATCTTCGCTGGAAGTCCCCAATCTATACTTCTTAATCCCTTCAACTTTTTCACCCGGCTCCGATCCTCTCCCCCATCTGACAACCATAAGTCTGTTCTCTTTATCTATGAGTCTTTTTCAATTTTGTTTGTTCATTTATTTTGCTCTTTACATTTCAAATATAAATGAACTCATGGACTTTGTCTTTCTCTGACTGGCTTTTTTTAATGAGCATAATAGTCTCCAGGTCCATCCATGGTATCACAAAAGGTAAGATTCCCTTCTTTTTTATGACTGTCTAGTATTACATGTGTAAATGTACCACTGCTTTTTCATTCACTCATCTACTGATGGGTATTTGGGCTGCTGCTAAACCTTGGCTATTGTAAATAGTGCTACAATGAACATAGGGATGCATATATGTTTTCTAATTAGTGTTTTGGGTTTCTTTGGATATATACCAAATGCTGGGTCACAAGGAAGTTGCATTTTGAGGAACCTCCATACTGTTTTCCATAGTGGCTGCACGAATCTGCATTCCCACCAACAGTGCATGAAGGTAGTCTTTTCTCCACATCCTTGCTAACACTTGTTTGTTGATTTATTGATGGTAGCCATTCAGACAGGTGTGAAGTGATATCTTATTGTGGTTTCAATTTGCCTTTCTCTGATGATTAGTCTTATGGATTCAAGTCTTACACTTAGGTATTTAATCCATTTTGAGTTTATTCCTGTATGTGGTGTAAGAAGGTGGTCAAGTTTCATTTATTTGCATGCATCTGTCCAATTTTTTCAACACCCTTTATTGAATAGACTATTTTTACCCCATTGTTTTACCTCCTTTGTCAAATATTTATTGACCATATAGGTGTGTGTTTATTTCTGGGCTCTCATCTCTGTCCGTTTGATTTATATGTCTGTTTTATGCCAGCACCATCCAGTTTTGATTATTATGGCCTTGTAGTACAGTTTGTTATCATGTAACATTATACTTCCAACTTTGTTTTATTTTTTCTCAGTTGTTGTGTGTCTTCAGGATCTTTTGTGCTTCCAAATAAATTTCTGGATTATTTGTTCTAATTCTGTGATAAAAACCATTGCTATTGTCATAGGAATTCACTGAATCTACAGATTGCTTTGCATAGTATGGACATTTTAACAATATTAATTCTTCCTATCCAGAAGCACACTATATGCTCCCATTTATTTGTATCATCTTCATATACTTTCCTCAGTATCTTATAATTTTCTGCACAGGTTTTTTACCTCCTTGGTTAAGTTTGTTCCTAGGTATTTTATTTTATTTTTTTGATGAAATTGTAAATGGAGTTGTTTTTCTTAGTTTTCTTTTTTGATCATTCATTACTGGTGTATAAAAATACAACCAATTTCTGAATTTTTATTTTGCATCATGCTATTTTACTGAATTCATTTATCAGGTTTTTTGTGTAATCTTTAGGGTTCTCTGTATCATGTCATCTGCAAATAATGGAAGTTTCAGTTTGTCCTTTCCAATTGACATGCCTTTTATGTCTGATTGCTATAGCTAGGAATTCCAATACTGTGTTAAATAATAGTGATAAAGTGGACATCCTTGCCTTTTTCCTGAGCTTAAGGGAAATGTTTTTATTTTTTCCCTGTTGAGTATGTTCTTTATTTATTAAAATAGTTTGTGCATAGTTGTTCTATAGTTTCCCCCTGTAGCTTCTATACCAACAACCCTTGGGAGTAAAAAAATATGTATTTTTTTCTGGTTCTCAATAACAAAAACTGGCTTTCTTTTGGTTTTAACATTTTTGTCATATCATTGTTAGATCTTAGTAGTAGTTCTGTGGTCATAATGAGGAAAATTTTACAGGATATGCTTTGGCTCTTTGAACCCAAGTGGTAATACTGACTTGGAACCATGTCAGCCCCTTCTAAAGGTGTCTAATTAGTAAAGCAGTCTTAGGGTCCTTTTTATTCACCTGTGGCTGGTGAAAATTTTAGTTTCATTGCTAGATATCTACCTTCAGGCAATCTTGCTCCTTCAGGCCGTCCATTGTTGCTGCTCTGATTTGGTCCCATAGATAAATTTCTCAGACCCCATTTCCTTTCTGTTTTTTAAAGGAGGATTAGTGCAGATATTTTGTAGACCAGTTATGTCTCAAAGTTTATGTACTTTCTGATGTTAAGTTATTCTGAAGCAGGAGCATCCCTGTAAGGTTTCTTTACCACTTGTTCCATTAGAATTATACTCTTATGTAAAGAAATAGCATAGATTATTATAAATTTCAGGGGTCAAACTACATTGTATGCAGAAAACATTGCTCACTGTTTTTATACAATGAAATATTTCCATATGATTTCAGAAATGCTTGAGATATAATTCACTGCATGGATGTAACTTTTCAGCCATTAATTATTGGTATTGGGCATAAAATATATTATATTATATACATTATAACATTATATAAGCTTTCACCCCAAATATGAAAACCAGACTGTTGAGTTGAAATCATCTGAGAGAACAGATTTCCATGTAATAATTATGAGTGTATGGTCTGGGAGAAGGTACTTGGGGTCAAATCCTGGTTTTACCATTTGCTAGCAGTGGTGCTTTAGGCAAATATCTCTTTTCCTCTACTTTTCATCATGTGTAAAGAACAGATAACAATAATACTTATTTCATACAATTGTTAAAAAGACATTTATTTATTGACATATATCCATTTCTTTGTTAGTTATGTGTGGCTCTCTAAGTTTAAAATTAATTCATATGAAATAAAGTTAAAATTCAGTTTCTTAGTTACACTAGCCCATGTGCTTTCATGTGCTTTATGGTCATATGTGGCTAGTGACTATCTTATTTTACAGTGAAGAAATGAACATTTTCTTTACTGCAGAGTTGACTGCGTCTTCAAATGCGAAGACCTCAACACAGAGCTATCAGAAACATAAACAAAGCAAGGGAATATGGCACCACCAAAAGACCACAATAAATTTTCAGTAAATGATACCAAGGAAATGGCGATCTGCAAGTACCTGCAAAATAATTCAAAATAATTATTTTCAGGAAACTTTGTAAGATGCAAGAGAACACAGATAGTCAGTTCAGTGAACTCAGGAAAGAACAATGCATGAAAAAAAAAGAGAAGTTCAAAAAAGAGATAGAAATTGTAAAAATAGCCAAACAGAAATTCTGGAGCTGAAGAATACAGTTAATGAAATAAAAAATACAATAAAGATCTTCAAGATTAGGCTCAATCAAGCAGAACAAAGAATCTGCAAACTTCAAAATAAATCTCTCCATATTATCTACTTATAGGAGAAAAAAGAGAAAGGAATAGAAAAGAGTGAAGAAAGCCTATGTGAATTATAGGATGAAGCAAAACAGCATTTGAATTATGGAAGTCTCAGAAGCAGAAGAAAGAAAAGGACAGAAGACTCATTTAAACGAATAATGACTGAAAATGTCCCAAATCTGGAGAGAGATATGGCCATACAAGGATATGAAGCTCAAAGATTCCTAAATAGGTCAAGCCAAAGAGATCTTTAGGGAGGCATCTTATAATCAAACTCTTAGAAAAAAATCCAAGTCAGAATTTGAAAGCAGTGAGAGAAAAGTGACTCGGACACCAGGGAAGATAGTATTTTTGATCAGTGATTGGGACTCCACAGATGTGGAGGGCTGACTGTACACTATTACATATAAGAGACTTAAGCATCCGTGGATTTGGGTGTCTGTGGGGGTGGGGGTGGGGGTGGGGGTGGGGTCTTGGACCCAATCCCCTGCAGATACTGAGGGACAACTTTACTTGTATCAGATAAAATAGACTTTATTTCCAAAGCTATAACAAGAGACAAAGAAGGCCATTATATAATGTTGAAGGGGTCAGTTCATTAATAGGATATAATGACTGTTAATATATACATACCCAATATTGGAGCACCTAAATATATTAAACAATATTAACATATCTGAAGGCAAAATAGATAGCAATGAAATAATAGCAGGGAACTTCAATACCCCACTTTTAACAATCCAGATAGAGAGTTAACAAGGAAATAAATTACGTGATTCTTTAGATCAAATGACCTGACATATACAGAACATTCGATCTAACAGCAGCAGAGTTGACATTCCTCTCAAGCACACATGGAACATTTTTCAGGATAGATCATATATTAGGTCACAAGATAAGTCAACAAATTTAAGACAATTGAAATAATATCAAGTACCTTTTGTATCCACAATGGTATGAAACTAAAAATTACTAACAAGAGGAAAGCTGGAAAGTTCACACATATGTGGGGATTAAGCAACACACTTCTGAACAACTGATAGGTCAAAGAAGAAATCAAGAAAGAAATCAGAAACTGTTTTCAGACAAATGAAAATGGAAACATAACCTACGAAAATTAATGAGATTCAGCAAATGCAGTTCTAAGAGGAAAGTTTATAGTGATAAATGTTTACATTAAGAAAAAAGAAAGATTTCAAATAACCTAATTTTATGCCTCAAGGGACTAGGAGAGGAAGAAAAAACTACGCCTCAAATTAGCAGAGGGAGAAAATAAAAATTAGAGTGAAATAAATGCAAAGGAGCCTAGAGAGACAATACAAAAGATAAATAAAACTAAGAGTTATTTTTTAAAAAATATAAACTAAATTGACAAGGCTCTAGCTAGATGTACCAAGAAAAAAAGAGAGAGCTTGAATTAATAAAATTGTAAATTGGAAAGGAGATATTATAACTAAGCCCACAGAAATACAAAGGATCATAGGAGTTTACTATGAATAGTTGTATGCCAACAAATTAGATAACTGAGAAGAAGGGGATACATTCCTTGAAACATACAACCTCCCAAGGCTGAATCATGAATAGAAAATCTCAACAGACCAATTACTAGTAAGGAGATTGAATCAGTCATCAAAAACCTTATGAGAAGTAAAACTTAGAACCAGGTGGCTGCATAGGTGAGTTCTACCAAACATTTAAAGGAGACTTAACACAAATCCTTTTCTAACTCTTCTAAAAAAATTGAAGAAGAAGGAACACTTCTAAACTCATTTTATGAGGCTAGCATACCCAGATACTAAAGCCAGACAGTACATGAAAAGAAAATTACAGGCCAATATCCCTGATATATGAAAAAATCTTCAACAAAATGCAAGCAAACCAAATTCAAGAGCATAAGATCATATACCATGATCAGGTCAAATTCATCCCTGGGATGCAAGGATGATTCAGCATATGTGAATCAATAAATGTGATATACCACATTTACAGATTGGTGGATAAAATCACATGATTATCTCAATAGACACAGAAAACAGATTTGACAAAATTCAGCATCCTTTCATGATCAAAAATCTCAACATATTAGGTATAGAGGAATGTACCTTAACATCATGTAATGTCATATACATAATGCCATTTATGTATATGACATTATAAACAAAGTGTTTATAATGTCATATACAACAACATTATAATTAATGCTTTAAAATTAAAAGCCTTTTCTCTAAGATCAGGGACAAGACAAAGATGTTCACTCTTGTCACTTTTAGTGGACATGGTATTGGAATTCATAGCCATGCAAATATGAAAGAAAAAGAAATAAAAAACAAATACCTGGAAATAGAAGTTAAAGTTTTTTCTGTTTGCAGTTGACATGACTTTATTTATAAAAAGCTCTAAAAACTCCACCAAGAAACTGTTACAACTAATAGATGAATTAACTAATGTTGCAGGATACAAAATCAAATACAAATATCAGTTGCATTTCTGTACACTAACAACAACATATCTGAAAGAGAATATAAGAAAGCAATCCTATTCATAATAGAATTAAAAAACAATAAAATGCTTAGGAGTAAATTTAACCAAAGAGATGAAAGACCTATAAATGGAGAAGTATAAGATATTGATGAATACAATTGAAAAAGACACGAATAATTGGAAAAATATCCTGAATTCTTGGATTGGAAGAATTAATACCATGAAAATGTCCATAGTATCTAAAGTTATCTAGAAATTCAATGCAATCGCTATAAAATTTTAATGGCATATTTCACAGAAATAGAAAAAACTATCCTAAAATTTGTATGAAACCAAAGCAATCTTGAGAAAGAAGAAGGCATCACATTTCCTGATTTCAAAGTATATTACAAAATTATATTAATCAAATTAGTATGGTACTGGCATGAAAACAGGTACATAAGCCAGTGAAACAGGATAGAGATTTGAGAAATGAACCCACACATATATGGTAAAGTAATATTTGTCAAGGATGTCACAAACACACAATAGGGACAAATATTCTCTTTAATAAAAATTGTTGGAAAAACTAAATATCTATATGCAAATAGGTAAAACTGGACCCCTGTCTTACACCACTGATAAAAATTAACTAAACGGTGATTGAAGACTTAATTGTAAGACCTGAACTGTAACACTTCAAGAAGAAAACACAGGGAAAAATCTCTGACATTGGTTTGGGCACTGATTTCTTTGATAAGATACCTAAAGCACAGGAAACAAAAGCTGAAAAGAAACATCAAACTAAAGAATTCCTTCATAGCAAAGGAAACACTCAATAAATTGAAGAGTTAACCTACAGAATGGAAGAAAATATTTTCAAATCTTATATCTGATTAGGAGTGTTTAACATTCAAAACATGTAAAGAACATACAATTCAATAGCAAAAAAGCAAATAATCTAATTAAAATTGGGCAAAGGACCTGAATAGACATTTTTCCAAAGAAAACTTACAGATAGATGGCTAATAGGTATATGAAAAGACACTCATCATCGCCAATTATGAGGGAGACACAAATCAAAACCAAAATGAGATATCACCTTACACCTACCCGTAAGGACAACTATTATCAAAGATACAAATGATAGCAAATGTTGGCAAGGATGTTGAGAAAAGGCAACTCTTATACACTGTAGGTGGGAAATTGATATAGCCATTATAGAAAACAGTATAGTAGTTTCTCAGAAAATTAAAACTAGAACTACCATATGGTCCAACAATTATGCTTCTGAGTGTGTAACTGAAAAAAATGAAATAAGTATATTGAAGAGATATCTGTACCCCCATGTTCATTGTAGCATTATTCACAATAGCCAAGATATGAAAGCAACCCTATCATTCTTCAATGGATGAGTGGATAAAGAAAATGTGGTGTATATAAACAACAGTATTGTATTCAGTCATGAAAACGGAGGAAATAGAGCAGTGGTTGCCAAGAGGGGTTGGGGGGAGGGAGAAATGGAGAGATTAAGGACAAAGGGTACCACCACACTTTTGGTTTTAAGAAGAATAAGTTCTGAGGATTTAATGCACAGCATGATGGCTATAGTTAATAATACATCATTGTATACTCGAACGTTGCTGAGAGTAGATCTAAACTGTTCTCACCATGCAAGAAATAGGCACCCAACTGATTTCTCTTTTTACCTTGATTAGCATTTATCTTTAGTCCTGGACCATAACTTTTTGTTTCTTCAGTTTCTTCTGGGATATCTTTTTCTTCTGTGCAACCTCCTCCTCTGGTTTAGGAACAGTCTGCTCTTTTTCTGTCAGGATCATCTCAATGTGGTAGGGAGAGCTCATGCACGGGTTAATCCACCCATGACCTCTCCAAGTTCTGCAGCACATCTTGGGAGCTTTGTTCACCTGGATGTGCTCAATGACCAGAACATCTACATCTAAACCCTCAAGTTCAGAATTACTCTCTGCATTTTTCAGCACGTGCAGCAAAAATTCAACACTCCTTTGGGCTACTGACTTTGTGTCCAGCCCCACCATTTGGCCTGAGCACACCTACCACCACTGTAACGACGGAATGGCACACACTGTTCGGAAGGTGACATCCTCAGATACTTGCTTTTCAGATGTGTTCCCTTGATGGCCTGGGCAGTTCCATGAGTGTTCTTGAAGTGAACACAAAGATTTGAACCTCTTAGTTTGCATGATATGGTGGGGTTTTCTGGGTCAAGTAAATAGTGAACCATTTTCAGAGGTTCCCTCAGGCTGTTTTCGGGGAGAGCAACATCCAACTGATTTTCACCAATATTCTCAATGGTTTATTTACCTATCATTAGTTGTTAAGTGGTTAAATGAACTTCTTCCTTTAAATTAGTTCTGCTTATTTTCAGTAAGAGAATAGGGAAAGTGATGAATTCTAAAGTTATATTTGGACTATGTCTACTTTTGATGCTAAAGAAATTGGTATATAACTTTTAACTTAGTTATCCAGTACTGAATTTTTACTTTTATATTGAATAAAATAATAACTCTCCTCTGCTTCCTTCTCTTTTTTAAGAAAAGATTTTATTTATTTAATTTTAGATGGAGGGGAATGGAGGGAGAAACATTAATTGTGTGGTTGCCTCACCTGCACCCCCAACTGGGGACCTGGCTCGCAACCCAGGCGTGTGCTATGACTGGGAATTGAACTGGTGGCTCTTTGGTTTGCAGGCCAATGCTGAATCCACTGAGCCACACCAGCCAGGGCATGCTTCCTTTTGTTATATGGTTTGTTGCACTTTAAGTCAAACTATAAACAATAAAATGGTAATCAATACATATCTGTCAACAATTGAATCTGAGTAACAAACTAAGCAAACATAAAGAACAGAGACAGACTCATGGATACGGAGACTGTTTTGATGGTTGCTAGATGGAAGGAGGGTTTGGAAGAGTGGGTGAAGAGGTGAAGGGATTAGAAGTACAAATAGGTAGTTACAGAATAGCCATGGGGATGTGAAGTACAGTATAGGAAATGGAGTAGCCAAAGAATTTATATGAAAGACCCATGGACATAAACAAAGGTGTAGGGATTGCCTGAGGGAAGGGAGTGCTGGGTAGAGCAGGGCAAAGGGGGAAAAATCAGGACAACTGTAATATCATAGTCAATAAAATATAATTTAAAAGAAAAAAATGAATGTACAACTAAGTTTTGAATTTGGTACAGTTGAGTTCTTATGGCAGTTGGCTAATTGTTGGACAATTCAAATACATTTTTCTGTACCTAGGCCCATTAGGTGAGGCATCTCATTAGAGGCATTTTTAAGTGTTTTGTACTTAATGAATCGATGAGCACTAATCCCTGGTATGTATTTAACAAATACTGGCTGAATGAGTAAATGAAAAACTTAAATGAATGAAATATTATAACATTTTGTTGAAAATAAGGAAGTTTTCCAAGAAAATTACCAATTCAAAGGATCTCTCAGTTGCCATATAGGTCTGTGCAATTGGCATGGAACCCTAAAGATGAGGCAGCAGTTGTTGATACTATAAACAACCTGGGCCACGCTTAGTGTACTTACTGTATTCTGCCATGTATGATGTGCACCTCCATTTTTTGCCCAAACTTTCAGGAAAAAAATCCTTTGTTTTAATTTTTTTAATTCAATCATTTATTTATTTATTTATATTTAGATACTTGTTTTTTTGTATTATAAAGGAATTTTAGCATTTATTTTTTAACATATTATGGTAGTACCATCCCATGTATAATGTGCATCCTTCTTTTCCCTCAAAAATTTAAGCAAAAAGTGTATATTATACATGGCAAAATATGGTAATCCACAGTTGTAGATAAATATTGGAAGTAGACCTTGTGAATATTCATTTCAAGCATATTACAAGCTTGATGGAGGGTACCAAGAGTTGAAATAAAATTTCAAAATCTGGCCAGGAGAAAATGGGAGTATGAATTTCATGGAAATATATAATTATGGATAAAAATCAGACTTTTAAAGAAGAGATAAACATAGAAATTAAATTATATAAACAAACAGAGTCTTCAATATTTTTTGAGTGTTAGAACTCCACAGGAAAAGGGGAATCGAGAGTGAGATTTCTCCGTGAAATTTTTTAAAAGATTTTATTTATTTATTTTTAGAGGGGATGGGAGGGAGGAAGACAGGGAGAGAAGAAGGGAGACGTCTATGTGATGGAGAAACATCGATTGGTTGCCTCTTGTACATGCCCAACCGAGAACCAAACCTGCAACCCAGGCATGTGTCTGACCTGACCTGTGACCTTTTGCTTTGCAGGACCACATCCAACCAGCTGAGCCACACTGATCAGGACTCCATATAATTCTTGTTCTCCTTTTTCTCTACTGACAGATACATAAATGAAGTATATGGGGGAGAGTTAATGCTAGGAAAAAAGCATTATTTATTGTAAGTAAATGTTAACAAAAACATTGAGGTTGACTTTTGGGTAAGCTCTTACTCATTCTCTCTATTTAGATAATGCTTTCCTTCATTTGATGTGAAATGTTTTAGATATAGACTATATTTTTCTTTACTTAAGATTAATACTATAATGATTTACTGAAGAATAATTTTTTCTTTTAACTTTATAATTTTTGTATTCTCTCCCTTCTCTCCAAACAGTTTTTATCAGTGATATCTGATTTAGTGGGTACTCACTGTTACATGCAGGAAATCTCAGAGAATATAATTATATGGGCAATTTCAAGACTCACCAGAAATAAGGACAGTGGGTCTGCACTTACTGTTCCCCATTGTATCTCTCAGAATTTAGCCCAGTTCTTAACTTGTTACTCCACTGGATGCCCAGTCCCTGGCCATATCCATTCCCCATACCAGATCTGGAATTCACGGTCCCAGTAATGTAATCAGGTTCCAGTCATAGTTCACAACACTGAAGTTGAGACTAAAGGCAATAGGAACTCATTAAATCAAGTACAACTGTGTCATCATGGTCCCGAAGGTCATCTACACTAACTTAATCCAGTTTAGCTAACTAACCCCTCTTAAGTACCTTCTTCTCAAGCCCTACTGTCTCTCACATGTCATAAAAGTCCTTTTCTTTAGTTCTTATTGTGTTCATCTTGCCTAGAGTGTTATTTCACCCTTGTTAAACTTACTAGTTCTTGAAAGACTAATTTAAGACCTATTACTTTATTGATTATCAATAGAAACAAGTAATATTTTCCTCTAAAATGGAAGTTTTCTGTATTATGCTGCTCAACGAGGTCTTTAATCGTGTACCATGCTTATAAACTACTGCATAAGTCCATCTTCAATGGATCTTTTTTGGAAGGCCATTTCAAATTGCCTACCCCTCATGTGACATTTTTTAGCAAAAAGAGTCAAAGTCATTTGAATACATATGATACATATGTGTCATTCTCTACCTAATATTTATCATTGTTCAAAAATAGGTTAAATATCACCAACTTTGGGAAGATTTTTAAAAAGATGTTATTTATTTATTTTTAGAGAGAAGGGGAGGGAGGGAGAAGGAGAGGGAGAGGAAAATCAATCAGTTGCCTCTCACATGCACCATCTGGGGACCTGGCCTATAACCGAGTCTTGTGCCCTGACTGGGAATCAAACCAGCGATCTTTCATTTGTGGGACAATACCCAAACCACTGAGCCACACCAGTCAGGGCGGAATTTTTTTTTTATCCCAAAGAGAGATTTCCTTAATATAAGACTCATGACACTGAATGTATTTTCATAGCACATATAATTTTATTTAATTTGTCTGTAAGCCCTCTTAACATGCTTTTCTCCCTGGATTATTTCTTCATTAGTGTGTCTCCTGTGCCAGCTAGGGATACGTTGCTTGACACAAAATGATAACTAATGTATTGCTTGTTTAATGGATGCTTGAAACTCTGAATCCTCTATCTCCAGTAAGATTAAATTACTTCAGGGTTTCCTTAGTGTGTCCTTTATGGGTAGCATAGAGATTTATATAGAGAAGACATAATACAGTTGACCCTTGAGTAACACGGGTTTGAACTTCATGGGTCCACTTATATACAGATTAAGGAAAACTACAGCAAATGTATTTTCTCTCTTCCATGATTGTTCTTAATAACATCTTCTTTTTCCTAACTTTATTGCAAGAATATATTTTTATACATATGCATATATATATAACATGCAAAATATGTATTAATAGACTGTTTATGTTATTGGCAAGGCTTCCAGACACCCATAGGCTATTAGTGGTAAATTTGGCTTCCAAATCTATAGATTTTCAACTGTGGATTGAAAGTACTATTTTCGATCTGCCTTTGGTTGAATCTGCTGATGCGAAATCCACAGATACAAAGGGATGACTGTAGTTAAGTTTTTAGGGAGTCAAAAAAGTTACACAAGGATTTTCTACTGTGCAGGCGACAATGTCCCAAACCCTCATATTATTCAAGGGCCAACTGTAATGATTTATTCCCTTGTTTCCATGGGAGTCCAGCTGACTAAAGAAAGAAAAGAGGAATTGCTAAATACCATTAGAGGAGAACTGATGGGTAGCAAATGTTTCCAGATTTTGGAGGCCTAATGTTCCTGTCCTCGATCCCAGCAGTTTTATCGTACTCCATCAACTTAGAAAAAGAGTCATCTTTTCTATCTACATATTTATAGACATTTTTTATTATCTGGGTTTAAGAAAATAAATAAATATGTCCCTTCCTCCTGCTTAGTTTATAATCAAAAAGCTCCAATGATTACTCCTCTCTGCTATTATCACTAATCTCTCAGTCTTCATGTATTTGGTAGCCACTGTATCTCTTTTTACATTATTACTATCATTTCCTGGGACTCTATGCCCCATTTCCAAATAAAACCAGATATACCCTTGTACAGAAGCTGCTGCTTTTTCTGTATTTTATTTTTTCTGCCCATCAGATCTTATAATAGGAGTACAGTACATGAGCTAGAACTTAAAACTTTATAGTGCTACCTATGTGGGTTTAATCTTAGAATGTGGAAGGTGACATCCAACCAGATGTGTGGAAATCCAGAGGAATCTAGACCACAGTTGTTTGCTTCCTTGTCTTCTGCCAGTTGTTCTTTAAAGTGGCCAAAGTGCAGACCTAAAAGCAGATCTGAGTCCTCTTTTCACATCTCAAACTCACCTCAGGCATGCCAAGCAGTCCTGTGCTCAGTGAAAGGAGAACAGTCCAGTCCTATCCAACAGTGAAAGGCTTCAGGAATAGGGATGCCCTTGACCCCAACACCATTCTGCATAAATATTGGAGGGTCATGGACAATAATTATCAGTGAAGAAGTTTTGATATTCCTCATTATGGAGATAGTCATCATCTTGGGGTCCTTACCTCTTTATACCCTAGGTGTTTTTTTTATTCTTGAAGTCAGCATCTCTGTATTTAACCTCTTTTCTCCTGGGTTTCTGGTTTCTTCAACCCGAGGTGCGTACTTCTTCAGGCAGGCACAAATGTCGCTGGGCCTACTCTGATTACTTGGATGCATTAATGCTATAGCTCTTGGCAACTGTGAAATAACATCCCACATTTAATGGCTCCTTGGGCATTACATCTCTCAGTAATTGCTTCAGAATTCTTATTTCTAAAATAGAGTTTCTCTCAACTACTGCAGTTGTTCCTGGAGAAGAACATGGAAATGCCTTTAAAAGAACCTTTGTCCACTAAGATATTCAAAAGGATGCCGAATCAACTGACGGGGAAGTAAAGGAGGAGCCTGAGAAGGGAATCAGTGCAGGTGTTAGCTAGCCAAACAACGCGTGGAAGAGGCCCATCCTAGGTCAGGTCTTCAAGGGTGGCCCCAGCTCAGGCCGCAGCTCTGATAGGAGAATCCTGTGATAGAATTCACCTATAGGTGAGTGAGTGATAGAATCATGGGATTGATAATTACTTTGTTATTAGCAAATAAAGTAGTGTCCCAAGAAGAGGCAGAAATAATTTTTTAAAATCCCATAAATAGTACCCTAGAAATTATTGATCTATTTCTGAAATATGACCCATTCTTTAACTGAAACTGAATTCTAGTTCCATTGTGTGTGTGAATGTGTGCGTGGGGCGGGTGGGTGTAAGGCTGTGTTCTCAACTTTGGTTTGTGACAACTTTGACAATCTCCAAGCTTGTGACAAAAATCTTTTTTTTTAAAAAAAGCCTATAATTTAAAAATACTTGTTACTAAATCCTTACCATGGAACCTTTTAAAGAGCAGACAAAAGTACAGTGTAATCAGTCCCACTTAGCCTGTCTTCTCTCCTGAGATTTTGGAAATTATATTTGAAATATAAATAGCAGCAGGCCTAACTTTAGTAATTTTGAAGAACACTGAGAAGGGTGGAAAATGATGCTGACTGTGAAATCAATTCCAAATCTTGAAACATTGAAGAACTATGTCAAATATGGATAAAAATTATGAAATGTTTTCCAGTGGTTATTTTGACATTAAATTAAACATTATCTGATATTATTGAAAGATAACCCAAGCTAATATGAACTTCCACTTTACCATAGCACTTTGTTCCCATTTCAGTTCTCCCATTTCGAAGCAGGCAGGGCTCCTGCTGTACACAACCATGTGTTTCCTGATGTTAAATCAACTCTAAATTGAAACATGTTTTGAGGACCAGGACTTTAATAAAAATGGTGAATGAATGCCCATTGCCCCATTTAAAGTCTTTGACATACTTTGTCCTTGGGAAAAGCTCATTTACAATGATTTTTGAAATAGCTACAAGGCCTTTAACACTTTTTGATTCAGTTTTAATTTTAGAAATGATTTTTCATTTTTCGGTCAGAACTTCTGACTGAAGCACTGCCTATTGAAAAATCAAAAACAAAGCTTTAGTATTCAATGTTAGTTTAATTCAACAAACATATGAAAAAGTATCAGAGCATCATGGCGGGTAGAATGATAAACAGATGGGACCTGACTTCAGGGAACTTGAAGTTATATTTGGAGTGGAGTAGGGAGCATGTATAGAGTAAACAATGCAGATGCAATTAATGATCAATAAAGAAACTTCTGAATGCTAGGAGACCTAGAATCTTTATAAATTATGACTCCTTTGGAAAAATATGATCCTTTTTTTAAGTTAAGTAGTCACTGTTTTATGCAACTGATAGATAAACGAGGATTTTTGGATGTGGCACTTTAGTAAGCATGGATACTTTCCAGAGTGCCTTCACAATGTGGTAACATGTTCAGAATAGGTGTTCTGGTCAATGAATGAGGAAACTGTATGTTTGTTAATAGCTTTGAAGAGTGAGAATGATCTCCAAATTAACTGATTATTCTGAAATTCCTCTGGAAGCCTGAGATGATTTGGTGAGGGTCAATGGTGCCTTTTAGCCAACTCGGGGACTTGGGGGGGATGTGTAACAAAAGTAGTACCAGAGATCTGATTTGGTTTTTCCACCCTTCTAGCACTAGCTGGTGCCATCCTCCTCTTTCCAGGAAGTCGTTTCCAGTCTGACTTTCCATTAGACAACAATCTGTTTTTATTGGTTTTAAAATTGTTGTATTAACTATAATACCATATTATTACCTTAAATACCTTTCAATCTGAACTTAGTCTTATACAAAATAATCTCTTAAACAATCTATAATGATTTAAAATTTAATTTCTTCATTAGAAAAACAGGGAAGGGGTCCTTCTGTGAGCAGATTATATATTGGAGCTAATACTATAAGATATTATAGTCATGTTTTAAAGAGCTATGAAAAATCCTCAGATTCATGGAAAGCCTAAGTAAAGGACTTCTAAATCAATAATACTACTCTCAACTCTAAATAGACTGGAAAAAAGTTGATTATTATGGGTAGTGTCATTCATAATCTTCTTGACCTGTTATATAAGCAAGAATATAATTATAGAAAATATGCTAATTTTCAGACACCTACTATGGAGAAGATATTGGTAAGATGTGATTAATTTTTCCATATGAGCCATGATGAAACCATATATATTGCTTTGATAGTTTCTGGGCTGTGCTTCAATTAATGATGTGTAAAGTGCTTCTGATTTGTTGATGGGATAACTATCTAAAAAAGAAAAGTTTTCCTTTTGGAAACAAATTATAAAATTTGCCTGGAGACAAAAATCAGCAAACAGGATGTGGTCCACTGCGCTTTGCCAATTAAGTAATTATGAAAGACATATATCACAGTAGTAAAATTGTAGAAACCATAGGAAAGGTTCTATTCTTGATATTTTCAAATACTTGTCTCAAGTTTAAATTAGCATTTAGCTTGTTCTTTCAAGTGAAAGGATAATGTGTGTTTTAATCCAAAAGCTCTGACTACCGTATGCCATTCACTTATGGATCATTAAAGAGGCTTTCTGTGGCTTAGAACAAGGAACATTTTTTTTTTAAGGTTTGTGCTGCCATCTGTACTTTGGGCTTTGACTCTTTGCAGTGTTTATGAAATACTATCAAAGAAAAACAAAGCTGCACAAGTTAGTTATTTCATTCCATTTTCTTTTTTTAATAGCTAATTTTTTACTATATATTTTTATTTTTAGAGAAAGGAGAGGGAGGGAGACAGAGAGGGGAACATCAATGTGTGATTGCCTCTGGCACACCCCAAGCTGGGGACCTGGCATGCAACCCAGGCATGTGCCCCAGACTGGAAATCAAACCCACGGCCCTTTGGTTCACAGGCCACACCAGCCAGGACTGTAACTTTCCATTACCATTTATCCCCCTTATACCCTCTCCCACCTCCACCCTCCACCCTGCAATCACCACACTGTTGTCTGTGTCCATGAATCCTTTTTCTTTTTTGTTTGATCCTTCCACCCCCAACTCCCCCCCTCCCCACCAGCTGTCAACCTGCTCTCTATCTATGAGTCTGTCCCTATTTTGCTTGTTATGATTTTACTCATATGTGGTATCTAATGAACAAACTGAACTTATAATAAGCAAAATAGGCACACACTCATACATTTTCTCCTGTCTTTTTATGTTAAAATATACACAAAGATGCCTTGATAAAAGTGTTTTTCTTCATGGTAAAATAGGACACATTGATTTACAAAACCATATGAGCTCAAATAAGAACCCTAAAAATGGGTTTATAAAAATACTGTATAATGTAGCAGATCCTGAAGAATAAAGCTTCTCATCACATGGAAAAAAATAGCTGCTTTATTTTAAAACAGTATTGTTACTAAAGAATTCTTGTCTGCTTTGTTTTTTAAAATGCTTGGTATATGTTTTCTTTAAATATTTTGGCATAGTCACTGAATCAGAAAGTGCTTACAGGCTCATAAAAGAATGAGTTCATAAGAGATTCTTAAATTGTAAAATAATTAAGTTAGAAATGTAAAAATAAATTCTATTTCTAATATTGCATTGATATTATTACATTACATCATATGCAATAAAACAGGAATTCGAAGAAGGGCAATGGGAAGGGAAGCAGATTTTAAAGAACTATTCAGAATACCTTGCTATTTTGTTAGAAAACAGTTGAGTATCTGATTGTTTAGAGACTAAAAATGCTTCTGAAAGCATATTTGTGTGATTGTTTGTGTTTGATTATTTCTAAATCTATTTGCAAGCTAACTTTCTCCTATTTAAAAATATCCAGTGAGTAGATAAATTCTAAATCTACTTTTTCAAGAGAGTTGGTTAGTTTGGAGGCTCAACTACTTTAAAACTCAGTTCTTGAAATCAACATAGAAAGTCTTAGGTATAGTCCTTCTGAGTTGGCTACTTCCCGGAAATTGTTGCTGCAGGTTTTGTAATGACATCAAGTGTTCTGTGGGTCTGGAATCCCTGCTATTCCTGGATGCTGTTTTCATCAGCCTCTCTAGTTATGTAAATGATTTATTTTCATTCTCCCTTACCCTACTTCTCTCTCTCTCCCTCTATCTCTCCCTTTCTCTGCATAAAGCTCTTTTTTCCTGAGAACAAGGCTAACACAACACTACTCCAAATAGATAATACTGACAGCTGAGTTTTATTTTTCTCTCTGGTTCCCACAGCTTTCGATGTACCTTAGTTCAGCTTTGTGCATCAAATCACCGGGCACATTGTGTGTCAGCAGGTCCAGAATGGTTGTCTTATTTCTTATTTGCTTTATTAATCTTATATTGCTGCATAACAAATTACCACAAAGTTAATAGCTTGAAATAAGAAACATTTAGTATCTCTGGCTTCTGCAGGTTTAGCCTATCTGGTTCCTCTGCTTAAGGTCTCACTAGGTTTCAAGATGTCAGTGAGGGCTGCGGTCTCATCAGGAGCTTGGGTTTTTTCTCTAAGCTCATTCAAGACATGAGCAGAATTCACTTCTTTGTGGCTCTAGGACCGTGGCCCCTAGTTTTTATTTGTATGTTTGTTTGTTTGCTGGCTGTCAGTCAGAGGTCACTGTAAGCTCTCAGGGGAGCTGTCTTAGGTCCTAGCCATGAAGCTCTCTCACAACATAAGGGCTTACTTCTTCAAAGCCAGCAGGAGAAACACTTTTGCTTCAGACCTCAGTCCCTTTTGCATAACCATCACCCAGTTAAGTCAGACCCATCCAGGATAATCTCCCCTAGGACCCACTGAATTGTTTGGGGGTTATATCTGCAAAATGTCTTCATCTCTTTCATGTAATGTTACTTAATCACAGAAGTAAAATCCATCATCTTCACAGACCTCCCCATACTTAAGGGGGAGTGTTCTAAAGAGTGGGCAAAAGGGTATGGGTATCTTGTGGGCCATCTTAACATTCTTCCCGCTGTATACTCACATGCCGTGTCTTTTCGGAATGGGGTTCTATTTTCAGCATCCGTTCAGGATCAGAGTGCTGAGTCGAGGGTGTATCAGTGAGTGCCGTGACTAAAGGCCTTAGGGATCCATCCCTACAAAAACCTTTGTTGCATCTGCATTCATTACCCAGTAGTCCTTACCCATACAGTTACTGAGTACTTCAGGCTTTTAAAAATGTTAATTTTAGCAATCAAATGTATATTAATCAGCTTTTTAAATTACTATTATAACCTGAAAATATTGTGAAGGTATTTGGAAAAGAAGTGCATTTGTTTAGAGATAACTTCCAACAGATACTTTTGGAATTCAATATACCTTTTCACACGTGGCAGATGGAGAACCTGATCTTTAAAAGCAGTGTGCTTTAGTTCTCATCCTTGTTGTCCTATTGCATGTCTTAGATAAACATATAGATATCTCAGCGAACTTGTAAATGCAACTAAGTTAATAGCACTAGTAAATGCATTAGAGTTGCAGAAGTGAGATCCAAAAAGATTCTAACAGAATAAAAACATCAGCTGAAGTTAAGATCAATTTTCTTAGGGATAAATATAAATCCCTGTATTGCTGTTTTTCTTAAATGAAAAACATTATCTCAGGTACAAGTTGGTGAATAGATGGCTTAGCATCCTAATAAGAGTGAAAAAGACAGAAATTTTGGTTAGCATGTGAGCCAATAGTATACAGCTGCCAGAAAAAAGAAAAACAAACCACAATGGGATATTTAGAAAAAAGGGGGAGTAACAATTCTGCTCCATCTTCTAATCAGCAGAATAAGTAAATTATATCTGCTGTTTTTTTTCATTTTCTAACTTACCCCAAATAATTTTTCAAGGTTTGAAAACATTTTTGATACCTATGTATTTATGTATTCTCATTTTATCTATTCTATTAAATATAATAAAATATTATATTTAATTTTATCTATTTATTAAATATAAGTCACTTTGTAGTCATACCAATTGTATCAACATTTATTTTGAGTGGCCCTTAATTTTTGGCTACAGTTTACAAGTCAGGTAGCTTAATTTTCATATGGGTATACCTACTTATACAATTAAACTTTTTTTCAAGTTTTTGTCCTTAAATTAAGCTTTGTCTCTAATCCAAGAGTGTTAAGGAAAATGAAAAAGGTGAAAAATCCTTCTGTCACTCATCCTTCCTCCCTTATATGCCTCCTGACTCTTTGGGATGTGATTGTCTTTATTCTACAAAATAAAAATAAAATGTGGTTTTACCTGTTGATTTTAAGGCTAAGTGTATACTTAAGAAATAAAAATAATCTAGTTTCTCGGAAATTAATTCTATGAGACACTTAACTACCAGAGAACTTCACTTAGTACTCAGAGCCAAATAGGTCTAAGACATTTAAGATAAAATACTTCCAGCAGATTCCTAAACGAGATGTAAGAAGCTGCTCACTCAGGGTACTAGACTGCCCTACAGAAAGCATGCATGCCTGCGTTTGTGTACTCATTTATTTATGCATTCAGCGTGTACTTCACATAGACACCATTATGATTCTAATAATCTTATTTTTTTAGCTTAAAAACAAAAACACTCAATATAATCAATATCCATAGAACCAGAGATGGCTTTTAGTCTTTGTTTTTGGCTGCTAGACTGGCTGACTTCCTCCCTCCATCTATATACTATATTATCGGGGTAATAATAATAGTAATAATATTAATAGTAATACAAGACATATTTAAATACCACTCAACTTCTAAAATAAATGTTTAAAGCCTCCTGTGGGTTTCTCCCAAAATGCACCTTTCTGCTACTACTTACTATTTTGTCTTTGCTGTTCTTCATAGTTTTACTATATACGTATATATCTCTAAACAATAATGTTATTAATTTTAGTTTTTGAAGTATTTTATAAATGCAATTTATACTTTTTCTTAACATAGTTTTTAATATTTATCTTTTAGATGTGTAAAGATACATTTCATTATTGCATACTATTCTACTGTATTAATATACCACAATTTGGTCAACTTGTGGTCAATAAACATTTATGTTGTTTTCAGTTTTTTCTTTGCCATCAGGAACAATGCTTCAGTAAACATTCTTGGACGTATCTCCTGGTGCGTGTGTGCAAGGATTCCTCTAAGGACTGGCATTGCCGAGGTACAGGCTGTGCACACATTCCGCTTTATCGTGTAGTGCCAAACTGCTTTCTGAAGCGGCTGTCCCAGTTTGTGTTCCCACCAGCATCTGAGGCGAGTCCCAGTGCTTCCGCACCTGCAGCCCTCGGTGTTGTCTGATTCTCTAACTCTGCTTCATGTGGAGGAGGTGAACTGCCAGCTCATTGTGATTTTAATTTTTATTTCCCTGCCTATTAATGAGATAAACTTTTTATTCTTTTGTTTATTGATCATTCATGTTTCTACTAAGTGGTAAAATGCCTATTTCCTTTTCTTTTTTTTCCCCATTTTTCTTTTAGGTTACTTGGTTTATTGATTTATAGAATTTGAATATATATTGTATATATTAATCCTTTGGCAGCTTAAAGTGATTAAATATCTTACCTCTGTGACTAGTCTTTTTAAAATCTCTTTATAGAGTCTTTGTAGAACTAAGGTAATTTTAATTTATTAGAATTTTTAAAAAAATTTCTTTATGATTTGTGCTTTTTATATCTTCTTTAACAAATTCTTTCTAACCCCAAGATCACAGGAATAGTTTTCTATAATTCTTCTATGAGTTTTAAAGTTTTGCCTTTCCCATTTAAGTTCTTTACCTATTTGCGATTGATTTTTGTTACGGTAGATGGCAGGAATTCATTCTGATTTTTCTTTTAATATGAATCAAGGGTTAGCAAACTCTCTATAAAAGACAAGATAATAAAAGTTTAGGCTTTTCAGGTCACATGGTCCCTGTTGTTAGACTCAACTCTGCCATTGTAGCACAAAAGCAGCCAATGACAAAATGTTACTGAACCCAAGTGGAGTTCAGCTGCCCACGACCACCAATATGCAAATTCTGGAAGCAGAGGCTGGTGAAAAAGAGGTCTTTATACAAATGCTCAATGGAAACCAACACCAAAACCAGAGACAGTGCCCAGAATTCCCACTCCATCTTCATCTGTCCTTTGGAGATGGAGGTTGCTATCTGGGCCACTCTCTGGCTCTGGTTTCCCTCCTGGAGGTTCAAGTGTATTGCTGGTGCCACCATTGGCCACATGGCTTCCCGAAGGTCCCACAAACCCACTGGCCAGTACTTCCTGAGGTGGGCAAAAAGGCCATCTCTCTCCCACCCTGGGTTTATATAAGTTACCTGTGTGCTGGGCCAGGTGCTCAAACTTCCCTGTGCTCTGGAAGGGTCCCGCTCCCTAACCAATCCCCTCTTTTCCCCAGGCTACACTTACAGGTTTTTGCGGTATGGCACTTCCCCAGCCGCCCTTTTGACCTCGATGGTACTGTGCCTGCCTTCCCCTAATCAGGAACCGGCAGAGGGATTGGTGGGCTTTTCTCCTCTGCAGCTTTTGCCGTCCTTGCCTGTGCTCGGCTTAATGCTTCCTCCTCTATCTTACCTGAGGGGCCAAGGAATCTGCAGCCACCTTACCAGTATCAATTAGGTAAATGAATGGGTGTGGTTGTGTTTCAATAAAACTTTATTTACAAAAACAGGAGGCTTGCTGGACTTGACCTGTGGACTGTAGTTTGCCAAGCCTAATATAGATAACTAATTGTCTCGGACAATATTTTCTTCTTTTTCTTACTGAAGTCCAGTGTCTGCTCTGTTATAAAATGTTTCTGTATACGTCTGAGTTTGTTTCTGGGCTCTGGTTTTTTGTTTTTGTTTTTTCATTGTTTCAGTGGTATCCCTATCCCAGCATCCCACTTCCTAATTACTGCACAGCTTTATTATTAGATTTGATAGCTGGCAGGGCAAAGCTCCTTCCTCGTTTCTTCTTTTAGATGTGTCTTTGGCCTTTGTTGGCTATCTCTCTTCTACATAAATCTTAAAAATCAGCTTGTCAAGTTCCACAGAAACTCCATTTAGATTTTGGTTGAATTGTATTACATCCATTTGGGGAGAGCTAAGATTAGAATATTGTATTCCTATTTTGAGCACATTATGTTTCTCCTTTTATTTGGGCCATCTTTAATGTCTGAAACTAAAGTTTACAATATTTTCTAAGGTCTTACACATCACTTTTTAGATTTATTCCTAGCTACCTTACTTTTGTGTTACTATGGCACATGGTATCTTTCTAAAAATTGCATTTTCTAACTCTTCATTGTTTTTGTGTAAAATTTCAATCAGAATTTATATGCTGTTGTATATGCATTTACCTGACTAAACTCTCTATAATTCTAATACTTTTCTTTAAGGTTTATCCTATTGTCTATGTACAATGGCAGTTTTGTTTATTCCTTTACCTTCCTCATATTTTTTACTTATCTTATTTTATTGAATACAAACTGCATACAGTGTTGAATAGAAGTAATAAAAGTAGGAATCCTTGTATTTTTCCTGCTTTTTAAAGAATGATTTAACTATTTCACTACTATGTGTGATATTTATAGTAGATTTTTGTTTGTGTGAAAGATACAGTTTATTAGGTTAAGGAATTTGTTTTGTTTTTCATTTTTCACCTGATACAATTTTTAATTTGATTCTTTATTGTTTTCCTTATGAGTCTCTTAAAGTCATTTATTTTTTCATGTATTGTGAGGGCATACTTCTCAGAATATCATCCACAAAAATATATTTTTTAAAGATTTTATTTATTTATTTTTACAGGGGAAGGGAGGGAGAAAGAGAGGGAGAGAAATATCAGTGTGTGGTTGCCTTTTGTACTGTACCTACTGGGGATGTGGCCCACAACCCAGGCATGTGCCCTGACTGGGAATGGAACCAGCAACCCCTTAATTCACAGGCTGGCACTTAATCCACTGAGTCACACCAGCCAGGGCTCATTCACAAACATCTGTTAGGCCTGGATTAGGGTGGCTTTTTTCCAAAGAGAAATTGTGTTTGCTTCTGCTAGTGTTGTCACTACTGTTTAAGGACCCCTTTAATTTTGGTCTAAGACTTTTTAGGCCACACAGTTAATATGAAATCCTACAAGGGAGAGGCTATTTTTTCCCCCCAAAGAATCCAGAGTTAAGACTAAGCATGCACAAAGCCAAAGGGGGATAGTATGGAGGGTGGGAGGCAGGGATGGCTGGGGTGGAGGAGAATGGTGAGGGGGAACATGGAGACAACTGTGCTTGAACAGCAGTTAAAAAAAGAGAGAGATTTGTATTATACTTTTGGTGGGACAGTTTTTGTAGTTTCTGCCCCTCCTGCCCAACCTTTCATGTTCTGAGGATGTCACCCTTCAAAGGCCTCAATTTTAAGGAAACATCTCCAATCTGAATTTCTAGTTTAAAACAGCTTTTGACTTGGTCTTCCATTCTTCATGTAGTTGATTAAAACTCAGGTCTAGGTAAACAAGAATTGCCATATACTGCAAAGAAATTCCCAATTTCTATAAGTACTTATTGTTGAGGATTTCTGCTATTTTTATTTTGACCTCTGAAGAATTCTTTTAGTTTCTTTTCAGTTGGGCAACACATTAGAATTTTTTTAAATATTTTATTTAACATTTTAATTGTGCTGTATCAGAGGGGATTCTGTGACCATCTACCCTGCTTTATTGCTCAAACCAGTATATCCCTTGTGACTTTACCCATGATGACAGCCTCTTGTCCTGAGCTATATCCTACCTGACTATGGGTAACCTTTTTATTTTTTTAATCCTCACATGAAGATATTTTTAAGTTACTGATTTGAAACAGAGACAGAGACAGAGAGAGAGAGAGAGAGAGAGAGAGAGAGAGAGAGAGAGAGAGACGTTGCTGTGAGAATCATTGATCAGTTGCCTGCTGCATGTGCCCTGACCAGGGATTGAACCTGCAACATTTTGGTGCACAGGATGACACCCCAACCAGCTGAACAACCCAGCCAGAGCAATGGGTAACCTTTAAATCAATAGCTCTCAAACTGACTTTGCTTTACATTAAAACCACCTGGGAAGTTTTTAAAAAATCCAGATGTTCAGGCCACACTCCATATAAACTAGACCAGAATACCTGAGGCATACCAGTAATTTTCAAAGCTCCCACAAGATTCCATTGCATAGTCAAGGTTAAGAACATAAAATCTAGCTGCCCATTTTGATTTGTATCTATTTCTGTTCACATGCCTTTCACCTTTCATTTTCCTCAGCTAAATAGTTTACTTCAGAAGCCAGGTGACCACATTCACATAAAACGCCAAGTTTCTAATACTCCTGACTCTCTTCTTCAACCCAATACGCTTTTTGTGTAACTAAGTTTACTCTACCTGTGGTCAACTGGATAGGAAAATGCTCAGCTTATTTTATTTTTTAAATAACATTCTATTTGGTGTTTTTTACATCTTTCACAGTATGCTGATGCAATTTTGTTTTCCTCTGCTGAGAAATTTTTGTGCAAAGTCTCTTAATTTGCTAATTAATTCTGATAGACTAGTTGCATATTCTCAGAAAATCAGTGTGATATGCTTGGATTATGAATAGCTTAGCATGAAAAATGATGTAATGCAAATGGAATAAATTAGAGTCAATTAACATGGCAGAGTCAGTTATCTTTTTTGAATAATACAGATTTATTCAGAAAAATCACTCTATTTGTAAAATTACTATTATGACTGCCACTGATAACTTTTTTTCCCTTTGGAGCTAACAGACAAAGGGAAGGTAAATGACAAGAGCCGCTGGCCCAAATATAACAAAACAGAGAGGTGGATTGTCACCATATTTTGTTCTAGGTCAGAGTTTATTAATTGACCATAACATGTTATTAGAATTCTTTGCTTTATGGCTATCTTTAATGTAATGCTTTAATGTAATGTGACCCAATTTTACATTTATAATTATTTCTTTTGGGGTAGTAATAATGACGTTTACTGCAAGTAAAACAAATTGTTCACTTTCTGGAGCTTTTTCATGTATCTTTTAGGGCTTGGGACCAAGTAGGTTAAATAGAGATCTAGCTACAATATTAGCAAATGACTAGTTTAACACATTAATTTTAACATCTATAAGATAAAGAATGTCTCCCCAAGTGAACAGATGGCTTAACCAGGAACGGCAGACTTCTCATGATTTAATGGTGAGATTTGAGGTCTGGAAAGCTTTAAAGAAAAATCACATTCTTTGGGTATGCACTTGGGCTAGTTTGTCTTTAGAAGCCTGCTATTGCTTTCCATAATAATGGATAATTATCATTATTTGCCTCAGGGGAACATTGTGTGGAATAGCTGATTAATGATTTTTGTGCACTTTGGAAGACATTCTGAGTAACTTTTCAGTATTTTGTATTTGCATATCGGTAGAAAAGGAGTATGGATAAATAAAGAGAAAAGATTTTATTTCTAGATTTTGTGAAATAATTTTCTAACATTTTATTTTGTTAATAGGTTTAATTTCTATTCAATGATGCTATTATAATTTTATTTCATGTTTAAAGTTGCTGCTTCTTACTACTTTTGAAAAGTTCTGTTCCTGTGTGATGATCGTGTGTGCCTATAAGTGGCTATAAGTTCCAATACTTGGCACAATAAATTTTATATAAATGTCATCTATTGGCATATACCATCTTTTGGTATTTGGAGACCTGATTTTTACCTTATTGGATATATTGCACATTTTGAGAAAGCCATTCCTAATTTTCTCATATCAGGTGTTTTTGACTAGAACTCTTGTTTCTCAAACCAATTATGTAGTAACTAGTTTCCAAAGATCCTTCTCTCCCTGGTATTTATGCCCTTGTCTTTCCTACATTGAATCTGGGCTGGTTTTTTGTTGCTGGATTGATGCTGCACATATTCCACGACCAGGTAATGAGAAGCCCTGCAGCTTCCACCCTGATTCTTGGAATGCTTGCTCTGGAGGAAGCCGGCTTCCGTGGAAGCAGTTCAACTAACCTGAGACTCGAATGCTGCAGGGATGTTCAGGAGAGGCATTTGAGGGAGTCATGTTGAAAAAGGAGAGGAGAGGGAAGAGGGGGAAGGAGTTGAGAGAGAGAGAGGAGATTGATTTGGTTTGGCCAGTCCACAGCTGTGGCAGCCATCCAAGCTGAAATAGTAGGTGTGTGAGTGTGGAAACATCTTGGGTGTCCAGACCAGTTAAGCCCTCAGGAATCCAGGCCCAGCTGTAATATGGGTGTCGCTGCCTAAATGAACCCAAGCAAGAGCTTTCTAGCTGACTCTAATCCACACACGGAAGTGTATGCGAGAAACAAATATTGTTTTAGGTCCCTGCACTTTAGGTAGCTTATTACACAGAACAGAGAACCCAAACAAGGGACAATGACAGCTCTGACACTGATTGCTATCCTGGCATCATAGTGTTTCTTCATTTTGATAACCTTTGCTGATAGTATCAAGCAGATCCTTCATATGACAAAATGATATTATTGAAACTCTTCACAATGGTATCTGAAAGAGTACCTTTTCCAACCTCCAGTGCCATTTATGGGGTTTGTGCTTGCTTGAAAGTAGAATGGACACTGTGACTCATTTTTAATATTTCCAAAAGCCTACCCAAAATGGTACATTTACCCAAGGTAAGGTTGCATAGTTAGGACAACACATTTCTTTGTTTTTGGTTGGGTATGCACCAACCTCTCAGTATGTCATATTGAAATGAATTATACTTAAATTAAGTGTCATTTTCTATTTGTTTTTATGGATAAATTATTCTAAAATAATGAGATTCTGATAAAGAGAATAAAAAGGCCTCTCTTAGTGTATATTAGGCTTTACAAATGTTTCCCAATATCTAGTTCTTTTCTTCTAAGCCCACAAAAGACTACACCTTCCAAGCCCTTTACATTTGGGTTGGGCTATGTGGCTGATTCTGGACAATGAAAAATGAGCTTTCTTTTAGATCCCCCAATATTCTGTGCTCCCTCATATCTCAGGACATTTATATGTCCAGTTAACTCTGCTTGGATCTCTCCCATTTTTACCTAGATAGCTTATTCTCTCCTTCAGTAATGTGCTCAATCAGCACTTCCTTAGAGAAACTTCTAACTCAAATGATTTGGTTTTCCTGTAACCTGCTTTCATGGTGCATATTACTTCATAGTTTTATAATAATTTTATTATATATTTATTATGTGATGATCTTACTTGTGTCTGTTTCTTCTATTAAACTCCAAATTACATGGGTCTGTTTTACCCCTAATTTTATCTTTAATTCTTAGCATAATGCTTAGTATGTCAAACATTGAATGAACGAAAAAAATTGACACTATAGAAAGCCATCTTATTTACATAAGGATGCTCAGTTTTCAGACTTGCCTGTTTTAAGTTGTGTTTCTTGAAGTGGTGATGGACATACAGTTCCATCTGCCTTGATCACACATTTGTCATTTGGCAGATGAAGCTAAGGATTTATAATGTGGCTGTAAGAAACTAGGGACTTTTGAATGCTGCCTATACAAACTGCTATTCCAGAATATGTAAGTTAGAGACATGATATTACATTATTATAAGTTTATTTGTGACCCCCAAAAATGCCCAGTAATGCTCTTGATTGTTTTTTTGGCAATAAATGCTTTTCATGACTTGGAATACTTCTTTCCAGCCCCTTCTTGCTTGCAAGGTGGTTTCTTTTGAGAAATCAGCTGATTAATGGGAACTCCTTTGTAGGTAACTGTCTCCTTTTCTCTTGCTGCTTTTAAGATTCTTTCCTTATCTTTAATCCTGGGTAATGTAATTATGATGTGGCTTGGTGTGTTTCTTCTTGGATCCAACTTCTTTGGGACTCTCTGAGCATCCTAGACTTGCATGTCTAGTTCTTTCACCAGATTGGGGAAGTTTTCCTTCATTATTTGTTCAAATAAGTTTTCAATTTCTTGGTTTTCCTCTTCTCCTTCTGGCTCCCCTATGATTCAGATGTTGGAACATTTAAAGTTTTCCTGGAGGTTCCTAAGTCTCTCCTCATTTTTCTGAATTCTTGTTTCTTCATTGTGTTATGGTTGGATGTTTATTTCTTCCTTTTGTTCCAAGTCGTTGATTTGAGTCCTGGTTTCCTTCTCTTCACTGTATATTGTTGGTTCCCTGTATATTTTCCTTTATTTCACTTTGTATAGCCTTCATTTCTTCCTTTATTTTGCAACTGTACTCAATTGTTTCTGTGAGCATGAGCATCCTCATTACCAGTGTTTTGAACTCTGCATCTGATAGGTTGGCTATCTCCTCATTGTTCAGTTCTTTTTCTGGAGTTTTGATCTGTTCTTTCATTTGGGCCATATTTCTTTGTCTTGGCACACCTGTTACATTGTAAGGGGCAGAGCCATAGGTATTTGCCAGAGCGGGGCAACCCAGGTCACTGCATTGTGGCACTGTATGTGTGGGAGGAGTCAGAGAGGGAACAATGTTGCTTGCTTGGCTCTCGGCCCGCTTTCAGTCACTACCCTCACTTCCCACAAGTGGATTGTGCCCTTTGAGGTGCTGATTACCAGGCAGGTGGGTTTGTGTACAACCTGGGACCCTATGGGCCTCTACAACAGACTCTCCCATGAGAGTGGGAGTTTCTCCCACCACTGCAACCCCCCAGATTTTTACAGCCAGGGGTTTTGAGGATTTATTTCCCTGTGCTGGAACCCTGGGTTGCGTGGTTTGTCTCACTACTGAGTTGTTCCTCCTATCTTATCAGCACTTGAATGTGGGACCGCCCATCTGCCAGCCACAGCCTCACCTGCCCTGATCTGCCACCAGCTGCCACCTTGCCACTTGTCCTCTCTGCTGTGGCTGACATCTCCCCCACCACTCTGTGTGAATGTTTCCTCTTTAGCTCCTTGGTTGTTGGACTCCCATGCAGTTTGATTTTCTGGCAGGTCTGGTTGCTTTCTGTTTTTAAATTGGCTGTTATCCTTATTTTGGTGTGCAAGGAAGCAAAGCATATACACCTATGCCTCCATCTTAGCCAGAACTCATATACTTCTTGCTGTCATAGAACTCAGAGGGTAGCTGTATGAAATTCAGATCAGCAGTGGTAAGTGAGGGCATCTGATATTCAAAGAAACATTTCTGAATTACAGTATAATATGTCCACTTAGTCCACTGATATTAATGTAATTTAGTAATGTTGCTAAACAGTTAAAGTCATTTAGGCTTGAGCTTTCTAAATTCTTGCTAACCTTCTGAGGTTTTATTTTTAGTAATATATTGTTTGCTTATTTCCCTTTTTGATTCTCTTGTCACATTTTCTTAACCACAGAAATTTTTGATTTGGTGCTTATTTTTAGATAATGGAGATAGCTGCTCTGGCAGATGGTTTATTTTCATTTCTCATATTTTCTGTTTCCCCTCCTTCTTTGTTATCCTCTCTCTACCCCCATTCTATATCCTGTCTGAAGACCCCATCTCTTATTTACATGCTTTCATGCTTAAGTCAATCCATAAATACAGACATAGAGATATACAAATGTCAGCTTTCTATTTTGAGCAGAAATTACCTTCCCAGAATATTTATAAAAATGGATTACTTCTCTCATGAGATTCATTCATCAAGACAGAAGTTGGTCCTCTTGTACAAAATGCAACGGAAATAGAAGCAGTCAAAATATTCTAGGATAAACACAGCAATCAAGAGGTTTCATGGGAGGGGAAACCTAACTTGAATCAAAAATGTTTGCTGCTTGTGAGGCAAAGAAATAGAATAGCAAGAGTTCCTTCAAATTGCAACATGAAACAAAGTTTATCCAGGGATGTACTAGACTTCAAAAATTTTATCCAGGATGGCCTTGAACCAAGGATGAGCTCCTAGAATTAAAGGTAAGATGCATGCATATGTCAGTACCATAATTTCATGAGATTCTAGAACATAGGAGCAGGAAGATTTTTTAAGATGAGAAAGGGTATTTATATCTTACCCAAAGTTATACAACATGTCATAACTATGACTAGAATTCAGATATTCTGATTCCCAAGCCATATTTAAATGTCACTGCTTATAAGCACTGTAACTGTTTTCTGGTTCATGGAAACACATCTCCATATATTACCTGTGTGCTTCCCAACCCTCTCTGATTTGCTGTATGGCATGTGGTGATCATCAGGCACCATTTTAGTCACACCTCAAACACTGGCAACCTCACCGTCAACAGCAATGTCTCTTGCAGGAGAGTGACATAGTAGATTATGTGGTATGACTAGACTATTCGCACTTTCACCAGGGAGAAGTACTTCATTTGACAAATGGGCTACAGTTGAAAATCTATCCTAAGAGTGTTACAGGAATTATTTAAGGGAATTGGTATATTAACTTTTTTTGCACATGTAACATGAAGTAAGGGTTTTGGGGTTCTATTTCCTCATTATATGTAGGAAATAGCATCATCCTTAATTTAAACCACATATTTGGGATAAAAAGATGTGGTAATTCTAAAACTAAAGTACTTTAAGAAGTCTGGATAGGCAGGTCTACTATGGCCTTTACTAAGGAGAAATTATTTATTTGCTTCCCAATCCACTCTTCCTCTTCTGTACCTTTATGCATTGAGGAAAATGGTTTCAGTTCGACATGATTTTTTTCTCCTTCATAAGGTTTAGGAAAATAGGCAAGTTGGTAGCTCACTGCATCCCGTGATTATTGTTTTATAATTGGAATAGCTCCCCCTCCATCTAACTCATATATTCTGCCTTTTAGAGTGAACAGTAATTTTAAAGTTATGTACACAACATTTAAGATTATTTTGAATTTTTTGCTCAACTCTTTCTAAACTTTTTTTTTCTTTAGGAAATGTCCATTTTCCTCATATGTTCAGAAAACATGCGCATGCACACACTTCATGTGGTCAAACCACGTTCTATATAACATGTGAATAAAAAAATAGGCTTGCTTCTAATATAGTATACTTACTATGTCTTTAAATAGTAATGATATAAAGGGAGAATCGAAGAGCTTTATTAAAAAGTAATTTTATGTGAAGATTAGCTTATATACACCCTCCAAGCATTATGCATAGTTAGCAACATAGGTGACTTAGTCTGGCTTGTAAAACAACTTGCTCCTCATGTTCACTAGATGTAGACTATCATAAGGAAACTGGTGACAACTGAAAAGCAAATTATCAAGTTCCATGGTAGATTAATATATGTTTTTGAGGTCAAATGTGACCCACCCTTTTGATATATCTAAAAACCCATTAATGCAGATGTTTTAAAGCTTGATTTTTCTGATGCCACCAAACCATCAGAAGCGTATAACTGTGTAGATAGGCACTAAAGAGATATTATGAAGTATTTTAATTCAACCAGGTGTTACAGAAATGAACTAAACTACTTTTTGGTGTTCTTTGATGTTTTATAATCAATGAGTAAGTCTCCAATTGTAAATATAGATTCTTCTTCATCTTCCATATCCTAAATTCTGGCTTTCCTGTTACATGAAAGGGCCAAATATAATTTCAACTCCTTAATAGTTAAGGAATAGTTCCATTTATACAGTTGTAAAATTTTTTTCGGCCCTTTGAAGGCAACTGCGAGACTGATGTGGCCCTCAGTGAAAATGAGTTTGTTACCCCTGGTGTATGATAATGGGTGAAGCTTTATGAAAGATGAATTATAATGACCGATAAAAAGGAATTAAGTTGTCAGGAAAATGACACTGCTAGAATTACAGAGAGTTATTCTTGTCTAAAAAAGTAGTTGGGGCCAGTGTTTAGGAAAAATGATGTTAAATTATGCTAACCAAATAACATTTAAGTTCTAGAATACTGCTTGTAGCCTTTTGGTGTTAAAGGGTTGAGTGTTGGGATGTTGTTTAAATTATCTTAAAATTTTCCATGAAGTTCCATTCCATAAGCTCTGTTCCACAGTTCCATAGCAAGTTTTATAATCTGAGCTTTGTTGAGGAACGATTTTCTAAAATATAGTCCATAACTACCTTCATCAGAATCGTCTGGGGTGCCTGTCAAAAACAAGGTTGTAAGGCTTTCCCAAACCTAGTGAACGTCTGACTTAATTCCAGGTGATTCTAATACAAACTAACACTGAGAATTGCTTTATTAGGTAGTAACCCTTTTTCTTTATAGGCATATCTCATTACGTTGCACTTTGCTTTATTGTGTTTCAGAGATGTTGTGGTTTTTACAAGTTAAAGGCAAGACTCTTCACCAACACAAAGATTATGACTCACTTTATTGCAATACTCTCTTTGTTGTATTTCCAAGATATGCCTGTATAGATGTCCTGAAATGTCTCCTTGTTCTCTAACTTAGCTTTTTATTAACAAATACAACAATAGCAGAGAGATAAATGACTTTTGTACCAATAACAATATTCTTTTTAACATCCTTATTTCACAAGCTGCCAGAAAGAGAGAGATTGGGGAGCTTCTCAAAGGGAAAATTGAGAAGAGGATGCTTGATATTTGAATGCTGCTGGACTCTTTATCTATCTCCTACTGCTGCAACTCAAATATGGGACCAAAAAATGGTCATGGTATTGACTTTTATCCATACAGCCCTCTGCTATTAAAAAAGCACTTACACATTTTACAGCAATTTTATATTACATGCACCTAGAAGGAAACCTAGATCATTTTGCTCAATTCTGTCATTTTACAAGCAAAGAAAATGATGCCTGGAGAGGGCATGTGATTTGTTTAAGATCACACTCCTAATTTTTGGCAGAGCTAGAATAGGGATGCAGGTATCCCCGACACTCAGACCATGGATCGTTTTAGGGCATGTTACTAGAATAAATATTGTACGTTGCAATTGTTTATTTGAAGAGGTCATTGTTTTGTAGGTAGAAAACAATTATTTGTTGGACTTAATAGTCTCACTGCTTTCGCAGGTCTATTTCTATGCTTTATCAGGTCTGTTTCTACTTATTGTAGGTTGTAGGAAAACAGCTTAAAGACACATTTCTTATGTAGTGAGCGTTTGTACAAATAGTAGCTTTCAAAGGAATCAGATCCCTGTTGCTTGAGGTTGAATTTGGTAATGCTTTATTTTAGGTGACAAAGCATGGTATATTTAATTAATATTACCTGTAATAATACTAATCATTGTGAATTCTGTTGATTAAAATGTGGATAGTAGTATTACCATACTTGGAACAGAATCTACCCACATCCTGTTATATTCACTGGATTCCTCTTTCTCTTGGTCAGTTTTGAATTACCACACACACATACACACACACACACACATGCTTTCTGTTCCTTCCTTTGGAATGTTTAATTGATGGTTGTTGGATATATTTAATGTATCTAGTGGAATGCATACAATAATGAGTTCTGATTATGTGATAACATGATTCAGTAGTTATTTAAATTTGGATTTAAATAATGAGGCCATTTTATATAACTTACTATCATGGTAAAATCTAGACAGACAACTAAAAACAGAGTATTAGTCCAAACAGATCAGTAGAAAACAATGTAATTAGACCTCGTCTGGATAGAGATAAGACAAAAGGAATACTCTAACATGAGTAAGAGAAGTGCCACATTCTGCACATGAAAAATGGTAATTCTGGGGAAAGAATTTGCTGATCACAGATACCATTTGAATCAAGAAAAATGTTTTTTTTTTCCTATTACAAACCTAAGGAAGAAACTCACCTGAATTAATTCCAGATATTTTGAATCAAGAATAGTCAAGGCAAGTAGTATGATTTGGGAACAGATTTGTCACAGAAATAGTAAGGGCAATGAAGCTTATATCCTAGGGAATTTTTTTCCTCTATGCCAAATGTACTAAAGCATCCACCTATTAATTTAATTTTATTAGGAACTTTTCAAAGAAAACAGAAAAGTAACAGGAGTTTGGGTGGCACAGTTATAATGAGTAGGTTAGCTCTATCAGCTTCTACATGGAAAAAAGTTGATAAAAGGCTTATGTTCCTAGAAGAATGATAGATATAATATCCTGACAAGCTTGATAAAATACAATAAACAGAATTTACCTGAATAGCTGACTTGGTAGAAAAATAAGGGGGGTGGGGTGGGGGGAGAGGAACTCCCCAAATGGCAAAAACAAACAAACACAAAAGACAAACAAAAGAAAATCCAAATCTCAAGCAAATACAAAGTTGCAACCAGGGAGATAAACAGGTTAGGAATGTTGGATGCTGTGGGAAGCTTTAAAGAGAATTTGCAACCATAGGCTTCAGGCCTGACCTTATTTGGGTCTGGAATTTGAATTGAAATAATGTACTTATTAGGACAAATCCAAGTCAAGACATTATTTTAAAGCAATTCTTATCTGAAGGTTGCCCTGTGATGCTTAGTAGAAGACAGTACAAGTTTTCCTCGAAGAACTACCACCACCCAAGGCCTCAGAATTCCCAGAGGCTGTGGTTAGCCAGACAGCATATGATGCAAATGGCAGCAGCATTAGGAAACCAGGAGCAGTTTAATGAAAATGACAAACAACAGAATTAGATTCCAAATATTTCAGATATTGGCATTACCAACAAAACAAGATATATATTTAATACATAAAATGTAAAGATATGAAAACAAGCAATATCTAAGAGATTTCCAAATATGGCATGCAGATATACAGACAGACTTCTAGAAATGAAAATATAATTAATAAATTGAAAGTTCATAAATTAAACACATTAGACTCAGGTGAAGAGAGAATCAGTGAACTGGAAGACTGAAAGTGAATGCAAAACTTAGAGAAATAGATAGAAAATATGAGTATTTAGGACAAATGGACAATTACATACGAGGTACTGACATGGCTATTCAGATTGCGAAATTTAAAAAATAGCAAGGAAGAGGTAATATTTTAAGAAACAGTGCCTTAGAAATTTCCAGAACTGATGAAAGATAAAAATTCTTAGATCCATGAAAACCCAGCATATCTATCTTATAATATTTTTTTAAACCTCATACTGAGACACATTATGGTAAAACTGTAAAATATTTTTCAAAAATAGAAAATGTCATAAGTAGTCTGAGTGAAAAAAGAAGTTACAATGGCCCTGGCTGGTGTGGCTCAGTGGATTGAGCATCGGCCTGTGAACCAAAGGGTGGCTGGTTTGACTCCCAGTCAGAACACATGCCTGAGTTTTGGGCCAGGTCCCCAGTTGGGGCACACAAGAGGCATCCACACATTGACATATCTCTCCTTCTCTTTCTCCCTCCCTTTCTCTGAAAATAATTAAGTAAAATCTTTAAAAAATATATAAGTCAACAAACAACAAGTACTGGAGAGGACATGGAGAATAGGGAACCATTTTGCATTGTTGGTGGGAATGCAGACTGGTGCAGCCACTGTGAAAAGCAGTATGGACACACCTCAAAAAATTAAAAATGGACTCACAATAATTTTTAAAACATGCAATACCTGACTATTAGTCAGGGACACTGACCTCTTTTCCTATAAATTGTCAATTTAAAACATGACAATGGTCAATACAAAACAGCTATCTGTTATGAATGCCCTGTCTTGAACTACAAATAATATAGGTCAAATAATGGAGTTGCATCTTATTGGTCACATTTCATAAGAAGGTTGTGTCTGATTGGTTAGTTCTTGGTAAGAGAAGTCCTAAATATAAGAACAGGCATCTGAGTCTTTAAAAATCACTTTGTCACTTTGGAACAAAATGGGTAGATAATTACTCTTATTTTTGGTAAATAAACGTTATACTCATTTTTTCCAGATCAGCAAAAACTGTATTCTTTGGTGAGATATGGGGTTTTAATAATTAGCTTACATGTGCCATGAGATGAAGAAGGTTGAAAATTGCTAACTTATACAATTCCATATTGACTTTTGTTTCTTTACGCACTTTAAGATGACATTTCATTGCCTTCTGACTTGAATGGTTTCTTATTGGATGTCTACTGTATGTCTTATCCTTTTCTTATTTATGTAATATTTCTTGTTGGTTTGGTGGTCTCTAAGATTTTTTTTAATTGATACAATTTTATTTATAATATAAAATCATAACATTGGAGGATTTGTATAAGAATGATACAAAAAATGGTATTTTTTCTATTACCATTTAGTCCCCTTATACCACCCCTCCACACTCCCGCTATACCCAGCAATCACCTACTGTTGTCCATGTCTATGTGTCCTTTCTCCTTTTTGCTCAATCCCTCCACCCCCCCAACCTCCCTCCTAGCTGTCATCTTGCTCTCCATCTATGAGTCTGTCCCCATTTTCCATGTTAGTTCAGTTTGTTCAGTAAATTCCACATATGACTGAAATCATATGGTATTTGTCTTTCTCTGACTGGCTTATTTCACTTAGCATAATACTCTCCAAGTCCATCCAGTTTATTTTAGTGTATATCCTACTGTGGATTATCTCAGCCCCTAGGATTTGTGGTTCAGTGTCTTTCATTAAATTTGATATTCTTCCACAAACCTTGGATGCTCTACTCTGATGTTTTTCCTCCATTGCCTTTTTTCTCTTGTGTTAGTTTGGTACTTTCTATTGACCTATCTTCAAGTGTACTGATCCTTTCTTTGGTTGTGTTATGTTTACTGATAAACCCGCCAAAGGAATTTTTTAAATCTTTGTTACTATGATCCTCATCACAAATTTTCATTAATTCTTTTTTACAGTTTTCATCTCTTTGATTAAATTATTTGTGTGTTCTTACACACTGTCCACCTTTTCCATTAGAGCCTTTAACATATTAATAATAGAATTTTAGATTTCCTAATAGTTCTGACATGTATATTTGAATCTGTCCTTTAGATCATTTTGTCTCTTGATACTGTGTTTTTATTTTCTTTCTTTAACTTTGTTTTTATTGTTGACACTATTAAAGATGTCCCCATTTTCCTCACCTTGCCCACCTCTACCCAGCCCCTGTCCTCCCTCCCTTCTGGTCCTCACCACACTGTTGTCCTTGTCTATGCATATATGTTCTTTGTTAAATTTTATTTCTATCCTCACCTGAGGACATGCTTATGGAGAGAGGAGAAGGGAAGGAGAAAGAGAGGGAGAGAAACATTGATGTGAAAGAGAACCAAGGATCAGTTGCCTCTCACATGTGCCCCAGCAGGAGATTGAACCTATAACCCAGGCATATGCCCTGACTGGGAATTGAACCCACATCCTTTTGTTTTATGAGATGATGCTCCAACCAACTGAGCCACACTGACTAGGATGCATATATGTTCTATTTTGATTGTTCATATTTTTTTCTTGAAATTTTGACATCTGGGGTAGGACAGTAGCAATTAAAGTAAATAGAGGGTTTTGGTTGTTTTTTTTTTCTTTTGCCTGAAAATGTGTATGTCCTCACTCCTTTTAAGCTTTCAGTGTGCTTTTCAACCAGTGTGGACTGGAATTGATTTAAGTTTGGGATTGCTGTTTCTGTTGTTACCCCTGTTGCACCACAGGCTTCAGATTTGACTAGCTCTTTCCTTGTTTAGGGTGACGGTAGTTTGTCATGAATATTTTTTCTGTGTTCTACCCTCAGCTTCAGATCTTCTTTTCGAACCATACATTTGAGTTTATCTCCATATTCTTGTCCATTCTTCATGCAGTATACCATTGTTACTTCATGCTTATTATCTTTGTGGTAGTGTTGGGTTATTTTTTATAGTTCTGATTAAGCTTCTGTTTCAGGCAGGCTCTATGTTCATGACTCTCAGGGATATGACTTTATCAGTGTTTCTGTTCTGTCCACAGTTTTAGATCGGGACTGGCTTTTATTCCTGCCCCTGTCCCAGATATAGAGGTTGCTTCCCTACCCCCTTTTTCTCTTCCCCCAGCTTCAATGGGTTTTCACTAGTGTTTAAGAGTGAACATCTTTTTTAGCCTTCTACCAATAGTAGAAAACATTTGTCTATAGGGAAAAATGGAAGACATATCTGGATGGAAGACATATCATATTTTGTATCTTTTTTTGAAGCATCTGTTATTATCTTCCTTCATGCCTGCTCCATGAAGGATGTTTTTTCAGACTCAAGCCTGCAAGTGTTGTGAATTCTTATTGATGCCCCACCCCAATATTTTATACTCTTTGCTAGCCCATATTTAACTGTTACCAATTTATTTAAGATTTTAGCTCAATTCTTGTTGGTTTCTGACAGGTAAGCTAGTGTTTTCATCCTGTTTCTCCTTGCAGATGCCTGTCTTTCCTTAGATTTTAGATTAGACTTTTTGGCCTGGCACGTCATCTTCCTAATGAGTTCGGGAAAAGTTGGGAGTTTTTAGAATGTCCAGAATTTTCTTGGTTATTTTTATTGTATTAAATATGAGAATAATAATACTGTTTTTAGTTTTCTACATCTCACACAGTGGCTGACAGTACCCACTTATTATGCCTTAATGGGAGAATGTGAAAATGTAGAATTTATATTCATAGAGTATATTCACAAATCACCAAGGCCTTGGGTTTGGATTAACTCAAGCAGAGATTTCATTATAACAATTTTTACATTCCTATTTCTACCTTTTCATTATTGGTGAATGATGAAAAGTTGGAGTGATAAAGTAATAATAGCTAAAATATACATAGTGCATACTATACTCCAAAAACTATTTAAAAATTTTTCTGCATAATAACTCATTTAATCCTCACAACAACTGTCATTTTACTGGTAAAGAAATTGAAGCACAGTGAAGGTAAATCACTTGCTTAAGGTAAGTAATAGTATGCTAACTTAAAATTCTGAAGAGAATCTAGTCCTGTCATTATATTTTACAAATGATAAGTCTTAAACTGATGAGTTAAAGGACTTATTCAGGTGTTAAACACACAGTTTGTACTTAATCTAATGTAGAATCAGAATCTTCCATTTCACATATTTAATTTAATAATACCACTTGATTAGAAGTGTGAATATAGTCCCAGTGCTCCTGACACTCCTTTAAACTGATGTATTTGATTTTCCTTTAATTTATGTTACTGGGAAGAAATGTGATCAAATATAGAACTTAGCTTTTCTAGATTTTATAGACCTCGAGATCCAATTTGGAATGCTTTCTTATTTAGGCTAGAATTTATTTATAGTTTCAGCTAAAATGGTGGAGAAGAGTGTAGTTTTCAGATTGAATTATATCACAGCTACTTATATATGTCCAAGAACAGAATACACCCAAAGTTAAAATATCCATCTTTGTTCACACAGGGAAAAAGTAAATACCCAGAGATTGGATTTTTTTTTTTATCAAAAGGCTGTTTCTTTCTAGATATTTGTTAACTAGTATATTTGATTATAGAAACCACTTGTTTCACTCAGGCTTTTTCCAAAATAACGAACTTGTGAGTTCTATGAATGAGTGAGTCATAAATCTAGTTCATTCATTATCGTGGCTCTATTCTTAACTTTCTTCTTCTACCTAATGCAGTGACTATAGAAATACATATACTGCTTTAGGGCAGAATTTTTATCTTGTATCCTTTCTTTCCCTTCTTCACCTTTTATGACGGTTACATGTACACAGGATAGTGTAGTGGGACAGGCATCATAAAACGTAGCCTTGTGTTCTGTGACTTGCTAGCAATTTGACCTTTGCCAAATGTTTTGACATTTTCGAACCTCTTTTCTCACCTTCACCTCATGCTATATGAGGATCAAGTTATATCATTTATTCACCAACAAACATTTGTTGAACTTCTATTATATGCCAGATACAATTATGGGCAGTGGGGACACAAAGTTGAATAGGTTGTAGTTGCTGCTTCCCACTAAGTTCATGTTCTAGTATAGGGATTGATGTGTAAATAATTTTGACATGCAATGAGATGTATGAGTGATATAGGAGAGGCAGTTCTGAGAGAGTCAGAATAGTCTCATGCTATAGTTTTAAAATATGCGTAAAAGCCCACCAAGCAGGTTAGGAGAAAGCATTCCAGGGGAAGGGAAAAGCATTTAAATATTTTCTAGTGTGCATCAAGTACTGGTACAGGTCCACAAATGTGAGGGATTGTCATTTTTATGAAACTATGCATCAAAGGACTATGAAAAATGTAATTTGCATTTTAAAAACTATCTTGTTAATAGTTGTTGATAACAACCTTGGAGAAATGCCATTTTTAAATTTACAAATAAGATATGGAGATAGAATGAGAAATCACGGATGTAATGAATTTAAAGAAATTAGGTGCTGCAAGTCTTCATTATCATGAGCCATGTTAATTAACATTTTCATTAATTACCTTGACAAAAAATCCTCACATAAGTGGTGACCCTATGAGGTCACAAAAACATAACAAACACAAATTAGCATTGCTCAGAATGTCAAGGTTAAATAATTGAATATAGGATTGGCTGGCTTTATAGTCAAAATCCATAATGTCAAAAGAGATAGGAAAACTTAGATTCGGTATGGCTCTTTTTATGTTTTGTGCTAAACATATTCTATAACACTGACTCCTAGAAAAGAAATCTGTATGCTATCTCTCTGATTTTATAACATGACTGAATTCCTATTGCTGCAGTATTATCCTCTTGTATAGTGTCATTTGGTATACTCTGGACAAATTGTGTTTTTAGAGGTTAGAATTTAAGAAAAGATATATAAGGCAAGTTAGTTAATGACATTCATAATCCAGTGTCTAAAGATGTATTAACAGTCTACAGAATCCATTGATAAAGCATATAAGCAGAAGAGAAAAATGTTTATGATGGTAAAACCTTAAAATAATTTATCATTTCAAGGAAAAAGAAAATGTGGTTTCAGAAGAAAAGGCAAGAGCAGCACAGAACATCCAAGGAAGAAATAAATCAATACTCAGATAAAATAATGGTCAGAAAATATAGCTTTTTTGGTCATTAGCAATAGAAATATAATAGATAATCAACTAAATGACTTCATAGCAGGGAGATGTTCATATGTATAAGGCAAGGCATTTAATGGAATATTTTCTTATATTTATCTGTCTTGTTATATATCCTCTCACTTTGAACCTAAGTAGGATAACTTTTATGTTCCTTCTTCTAGCTAACTATATGTTATGCAAATAAAATTGCCTTTTGAAATGTTTAGTTAAAACCCAGTCTTAGCTGAACCAGATGTACTGTATTTCTTTGGTTGTAGCAGAGCACCAAAGTAAATCACATTAAAAATAAAATTTTACTCTAATAAAAATTTAACTAAAATATTAAAAAATTAAAGGAAAATAATATGGCATAATTAGAAAAAATTAAAATGTTTATAATACTAACACCCTCATGCAATTATCTTAATATTTGCACATTGCTTTCTGCATGCAGCCACATTTTTAACATAATTGCAGTCATAATATGCATTTCTATATTATAATTTTTGTACTGTGAATTACCAACTTTCTTTATCTTATAAAACAAGATTTATCAGCTTACAAAGATATGCACAATAGAGCACAGTAATATAAAATAAAAACCATAGGCAAATAAAGAATTGAGGCGAGAGAGGGGGAATGGTAGAAATAATAAGACATGTGTAAGGTAATAATGCAAAACAGATGCTATTAGATTCTAAATGTAGGCCACAGATTTATCTTTGAGCTGCCACACAAAGAGGGAAATGGGATCAATTCCTAATTTATTGTGTGCAGTACATTTTAAAAGACCGGTGGTTTAGGAGAAGACACATATATTCTTAATCCTGAGACCACAGAGAAATTTCCTTTGTTTTTTACCATAAAGAGGTTACAATACCCCGGGATGGTGTGGCTCGGTGGATTAAGTGCCAGCCTGGGAACCAAAGGGTCACCGGTTGATTCCCAGTCAGGGCACATGCCTGGGTTGCCCAGTCAGGTCCCCAGTTGAGGGCACGCAAGAGGCAAGCACACATTGATGTTTCTCTCCCTCTCTTTCTCCCTCCCTTCTCTTCTCTAAAAATAAATAAATAAAATCATTAAAAAAAAAAAAGAGGTTGCAGTGGCTTTAACATCAATCACTCTGGTATCAAATACACCCATGAGTTGCATGTGGCTGCTTTTTATGACATATTTTTATATGTTTAGTGTTGCTAAACACTACAGAACAAAAGTTAACATGCCATAATGCAGTTTAAGAAAACATTTAAATTAATAATTCTGTTTGCTTTAGAATTTAAAATGTCTATTTGAAATGAGTTGATTCCTTCTTTTGTCTTGAAAAATCCTGTCAAAGTTTGAATGGACTTTATTTTCTCCATTTTTTCTTTTGTATAAATTTTTCTTTGATGAACAGACAATTTAAAGCATTTAATTGATGTTAGATCTAGTTCTGATTTTAAATGCAACCTTCCTGTGCTCCCTTTTCGTCCCTAGTTTATTAGCTTTATGTCACAGAATCATTGAATGAGGTTTGGCAGCCAGAAATAGAGCTAAGTTTAGTATAATGACTTGTGAGCAGAGCAGAAAATTTGAGGCCGATAAGTAAAAGAATGAATTTTAAAGATATTAACTTAAAATATACAAATTTGAGCCAGATTTCATACAGAGTTGCTTTTATTTTTTACACACACATGTATGCATGCATGTGCACAAGTGCACACTCACACATGTATAGAAAGAGGAAGACATTTATTTCCTAGATAAAACTCAGTATTTCCCTGGTTAGAATGATTTATTTTCTCCAAGAATTACTATGTTATTTGCTACAGAAGACACTTATTTGTCCAGAACTATGTGATTCATTAAGGAAGTAAACAATGATAGATGATGATAAAAATAACAAGAGTTACACGATAATAAAAGAAATCAGTCCCAGTAAATTGGATACTATATTTCCCATCAGGTAATGGTGAGAAATTTGATCAATTACAAAGATAGTATACAAAGGGTGTCTTTTGCTATTAGTAAAAAATTATCTGTGTTCTACTGTTCCTGACCAAGGACTTAAGCTCATTGATTTCCAAATGACCTCGGGAGATTTTGCAGGTTTTTCTTTGTGAATTATCTGTACAAGATATATCCTTCATACACTACTGCTTCATGAGTGTTCCTTTTCTAATAGAGAACAGAGGAGTTTGGACAAAGTTATTTATTCTCTACATTTTATCTTTCTTTCTGTTACACAGAAAAACCTGTTATAACATGGCTGCTGTGTGGATTCTGGGGAGATAATCTGACTATGAAACAGACTGGTTCCTGACTTGCCTCTTTTATATTATAGGTGTGGTCTGCCTAGGCTCAGTAGGTTTTGTATACATGGGGATAGTCTTCACATTGTGGTTAATCCTTGTTTAGAAGATAAAATATTAAGTACCTAACTCAGTGACTAGTAGATACTAGTTTTTCAAAGAGTGGTAGCCATTCTATTATTGCTGATGGTGTTATTTTTGAAGCAAATTGGCAAAAATCATGAGCAAATTTCTTATAAAGTTCTTATAGGCACCATATTTTCTAGATAAGTGTTTAGCATTTGACAGAGAGAATGTTAGACATTATTTCTTCACAGCAAGTTATATCCTTGATTCAATCGATCATCCTGTCTCCTGGTCCCTGGTTTGGACATTTTAATAAAGTTATTTAAATTTATAAGTACTCATATTTTAAATAATACAGGTTTGCTTACAAATTAATTTTCTTTTTTCTTGCCATTATTGCATAAACTACATTTATATTGCTGTTGATTAATCAATTGATAAAAGATGAATGAGATTCCAGTTAATTGAACTGAGAGGGAACCTCTGACTAAAAGCAAGTAAACAGAACATCTTCAGTGGGAGGACAGTGGGAGAAACCTGTGAGTCATCATCATTTAACTGAATTTAATCAATATTAAAATCATGTCTTCATATGCTGTCATAATTATAAAAGGAGTAAAAATTCCTCTTTAAATAAACTTAGTTTGCTCAGCAAGATAATTTCAGTTCATAAAGGCATCTTCTTGCTGGTTTTTTTGAGTCATACTTGTGACTCACTGAGCTGGCTTTGACGATGATGAGTCAACTGTATTCTCTAGAATGAGGCTACCTGACTATCATTGCTTTATCTTTGGTTTGCAATGAGTTGAGAAAGTACATCATCACGGGTGACAGAATAGATAGATAAGAGGGATATAGAAATAGAAACCAGTCTCTATGATTTGGGTCTAATCTTATCTGGTAGTAAAAGGGCCAACGATTTGTGTAGTAAAAGAGATATTACTCTAGCAGGTGTTCTAATATTTCCAAGAACTTCCTTCTTTGCCTCCTAAGAACATGCAAGCAATTTTTTTCAATTATAAATGACCCAGGGTCACTGAGTCTGTTTATTTTCTAAAATATTTATAAATTTATTTATTTTAAATTAGTTTTTTAAATCACAGTTGACATATAATATTATATTAGTTTCAGGTGTACAATGTGATGATTAGATATTTGTATAATTTACAAAATGATCATGTTGATAAGCTTAGTACTCATTTCACACCATACACAGTTATTAAAATAATATCGACTATATTCCCTATGTTATACTTACATCCCTATGACTGTTTTTTAATTTTTTTCACATATTTTTATTGTTCAAGTACAGTTGTCTCCATTTTCCCTCTACCACTCCCTCCCACCCCAGCCATCCCCACTTCCCACCCTTGATTCTACCACCCTTTGATTTTGTCCATGTGTCCTTTATACATGTTCGTGAAAACCCTCCTCCCTTTTCCCCCCATTAGCCTCTCTCACCTCCCCTCTGGTGACTGTCAGTTTGTTCTTAATTTCAATGTCTCTGGTTATATTTTGCTTGCTTGTTTGTTTGTTGATTATGTCCCATGACTGTTTTTATAACTGCCAATTTGAACATCTTAATCTCTTCCCCCTTTTTATCCATCCCTTAATTCTTTCCCCTTTTTAATCTACCCCACAAACCCCCTCCCATCTAACAACCATCAAAATGTTCTCTGTGTCTATGAGTTTGTTTCTGTTTTGTTTTTTCATTGATTTTGTTTCTTAGATACCACATATAAGTGAAATCATATGGTATGGTGTTTATCTTTCTCTGTAATACTCTCTAGGTCCATCATGCTGACACATGGCAAGATTTTATTCTTTTATATGATTGAGTATTATTCCATTATGTATTATATATATAGAGAGAGAGATATGTAGATATATATGGCACATATCTTTATCTATGTATCTTTTGATGGATACTTAGGTTGTTTCTATATCTCAGCTACTATAAATTATGCTACAATGAACACAGGGATGCATATGTCTTTTCAAATTGGTGTTTTTATTTTTTTGGATAAATACCCAGAAGTGAAATTGCTGGGTTTTTGTTGCTTGTTATAGCTTCTGTCTTAAAGTCTATTTTTTCTGATATAATTAGTACTACCCCAACTTTTAAAAAATGTTCATTTGTATGAAATCTCTTTTTCAATCTCTTTACCTTCAGTTTCTATGTCTTTTTTCAATCTAAAGTGAGTCTCTTATAGGCAACATCATATGGGTCTCGTTTTCCTATGTTAGCCACTGTATGTCTTTTGATTGGAGCATTTAATGCATTTACATTGAATTATTGATAGGTATTTAGTTATTGCCACTTTATATTAATATGTTTAATCTTATTTTCTTCTTTTTAAAGAAGTCCTTCTAACAATTCTGGTGGTACTGGTTTGGTGATGATTAAATCCCTTATCTTTTTCTTGTCTGGGAAGCTTTTTATCTATCCTTTGATTCTAAATGATAGCTTTGCTGGGTAGAATAATCTTGGTTGTAGGACCTTGCTTTTCATCACTTTGAATATTGCTTGCCAGTACCTTTTGGTCTTCAAGGTTTCAGTTGAGAAATCAGCTGACAGTCTTGTAGAAGCTTCCTTGTAGGCAACTAACTGCTTTTCTCTTGCTGCTTTTTAGATTCTCTATGTCTTTAACCTTTAGCACTTTAATTATGATGTGTCTTGGTGTGGGCCTCTTCGGGTTCATGTTGTTTGGGACTCTCTGTGCTTCCTGGACTTTAATGTCTATTTCCTTCATCAGGTTAGGGAAGTTTTTCCTATTATTTCTTCAAATAAGTTTTCAATATCTTCCTTTCTCACTTTTCTTTCTGGTGATGATAATGATGGTAATTACCCCAATGATGATAATATTGGTATGTTTGGTGTTGTTCCAGAGGCCTCTTAAATGATCCTCATTTCTTAAAATTCTTTTTTCTTTTTGATGTTTTGATTTGCTCTTTTTTGGTACCTGTTCTTCCAAATAGCTGATTTGTTCCTCTTCTTTATCTATCTACTGTTTATTCCTTTCAGTGCATTCTTAATTTCAGTTATTGTAGTCTTCTTCTCTGACTCATTCTTTTTTCTGTTTTCTATCTCCATTTTTATGTTTCCTATCTCTTTGTTGAAGTTCTCATTGAGGTCATTGGGCATCCTTATAACCAGTGTCTTGAACTCTACATCTGGTAGATTGCTTGTCTCCATCTTGTTTGGTTCTTTTTTTGGGGGGGCGGGGGGGAGTTCTGATCTGTTCTTTCATTTGGGACATGTTTCTTTGTCTCCTTATTTTGGCTGCCTCCCTGTGTTTATTTTTGTGTATTAGGTAGAGCTGTTATGTTTCCCATTCTTGGTAAAGTGGCCTTATATAGTAGGTCTCCTGTGGAACACAGTGCTGTCATCTCCCTGGTCACCTGAGCTGGGTGTTCCAGGTGTGTTCCTTGTGTGGGTTGTGTGTGCCTTCCTGTGGTAGATGAGCCTTGATTGTTGTTGGCACATCAATGGGAGGGATTACAGGCTGATTGGTTGTGAGGACAGGCCACGACTACAAGGGAGGAGCTATTTGTTCAGGGGCTGAACCTGTGGAGCTGGATTTGCTTTGTTGGGCTCTGGTGCCTGCTGAATCTGCCCTTTTGGTGTGTCACTTACGGAGATGGTTGAGTGGTACTCTGCTGTGGTCTGAAGCTGGGACCAGGTTTATTGGTTCTGGGGCCTCTTGGGAGGTATAGGTCAGGCTCTGCGGCTACCTGTGTCCTGCCCTACCTGGTATTAGTACAGAGTGATTTGAAGATGATTGCCACTTGTGCTGGGTTTGGATATGCTTGGGAAAAACCTAGCTGTGAACTGACGCCAGCTGCTGCTAGTGCCCAGCCTGGGGTCACTTAACAAAATGTACTGGGCACAGAGAGGCCAGATTCTGCTTGTCTAGAGTTTGTGAAACTTTGAGAGATTTTAAGAAAGTCTGAATCAGGAGCCAAGACAGTTTTTATGGAAAAGCCACTGGAAGTGCCTTGGGAGGACCTGTAGGTTGGGTGGGGTGGGGTCGCAGGGAGTCACCAGAGCTAGATTGTTGGAGATTTAGATATGGTACCCTCCTCTGCCTGTATGTGGAGGGCTCAGCAAACAGTGGCTTCTGCCAACAGTTCTGTCTGGGACAAAGCTGCCCATTCAGACCTCAGGCAGAAGCCAGACATTTCAGTTCCTGCCTCCAGGTTCCTCATGCTTTTTGAGCTACTACCCAGAGCTGGAGCTAAGAGCAAGTGAGTCCATTAGCAAGTAAGTTCATGTGCAGGCCCTTTAAGAGGAACTGTCTGGGATTCTAAAGGGACTCCATCTCACTCAGCCATAATCCCCACTGGTTTTCACAGCCAGAAGTTTTGGGCACTTCTCTTCCCAGCACTAGACCCCTAGACTGAGGAGCCTGGTGTGGGACTGGGACCCCTTGCTCCTCAGGGATGGAACACCATAGCTGAGATATCCCTCCCAATTTCTAGTGACCACACATGGGCTTGGGACCGACCCATTCTGTTTCCACCCCTCCTACTAGTCTCCATGTCACTTTTTGTGTATATCCTTATAGAACTTCTGTTCAGCCAGACTTTAGTTCTCAATGATGGATGTTCTGTAGTTTAGTTGTAATTTTTGATGTGGTTGTGGGAACAGGTGAGCACAGTATTTACCTTACTCAGCCATCTTGACCAGAAGCTCTAGAAAACAACAGTTTTCATAGGTAACCACATTCCCTTTGCCTTCTTAAAATTTAAGTTTACACTAAGGAAAGATATTGGTCCTTTCTGTAATTTATGTGATATCAAATCCTTAGTAAGGATGTCTACATTGTCAGGTAAATATCTAGATATATAAAATGTATAGAAACTGAAAGTAAAAGCAAGAAGAATCAATGATATCAGATAATATTCTAGCATCTATTGATAATACTTTAAAAAGAAGGGGGAGTAGAAGTTGATGGCTTTATCAGTGTTTTATTTGCAGATTTCCTTCACTTATTTCTTTCTCAGTCTACTCCTTCCCATCTTACCCATGTCAATACCTCCCCCTGTCGCCCATCTGTACGTAAAGTTCAAAGAATCACAAATAACTTTTGTTTCTGATTTCCTTCTCATTTTTATTATCAAATTCTGTCTCTCCTTTCAAAATACATCCTAATTTCACACACTTTATGTAAGTTTCACTGTTAAACTTATAGTCTAAACCATCACAATATATAATATGGTCTTCTACAGTGGTATCTTGGCAGTTGTAGTTACATGCTTGCCCTTTCTATGGTCTATTTGCTCAGCAGCCAGGTTGAACAATTTATGAAACAAATCAGATCATATCTCTCACCTGCTCAAAAATCTCTCAATGTTTTCCCTTCCCTTTACCTTTCAAACAAAACTTGAAAAACTTTTCATGGTCTACTGGGATATTTTTGTTCCTTGAACATGCTAAATTTTCTCCAGACTGAGGGTGTTCACTTTGCCTGACATACGTACTGTCTTCTTCAGGTCTCTGCTCAGATATCAACTCTTCAAAAAGGCCTCCCCTGACTGACTTTTAAGAAATAATGACTTAGGTCAGGGACATTGGAAGCAGAGCCTGCAATAAGTATTATAAAAGACATTTATTAAGGAAGTGCTCTCAGGAGGGGGAGTGTAGGAGAAACATTATAGGGTAGGTGAACAAAGCTAAACAAAGATGTGGGTGCAGCTGGGGACTTGCTTCAGTCTCGTTGTATGGAGAGTAGTGTAGCACAAAGCACAAAATATACCTAGTCCCACCCAAAGGCGGAGACTGGTCATTTGTACTCTGCATTAGTCAATAACTGGCTGCTCCTAGGATGGTGGCAAGAGGCTGCAGTCTCCCAGATGAGGTGGCTCCTATTCAGCTGAGCTAAATTGTCTGGAGAAGCAGGCAGCTATGAGCCCTTAGCAGACAACACTCACAGGAGTTAAGGGTGGGCATGTCACCTGGTGAAGAGGGATCTGAGCGAGCCTCCTCAGTTATGTGCTCTACTTAACTTCTCATTACATTTATTCTTACCTGTCATTATAGTAGCTACCTGTGTGTGTGTGTTGTCTATCTTCCCCGCCAAGATTAAAATAAAAGCTTCATGAGGACAGGGATTTTTGTCTTCTTCATTGCTGTAGTATTTCTAGTTCCCAGATAAGTACCTGATACATTAAAATTTATCAAATAAAAATAATATTGATTGACATTTATTGTGTTTACAACATACCAGGTATTAAGTCACTTAATTCTCATAATAATTTTATAAGAAAATACTATTATTATTTCCATTTTACAGATGATGAAACTGAGATACAGGAGGTAATGATTATATTTTTAAGAAGTGGTGGATTTAGAATTCAAGTCCAGGCTCTCTACTGCTTCTCCATGAGTATTTGCTGAGTGTTGAAGGAATAAGTCAATTAAGTTTAATGCATCAAGCATTTTTCAGGTATTTTCTACATTTCTTTCATCTTGTTTCAGCATTGTAATGAAATGGAAGTTCAGTAAAATCCATTTTTTAGTGTGTTTCTGTGCCTGTGTCTTGCAGCACAGGCTATGGTAGCAGGAGACTTGCTTTCTACCTACTCTTCTCATTGCTTGTGACCTTGGCCTATATTTTAATTAGCTCTTTGTGACTTAGTTACTTGTTTATCATGTGATGAACTCCACATCTTAAGAATTTTTCCAGGAGTTTAAAGAACGAGATTTTACTTCTAGATGTGACATTGCTATTTTTGTGGCCCTGGGCAATTTTCTCAGCCTGTCCAGCCTCAGTTAATTGATTTGTAAAGTGAAAAATTTGGCCCAGGTGAATACATTTTTGGGTCTGAGGCATAGCAATGTTTGATACTGGTCTTTCAAGTAATATTGTATGAGTGAATGATAAAGATAGGTAAATGAGTAAAGCAATTATGTAACTATTATTTGAGATTTCAAAAAGTTGTTTTGTGCTGTTTTAACTATTTCAACCAGAAAGCTAGAGAGCATAAACATAAGAAATGGACCTAACCAGAAGCACAAGCATTTCTTTCTTTTTAAAAAATATTGTATTTATTTATTTATTTTTAGAGAGGGGGAAGGGAAGGAGAAAGAGAGGGAGAGAAACAGTGATCGGTTGCCTCTCACTGGGGACCCCCAACTGGGGACCTGGCCTGCAATCCAGGCATGTGTCCCGACAGAGGATCAACCCGGCAACCTTTGGCTTCATGGGATGACACCCAACCCACTGAGCCACATTGGTCTGGGCACAAGCATTTCTTATTAATTGTCCTCAATACATGCTACTTGTTTCAGTTGTGTCACCTGAGTGTCATTATTTCAGAAACCAGGACATGTGCTTTGTTTTTCTCTTAACCCCCATCTTCCCTTCAGATTAATATTACCAAAGTTCGGATGTAGATTCAAAATTTTGGAGTGAATTAGTTTAATGACCAGGTACATAATCTATAGAAAGAAAACTAGATTGGGGGTAAGACTTTGAATTTCTATTTTTGTCAGTAGCTGCATAATTGTGTTTTGAGACCCTTTCCAATGAGCGGGCATGTGAACTGCAAGAACAGTGTCTCAGAGCATAACATTTTCTGTGTTGTATATTGGGAAGAGCATACATAGACTTGGGAGCCAGTTATATCTGGTTTAGAATCCCTTCTCTGTCCCTTAAGAGCTGAGGGTTTTGGGCAAGGGGCTTCATATTCCTGAACCCCAGGTTCTATCTGTATCAACTGAGTAAATGTGGGGATATTATAAGGATTATGTCTAGCAGAGTTGTCTTTTGAGAGACATAGACACTTGAAAAATGCTAGCTAACAACAGCAACAAAAATCATTTGGATTATGTTCTATAATATTAATAGGTTATGTCTTCCTGGACACAGTTCCTATAATTTGGCTATGCCCTACAGTAAGTCTTAGCTCTAAGGGTCCAGATATTAGAATCTATGCTGGAATTTAGCAGCTTTAACTCTAATTTTTCTATCTTGTTTTATTACTAAGTATGTTTTTAACTTTAGCAAACTTTTGACCTTAATATTATTACCCAATAAAAGATTTTTCAGAGCAATAATTTAAAATAGGTTGTTAAAAATTGATTTAAGCTGGCATTATTATAAACAATGGATTTTGCCATTAAATTAACAAAGTGCATTTTAGAAAAATTTGCTTCATTGGAAAGAATATTTTAAATTAACATGTTGATATATATATATATATATTTTTAATCTAGAATAGAGCTTCTAATTCTCTTAGGGATATAATACAAGTTTTTTTTTTTTCTTAAGAAGGTTAAGGTACATTTCTATCTCATTAATTTAAAAAATTTTCCTTTATTAGCTCTGTCAGAATTCTGGCTTTGAATTAAAAAGTGGCTAGTACAAATCTTTGGATGAAGCATAATCTTAAACATTTTGGCCTGTATATTTCTTAGAAGTTTTCCTTCTTTTTTGTTCTTTTTTAAAAAATATAGTCTGTCACAATTCTATTTGTCCATACCTATACTTGAACTAGTTAAAAGAAATGCTTTCATTTGTTGTGTCCATTTTTCTGCTCTTAGAGCCCTTAATAAGGTTGCTAAGAAGATAAAATCTCCAATCAGAAGGAGGTGTTTTCTTTATCTTTCATTCTTATTTCATTCTACTTATTTTTCTTTAGCTGGAGCTAAGTGTAACTTGATGTATGTTTGTACAGTACTTGTTTATTTTCTAGACTGGTCAGCAATGATTCAAGGTAGTGGTTAGCATAGTTGAAAAGTTTTCTTTCACATTTGTTTTGTAAAAGAGCTATATCCTTCACTTGGAATAGTTGAATGTGTTTTCAGCACAGATTTTGAATGAAGAGTTTATTACATGTTAGAACCATTCTGTATCCATTTTCTATTGCTTCTGTAACAAATTACCCACATTTAATGGCTTAAAACAACACAAATATATTATCTTATATTTCTATATATTATAAGTCTGACACAGGCCTCCCTGGGCTAAAGTCAGTCAGCAGGACAGCATTCATTCCTGGAAGCTGTAGGGAAGAATCTGTTTTCTCGCCTTTCCAGCTTCCAGAGTCTGCAGACACTCTTTGGCTTGTGGCCTACTTCTTAGCCCTTCGGAAATTTGCATTTCTTCCACAGCCACATCCACCTCTGATTCTCGTCCTAAGCTTGCCTTTTTTACTTTCAGGGACACTTGTAATTATATTGTGCCCACCTGGATAATCCAAACTAATCTCTCTATTTTACGGTAAACAATTTTAACTGTATAGCAACCTTAGTTCCATCTGCAACTGTATTCTTCTTTGTCATGTAAGTTAACATTCACAGGTTCTAGGGAGTAGGACATGGGCACCTTTGGGGCAGGCACTCTTCTGTTTACCACATTCTCAAATAAATTATTCTTTGTTCTCTTTGAGTATAAATAGGCTAAAAGAATTTTGCCTGGTAGAGATAGATCCTTACTTAACTTGCTTTGCTGAATAGATAAAAATGGTTTTAATTAATACGCAAATGTACACTTTTGGTAAAAGTAGCCAGTTTGTTTTCTTAAATTGTTTTAATCCCCAGGTAATCCTTTCTACGCTAAAGAGAAACGTGGAAACAAAAGAAACTTCAGGGCAGGGGGAAGAGTCAGGGACCCTGTGAGAGACTGTGAGAGATTGTGTGTGTGTACAGAAGTAAAACCAATTGAATCTGGTTTTGTCCAAATGAGGAACTATCAGGAAAAAGTAAAAATATCACTACCTCATGGATTGGCCATCTACAGGTGAAGGCTGAGGCTAACGTGGTTTAGTGTGGTCCCCAACCTTTTGGGCAGCAGGGACAGGTTGTGTGGAAGACAATTTTTCCATGGACCCAGGGTGGGGGTGATGGTTTCAGGATGATGCAAGTACATTACATTCAAGCTCACCTCCTGCTGTGTGGACTCCTGGAGTAGCCTCTGAGCTTATCTCATTCAGCAGCTCTGAGTTTTACCCATTTGTGAGCTATCAATGTAAGCTTTATATGATACCTACATATGGTTATAGCAGCCCTTTCAATCCGTCTAAACATATTATAGGATTTTAGAAAAAGGTATGTATACTTATCAGTTAAAGAGTTGGCAAGGGGGAGGAACTGTACAGAAGTAGTCTTTCTCAATAAAAATTTCAATTCATAAAAACTATGTCACATACCTTAATCTCTCCATTTCTAAAATAAGATGGTCATTTAAATAAAAGATCATTTCTTAAAATGACCTTTTAAGATCCTAGTTCTAGCCTTAGAAGTGGGGTCATGGCTGCTCATTAGAAATGAATTAGAAAATATCAGTGTCTGGGTCCTGCCTCCAGAGACACTGGTTCAGTTGGTCAAATTCCTCAAATTTTGTGTCAACTGAGTATTCATCCCCTTAATAATGATCTTCATGCTAAAATTACAGTGAATATTAGTAAGGAAAACATACCCAGATTGAGTGAAGAGCTTATAAGTGCACATTTATTTGATTTCCTGTTCTAGGTAAATCATATCCTATATGTTGGTATGGTTAGTATGATACCAGGTTGCATAATTCCTCTAACTTTGTTCTTCTTTCTCAAGATTGCTGCAGCTATTCAGATTATTTTATGGTTCCACATAAATTTTGGGGGATATTTGGTCTAGTGCTGTGAAATACCCTGTTGGTATCTTGATAGGAATTGCATTGAATCTATAGAAAACTTGGGTGGTATGGACATTTTAATGATGTTAATTCTTCCTGTCCATGAACATGGTATGTGCTTCCACTTATTTGTATCTTCTTCAATTTCTTTCTTCAATGTCTATAATTTTCCAAGTACAGTTTCTTTTTTATATCCCTGGTTATATATATTCCTAGGTGTTTTTAAAATGTATTTATAAATGGAATTGTTTTCTTAGTCCCTTTCTAATAGTTAATTATTGGTGTATAAAAATGCAACTGATTCCTGGATATATGTTTATATCCTGCTACTTTACTGAATTCATTTATAAGTCCCAGTAGCTTTTTGGTGGAATCTGTAGAGTTCTCTGTAAACAGTGTCATGCCATCTGCAAATAATGACAGTTTTACTTCTTTCTTTCCAATTTGGATGCCTTTTATTTCTTCTTGTTGTCTGATTGCTGTGGCTGGGACTTCCAGTACTATGTTGAATAAGAGTGGTAAAAACAGACATCCCTGTGCTCCCAGTCTTAAGGGAAATGCCTTTAGTTTTTGCCCATTGAGTATGATGTTGGCTGTGGGTTTTCTATTTAGGGCCTTTATTATGTTGAAGTTTCCTGTTTCACTTCTCTGAGAGTTCTAATCATAAATGGGTGCTGGATTATTATAAAATGCTTTTTCTGTATCTATTAATATGATAATGTGATTTTTAATCTCTGCATTGTATATGTAGTGTATCACTTTTGTTGATTTGTGGATATTGTACTAACCTCGCATCTCTGGAATAAATCCCACTTGATCATGGTATATGATCTTTTTAATGTATTGCTGAATATGGTTTGCTAATATTTTGTTGAGGATTTTAGCATCTATGTTCATTAGGGATATTGGCCTATAATTTTCTTTCTTAGTAGTGTCCTTATCTGGTTTTGGAATTAGGATGATGCTTGCTTCATAAAATGAGCTTGGGAATCTTTCCTTCTCTTGGACTTTTTAGAATAGTTTGAGAAGGAGTGGTATTAGTTATTATTTGAATAGTTGGTAAAATTCACATGTGAAGCCATCCTGTCCAGGACTTTTGGTTTGGGACAGCTTTTTGATTACTGCTTCAGTTTCATTAGTTGTAATTTGTTTATTCAGATTTTATGATTCTTCCTGATTCAGTTTTGGAAGAATTGTGTATTTCTAGGAATTTATCCATTTCATCCAGATTGTCCTATTTGTTGGTATACAGTTGTTCATAATATTTTCTTACAATCCTTTGTCATATATTTTTGAGTAGCCACAAGACTTTTTGGTTATGTGAATTATATCTGTTAATATTTACCTTACTAGAATTTAGACTCAGAAAATTACAACTATTTATTAATTCACTTAAAAATAATAGTGGTAAATCCATTACATGCTAGCACAGGTCTTTTTAATGAGCTACTTTTTTGAAGTTATGGACAAGATTGATATTGTGCGTTTTTATAAATCTCTGATATCTGGCTTCAATAGAATACAGGTGACTGACTATATCTGTTTCTGCAACATATTTCATCATTGTTTTGACTTATTGCAGCATTTTTTGGTTGAACTCTGTGAAGAATATCTAGCTTCATACAGATACATAGTTGGAAAACAAAAGGATATTTTAGTAACCTTTTTCAGAGAATGATAGATATCCTCCTTTACTCCAAAACTTGACATGTGGCAATTTCTTAACATTATTTGTAATGTGGAACCTGAAACCATCTTGGTGTACTTTCTGTACTGCGTTACATCAGAACTCATTAGTATACCTTCCAGTTTGAATGGTATTTTTACCCATGCATAACTTTGTCCAATATGTATTGGAAATAGTGTTTCACTGAGCTATACAAATATTTCAGATATTATTGCATTTCATTACAAAATACGAAAAATCACATTTGCTAAAATTACTACTGATCTTATCTGCAAAGGCTTTAATTATTGGGACCTTGTCAAACTCATGGTGGTACATATAAGATTTCTAAAATTTGAATTTTGTACTTGGCAGCCACTCTTGCCATGCTCACTTTGTGCATTTTCTAGGAAATTTTGCCAGATACTCAATCTGAATAACTGTAATTTATCTGTCAATTTTTCTGTTAAGGAAAATGGTGTTCCATAAAATAAGTGCTGATTTAGCTCACAACTGAAACAACTGTACACGTTATTTTCCTTGAGACAAACACTATAATTTGTTGGGCAGCATAAGTCCTATTTGTTTTGTTTCCTATCACCCATGAGTTCTTTAGTGAAAGGGTTTTTACTTTCTTAATATTCAGGAGTAAATGGCTTTTGTTATTATTTTATTATTAATTTCTAGATTTACTAAATTTTAATCAGAAAGCATTGTTTTTAATACTTCTATTTTATAAAACTTACTCATAATTTCCGTATGTCTAATATACGGTAAACTTGTGAATGTTTCCTACGCACTTAAGGTGAAGGTGTATTTTGTAACTCATGAGGATAAAAAGTTTGATACGTCCGTATGGTGCAGCTTATTCACTACACGGTATCTTTTTCTTAGTTGTTTTCCATTTTATTTATCTTGTACTGAGTGGTATGGCAAAGTCTCTTTTTATTATTTTTTAATCCCTTCTCGAATATTTTTATTTCTGCTTTATGAAGGTAGTTGCTGTATTAATTGGTGCATGAATATTCATGCATGTGGAGCCTTTATTGTGAATTGTGGTATTTATCTTTAAAAAGAGTTCTTTCTTGCATTTAATGCTTTTTTTCTATTTGTTTCAGGTGTACAACATAGTGAAAGACAAGTACTGTACGATTTCACTTATACAGAGAATCTATTTAATGCTTTTTGCCTGAATTATGCTTCATCTCATAGCAGGATCACAACCCCTGCTTCCTTACTGGTTCCATTTGCTTTAGATGTCTCATTCTTTCTGAATCACTTGGTTTTGGGTGTGTCTCTGCTACTTTAGCAGGGAGCTGGGTTTTTTGTATGAGTCATACTGAAGGCTTTGTCTTGTAATTGGTTTGGTAAGCCTCTCCACAGTTATTGACTGTTCTATTTTATCTCGGCCCTGTAATATACAGGGCCGGGCAAAAGTACATTTGCCGTTGTCAGTCAATACACAAAACACAGAGTTTATTCTTGTATTATTTATTAATTATTGTATTATTTTTCATACAAACAACTATAAGCCTACTTTTCCCCCACCCTGTGTATTTTTAATTTCCATCTGTATTAAGTTTTATTTACTATTTTTCCCCACTCTGTGATTTGCTTTCTTTGTTCTCTGATTTCTAAAATATCCTTTGGTATTTAGAATGGTTTGTATTTTTTCTAGTAGTTACTTTTGTACTTAAAATTTTGAAATGCTTTTAGACCTTTTACTTCACCTTTTGCTATCTGATTCATCAGTTTTTAATTGTGTCATTTGACTCAAGTGCTTTTAAAATAGTCACTGAGCTCTTTCTACTCTTTTGTGCCATGTTTCACTTAAACTACTTATACTTTTTTGAACACATTTTTTATATCCTTGTTTTCATCTGTTTTTTCTCTGATATCTAAAACTGAAGTTCCTCCAGAGAAAAGGTTAGGTGATACCCACTTTCTTGTAGAACGCTCAGCAAGCGCTCATATGTACTGTATTCCATGAGTTATTCTTTATTTAAAACTTCTTTTCTATAGTCTTGGTACTTGAAGCTTGGCAGCATATAAAGACCACATTTCATATTTTCTTTGCTTTCGTTTTTGAAATGCTCTTCTGTTGTTGCCTTGCTTTAATGTTGCTTTTGAGAAATCCGATGTCCATCTAATGCTCTTGCACTTGTAAGTTATTTGATCAGTTTCTTTGAGACCCTGAAGGTGTTTCTTTATCTTTGTGACCTAATAGTTTTAATAAGATATATCTCAGAGTGATCATTAAAGATTAATTTTCCAGAGTACCTGGTAGGCACTTCTATTTATAGAATAAAGTAGAGGTTCTAAACTCTCTCAGTTCCTAGTACCCATAGAGTCTGAGCAATATTTTTCATGGGGCCCTAGGCCAAAAGAAATGTATATATATAACCGTTTTGTTTATAAAGTGTGCTGTTTTGAACAACATAGTAAGTATTTATGTCCTAAGAAGTTAGTGGCCACTTGAAAACAGTTAAAAGAAAGAAAGTGTTTTTATCTTGTTCCTACCTCAAATCACCAACTATGGGGATGTGTGAGCCTGTGGAGCCTTGCGCAGTATCTCACAGCTAGAGTGAAGTTGTATTCCGCCTACCCAACGTTGGTTCTCATGTTGCACTCACTTCTCTTCAAAACAACGTGGACAGTTCCACCTCGGAGTGGTTTCATGCCATGGAAAGAAATGTACTGCTATCCATTGTTGAATCTGTGATCTACTTGAATATGTGATTTTCAACAGGTGTCAAATATTAATGTGTTTTCCTAAAAAATATAAAATATTTCATGTCATGCCTGTGAATTGACTCAGCATACTGATAAACCTTCCCACACAATTTGGGAACCATTTGTAAGGTCTTCTTTTACTTCTGAAAGGTTATTTTGCTGTATAATTTTAAATATTAGTTCTTTTCCATTTTTTAATTTGTCTTCTTCAGGGACTCCAATTTTACATTTGTTATATATTCTTTGACTATTTTAACTACTTTCTTTATGACTTTTTTCATGTTTTAAAGCTCACTTTCATTCTCTTGATTTTCTTTTACTTAAATACCAGTTATATGGCTATAGTCATAGCCATTTTTCCTTGGGCATTTGTAATTTAATTTTTATTTCTAATTTAACTTTTGTCTTTTATTTAGTTCTGAAAAAAATAATTCTGAGTTCTATAATCTCTTCCTTCTCCTCAACATTTTAGTTTTTATTTTTTAATTTCTGGCTCAATACTTGTTTTCATAGCACTCAAATACTTGTTTGAGGATCTTTAATTCATTCAGAATCTTGCATTATCATCTTTTTTCTCTTTATGTTTAGATTTTTATCAGCTGAATGTTTTTATTCTCAATTTCTATTTTCTTCTTATAGTACCTTTGATTATACCTCTAAGTTCCTGAATAGGGCTGGCAATCTGAATGTGACCTGTGAGATCCCTAGTTCAAGAACCATGTACTTCTGTTAGTGAGGTGACAAATAGTTTACTTATGGATGGTTTCTTTGGGAAGTAGTGAGGGGAGGGGAAGGAGGTGTGTCCTTAAGGGGTGTGTGTGTGTGTGTGTGTGTGTGTGTAATGTGTCTTGTAGCATCCTGAATTTATCCATCTGGCTTTTCCTTCTCTTTACAGTACAATTTCCAATTTCTCTTTCCTTTCTTTTTATTTCCTTCTCCATCAGCATTGCCTTTTCAAGACTGCCTTTTGTGATCCCATGAGCACTTTTAAGTGCCTTGCTTATAGTTAACATTGATCTCTTAGGCCCTCTATTCCCAGCATTTTCACACCTAGGGTAGAATTTCTCTTTCCAAAGGTGATTGAATTTAATTAAAGACTCTGCATTCCATTCTTCTGTCTTCTGTAGAGTTTCTTTTTCTGGATCTTGATTTGGGACAGGATATTAGAAATAGTGCCACTGAAAAATAGTATTTGTTTTTTCTACGTAGATATAATTTGATTTTGGTACTACTTTCTGTCTTCTGGCTATGCTGCAAGTATGTATTCATAGGCATTAGTTTTTATTGTTGATCTATATGGTTTTTGGAAGATGTTTCCAATATTTTTATTTATATGATCATTATTATGTTAGATATTGTTTAGCTATACTTATATTTTATTAAAAATGAAAATCTGAAACATTTAATATCTGCTTTAAGTTCATCAATTGCCTTTAAGCTCTTGTCATGTACTAGAATAGCCATGAAAAATGACTATAATTAACACAATAAAGAATGTTGTTCATGTGGAACATAGTAGATTGTATTTCCTGCCTTTAGGTATTCAAATGTAAACACTCTAAAAAGTATCATGTTGATGTAACAAAGCAGTTCTTCTGTATCTTCCAGTACACTCAGCCTTCTATATAATTTACAATCCCTGGACTAGAGGTTAAAGTCTACATTCTTTAAAGTGATTTGAAAAACTTTCTCTTAATTGGCTCCTTCAAACCTCTTGCTCCAAAGGAACTAAACTGTACATAGTTCTCTACATGCACCAGGGTCTTTCAGTTTGTTTATGGCTGGAGTGGCATTTGCCTTCCTTGTTTCCTTGGTTAGCATAAGTTCATGAGACTTTTGGGTGTCACATTCACCAGGATTCTTTCTCTACTGACTTCCTGTCTAGAGTAGCCAACCCTCAACGTTCGTCTTTATGATTCTGTGAACACTTCCATAATCAAACTTGTCACAGTGTATTGAAATTTACTGTGTAAACAATACCCTGACCCATTAGATTGAATATTTTAGGGGTAAGGGCCATGTCTTACACATTTTTTAATTCCTAGAATCTAGTACAATGTCTGGGACATAATTGATTTTCAATAAACATTTGTCCAACAGTACACTAAAAGTAAAGTCTCAGAAGTTCAAAAAGAATCTCTTGTATTTGATGCACACCGGTCTTTAGAATGAAACCTAATATGAATAGATACAATTCTGAGAGAGCCATATCAGACTTTTTATAGTTAATGAGGAATCATATTTGCTGCCAAATGGGTCAATTTTACCTAAAACAAAAAAAAATCATATTATACTGAAGATAAATAGTTGCTGGTATAGAAATTTTCTTTCTAACTTACCATGAGTAGCTCCTGCCCTGTATTTGTTACTCTCTTTGTTTACACTTCTGTATGGTGATAGTTGATACTGCTAAGACCCAAAGAACAACTGGGTTTTTGTATATTATAGTATATGTAAAAAAAAAAAAAAGATTCAAAATCCAACCAGAGCCCCTTGCCTCCTACGATAGGGGATTTACTGCCTTTGCGACAAAGAGTAGCTTAATGTGAACTTTGTACTGTTTCACCAAGTACTTTGTTTTTGTCTGTTTGCCTCTGTCAGATCTGTCTTTGGCATTTGAAACAGCGCCACCCTAATTCCATCCCCTCAAGCCACACTGTTTTATAGACATATTTATTTTTTTAGGATGTAAGAAGTAAAAAGGACCACTACTTCATTAAAAGTAAATAAATGTAACATAGAGCATATGTAGATGGCAGCCAATTTTATTTTCAGATATTACCATACTCCAACTCAAATTCACAACCTTGTATGCCACGGCCTTGGCTCAAACTTGAACAAGTGCAGAATGTGGCTGTGCTAGAGTGCTGACGTCAGCATGCTAAGACACGGCATCCTTGTTCTTGATAGCCATGTGCTGTGTAAGCCCACTATTTGCCATGCCTATATTCGTAGCCAGTTGTTGCAAAACAAGAAGGGATTCTTCAGTGTATGACAAGTAAGACTGAAGAGTTATTGTCCATTCCCCATTATCAAGAATTTTTCATGCCAAACAAAAAGTTCCTGCTGCAGCCTGAGAAGGTGGAAAGTGCACTATATTGTAGTTAAACACAGTTCCATCAGATATTTGGCATCAACCTCTCCAATCTTAGATGCTCTTCAAAGGAAGTACAGGGGTAGATGGCAACCCAGACCAAAATTTAAAGATTTCAGAATCTTTATTTCTATCTGTGTGATTTGAAGCTCAGAATATGTCGTCAGTCACAAATGCAAAGTCACCGATTTCTTCGTATTTGCTCACAGTAAACACGGCAGTGACACCAACCAGCTGCAGCATCTTCTTGGGCACACAATTATTCTGTGTGAACTGATCAGTAATGGAAACAGTCATGCACATGGTCTTCTGCAGTAACTGGAATTTCATTTGAACCTGTACCAGCCCATCAGTTAGGATGGCTCTCATATTTCCAATGACTTCACAACCCACTCGGTATTTTGGTCTGACTGCTTACTCTTTCCCAAGTTGTCTCAGATAAGCATAGATATGTTTTCACATGTTTATTCCAGCAGGTGGGATCTGCTCCATCTTCTGCATCCACATGAGAATTACACAAGAGAAAGCCTAACATGGATGTTCTCTGCAGGGGTGCATCCAGATGTTTTCATTGGGCTAGGAGAGGAGGTATCAACCCAAACAGGCTAAGACAAACGTTTTTCTTCATGGACAGGCTCTGGTTCTGGCTCTGGTGCTGACTCCAGCACAGTTACAGGCACGAGCTCAAGTGCCTTTTCCAGAGGTTTTGGTAGCTTTTTAGCAATAACTTTTCCAGCAACTGCAGTTTTTGCTTCCTTTTTCAAAGGCAATTTGGCCTGTGGCTGTTCTCTGTCTTTGTTACCAATGTTTCCAAGAGCTATTCTTGGCATCAGCCCGGGTTTGGAAGCTGCAGCATTGGGCACGGGCACATGCTTTGCACCTGTAATACTGATCTTTGCCTTATTTTCAGCGTTAATTTTTATGTTTCTGGTTACCCAGAGCATCATGGCTTTCTCATCATCAGGCAGCAACTAAGTGGGCAAAAGCAGAAAATAAGAGATCTCAATGAACAGAGGACCTGAACCCACACAGACCAAAAGTCGTTTCTCCATAGCACATCCTATAGATATATTTCTTAAGACAGTTGATCGTGATACAATATGGCTGTGTTTAAGCATAGTGCAGGGATACAGAGGCAGCCCCATGTATCTGCAAACCTATTTTCTCATGTTATGGCTGAGCCACACACTATTGCTTACCTTCTACACACTATTATTGTGATGGTTCTTATTTTTCTACCTTTTTATTATATTTTATTGACTATGCTATTACGGTTGTCCTAATTTTCCTCCTTTATCCCCCTCCACCCAGCACCCCGTACTCCCTCAGGCAATCCCTACACAATTGTTCACGTCCATGGGTCATGTGTATCAGTTATTTGGCTATTCCATTTGCTATACTGTATTTTACATCCTCATGGCTGTTTTGTAACTACCAATTTGTAATTCTTAATCCCCTCACCTCTTCACCCATTCCCCTACACCCCTCCTCCCATCTGGCAAGCGTCAAAACACTCTCTATAACCATGATTCTGTCTCTGTTCTTCTTGTTTGCTTAGTCTGTTTTTTAGTCCTTGCTTCCTGGACTTGTATATCTATTTCCTTCACCAAATTAGGGAAGTTTTCTTTCAGTATTTTTTCAAATAGATTTCCAATTTCTTGCTCTTTCTCTTCTCCTTCTAGCACCCCAATGATATGAATGTTGGAACACTTGCAATTGTCCCACAGGCTGCTTATACTATCCCCATTTTTTGGGATTCTTTTTTCCTTCTTGTTGTTCTGATTGGTTGTTTTTTGCTTCCTTATGTTCCAAATCATTGATTCTATTGTCAGGTTTATCCATTCTACTGTTGTTTCCCTGTAAATTGTTCTTTATTTCGGTTAGTGTACCCTTTGTTTCTGACTGGATCTATTGTATGCTGCTGAGGTCCTCACTAAGTTCCTTGAGCATCCTGATAACCAGTGTTTTGAATTCTGCATGTGATAGGTTGCTTATCTCCACTTACTTTAGTTTTTTTATTTTTTTTTCTGGAGTTTTGATCTGTTCTTTCATTTTGGCCATGTTTCTTTGCCTCTTCATTTTGGCAGCCTCCCTGTGTTTGTTTCTATATATTAGGTAGAGCGCTATGAGTTCCTGTCTTGGTGTCATGGCCTAATATAGTAGGTGTCTTGTAGGGTCCAGTGGCACAACCTCTCCTATCATACAAGCTGGGTTCTGGAGGTGTGCCCTTCATGTGGGCTGAGTATACCCTCCTCTTGTAGTTGAGCTTTGGTTTCTGTTGACAGGTCAATGGGTGGAATTTACTCAGGACAAGTCAGTTGCAAGGATTGGCTGTGACCACTGACCACCAATCTGCTCCCTCCGTGGAGGATCAGGTGTGCAGGCGCAGGGTGGTGTTGCTCCATTGTGGTCTATAGCTCTTGACTGGATGCCCAGGCCCTGAGGTTATGCCCTTGGGTTTTCCCAGTGGTGCAGGCAAAGGTTAGCCCCATCTGTGTTTTGCCCAGGGCCACAGAGCAATCTGAGAAGGCTGCTACTTGTGCTAGGCTTGGAGATACCCAGGCAAAGCCAAGCTGTGGGTCTAGGCTGGCTGCTGTTAGTACCAGACCTGGGGCTCACTGAGGCCAGCTATTACTTGTTTGAAAGGATTTAGGAAGTTGTGAAGCTTGAGCCAAGATCAACTATTCACATGGAAAAGCCCCTGTTAACAGCTATAAACTGGGTGGGACAGAACCTCAGGGGATCTCCAGGGTGGGGCAAACAGTGCTAGCCAGTTTGATGGAGTCTCAGATACGCACCTGCCTGCTGGCTCTGTGGCTCTGCCAGCCTTTCTGTCTGGGAGAAAGCTGTACCCCAGCTCTTGCCTTGATTCCTGACACTTGAGTTTATGCCTGTATGCCACCTGTGCCTTTTAAGCTGCTACCCTGGTGCTGGAGCTCAGAGGGCATGAGTCTAAGTTCATGTGTGGGTTCTTTAAGAGGAACTGCTTGGGGCTCCATCAGTTTCTTCTACTGATTCAATCTCTTCTGGTTTTTACAGCCAGAAGGTGTGGAGACCTACCTTCCTGGCAGGAAGGACCCCCTGGGCTGGGAGTCCTGTCATGGGGCTGAGACTCCTCATTCACAAGACATCCTTCCTGAATTTTTATCCACCACACATGTATGTGGGACCAGCCCATGCCATGTCTCTGCCCCTTCTACCAGTCTGGAGGGATGTGGTTTCTTTAATTCTGTGCATGTCAGACTTCCATTCATCTTGATTTCTGCCAGCTCTGAGTGATGGTTGTTCTATAATTTAGTAGTAATTTTGATGTAATTATGCATGGAGGCGAGCCATGTTTACCTATGTTGACCTGATCTCCATTTTTCTACTTTTAATTTGTAATCTATTTATGTTTTGTGCTTTTCGTAGTCCATTTGGGCTGCTGTAACAAAATACCACAAACTAGGTACCTTAAAAACAACAGAAATTTATTTCTCTAAATTCTGGAGGCTGGAAAGTCCAAGATCAAGGTGCCAGCACAGTCATATTCTAATGAGAACCCTCTTCCTGGTCATAGCTGGTAACTTGTTGTGTCCTCACATGGTGAAAGGGGAGAGGGGGTCTTTGTGGAGTCTCTTGTACAAGAGCTCTAATCCCATTTGTGAGGGCTCCACCCTAATGATGTAAACCCTTCCCAAGGCCCCACCTCCTAATGCTATCACCCTAGCATTTTAACATATGAATTTTAAAAAGAGCTCCAGGTTTAATTCTTTTATAGATATGAAGCTATTCAGATTATCCGTTTCTTCCTAACTGAACTTTGGTATTATTTATACTTTAAGGAATGTGTGCATTCTATATAAGTTATTGGATTTATTAGAATGAGATTGTTCATGATATTTTCTTATCCTTTTAATATCTGTAAAATCTGTATTGATATCTCCTATTTTCTCATATTAGTAATTTGTGTCTTCAGTCTTTATTTTCCAATCAGTCTGAGTAAAAGTATGAAATTTTATTGATTTTTCTCAAGTAGTTAGCTTTTGGTTTCATCGATTTTTTTCTCTATTTTATTTTCTATTTTTATTATTCTACTCAGACATTTACTATCTATTTTTCCTGCATTCATTGGATTTCAGTTGTTCTTTGTTTCCAGTTTCCTTAGGTAGAAGCAGAATTCCTTGGTTTGAGACATCTTTTTTTTCTGATATAGATGTTAGCTGCTATAAATTTCCCTGCTTTTTTGACACCCATACATTTTTTGATATGTTGGTTTTCATTTTCATTTTGGTCAAAGTGCCCTGTAATTTTTTGTTTTGTTGTCTTTCTTTGACTTATGGATTATTTACATTGTTGTCTATTAAGTTTCCAGGTGTTAGGAGCCTTCTTTGGAGATCTTTCTTTTATTGGTTTCTAAGTTAATTCCATTGTTGTCAGAGAACACAGTTTGCACTACTTTCATCCTTTTAAATATAGTAAGAATTATTTTATGGTCCAGGATATAGTTTATTTTAGGAAATTTTCTATGTTCCTTTGTAAGGATGTTCTTATGTTCCTATGTTCCTTTGCTGGTTGGGTAGAATATTCTATAATTGTCAATTGGGCCAACTTAGTTGATAGCATTGCTCAAATCTATATACTTGTTGATTTTCTACTTGTTCTATCAATTGTTGAGAGACAGGGATTGAAATAAGTGACTGTAACTGTGGATTTATCTCTTTCTCTTTGTAGCTCTATCAACTTTCATGTATATTCTTTTATTAAGATATAGTTGACATATATGCTTCATGTATTTTGAAGCTACATTTTTAAGTGCAGAAATGTTTAGGAAATTTCTATCCTCCTGATGAATTGACTCTTTTACCATAAAGAAATTCCTTCTTTAACACTGGAAATATTGTTTGCCTTGAAAACTACTTTTTCTGATATTAGTATAATTCATGGGGGGAGAGGAGGACATCTGCATGGGGAGAGGTGGCAGCAGGAACAGGAGATTGTCTCTACAGAGGGAGATTGATCTAATTAATTAATTATTGATGATAACAAGACCTAGGTTTCTCACTGTCTGAGAAATACACACATATTTGGAAAGAAAACCAGAATATACCTGTGATATTGGATAAGAATTAGAAATATCAGTTGGAATTCATGATTTTAATATAGAAATAAATATTAAAGTAAATGTCTACATTTCTGTGTTTGGACATGTATATGTTCATGTGTGTGGTGCATATTTATATTTTCTAGTTCTGTCCACCAAGAAGTTCTGGGAATAGCTGTATATTAATAGCAACCCATACCTAACACCCGGGTCTTTCCTTCTAAATATCATTTTCCACTAAAAGGAAACAGGGCCCCTTGAGGAAATGGTTGATTCTGGGACAAGGGCAGTGAGAGTACAAGATGAGCCTGGAATATCTTTTATCAGAAAATAAGGAAGTTCTCAAAGAATGGTAGGATATGTCTAAAGTTCATGGAACTGAGGTTACCACTCTCATAATCTGGTTCGATTTTCCATCAGGATATATAATGATAGTTATCTATTACATTTTAACCCACTGAATAAAATAGGAGACCAGGAGCTAAATGAGACATGCATACATACATAAGTGTTTGATGAGAAAAGGTATAGTAACATAGTTTCACAATACTTACCCACAAAATATTAATTATGAAAGGGAAAGAGCTATTTTACAGTGGAGGAGACTGAAGATACCACCTTAATTAAGTAATCATCATAATGGCACAGTTGGAACCTGTGTGCCACCTGATAGGATGCAATGAGAAGAACACGACATCACTGTTGTAATATTCCGGCCACATCTGCATAAATTGAATCTCTTTATGCAGAGATACTGATTAGACCCAGGTTGAGTTACATTCCACAAAATAACTAACCTATAATTTTCAAAAAGGATCAGGTTTTATTATAAGAGTTGAAGGAATACTGAGAAAATGCTATATATTGAAACTTAGACATAAAAACATATGATTCTGACTTTTTTTTTTTGCTATGGTGAAACTTACGGGGACAGAGATTGCCAATCAGATACCCCATTATGCATAAATATTTTCTTAATGGTTCAGGATGAAAAAGTTGCTGGTATTGAACTTGCAATTTTATGATTAACTCAAAATATTTTAAATGTTAAATAAGTCTGTACAAAAAGCATCAGAGTTGTAATCTATTCTGATTCAGTTCAGTTATTGACTAATTTTAACATTATTCTGAAGAGCCTAATGATTTTTTTTTCCCTAAAAATTTTAAGTAGCCTTAAACTCTCTGGGCTATTTCTGAAAATGCTTCTCTGCTAGTACAGAGGAGGGAAAAATTTTTCAGTGAAGGAAAATGGAATGATAGGGAGTCTAATTGATTTTCTCTGCCTCAAGTAGTTGTTACAGCTAGAAGTAAAAATATTGGCTTTTTTGTTTTCTAAACTATTTTTAAAAAGTATTTTATAACTTAAAATTGTGTGAAAGTACCTTAACAGTTCTGGTCCTGCATTCCTCCTCTAAAAATGAGGGTTTGATTGAAGTATTTTCCATCTTTGCCACAGTAGGTAGCAGTGTCACCCTCTCTGAGGGACTAATGGATAGAACTGCTGAAGTCTGATGTGATTTTGTCACTATGAAGAAACTCCCTTACCAGCAAGTTCTCTCCCCAGTGGTCTGAAATTCCCAGTGTTAGATCTATCCCATTGGATTAAGATGCCAGTTCTTAAAATGCCCTTTAGAGAGTAGTTACAGGTCTTTTTTTTTTTTTTTAATGGATCTTGTCCAATATGTTAGAAAACTCTGGTTTAAATCAATTTCCTTATCTGGACTTTTCAAAACTGTTAAAATGCCAGAAAGCTTTGTGACTGTATAAGAGAAATATACAGCTCTTTGTTTTGCAAACTTAATTGCCAGAGCAACTTTTTCAAGGAGCATTTTGTAGAAGTATTGTTTTATGGAAAACATTTTGGAAAAAGCTGGGTAAAGAAAAAGTGCATTATGAGAGAAGAATGTAAATGAAAAATCTTGTAAAATCACATCTAAAATCTTAGCTAACATTTATTATCTTGGCAAAATAGTTCTGCAATACTACTCCAGAAGTTGGAAGTAGTTCTGCTCTCAAAACCCATGTCATGCATGGGTTATTCCAGTGGGAGGGCAGACTTGAGGGTAACACTGGACCAGGAGTTTGAGCATCCAATAAGTATTAATGTCATATGCTGGAAGAACTACAGATTGCCCATGGCATTGACTTGGGTTACAGTCCAGGTTCTTTCAGTTCCATTCAGTGTGCTGTTGGTCAACTCAGTAACCACTCTGATCTCAGTTTCCTCATTACCAAAATGGAAGTAAAACGATGATAATAACAATACTTGTAGTAGCAAATACTTATGTGGGTACTGTTCTGATCACTTAATATCTATTAACTCATCTGGTCCTCCCCAAAGTCACTTGAGATTTCCTTCATTCTATATAAAAATTCTGACCACACAGGATTGTTGTGATGATTAGATAAAATATTTAAAATGTCTTTGCAGTGCCTGGGACAGACTGAGCACTTATTAAATATGAAATCACCATCATCATCCTCATCATGGGGGTACTGGCAATGGGGGGTGAATAGCAGAGAGAAGGTTGGGCTGTGGGGGTTTAATGAGCTACAAAAGCAGAACAGAGAGCACTGCAGATAAATTTCACATCGTTTAGTCTTCCCTGGAGCTAATTATGGCGATAACTTCCCACCCTTTATTATTTTTGCACACTAAAAATCTTAATTTCCCTCCTACATCACAATGTTACTTTCAGCAAACAAACATTTGTTTAATCAACAAATCTGTTTTCTACTGAGTGCCTACTATGGATGGGTAATCATGTAAGTAAAATATGTCAGATGATCATTAGCACAAAGGAGAGGCAGATAGAAAGTGTGGCATGAGGATGGGGTTAACTTTTATAACTTTTTTTCCATTCTTCTCTACAGTTTCCATAGATAAGTCTACACAGCAGAGGAAAAGGCAAAATGCAAAGAGATGGGCAAAAGGGGAAGAATTAGGGTATAAAATCTGTGATTGGCATTTAACTTTTTTTATTCATTCAAATGTGTGAAATGAAGAAAAACCTCCCTAAAGTACCTCCAATGCTGCTTTACTTTAAGCACCTGGACACATTTTTTAAAACCAGTGACTGGAAGCCTTGATTCATATTCACCCAGGCAACCTCGTTTCATTGACTTCTTTAGGTTTTCCATGGCCCGAAGTACTTGCTAGTGTAATGCTTCACAAATGGCTCATACGCTGCTGCCCTAAGCAGAATTTCTGCTGTCAGCAGTGCACCAGCAAATGAAGTACCTCACAAGGGATCCATTGAATTAAATGGTGCACACTGGACTGGCTCTGTTCTCTCCCATTTTGGAATTACTTCACCTTCTCAGTTCTCAAGTGAAACAAAATTCCTTCCGTCTGTTCTAGACTTGCATTCTGAAGGGATTTTGGGAATTTATGATTCTTTGAGATGGAAGGCAGGAGCAATGAAGCACTAACCAGATGTAAATTGCCACACTGGTTTTTATAACTGCTACTATTGATGGGGGAGTTAATTGCCTGTGTTCTTCATTTTTAACTATTGGGCTTAACTAGAAACTGAAAAGTTGACAAAATTACAAAAAGCTTAAGAAAACAAAAGAAAAGAATGAAGAAAAAATTGAAATTCAGAATGATTTGGCTGGGATCACTAAACAATTGTATCATTATTATTTTTAGTGAAGATGATCAGAATCTTTTAAAAATTCTTTGTTTTATTTTTTAAATTTAATCTTTATTGTATTTTTTCTATTACCAGTCTAGACCCCTTATACTCCCCTGCCCCCAGCAATCACCACACTGTTGTCCCTATCCAGGAGTCCTCTTTCCTTTTTCCTCAATCCCTTCACCCCCTAACCTCCCCCATCCACTTCTTGTCATCTGCTTTCCATCTATGAATCTGCATCTTAATTATTTTTTAGAAGCTTGTATATATTAAGTTATTGAAGTAAATCTATTAGTAGATGTTTGTGTTGAGTGTACTCCTCTATGGTAACTAATACTTTGGTTGCTGGAGAAGCCATTTCTGAAACTTGAGACAAAGATTTTTAAAATGACATCATTAACAATGTGTTCTATAGATAATGCTGAAGCATATAAAATTCGTCCCTGTAATTTGGTTAGGGCATTGGGTCTGGGAATTTATTTACGGGAAACCTTCCTGACTAAGAAGACTCTAATTCCTGTTTTGATAATGAGTGAAGAGAAATACATGCAGATAGGACTTGGTGTTAGATTCCAAGGAAATGTTACAATTTTTAATCCTGCAAAGCCCCTGTGGCAATGTTTGGAACTGTGATTGGAGGTCTCATAGACGTTCGAAAGACTGAGGCTTGTTGATAAACCTTATTTTAGTAGGAAGTTATTAAAAAATCAATAATAGTACCTTATTAAATATATGTTCCATTATGTATATATTTGGTACCTAATGTTTGTCCTGTTGGAATATTTTCTAAGCCTCTGAAAACCTGAAGAATATATTGAGAGCATAAAATAATCTTTAATGATTTAGAAGCCAATATATCCAGTAAATCAATAAAAGCTATTATAAATAGTTCTTTTTGTCCACAGAAATGAAACAATGAATGTAGTAAACTAAAGTAAAAAATGGAATGACATTTTATATATCTTAACTTAGTAGTAATTCCATGTATGATTACTTTCCATTTACCCTCCATAGTTCACTGGAAATCTAGAATTATTTTGTCTGGAAGTTTCATTGAAATGCTCTTCATTTGATTTGCTTTGTTTTATTTAGATAACATGCATACTAATATGCATTTTATGCCCATTACTCAGCCTGTTGTACAAATATTCAATGGTTTTCAGATTTCATGATTTGGATTTGTTAATCCAGCTCTTGGATCCCATAGTGTCTCTCCTAAGGTGCAGCCCCAAAGGACAGACTGTTGTCTCTTACTTACATTATTATCCAGCCCCTCTTTTCTGACAGATGTAGGATTGTATATCATCCGTGTTTATTCCCTTTAACTTTTAAACCATTCTCTTGTAGCTAAGCTACCCTTTTACTTCTCTCTTATATTCCAAAGACTTCCCTTCTTTTTATAATTGTCCCCTACATTAGTGACTCACGTTTTTTGAACTAGAATTTTTATGCTTGCTGAAAAAGCACATAATGAAAGGCACATATACTAAAGTTTAGCATAAGGGAACTCAAATTTGGGGAGGTATTTCAGTGCTTTTTTTTCCTATTCCTTGGACAGTTTAATAAGTAGCCGTACTATAGAGATCGACCACAATCAAAGAATACCAGGCTGTACTAGGGATACCATATAGGATTTTTAGTCTTGTGATATTGATCCTATTATATCTCTGATATGATAATGTTTGAAAATTAGAATCTGGGAATGTTTAGGAAACAGTTTCTGGTCTGTACTGTTGGGGTTGAACTTTACTTTCTGGTGTCCCTCATTAAGAAAACTTTTTTCCTTCATAATGAAACCAAGTTGACTCAATGGTAAATTGACTCAATCAACATCTGAATGGTGAAGGCCTGAACTTAGCTTTTGGCAAAAACACCATGCTTTTAGCTACCAAAGAGAATCCAGCAGAATGGAATGCAGCAATCTATTTCTATTTTTATTGTTGTTCAGTTACAGTTGTCCCCAATCTTCCCCCATTACTCTTCCCTGCCTTGCCTTCCCACCCCCCACCCCACCACATTCAAACCTCCCTCCCATTGTCCTTTCCATGGGTCCTCAGCAATCTACTTCTTGTTGGAAGGACACTGTAACCATAGCATTCATGTTTGGCCCTATATTGAATGCCCAAATTATAATAAATACAGTACTATAATAATAAATGTGTATTTTTATTTTTAAAAGAATACTTTTTTCTCTACTGGATAAATACTGCTTTCAGATTTGCCACAGAAAAGAGAAAGAAAGGAAGGAAGGGAAAACCATTTTTTTTTTTACAATGTAGAATGACACATTTAATGGCATTTCCAATATTTTATTTTCTTTACTGATTTAACTGTAACTTTTTCAAGTTAATTAGACAAATGTCACACTTTTATACTAATTGTTGTTTTTGTGATCTGCTAGTTTGGATTTATGTAAGCTTTGTTCTGATCAGAGGTGAGAATGAACAGGAGAATTCTATCTATAAACCAGAGCAAAACACAGACTGACTGAAACATTACTCTCAGAGTACTGTTTACATATCGCATATCAAAGTGTGTAGGGAATAAAATGAACCTTAAGAAAGGCTAAAAGCAGTGACTCTGAAGAGAAGTGTCACCACTGCCTGCAGCCTTCATCAGTGTACCTGACCTGTTTCGTCCCAGGCTGTACACACAGGTTAGAGACTTGGGTCATGCAAGCCACATGCTCCACAGTGTTTGAATATGACATCATTTTGAGAAGAGCCCATTTTATCATGGTTTTAAAAGGATCTTTTTCTCTCTCTGAGATTTTATTTAAATTAATATGTGGGAGTGGTAATGTAGATAAAATAAGACAATGAATTGATAACTGCTGAGAATTTACTATTTGCTCTACTTTGTGTATGTTTGAAGTATATTCTCTAATAAAAGGTTACAACAAAACAATGTGAAAGCAAAACTGGAATCCAAAAATTATGAAAAGGAAAAATCCCTTGTTAATATATGGCATACAAGAAAAAATAGTATATACATACAGTTCTATGGTTTTAAACTTGGAGATTCATAGAATGTATTTATCAGAATCACTCAGGGAAGGGGAAGTTTAGGGCAGATACAGTTTTGAGGGACCATCTCTGAGATTCCAATTCAGTAAATCTGGGAAGGAAAACAGCTTTGCAGTGGTTCTGATGTGCTGACAGGTTTGGGAACAACTGCCAATGTTATCTGGCTGGATTATGTCATGAAATTCATTTTGGCAAGACAGATGGAGATAGAAAATGGAAAAATTGGTAAAGTTCTTAAGGTACAACTATGGCACTTTTTTCATTGTTTGTAGCATATGATGTTGGTTTCCTTGGAATATGATCTAGCAAGAATTCATAGAGCATTGGAGCTAAAATTGTATTTTTCTTGTCCAATCTCTTTATTTTATGGATAAAAATTGAGGCCTAGAGAGAACATTGCACAAAACCCAATAGCTAAGTTTAGCAAATATTTATTGAAAACCTGTAAGATCCAGGCATTGTGTGTGAGTAGGAACTTGGACCACAGAAAGAATTACTGAAAGTTATATTTTCTGACTTGGAGAAATGTCCATATCTTCTTACTTTCATTTCATCATTTTATCATACCGTGCTGCTCTGTCCTAGTCTTTCCTCTAACTTTATGTAAGCCTATTTAACTTTGAAAAGAACATTGAAATTTAAAATATTTTCCAATATTTAGGATTTATCCTTGAACTTAAAGGAATCAGAGAGCATGATGACAGCTGGTGGCAGAGGAGGCTAGGGGGTGGAGGGATTGAGCAAAAAATTAAAAGGACTTATGGACATGACAACAGTGTGGTGATTGCTGGGGGCAGGGAGTTAGAAGGGGACTAAATGATAATGAAAAAAATACAATAAAGATTAAATTTTAAAAATGCTAATCCGAAAAGTAACATCTGTGTATCCCTAAGGAACAATAGTCACTCTCCATAAAAACCATTCCAATACACTTTAGGGTTCCCCCAGCATCAACATCAGAAGAAGGAAGATAGCTCAGCGCAACAGGGGGAAGATGGGATCTTTGAGTTACTAACCCTTGTGTGACATTAACTGGACTCTCAAGGATAAACTGGGCATTTGAGAGCAAATTTAGAGAAACATGGCAGAAAGTCACCCCCTTTCTTAGCATCCATTGGGTCACAGGGCCTTCCAGACAAGAGGCACTCAAAGAATGTTGCAGATCAGTTGATTTTATTTTTTAACTTAAGCTTAGCTTTAGAATATAACTCTTCCCTATATGACTTTTCTGTTTCCTCTAATACTTATAATAACAAAAATCTTTCTTCATATTATTTGAGGTTGAAGTAAACACTAAACAAAGTAAACAAAGAGAATGAAGTAAACACTAAAGGCAAGCAGGAAGACAGAAATTCCTGCCCGTTGTCTATTAACTAGGGATTTACAGTGCTAGGGTTTTAGTAGTCATCTTACATGCAGGGTGTTTTGAATGACCATACTCCTGCATATAATCTTTCTCTTGTTAGTTTTTAAGGTATGCCAGCAGTTCTCAAGTTAATATTTAAAATATTTACCATACAAAGTTTTATCTATCTATCTATCTATCTATCTAAATTTTAAGGCCAATTTAAGGGATTTCCTTATTTTTAATTATGTAATATTTGATTGCAAGTGACTTTAGAGCTCATCCCTAATATAACATGTGAGTGTTGTAGTCCCACTGTAACTAAGTGATTGGCCATGATACACTGGAAAAGGGAGAATAGATGACTGAAAATGGATTTCATTCAAGAAATCAAGAATAATCATTTACTAGTTTCTAAATTCCTTCCAAAATGAGAAGAGGCCAAAGCCAAATTAACATACAAGCAGAAGTTACCTATTGAAGTCTCTTATTCTCTTATTCTCAAAGGACAGGTGATGGTTCTTTCTGGCTACGAGAAAATAGAACCAACCATCTAAGTGCAGGGCGAAATCTTGGAGCTGTGATGAAAATAAAATGACTGAGCTTCTTATTTGATGTCATTTGAGTTTAATTTTAAGCGTCCTGGGCCAAGTATAGATAGCTCACAGACATCCTCCCCCCTTTACTCTTGACAGGGTTTCTCAGGTATTGCTTTATTTTTTGAGCCTTGACATTGTAGTTCAAGTATAAGTGGGTTCCTGTGGAGGAAATGCATTAGTTCCATTTATAAAAACATTTAAAGGAGAGTAACTTCCTACTAGAACCAAAGCAGTATTTTGTCTATAAAAAGCTAAAATAGAATTACTGAAAGACAATATGCAACTTGTATATAATGACAACTAGAAGTGAAAGTAGATTTATTTCAAATTTTGGCATTAGGGGTGGTGGCTCCTCCTGTCAAGAGTGCGAGGCCCGGCCCCTCACCCCACCTCCTCGCCACAGCACGTCCTCCGCCTAGGCTTATCCCCCTGGGGGGGGCGGGGAGGGGGGGCAGGGGGCGAAGGGCGAGCCTAGGGTGTTCGGCAGCCTCTGGCTGTGTAGGAGGCCCCACGAGCCTCTGAATGAGGGGCTCCGTGGCTGGGGGACCCCGGGGCTGACTCCACCTGCTGGGCAGGGGCCCCACTCAGCGCTGACCTCCACCCAAAGCTGGGACAAAGGAGGGAGCCCCTGGCTGTATGTAGAACAGCTGATCCGGGCCTGTGACGCAGCTGGAGAAGGAGTTGTAGAAACTGAGGGCGCAGAAGACCCTGGGGCTCAGATCTCAGGGCTGGACGCAGTCTGAGGGCAAGGGCAAGACCCAGAGGGGCTGCGGTGTAAGGTGGGGGGCAACATGGAGACCAGAAAGAATCCCAGGAACAAAGGGGTTTCCAGAAATGGAAGAAACCAAACTCGCAATGAGAGGGCAGAATGAGTACTGTGAAGTAAGCCAGGCCAAGGATGAGCGGCCAAAGGCTGAGAAATGACCAGTGAGGGATGAAAACAGGATTCTGACTGCATCGGGGGTGACAAAGAGGAGCAACTAACAGAACTATTATACTGTGGCAGCCATTCGAACAGACTTAGATCAAAAGGGAGAAATGTGGGAACCTGAGACTGAACCACAACTGTTAAGGAGCAAAGAAAAGGATTCTGGGGCCTTAACTGGTCAGGGGAAAGGCATGTGAAGAAAGGAGACTGGTAAATATGGGTGGAGATTTATTTGGGACCATTTTGAGGAGACTAGTTCCCAACATCATCCCCGCCTCCGTTCAGCTGGGTATCCTTCAAACCCAACACTCATAGGCCGCATGGGGTCCAAGAGCTGTGAATCAGGAACTCAGGTAAATGCAGGTGATCTTTTTGCCCAGGGCTACCCCAAACCAGCCATTATCTTCCCCAGCTTCATCTTCTGTTAACTTGATTTTTCAGGGGATCGAGAGGTGGTTGTGAGTGAAAAGTTAGGCTGGCTGATCTTACAATAACAGCATATTAGCAAGTAAAAAAAGAATTCATGAGACACTGAGCAGCCAAAAGTGGGACTTGGGCTTCCATTATAGTTTCCATTCTCCAAATTTTTAAAGAGCAGCTTCTTAGCCCCAGGGGCAAGTCCTGCTTCTTTGTATGTTGTGACTAGTGCCACGGGTTTGGTCAACACTCAGCACATTAATGACAAGAAGAAGAAATGATGCTTTTCACTGATAGGCACACACTGTTTCTATGTCATGCCATTATCAGAAATCAGGTGAGCAAGTTATTAATCACATCTTTTTCCATCAAGTTTTGCTGGCCAGCCCAAGTTCTAGGCGTAGAGATAATACAGGAAAGGGCCTACAGGAGGGCAGACAGGGAGGGTCTCAAACAAGTGCTAATTTCCTTCCAGTCTAATCCTTTGTGCTTAAAAAAAAAAAGGTAGTTTGCAATGTGGTGCCAGCTGCTAATAAACTCAGTTTAAGAAAAGGAGGTGAATAAGCCTGAGGTTTATTCTTTTTAAAATAAAAGGCTTTTAGTAGAAAAAAAAATTGGTGTTAATAATAATAATAATCCCCAAAATTTAGGTATTAAACTAGTCATTTTGAGGCTGCTAAAACTATTTATGAATTTAAACAGGGAGTATATTATGAGTAGAATTTGTCAGAAATATTAAAATAATATTGGAATTCATTGCCAACTTATTCTATTATTGCCATTTATCCAAACCTATAATTATCAATTTCATTCTACTGGAAACCTATCCTCCCCATTTGCTTCAGTCTCCTGTCCTTGTGAAGCTTTGATGCATCTGACAACAAAATTGACATCAGGAGTCCTGTGAGGTCCAGAACACTTGTGAGGGGTTAGGTTCAGTTTTAAACAAGCAATGCAGTTTCTTTCATATCACCCAACAAGAGCCAGAAAGTATGGTATCTGAAGAAAGCAAGGTCTGAATGGGAAGAACTTGAGTCTGGGTTCCAGTTAGGATTGTTTCTGAATAGCTGGTTTACCTGAGGCATTCAACTTGTACGTGACTCAATTCTTCTTATAAAGTGGTATAAGTATTACCTCCTTTACCACGCCGTGAAGATTTTGTGAGAATAAAATATGATACTAGACGTGAAGAGGAAGTACCAGACCGATATGAAATGAAATTTTGGGCTCATTGTTTTTTTTTCTTATTTTTTTTACTTAGGAAAGTAATTTTTTTTATATTGTTGACACTATTACAGAAGTCTCCAGTTTGCCTCCCTTTTTATATATGGATTTTTTTCATCCCAAACTGTTTTTTCCCCCAAATTTTGAAAAAGTCAAAATCCTTTCAATTGTTTCTTCATTACTGATGTGCATGCAAGTCAGGGAATGGGAAGGAATCAGTCTGAACTTACGGGAAGGTCAGGACAAAGGATCTATTTCGTGGTGAGCAGCTGGCTAGGTGAAAAAGGTAAATGCAAATCTTTTATATTTTAAATAATTTTTTTCCACATTAGTTTTAGAGGAAATATTGCACAAACATCTAAAATACTAGGAGACCTCAAGTGTTATAAATAAGTAAATTATTCAGGATATAAGTTCAGTCTACATATTTTTGCAATATGATGTTTCTAGAATAATCCAACAAACTTTTGAGTTAGTACTGAGCAGAGAAAGAGCAAATGAGTGCTATCTGTGGATTTCTTTTTGGCATAAATACATGACTTACTAATGGCTTAAACTTGGTTAGATGCCAAAGAAGCAACTACATTTTTGCTATTAATATTTCATTACACACTAATAGCTTTCTGCATAGGAAGAGAAACTTCTAGTGTTATGAAGTGATGTAATAACATTTTCTTTTGTTGATGTTAAATGATGGAATCTTGTTTTTTATAAACAACTTGTTAACTTTTAATTTTTTTCATGAATCTGATTAAAATATCTCAAATGGTAACTGGAGTATTTTCTGGTTTATATGTTGTATAAAATATTCCATTGCTATTGTGTATGGTCCTGTGGAATTTTTCTAAAAACAGGAGTTCAACTGTATTGGTGGTGTTTTGTCTAGTAACTAAGACCTGTTTTCTAGATAATGACTTCATCCCTCTGTCCAGGGAGTTGTAGAATCCGAAGGAAGGCTATTCTAATAAGGTCTTCTGTTATTTTCTTGAAGCTTCTAGAGCAATGTTATCATTTTGTTTATAGTTTATTGGTAACCCAGTACTTTGGTTGTGTTGAGTTTGCTTCTCTGAGATTAAGTTATTGAATTATAAAATATTAATTTCTTAATTTTGGATCAGGAATTATTATATTGGGTGCCATCTTAACAGTCTTTTAAAATGCCAATCACAAATATCTCCACTATTTATTAGTTGTGTGACCTCGGGAAATTTAAAGAACTTTTCTGTGATTCTGTTCTATAACAGTAGTACTTAAAAGGCTTCCTATGAAGATTTAATTGGAGTTCCTTATCACACACATTAAGTACTTGAAAAAAATTTGCTGTCATCATTATCAAAAATGAAGCTGATGACTGTTATAATACTATTACTGAAAAAGATATGCCACCAAAAGCTGTTAGAAATAATAAGCATGTGAAGTTGCAGGATACAAAATAGAGACAGACTCAGGGAGCAGGCTGACAGCTCTGTGGTGGGGAGCAGTTCACAGGGTGGAGGGACAGAGCGAAAAGGAAAAAGGACTCATGGAAAGGACAACAGTATGGTGATTGTGGTAGGGAGAGGGTTATAAGGGGGGCAAATGGTAATGGAAAAAAGTGCAATAAAAATAAATTTAAAAAAATTTTTTTAGAAAAGGAAATGCTAGAAAACAATCAATGTACAAAAATCCATTGTGTTCCTATACACTACAGTGCAATTTCAGAAAAAGAAGTGGAGAAAACAACTCCTTTTGCAGTTGCAACAAAAGAGAATAAAATACATAGGAATAAACTTAACAAAAGATGTGAAGGACCTATACACTGAAAACTTCAAAGGATTATTAAAAGAGATTGAAAAAGACACAAAGAAATGAAAAGATATTCTGTATTCATAAATTGGAAGAATCAACATAGTTTAAATGGCTATATCACCCACAGCAATATGCGGATTTAATGTAATCCTCATCAAAATTCCAATGGCATTTAAAAATAATAGAAGAAAAAATCATCAGATTTGTATGAAAGCACAAAGACCCCAAATGGCAAAAGCAATCCTAACAAAAAACAATGAAGCAGCAGGTGTCATACTAACTTGAAATTATACTGCAAAGCAACAATAATCAAAACAGCATGTAAATGCCAGAAAAACAAACACACAGAACAATGGAACAGACCTGAGAGCCCAGAAATAAACCCAAAACATGAAAACAACTAAAATGTCCTCCAATATGTAACTGAATGTCAGCACGGCTTCCTGCTGCTTTGAAAGTCAATACTTGAAAGGCAGATTCTGATGTAAAGGAAAGTGGTTTTATTCAGGTGCTGGCCACCTGGAAAATGAGGGACTCTTGTCTCAAAGCCCATCTTCCCATCTCAGTGCAGGCAGGGGTTTTTATAAGGAGGGAGAGGGGCAAGGCGGAAAAACGGGTCAGGGGGAGAGGCTGTGGTGTGTAGGCAGTGTCCGTGCTGGTCCTGATGTGGATCTTTAATGTCAGCATCCTGGAACTGGTCAGTGCAGCCAAATTCCTGCAGCTGGGCCATCTGCGTCCCCCAAAGTTGTGGTCAAGGCTGTTTCTTGTACAAGCATAAGCTGGAACTGCTGGAGCTTGCAATATGCTTACAAAGAAACTGTCAGTGTGTGAGTTCTTTTTATCAGTTTGTTAGTACTTCTTATTCTTATCCCATTGCATGGTGAGTCAGAGTAGTAGAAAGTTTTTATTCCCTGTTACAGATAGATGATTGGATAAAGAAGGTATGGTACTTATATACAATGGAATCCTACTCAGTCATAAGAAAAGATAAAATATTGCCACTTGCAATAATATAGATGGATGTTGAGAATATTATGCTAAGTGAAATAAATTAGAAAAAGTCAAGAACCATATGATTTCATTCATTTGTGGGATATAAAACTGAAAACAAGAAATGAAAAAACAAAACAAACAAAAACTCATACACACAGACAACAGTGGTGGCCGCCAGAGAGAAGTGGAGTGGGAGATAGTGAAGGGTAAAGGTGGTCCAATATGTAACAGAAGGAGGTTTGAGTTTGGGTGGTAGGCACATAATGCAATATACAAATGATGTATCATAGAATTATATACTCGAAACCTATACAATTTTATTAACCAATGACACCCCAGTAAATTTAATTTTAAAAGAGAAGAAGAAAAAGATATGGCCGATGGAGCTCTATGTGAATTTATTTAAATACATGCATGACTGAGCAAGTATTTTAAAACTAAATCCTTGTAGCTTCTCTACCTATCCATAAAAATAAAACCCAGTATATGGAATTTCTATGTTTGACTTCTGTATAATTCTTGGAAGATAAAAAAATGCATAGAAAATAGAAGCAAAGAGAACATGTAAAAATTAAAAGATTTACAAATATTTTGAATGATACCAAAACCATTTCAGTTGTGCTTTCTTGCTGTGATTCAATCACCTGTTATAGTAGATTCTTTTGGTTGCCTCCTTAAGAACCATCTCCCCTCCCCCTTTCTCTTCTTTGCTATCGGTGTTCTGATTCCATGCAGGTATCTGCTTTTCCCTCCATGACTCAGGCTCAGCTCCTGATAGATCTTATCCAATTTGGTGCACACTCCTATTCCCCTTGCCAGTAATTGGTTTAAGCCAGGGGTGTACATTTTAAAGTTATAATTCATGAGACATGAAGGAAAGAATGTCTGCTGAAGGGATTCTGAAAAATGTGTTATTTGTTCTAAATAGAAAAGGTTTCCTTTTCTGCCTCTGGACTCTGTGATGCTCGGAACTGTTGTAGCCATCTTGTGGGCATGAGGTCACAAGCTACATGACAGAACTGATATGTGGAGATGGCAAAACTGTAACATGAAGCAAACTTGGGTCCTTGAAGATGATGTTAAGGTGTTGAATTAACCAGCACTGGAATTGCCAACCTCTCGGGTTCTTTTGTAAGGTAATGAATTCCTTATTGGTGTCATTTAGTTGAGTCAGATTTTCTGATACAGCTAAATTCATCCTAAATAATAAAAGCATTCTCAATTTCAATGTCTTTGGCTATCTTTTGCTTGCTTGTTCATTTTGTTGATTAGGTTCCTGTTAATGGTGAGATCATATGGTATTTGTCTTTCATTGCTTGGCTTATTTCACTTAGCATAATGCTCTCCAGTTCCATCCATGCTGTCGCAAAGACACTGAAATTGAGAACAGGCTGACATGATCAGAGGGGAAAGGGGAGGGGACAATGGGGGGAAAGGGTGAAGGGTTTACAGGAACAATTATAAAGGACACATGGACAGTAACAAGGGGAGGTGGAAATGGGGGAGGGAGATGGGGAGGGCTGGGGTGATGGGGAGGGGTGGGGGAAAAGGCAGAAAACTGTACTTGAACAACAATAAAATTTTTAAAAAAATAATAAAAGCATTCTAAATAATATTAGCTAAAAGCATTCTAATATTACTCATCACATATTTTTGTTTTGTTATAATCACACATTAAATTAAATGAAAATATAAGTAATTTATAACTATATGGGATTCTATAGGTGCTTAAATCCTTACATAGAATATTTTCTGAAAATATAGCAGCATTTGACATCTCTTTCTCAAATGGATGTTGGAGCACTTCCTCAGCAATTCATGCTAATATTGTTTAACTTTTAAAATTTAAGCTAAATTTTTAATTTTTAAAGTTATTTATTAACTTTTAAAATTCTTTTACTGTATGTATGCCATAGATAGTAAGCTTTACAACTCTTAGTTGACAATCAATTTTTATAAAGTTTTTACAGTCTTTATAAAGTGAACACACCTATTTAAACCACCACCCAGATCAAGATATAGAATGAAGTTCCCCAGAAGTCCTACTGTGCTCTCCCTGTCTCTTCCCCCCAACAACATCATCCTTCTAGAATCTCCTTTCTTCGAATGTTACATATTTAATAACAGTATGCAGCCTTTTGTGTCTGCCTTCTTGTACCGTTAACAATTTGGAATGTGAGATTCATCCATGTTATACATAGCAATCTTAGTTTATTTTAATTCCTATTTAGTCTGCTAACGCATGATATAAAACAATCTATCTGTTCTATTATGATGGATATTGGGTTTTTGGCTACTCTGAATGATGTAGCTGTGAACATTCTAATGTACATCTTTTGATTTATATGTATTCATACACATTTGTTGAGTTAACAATTAGGTGTGGGACTGTTGGCAAATGTTCCTCTTTAGTAAATATTGTCAATGAATTTTCTGAAGTGATTGTATCAATATATACTTCTACCATCTATGTAAGAATGCAAAATTTGCTCCACAACTTGTCAGCATATATTGTTGTCAACTTAATTTTAGCCTTTCTGGTGTTCTGTAGCACTGTCTTGTTTTCATTTTAATTATCATTTCTCTGTTAACTAATGAGGGCGAGTGCTTTTTTATATGTGCACTGAACAATTGGAGTGCTCTTTTCTGAAGTTTTCATTTGTCTTTTTATATTTTTGACAAAATGTGTTTTCTTTTTATTAGTGATTTATAAGTATTTTTTATATGGTAGATACCCATCCTTTGTCAAATATATAGGCATTGAAGTATTTTCTCTCCTTATATGGCTTGTCTTCTCACTCTGCTAATGACACCTTTGTAGAAAAACAAGGTTTTCATTTCAATAAAGTCCAATTTGTTAGCTTTTTCCTTTATAGTTACTGTTTTTGTTTTGTGACTAAGACATTTTTGTCCAGTCTAAGGTCGTGAAGATATTCTTCTGTTATCTTTAGAAATTATTTCTTTGATCCACCTAGATTTGATTTGTGTATAGGTATGAGACACATTATTTTCATATGTGTATTCGTTTGATTATAGTGATTTGCAGAGGCAGCTTTGACAAAAATGAAATGGAAATATATATTGAATATACATTACTATGTTCATTTATCGGCTTTCTATCCATGTACTAACATATCATACTTTTAATAGTATGTTCTGTAAATTCTTCAACTTTGTTCTTTCTTCAAATTGTTCTTGTTATTCTTAAAGATTTGTATTTCTATATAAATTTTTAAATGAGCTTGTTCATTTATACCTAAAGAACAACCCTGCTGGAATTTTGATTGCATTGAATCTGTAGATTGGTAAATCAGTTTGATTGGTGTTAAATCTATATATCAATGTGAAGAGAACTAACATCCTTGCAATATAAGGTCTTCTAACTCACTAACATTTTTTTAGGTATTTATTTTCTGTCAATGATGTGCAGCGATTTTCTGTTAGAGGTCTTACACATATTTTATTAGATTTATTTCTAAGTTTTCAATGTTTTGATACTATTTCAATAATACTTCAAATTCTTTATTTCTGGGTGCTTATTACTAGTATATAGAAATAAAATTGATTACTAATACTAGTAGTTGTTTGTACTTCTTTTAGAGTTCTTATATACACAATTTTGTAATCTCTGAATAATATTATATTTATTTCTTTCTTTATGATTCTCACACCTTCAATTTGTTTTTTCTCCTGATTGCACTAGTTGGCAATTCAAGCACAATATTGAATAGTTTTCATAGAAAGGTAGCAGACATCCTTTTTTCCATTTCAGTGGGAAAGCCTTTAATATTTCATCATTAAGTATGATGTTTGCTAAAAGTCTTTTGTAGATAAATTTATCATATTAAGGAGTGTTCTTCTTGTTTGCTTATTAAGCTCTTGTCATGAAGGAGGTAGATTTTTAAAAATTGATTTGAGAGAGAGAGAGAGAGGAAGGAAGGGAGAGAGAGCGAAGGAAACATAGGTTTGTTGTCTCACTTATTTGTGCATTCATTGATTGATTCTTGTTTGTGCCCTGACCGGAGATCAGACCTTGGCAAATAGGGACAACTAACTGAACTATCCTGTCAGGGCCAGGAGTTGAAATTATCAAATACTTTTTCTACATTGGTTCATTACTGGAATGATGATATGATTTTTATACTATATTTTGTTAACATGGTGAACTATGTTGAATTGTTTTTAATATTAAACTTATTTTGTCCTTCTGGAACAAACCCATCTTTTCTAATAAATTACCATATTATATATTGCTGATTAATTTTGCTTTACACATGTGCAATTTAGAAATTAGAACTGCCATTGGGAAAAGTGCTTACAGAAGGTTAGCTGACTTCTTTTTAGTTCTTCTGTTTTTGTATCTTAGTCCTCAAGTTTTGCCTGCCTTAGTAGCACTGAACACCAGTTTTTGCCTCCCCAGGTCTGATCTCGGCTCTAGGTTACATATTTTGTTTGACCTCTGTCTCCTGTGATACAAACTTACAAATATCCTGAAAGGGAAAAAATGTGGTGATTAGAGCATTCACTCTGTGAAAATTTTTTTCTCAGGATCGTAGTCCCTCAAGTCCTGGTCGCTTTGCTTGCTTTCCAAAGCCTTCAGACAGTTAGGGTTTTTGTTTGTTTGCTTGTTTTCTGTCCTAGTGTCTTAGGGTTAGTCTCAGCAAGAGGGTTAGTTTGAAACAAGCTTTACTTTAATGTCCAGAAGTGGGATTTCCACAACATGCTTTAAAAGGCTCATAAAAAATATGTTTGGACTACTACGTGTATATGTTAAACAGGGAAATTACAATCAGAGAAAGACTTTAAATAACTGTCTAGTATGTTCAAGGAATTAAATAACAAGATTAAAAATTTCAGCATAAAAATGGAAACTAGAAAAAAGGATCAAGTGGGTAAGTCTAGAACAGAAAAGTACAATAACTGAATTAAATATTGAGAGCCCCATATTTAGATCTAAGGGCAGATTAAAAAGCTGAAAAAAAATTAGTGAATTAGAAGTTAGGTCAGAAAGTACCCAGTATGTAGTGTGAAGACACAAAAGATGAACAGTGTAGAAAAGATCTTAAGAAACATAGAGCATACAGTGAGAATGTATACCATAGGTACAATTAAGTCCTAGAGGAAGAGGAGAGAAAATGGACTAAAAACGGTATTTGAAGACATTACAGCTGAGAACACTGATGAGAAACATCAAACCACAGATTTTGGAAGTACCATCAACCCTAAGTAAGATACAAATGAAGACGATCATAACTAGGCGTACACTAGTATAATGCATGAAAAGCAAAGCACAGACAAAATCTTGAAAGCATGCAGAGAAAAGCATCATCGAAGGAGCCACCGCAATACCAACAGTTGACTTGTTATCATACAGGATGGAAGCCAGAAGACCATGTAATGACATCTTCAAAATGCCAAAAGAAAGTCAGTGCTGACTTTGAATGTTGTATCTTTCATAAATTAAGTGAGATAAACACATTTTTAGAACAGGGAAGACAGAAAATTCATCAGTATCAGACCAGTACTAAAGAAAATATTAACAAGGTTCTTCAAGTGACAGGAAAATGATGGTGAATGGCAGTGTGGAGATAAAGGAAATAATGAAAGGAATAGAAACATTAAACATGGGTAAATATAACTGAACAATGATTGTACTAAATAATAATAATATTCTATTAAAATATGATAAAATTTAAACGGATAGGGAAGTTAATTGTGTGTTTTAATGTCTGAATTGTCTGGGAAGAGAATATATGTTAGATTTGGATAAGTCAAGGATAGATGTTAGTTTACTATTACTAATTTTAGTAATAGTAAAAGGGATGAATAGTTGAAACTATGTACAGGAAAATGAAACAATAAAAAATGAATTCAAAAGAAAGGAATCAAGGAAAGGAGAAGGAACAGAGGTATATTTTATTGTATTGCAGTGGGTGTACCCATCAAAATACATGAGCCATCATATTATTAGCAGTGAAAATTCCTTTGTGTTCTCTCTCTATCCCTCTTTCCTTTATAAACTGTTACTTTAAATATTTTTCTACTAAGTCTTATTTGCTCTATATTTTATCCTGATACCAACTTACAGATCCGTGTCAATCTTTTGCAGCATTTGTCCAAAGTTCAGTCCATCCTTAACATGTATTCTAAAAAAAAAAAAGCCAAATGAAAATCTAAGCATATGAAGGACTTACTTTCTGATCCTTTCCCCCTTACTCCTCCAGTTTTCTCTCCACAACCAGCTACAACATAATTGAGAGAGCTCTTGGTACTTGGTGCTCTTGAATTATTTTCTCTTCTAGCATCTTTTGTGATACAAATATACCATATTTCCAGATCTTCTTGAATTATGCTAAAATGAATCTGTGTGAGCATAATTTATTGTATTCCTTGAGTAATAGCCCTCTAAATAATGTGCTAAATTACTCATAAAGTTTTTATTTCTTCCACTTCACTTTCACCAGTAAGCCCTGAGGCGTGTGTACCATTCTCTGGGCCTTTGAATACTGAAGGGAACATCAAAAAGCGTACATGCCAGCACGGATGCTCCCTCTTTGCTGTTAGTCTCCATTGCCCTGCAAGTTTCTCTCCTGTTCCTTATTGATGTTTCTTCACCTCTGCAGTCCCGTACCTCCTGTGGATCCTGATACTTACCTGGTATTCTTTTTTTAAAAATAAGTCACAGAGATGTCTTTTCCTAAATAACTGACCATTTTTTCAATTCTTACTTTTTTACAGCTCTATTTTTAAATAAGAAAAGTAGCTTAGCTTTGTTGTAAAATTTGGGAACAAAGAAAATAAAAAGCAACTCTATCTTAGCACCCTAGGATAATCACTATTAAAATTTTAGTGTATATTCTTGGAGTTAAAAAATATGTAATTATTTCTGTTGTTTCAGACAATTATTCTCACTGCCTCTGGAATCTATCCTTTTTTCTCCCTGAATATCATATAAGAACAGAGATGAGTACCCTTTTTCTCTTAGCCTGGGGGTTAAAAAGAGTCACATAGAAAGGTGACATGGTACCTGTTGTATATAAATTGTTTTAGAAAGAAGACGAGTTATTTTTTTCAAATAATATGTTTGTCACAGGGCTCATGATTTTTCATAGTTCTTGGTTTTAACACACCCACTGAAAATCAATGCCTCTAGTTAAGAGAAGTTCCTGTGCCAGTCTCAGACCCAGGGGGCGTACGCTAAGGATAAGTGGGTCTTACCTAAGAAAGAGCTTGCTCTTAGGGTTTTGAGCAGATAAACTACTCATCAAGTCAGAAGTTTCAACGTAAGTCTTTGACTTGAGCAAAATGAGATTTTGTTCAGATGCCTAATAAGCCTGCTTTCTAGGAGAGTGAGATTTAGAGCTCGGTCTTACGGAGAGGAGTTGAACATGCCTCGGTACCCTCTTTTAATCTTTTCAGGCATCAGAAATGAACGCTGTTTGCCTCTAATAGCAGTCGCTAGATATCCAGAATTTCTAAAAGGTGACCTTCAGGTATTTTTAAAGATGAAGGAAACCAGGACTTTTGCCTCTAAATTTTGACTTAAATGGAAGAGAGTAAGCAGATGACTAAAACCTGATTAAGTTTAATCCTGATTCATTTAATTTTGCTCAATCTACTTAAAACTGAATATAAAAAAAACTATTTTGACTTCATCTGTTACTATCTGTATGTTCTTATGAAGATAGTAAGTTGCCTAAATCTACGCACATATTTTAATTATTCTGCTTATGAAGATAATATTACTAATTTAATACCACATGGCTTATTTAGTGTATGGCTCTAGTTTGCTTATAAAATCCTAGAATTGGTGATCTTAAAAGTCCTCCTTGATTTATCAAAATCTTGTTTAGTAGCTTCTAGACTTTAGAATGCATAGAGATCATCTAAGGTGCTTTTGGATAGTTAAGATTCTTGGACTTAATTCCCAAAATATTTTGAATTAATAGATCTAGGTGGGTCCCAAAAAGCTTGACAATCACCCTCGACAATTCTGAGGCAGGTGTTCCATGGACTACTTTTCTGAAAATCATTGTTTAACTTATGTAACACCTAGCAGGTGCTTACTTGCCTTGTTATAAGGTACACAAGCACTGCAAATTTTGGATCATTAAGTTTTAAGCACGTTCTTAAGAAATAGAAAAATAATCCTCATTATTATTTCATAAAATGGGAGGTACCATTAAAGTAGATGTTTTACTTAAGATCATTGTCCATATTAAAGAAAATCAGTGATATCAACTCGAGGATAGCACAGATCTCCTACACTAATCTGGAGTTCCTGGGTCATATTTGCTTTAATTGTACTTACATTTACATTATTGTTCTGTGCATGGCATTCTTCTCAGAAGAGGCAATCAGGATTCATTGTTTTAAAGGTTTAACCAGCTGAAAACCTCTTTATATTTTGCAGCATGAAATTGAATGTAGATCTGAAAATATATAAATGTGGAGAATTCTCTGGCATTATTTTTTTATGTTATTTTGTTTGGGGATAGAGATCAAATTGAGAACTAGTTAGTTTTTTAAAGAGTTTCAGACTCTACCTGCTTTCTGTTTTGATTAATTCCTAGATAAAATGTTTCAAATGCTTTATATTAAAAAATCAAATGCCTAAACATGAAGCATATATACCATCATTAAGCATAGAAATGCCGGTTTTATTCATAGTTATTATACTGAAGTAAGACAGCTGCTTTCTCCCAAACGAATGCCATTTTCTCTACTTGACCCTGTCCTGAGGTGAAAACTAGTGTCCATTTGCCCTGTAACTAAGGACAGACTCCATCTGTCCTGTATTCCACAGCGGAACATCTAACCTATTCCCCAGTGGTCCCGCAGGCAATATTCTGGAAACAGAGACAAAAGGGACCCTCCTGCTGATAGCCCAGTGGGAGTGCTACTAAGCTTCTCTCTGATGGAAGCCTTTCCTTTGCACATCCTACTGGGTGGCAGGCTCTTGACAAGATTTCTGACTTCTACCATAGAACAAAAGATAAAGACACCTTTGTAATTCTTTGATCTCTTAGAAAGTCAGGCAACAAGAGAACCTCATATGAATTCTAAGCCTAAGTCTGGAAAATATCCCTATTTCTAGTAATCCTACAATGTAGCCATTTGTATTTTTGTGAATAAAATATTTAACATGAGCCAGATTAAAATATTGCAAAGGAAAGAAGTAAAAGATTTATTGATTAAGGATAAATATCAACTCCATTCTCAAAATCTTTATAATTTATGGCCATTAATAATGCAAATGTACAAATGATGTTTAAATCTGCTTGTTTTATTTTTTTAGGTTATTCACATTAGCTAAATTTTTCTTGTAAAAATGGAAATCCGCTGGCACATAGATTTTCACCAGAGTTTGTACTTCAACTATATGTCTTAATAGATGAGTTTCTTATTTTACAGATAGGGGAAGCAAGGCAGAAATAGCCCGATTCTATTCCAGAAAGCTCCCAAAGGGGAGGAGGTATAGGGCATCATAACCCATTTTAACGATGCTGGGGCGTTGAGCAGCAAGACGTTTGAATGGGTAGAGACTGGGGTAGGGGCAGGTGATATAGAAAAGTGTTGGATTAAAATCATTGTGAGCAGTTAGTGCTGCTACTAGAGCATACTGAGCAGTAGGCACCCAAGATAATGAGGAAACTGGAATTTAAATAAAGCACATCTAATTCTCAGGCCTGGAGCTCACCTATGACCCAGGAAACTCCTAAACGGATTTAACTAGGCTGTGATTAAATATACATACCTTATAAACTAACTTTTCTCTTTTGTATGTCTGGAAGAATTCATAATTTTAAGAATATTTGTAAATGGTGGAATCAAGCAGCAAAGATCTCATATTTCATCTTGTAAGTGCCCTCAGGTGCATATTCAATTTGCCCAAATTTTTCTAGGCATATATGTTCCTTATCGATTTCCTGGGTCTTTTCTAGGTATTCCATTCTTCCTGTGGGACATGTAGGTAAGAAATAAGAATGCAGTTTGTGATAAATATATAAGGTATTGTTTCTAAAGTCAAGGTTGAATTAATCCTTGTTTTATCTTATGAGGACTCCATGATGGGGAAAATTCCTGCAAAAATAAGGAAAATACGTCAGAGATTTGAGTTATAGAACTCGAACCTACTCATTACAACAGACAATGAAAGACCTAGATTCTGTTTTCTGGTATCCTCCAAAGTACCTAGGATAGGAGCAAAAAGCCCGGAAGTATCAGGTCAAGAACATAGAAGTGGAGTCAGATATACCCAAGTTCAAATTCTGGCTTGATTTTTACAAGTTGTGTAACTTTGGAAAAGTTACATAACTTGCATAAATCCTAGTAATCTCATATTTAAATTAATAACAATTATAATTCCTACCTCATAGGATTGTGTTAAGGATTAACTGAGCTGTTTCTAAAGCACCCGATGTAGTGCTTATATTAGTTCTGTGTTGGTGTTCTAAGAAAATATGACTAACTTAGTTGTTTAAAACAACACAAGTTTGTAATCTTATGGTCTAAACAGACTAGGTACATTCTTCTTTTGAGGCTCTGGGAGAGAGTGTTTTCTTGTCTCTTCTACCTTCTAGAGGCCTCCACATTTCTTGGTTCATGGCTATCTTTTATCTTCAGAGCCAGTGATGTAGCATCTCTCTGACCCTTCTTTTGTAGTTACATCTTCCTCTGACCACATCCAGGAAAGGGTCTCCACCTGTAAGGACCATGTGATTAGATTTGACCCACTCTGATGATTCAGGATAATCTCTCCTTCTCAGGGGTCTTAATTTAGTCACATCTGCCAAATCCCTTTAATACGAGGTCTGTCCAGAAAGTATCCAGCATGTAATATGAAAACTAGAGACATTTACTGAAGAAGATACAAGAAACATTGTACACAGGACAATGACACCTCAGTCCCCTTCAAAGTGGCACCTTGGACCTCACACAGTTCTCCCATCCACCATCAGCTGCCCCGCCATACTTTCTGAATCTTACCAATGCTCTGAAATCTCTTCCCTTTCAAAGGTGATTTTAGTCTGGGGAAAAGTCAGAAGTGTCAGGGCACCAAATCTATAGGGGAGCTCTAGGGGAGCTGAATCACTTGGGTGATTTGGTGTTTCACCCAAAACTCTACACGAGACATGATGTGTGAGCAGGCATGTTGTCATGATGAAGCTGCTAATCACCAGTTGCCCATAGCTGTGGCCTTCTGAATCATCCCAATAGTTTCCATGGAGGAATGTTCAAGCTTAATGCAAAATTTGATGTAGATTCATTGCTCTACTGGCTCAGTCATTTTGAATGTGACGGCCACACAGTACACATGCTCACTCAACAGTGTCTACCGCCCCCACTGACTAGTACAGTGAAGTCGTCATTATTAATACATGCACTTTCCAGTCCACTGTCCTTGGCTACCAGGTTACATCGATGTCACACAAACCATTCTTTTTATACTAACGATATGTCATATCACTATTTTTGTTTATTTTACTGTTTGTTTCTAAATTGTGGGTAAATAGCCAGCTACTGCCCAGAACCACTCAAATACCTATTTCACCACCCCTGCTAGTCCTGGCCCCTCTGTCAAAAGTCAGAAATTTTTCCCAACTAAAAGAGGACTCCTGGAACTACAGAGGACCTCCGGGGCTGTGCTCTAGCACTGTGTCCAGCATTTGTTCTGATTGTTTGGTATTGTGTAATGACCATAATAGTCACTAAATAGTTTGAATATTACTCCAGTGAAACCTATAGTGATGAAATTGAGGCGATCAGTTTAGATAATGAAAAACCAACACTGCCAGCTTCTGAGCAAGCTCAGCAATGTCCTACTGCTGAGTAGGGCAGTCCTTGAATTGTTTCAGATACGAAGTGAATCTTTGAGGTAGCAATGAAAATAAGCAAAGAAACACTTGCAACATTCTAGGATATTTCTTGGTACTCATTCTTATTTTAAAATGGTATCTTAAATTCTAGAATCTTTTTTGTAAAGAAGTGTTATATGTTTATGCTAATATTACTTTAGTAAGTTTATAGTATTAAAATAAAAGGCAAATATGGCTTTGCTAGTTAGTTGCTTCTGCCTTTTCTATCATCAAGAGCCTACCTGAACAGCAAAGGCTGAAATTATATACATCCTTATAAACCTGCCCTGCCATTACTGATGCTTATCCCAAATTAAAGGCACAAATTCAAGTTATCTCTTCCTTTTCTAAGATAAGTCTGACTAATGACGTAATTTCACACTGTGTTACAAGCCACTGAATTTGGCTTATTGATATCTGATGTACCTCACCCATGTTTTTGTTATTTAAGAGAGCAGAATATGTATTATACAGCTACTTTATGTATTACTTTCCTGATTCTTCCTGAAGTCATGTATTACTGAACATGGCCATTGTAAAAATATGACAGAATTAAATATATGCTCAAAGAAACAGAAAAATATACAATATTACTTACGCAGGGTTAGACAGAAGGTTAGAAGTAATCTGCAGTGTTTATGTCTCAGCTAATGTTCTGCAACTTTGCTTATATTTCTTTGTGTTCTTAGTCTTACAGTGATGTTGTGATAATACATATTAATTCTACAGTTAAACAACCTTGTTAAGATTCTGTATGAGTAGTAATGACTACAACTATCTACAATTTAGGGGAAATAGATTTTTGCTGTTGAGTACTTTGTTCTCAAAATTGAATTTTTACTTAATAGTTAATTTTTGTAGTACTTAAGCTTATTATTCAACATTTCTGTGGCACTTGGTATTTTAAAAAGTGCTTTACAATGACTAATTATGTCCTATACCTCACTTTTGTAAGGTGGATTGACCCTAATCAGAACTGTTAAATCTAACACAAAACAGGCCATGTTTTCAGTTTCAAATCACTAAAGGTTTCCATTATTTTTTTATAATTAAAGTTGGTACTATAGCCTAAAAATTAAATATAAGATTCAGAGCTTTGAACGCCTGCCTCTACATTAAATCACAGAATTTTCCTCTGCAGGAAGGATCAAAAATATTAAAGTGGTGGTTTACCAATGTCCAGTTAATCTTTTCAGACCTACAAAGTAACCAACTTTACTGTAGTAATATAATGCTTACATTTATGAAAGACCCTGGATGTCTTCCTTCAAATTCCTATACTGACTCCATCTGGGAAGTTAGGTAGATGTTTTTATGTAAGTAACTGAAAATTGTCTTCATCTTCTTATTCTCATGTTAAAATATATAGTGAGTATTTAACAATTATTTTATTTAAAATTTGTCACGATCTTTGCTTTCTGTATCAAACCCCAAATATAAATTTTTTTAATCCTCACCTGAGTAAATGTTTATTTATTTTAGAGAGAGAGGAAGAGAGAGAGAGAGAGAGAGAGGGAGAAAGAGAAAGAGAAATATTAACGTGAGAGAAACATTGATTGGTTGCTTTCCATACATGCCCCTACTGGGGATCGAACCCACACCCCAGGTATGTGCCCTGACCAGGAATCCAACCTGCAACCTTTCGGTGTACAGGATGATGTTCCAACCAACTGGGCCTCCCGGCCAGGGTAAATTATTTTACATAATAAAAAATTGGTGTAATTAACTAACATTGGTAGCTGATTATTGTGTCTTTAATAGGCTCACAGTATTTATTTACATTTACTAAATGTAGCTTTTACCATTATCATTGGAACTGTAATACTATTTTGTACTAACAAATTGTTAGAAATCACCAATATGTTCTCTTCATGAAGTTTAGCATTATTAATACAAACTCATATTAATAATTGGTGAATAATACTTTGTTATTTCTCAGCTATTGGATCTTCCTAGTTTTCTAGTAGGAAAATAAATTGTAGACTATAGTTAAATTGAATTATTTGGGTCAACTGGTACAATAACCAATCCAAACTGGAAAATATTTTGGTCATGAATTTTCTAGGATTAAAAATCAGATTGGGAGTTATACAAACATTATTCTAGTCCAAATCATTTATCTAGTTGCTGTTTGTTTTTTAGAGCATCTTTGCTCTAAAGATGTTGTAGTTGTCCACCAAAACATGAATACTTATTAAGACAGACAAATCACCAAATATTTGTATTTGACCACCTTTTACTATTAGTCGTTCCTTCATATTGAGTCAAATATGGTTTCAATCAAAGGATATAACCCCTTTGTGGTGAGTTGAAGGATTTGGTGACAGATCAGAGAAAGAACATGAATGTGCTTTATTTGGGTGGCTCTTGGGCAGGTTCCATGAGAAAGAAAGCCCCTCACAGCTGACTTTCTAGAGTCAGATTGGGGCAGGATACAGACAGGGAAGAAGGAAAGAGAACTCCTGGGAGAGAAGAGAATTAGAGAAAGGGATTATGTGTCTAGGTGATGTCACTTTGTAGCAAGATGGGGAGTTTCTGGGTCGGAGTTTCAAAGGGCAGTAGAGGCTTGGGATTTTTTTTAAATAGCACCAGTATTTGTGTTCACTATGTCTAGCAAGTGTGAGAAACAGTTTTGCAAGGTATGACTAAAAGGTATGACGCTTATTTGATCAGTATTTAAAGTGATTGGTTGTATAGAAATTTGAGTTTGGTGCTGGTGGGTTTTGAGCTGTTGGTGAATCTGCATAAAGAAGTAAAACACGGAGCCCATATACAGGAGGTATCAGGCTCCTTTATATAATACCTTTGGAGATGATTAGAAAATATATTAATATATCTACACAATGATTTTAAAGTGTTCTAGACCGTGGTCTTCAATGAGTCTTTACTTTTCTCTGGACTGAATATTTCTGGTTTCTCCAAATCTCACTTCTATAATGTCATCATGGTCATTCTTTTATTTCCTTTCTTTAAATGTCACTTTTTATTTTCCTAAAATGTATAATCCAGTTATTTTTAGTATATTAACAGAGCTGTAAAACCATCGCTACTCTCTAATTCTGGAGCATTTTTGTCACTCCAAAAGGAAACCCTATACCTATTAGCAGCTATACCCCATCCCCCTCTCTCCCCAGCCTTTGAAACCACTAGTCTCCTTTCTGTCTCTGTGTATTTACCACTTCTCTTAGGCATATACCTAGGAGTGGAACTGCTGGATCACATGGTAACTCTATTTTTAACTTTTTGCGGAACCCCAAACTTTTCCCCACAGTGCCTGTACCATTTTCTATTCCTACCAGCAAGGTATGAGGGTTCCAATTTCCCCACATTCTTGCCAATATTTGTTATTGTCGGTCTTTTAGATTATAGTTATCCTAGTGGATGTGAAGACAGGACCTCCTTGTGATTTTGATTTGCATTTCCTTAATGGCTAACGATGTTGATCATCTTTACATGCCTTACTGGCCTTTCATATATGTCCTTTGGAGAAATGTCTATTTAAATTATTTGCTCATATTTTCATTGGGTTATATTTTTATTTTTGAGTTGTTAGAGTTCCTATATTTTCTGGACACAATTTCCTCATCAGATATATGATTTGCAAGTGTTTTACCCTATTCTGTGAGTTGTCTTTTCGTTTTCTTGATGATATTTTTGGAGCACAAAAAATTTTAATATTGATGAAGTCCAATTTAATTTTCTTCTGTTTTTCCATCTTTTTGGTGTCATACCAAGATTTGACATAATAGTTTTCCAAATCCAAGGATGTGAAGACTTACTACTATATTTTCTTTTAAGATTTTTATAGTTTTAGCTATTACATTTAGGTTTTTGCTTCGAGTTAATTTTTGTATATAGTATAAGGTAGGAATGTAACTTTATTCTTTTGCATGTGAATATTCAGTTATTACAGCACTATATATTCAAAAGACCTTTCTTTCCCCCAGTGAATTATATGGGCAGCCTATTAAAAATCAGTTGTGAATGTAATACTTTATTTTTTGACTCTTCAATTTATTCCATTGATCTATGTGTCTATCCTTATGCTACAACCACACTATCTTCATTACAGTAGCTTCTTAGTAAGTTTGAAATTAGGAAGTGTGGGTTTTCCAACTTTGTTCTTTTTCAAGATTGTTTTGACTATTCTGGGACCCTTGCATTTTCCTATGAATTTTAGAATCAACTTATCAATATTGGGAAAAAAAAAAACAGCTTGGATTTTGGTAGGGTGTATCCCAACCATAAGTATGGAATGTCTTTCCTTTTATTAAGGTGTTTAATATTTTTTCAATAATTTTTTTTGTTTTCAGAATACAAGTTTTATACTTCTTTTGTTGTATTTATTTCCAAATATTTTATTATTCTATATACTATCATAAATGATTTTTAAAATATATCCAGAAACCTTGAATTAAAGAACAAATTGACAGTAACTAGAGGGGAGAGGGATAATGGGGGAAAATTGGAGAAGGCCCATCAAGGAACATACATATAAGGACATGTGGACAAAGCCAAAAGGGGGTAGGTTCAAGGGTGGGAGGCTGGGGGGGGGGTTGGGGGGGCAAGGTGGGGTGAAAATGGAGACAACTGTACTTGAACAACAATAAACAAACAAACAAATTATCAAATCAGAAAGCACTCAAAAAATAATTTTGTTTCCTTGCTGAATTTATTAGTCTACTAGGGATTTTTTTGTTTATTTGTTTCCTTAGGCTTTTTTTTTTTTTTTTTTGTACACAAGATGATGCCTGCTGCAAATAGAGATTGTTTGATTCTTCCATTTCAATCTGGATGTCTTTATTTTATTTTACTTTATCCTTACCTAATTACCCTGGCTAGAATTTCCAGTACAGTGTCAATGGAAGCAGTGTGTTCCTAATCTAAGCAGAAAGGTTTCAGTCTCTCACCATTAAGAATGATGTGGGGTTTTAATAGATACCCTTTATCAGCTTGAGGGAGCTCCTTTATAGTCCTAGTTTGTTTGTTTGTTTTTGTTTTTATTTAGATATTTAATTTTGCCAAATGTCTTTTCTATATTTATTAATATGAACATATGGTCTTTGTCTTTATTGTTTTAATATAGTATATTACATTGACTTTCATAAGTTGAACCAACCTTGCATTCCTAGAATAAATCACACATAATCATGGTATATACTCTTTTTTATATGGTGCTGACTTTAATTTATTATTTTCTGGAAGATTGCTGTGTCTGTTTACTGAGATACTGTTGTGTGTGTGTGTGTATGTGTGTGTTTCTTTTCTTTGATTTTGCTATGAAGATAAAATTAGCTTAATAAAATGAGTTTGGAAATATTCACTCCTCTTCTAATGGTTAGAGGTGTTTGTCAAGGATTGGTGTTCATTCTTCTCTAAATGTTTGGTAGAATTTACCAGTAAAGCTGTCTTGGCTTGTGCTCTTCATTGTGGGTAGTCTTTCTGATTATTAATTCAATCTCTTTTCTTGTTATAGGTCTATTTAGATTTTCTATTTTTTAGTGAATTTTTTGGTACCTCTTATCTTTCTAGGAATTTATCCACTTTATTTAGGCTTTCTAATTTGTTAGTGTACACTTGTTCATAGTATTCCTTTATAATCCTTTTTATCTCTATAAGATTGGTAGTAATGATTCTTCTTTTATTTATTATTTTACTAGTTCCAGTCTTCTCTTTTATTTTAATTTTTCAATTACAGTTTGCATTCAGTGTTATTTTGCATTAGTTTCAGGTGTATAACATAGTGCTTAGATAATCATATATTTTACAAAATGACCTCCTGATATTTCAAGCACCCACCTGGTACCATGGGTAGTTATTACAGTATTATTGACCATATGACCTATGCTGTATTTTACATCCCTGTGACTGTTTTTATAACTACCAGTTTGAGCTTCTTAATCCCTTCACTTCTTTCATCCAACCCCCTGAATCCCTTGCCCTCTAGCAACCATTAGTTTGTTCTCTATGTCTATGAGTCTGTTTCTATTTTGTTTGATCAGTCTAGCTAATGTTCATCAATTTTGTTGATTTATTTAAAGAACCAACTTTAAGTTCCATTGATTTTTTCTCTATTTAAAAAAATTCTGATTTATTTATTTCTACTCTAATATTTATTATTCCCTTCTTTCTGCTTGTTCTGTTTAATTTCCTTTGGTTTTCTAGTTTCTTGAGTTGGAAGTTCAAGTTATTAAGTTTAAATCTTCATTTTTAATATAGCCATTTACAGATATAAATGTTTCTCAATACCCTGCCCTAAGTATATACTCTAAGTTTTAATATATCTGTTTTCACATTTATTCATCTCAACATATCTACTTTTTGTTTTCTTAGACTTGTTACTAAATTAAGAGTGTGTGGTTTAATTTCTACTTGTTTGAGAATTTCCACATTTTTGTGTTATTGATTTGTTATTTCATTCAATTTTGGTCCTAGAACATATTTTGTATAGTTCTAATTCTTTTAAATTTACCGTGACTTATTTTATGGTCTCACACATAGTTTATCCTGGAAAATATTCTATGTGCTCTTGAGAAGAATGTATATTTTGATGTTGTTGGATGGAATGTTTTCTAGATCTGTTAGATCTGGTTGGTTTATAATGTTGTTCAAGTCTTATTTTCTTGTTGATCTTCTATCTTGTTTTGTTCATCATTGAAAGTAGGGTATTGAAGTCTCCTGTTGTTGAATATTTTATTTCTTTCTTCAATTTTGTCAATATTGCTTCATATATTTTGGGGCTCTGTTTTTAGGTGTATATATGTAGATAATTGTTACATCTTCTTTATGAATTGACATCTTTATCCTTGTAAATTGTCTGTCTTTGTCTTAGAACCAACTTTTGTTTTTAATTGTATAGTATCTGATAGCAGTGTAGCCACACCAGTTCTCTTTTGCTGATTGATTTCACAGTATATCTTTTTCATTTCTTTTGCTTGCAATCTATTTGTGTTTGAATTTAAAGTGTGCCTCATATATACAACAAATAGTTTAATCATGGTCTTTTTGGGGAGGGAGGAGGTTTATTTCCTTTTATTTCTCTTCAATTTGACTCCAGTCTCTTTAAACTGAGACTCTAAATATAAAATTAATAATCCATCTCTGAATGATTATTCATTCTAGGTTACTTAATTTGCATTAATGCAGACAAAGCTTGATTTATTATTTTGGGGACAGCCATATCATAATTTGGCAAAGTATGTGGCTGTTTTTTGGTGAATTCAGTTATAGAACCCTATATTTTTGTGTTAAATTTTATTTTATTTTAATTAACCAATCATCTTTTCAATTTCAACTTTTTCATCTGGTATATTTACTGTTACTCCAATGGTGATGATTGCAGTGTGTGCTAACATTTAGTGAGTATGACTGGGCATTCTGTGTATCTAATCTACAATTTAACTCTTTTACTTTTAGACATGCGACATGACACAAGTTATTTTTCTTTCTACCTCAGTCTCCTCATCTGTAAAATGAGGATGATGATAATAAATCACATCTAGCTCACTAGGGTGCTCTGAGGATTAAATGAATTAATATTTGTAAGTATTTTAAAATATTACCTAGCATATAATAAATACATGTAAACATTTGTAAAATAAAATAATCAGTTCCATTAGATAAGAAGCATTAGGTTTTAAAGAGATTAAGTAATATGCCCAAGGCTCTATTGCTATTAAGTATTGAATCTGGGACTTGAACTAAAGTGTGTCTCATTCCAAAGTCCATGTACTCATTGACCACTAAGTCTCCAATACCCTACTCTCAGTGCTTTGTGCAAACCATTGTTGAACTTTAAAGAAAGAGTGCCAAGAGCACTCTTGAAATCCACTACCTTAAATTTTCCTCTATTAACCAGAATCCTTTAAAAATGATTATTCAATAATATCTTCAACTTTTTCCATTTCTCCATAAATTTTAAGTATTTTAAATAAAAATCATGGAAAATTCAATGGCAAAGTCCATATTCATGTCTTTAATCTATATGCCTGATTAGCCATTGCAGAGTCCTCAAAAAGAAAATCAGCAACTTTAAATGTTTTAAACTCTTAGTGCTAATGCTTATTATCTCTTGTGTTTCTTAAACTGATTTTGTTTTCTGATTCTGTAGACAAAATGGTACTTTTGAGAGCTTCATAGTGTTCCTGAGTACCTTTTCTACTGAATTTTGTGTTTTATTGGATAATGTTCTTTGTTTTTTAAAAATCTATCCTTTAAAGCCTAGGTTGCGTATTAATTATAGTTGACATTCCCACTCACAGATATTAGGGATTCTAAAATGACAATTTTATATTACACTTCCATCCAAATGTTTTTGTTTTCACAAGTAGGTATACAGTAGCAGGTAAGAAAATGCATACTAGAGGTCTCTGACTTTAAAGAGTGTGTGCAGGACTTTAAATTATGCCACAGAAATTATATAGAGGGGTCTGTTCTAATGAGGAAGTAAAGAAGGTTTATACTCAATATTTAACTGTCTGTTTAAAATTCATATTCCTAAAGTACTTAAAAATATTTTTATGTTATGTATTTACTCAAAATTTGTCCTATTTTTAAAATCAACTTTTTTGTAGTACAGCGGTGGACTAAACATTTATGCATCTTGAAATTGATTCAGAATAATATAAATTGTTTTAAAAACCTTGCATGTTTTCAGCTGAAAATGATAGTAATTATACCAATTAAAATGATTTTATTTGTGAGTAATAAATATTTTATTTTCCCCATAATAAAAGAAAAGCTCAGTGCCACTAGAGAATATAGCATTTAGTTTTGAGTTAGTATTTAATAGGCATGTAGTTCTTGGCTTTTGGGTTAACCCTATGCCCTTTATTCTTTAGCTGATTTGCTAATTACCCCTGAAAAATTACTCTAACATTCACTGGGGAAATGCAAATGTACATTCAGAATCTAAATACTTGAGAGGCAGCCAAGTACTGAGGGCATGCAAACATATTCTGAGTTTTACATAATTTTTTATATAATTACTTATGATGTTGAGAGGCTTTCTCCTTTAAAATTAGTACATAGTTCTCCTTTCTATCAACAAAATGGAATGATTCTTTCAAATAAATCAAAATAATAAATAGAATTTCTATGATAGGTGAAAGAAAAAAGAGCTAAAAGGTTTTTTTGGGGAAGGCAGACATGTAGCATAGTAATTTAATATTTTTTATTGAAATAAGAAACTTGACATAAAAGTATACTCATGAGGATAGAACAATGAATTGTCACAAAGGGAATATACCTGGATAACTACACTGAGCCCCGGAGAAAAATCATTACGGCCAGTACTCCAGAAGGCCTGCTTATACTCCTATCCACCCCTCCTTCTCACTTTCCTGCAAATTAACAAATACCACTTTCCAACATTACATATTATTGCATTTCCTTGTTTTTAAACATTGTATAAGTAGAATAATGCAGCATATATGACTTTCGCTCATCACTGTTTGAGAGATTGAGAGATTCATCCATATTGTTGCATATAGCATTAGTTTACTTATTTTCATTGTATAGTATCCTATTATATAAATAGAACATAATTTAATTTCCCATTGTATTTTAGATGAACATTTGGCTTTTTAAAGTTTTGGACTATTGCAAACAGTGTAGTTATTTTTGCATGTCTGTTGAAACATGTTTGAGTATCTTTCAGTTGGGTATGTACCTAGGATTTAAATTGTTGGATAATAGGCTATGCTATTTTTAAATTTAGTAAATAATGTCAAATTTCTTTCCAAAGAGATTGTATCCATTTATATGTCTGCCAGCACTATATGAGTGTCTTACTTATTCCATATCCTAACAATAATATTGTCATTTTTTTTAATTTTAGCCATTTTGGTGGATATGTATTGGTTATTTTAAATTTTCTCTTCTCTGATGACTAATGAGGTTAGAAACTTTTTATATGCTTATTAACTATTGTGACATTCTATTAAAACTGCTTAGTTTTACATGCTCTCTTTTCCTTTTTGATGTATAAAAGCTGTTTCATATTTGAGATATGAACTCTTCTTTTTCAATTATGTGAACTTAAATATATTATCCTTCTGGCAACTTGACTTTTTACTTTATAAATTGTATCTATTGATCAAAAGTGGTTTTTAATTTTAATGTATTTCTTTCTATTTAATATACCGCCAAATAGTGAAGATGTTCTTCTATGCTATATAGATTCTAGAACTTTGTTTCAGTTTTTATATTTTAGATCTACAGTCAAGTCAGAATTTACTTTATATGTGCTAGGAAGTAGGAAGACATTTTATATTTTCTGTATAAATAGCCAAGGGACCCAGAACCATTTTTGAAAAAGACTGTTTTTCTCTCTGCTGCTCTGCAGATCCACCTTTATCATAAATCACATGTTCTTGGATTTGTTTCTACACTTACTATTTTGTATCATTGTACAATTATTTTGACTTGTGCAATACCATGTCATTATAATTGCTGTTGCTTTACAAAAAGTCTTGATATCCTGTAGAGTAATTCTTGGAATTTTGTATTCTTTAAATTCTTTTGCTATTCTCATATTTTTGCACATTTCCTGTATATTTTTGCATTTCCATATAATTTTCCATATAAAATTTGGAATCAGGTTATCAATTTGGAAGTGCATTATATCCATAGATGAATTTGTGGAGATTGGAAATCTTGACAATAATTACTCTATTAATCGTCTTTAATTTCTCTCAATTAGGGTAAGCATTTTCTATGTGAAGAGGCCACTCATTCATCTTTCATTTATTACTTTACTTTGAAACTATAGTTTTAGATACAGATACATTTAGATAATGATATATATCTGAGAGGTTGAAATCTTTATTATTATGAATGTCTATTTTCATCTCTGGTAATGCTTCTTGTCTAATATTAGTATGGTTACACAAGCTTTCCTTAGTATATGTATGCATGGTATATTCTTTGCCTATATACCAATGCCCCAACTGTATTCCTTAAGATCTTTCTTACTTATTTTTTTGTGTATGACTGTGTTTTTGTATAAGGTGTAAGGTTAGGTCAAGGTGTTTTTTTTATTTTTATTTTTTTAGTTTATTTTTCAATTAGAGTGAAAACATACAACTATCATTTCATATACAGGGGTACAGTATAGTGATTAGACGATTATGTAACTTATGAAACATTCCCCTGACTTTTCAAGTACCACTTAGCACCCTACATAGTTACTACAACATTATTGATTATATTCTCTGTGCTATACTTGACTATGACCCATGACTACTCTGTAACTATCAATTTGTACTTCTTAATCCCATCACATTTTTTACCTAGCATCTCATCCCCCCTCCCATCTGGCATCTATCAGTGTGTTCTCTGCATCTATGGATCTGTTATTGTTTTTGTTCATTTATTTTGCTCTTTAGATTTATATGTGATCATATGGTATTTGTCTTTCTCTGATTGACTTATTTCACTTAGCATAATACTCTCTACCTCCAACAATATTTTCATAAAGGAAAGATTTCATACTTTTGTGCTGTTTTTCTTAACCATGGAAGATTCCCAAACCTTTCATTTACTTAAAGAGAACAATTTCAAAAGATCACTACATATAGCTGCAAAAGTCTATTTATCCAAATTATGAGTCTCAAATTGGAACTATACCTATTTCTTTTTAAGAAAGTTTTAGGATTCAGCATGGTGAATGCTTTTTCTCAAACAAAATAGTAAGCAGATCTGTTAGTAAAACCAGAAATGAATCATGCCATAAGAAATTTCTATCTCTTGAAGAAAAGAGAGAATTGACCCTAAAGTTACCAAATTGTTATCATTTTTGGTCCAAAATGATCCTGCTGTTGTTGGCTTCCCAGTGGCCCCAGATTAAGCTAAAATGATCTTTGTAAGACGAACAACTTTTTCATCATTATCTACTATACCTTTTGTAGCTTCTGTCAAGAAGTAACTAAATACCAGGTGTACTCATTATGTTCCATTTTTGAAAATCATTTCTGAATTTTGATTTTTCCTCTCATCCTAATCTAATGATAAAAAGCATGACAAGATTTTTTGTTTGTTTATTTTTTGCTTTTTATTGAATTTATTGGAGTGACACTGGTTAATAAAATTATACAGGTTTCTGTTGCCATCTGTACACTGTAGTGTGTCTCCATCATCATTTACCTCCCCTATACAAATCTACACCTATCCCCACCCTGCCTTCCCAACCCCCAGCAATCACTGTGCTGTTGTCAGAGTCCATAAGATTTTCCTCTCATCCATCATCATTTACCCCCTCTATACCCTCCTCAACTCTCCCTACCCAGGCCTCCAACCCCATCAGCCTGCTCTGTATCTATGAATCTGTCTCTATTTTGCTTTGGATAGTATGGATAATTTAACACAATCTTAATTATTTTTATTTATTCTTCCATTGATATAAATCTCCTTCAATTTCTTTCTTCAGCGTCTCATAATTTTCTGAGTACAGGCCTTTAACATCCTTGGTTAAATTTATTTGTTGGTATTTTTGATGCAATTATGAATTGGATTGTTTTCTTAATTTCTCTTTCTGTTAGTTTATTATTGGTGTATAGAAATGGAACCAATTTCAATACTAATTTATATTTGTTTTTGTATCCTGCTACTTTACTTAATTCATTCATCAGCTCTAGTAGTTTTTTGGTAGAATTTTTAGGATTCTTTATAGACAATATCATGTCATCTGCAGATAATGACAGTTTTACTTCTTCCTTTCCAATTTGGGTGTCTTTTACTTCATTTTCTTGCCTTATTTCTGTGGGTAGAACTTCCAATACTATGTTAAATAAAAGTTGTAAAAGTGAACATTTCTGTCTTAATCCTGATCTTGAAAAATCAGCTGACAGTCTTATAGGAGCTCCCTTGGAGGTAACTAACTATCTTTCTCTTTCTGCTTTTAAGATTTTGTCTTTAATGTTTCCCATTTTAATTATGATGTTTCTTAATGTTGGCCTATTTTGGTTTATCTGGTTTGGGTCTCTCTGCTCTACCTGTACTTGTGTCTTTACCCTTTACAAGGTTAGGGGACTTTTTGGTCATTATTTCTTCAGATAGGTTTTCAATCCCTTGCTCCTTCTCTTCTTCTCATATCCCTATTTTGTGAATGTTGTTATGATTCATTTTGTCTCAAAGATCCCTTAAACTTTCCTAATTTTTTGCATTCCTTTTGTTTTTACTCTTCTGATGGGGTATTTTCTGCCACCTCATCTTCCAAATTGCTGATTGATCGATCCTCTTCTTTACCTGTCTACTGCATTATAAGAAAATGCTACCAACAAATATATGCCAACAAGTTGTACAATCTGAGGAAATGCATAAATTCCTAGAAACATACATACTTCCCAGGCTGAATCAAGCAGAAGCAGAAAATCTGAAGAGACAAATTATGTCCAACAAAATTGAATCAGTAATCAAAAACTTTCCGACAAACCAAAGCCCTGGACCAGATGGCATCACTGGTAGATTTTGCCAAGCATTAGAAAGAATGAATACCTACACTTCTTAAGTTATTCCAAAATATTCAAGTGGAGTTAAGGCTCCCAAAGTCATTTTACAAGGCCAGAATTATCCTGATTCTAAAACCAGACAAAGACATTCCAAAAAAAGAAAATTATATGCCAATATCCCTGATTAATATAGATGCAAAATTCCTTAATAAAATATTAGCAAACCAAATTCAGCAACACATTAAAAAGATCATACACCATGATCAAGTGGAATTTATACCTGGGATGCAAAGTTGGTTCAATATTCACAAAGGAATTTCTGATACATCACATAAACAAATTGAAGGACAAAAAAATTACATGATTATGTGAGTAGATGCAGTACTCATTCCCCAATAGATTACCACTTGGGGAATAAAGGGGATATACCTCAACAAAATAAAGGCTTTGTATGACAAACTCACAACTAACATCATACTCAATGGAGAGAAACTAAAAGCCTAAAGCAGATTAAGATTTTGCTATTGGAGGAGAGGGTTTAACACAGGAAAAGTGGTTCCTGTCAGACAGGTGAGCAGATGGCCCTTGTCGTGAAGCCTACCAAGTCCCTTTCTCCCTGCGTATTTCTGGCACCCCATTAGCTTGACTAGAATCGTGAGGGGTTTTTGTGGTGACATTTTTATTTATTTATTTTTAATTATATTTTATTTATTATGCTATTACAGTTGTCCCAATTACTGCATATTCCACCTTTTGCTATCCATTTTGTACAGAGCTGCTTCCATCAGTGAACCACTCTTCATCAGGGTTTTCTAAGGGTTGGTCTAGCAAGTCTATTCTACTGGAATAGGTAAGATTAATAATCTCTGAGTAGGAATGGGTCAAGTTTGGAGATGATTTTATAGGCATTAATATGGCTAGATTTAAGGTATTCCAGGTTTTTACAGTTACTTCAGGATTATTCAGAAGAAGGGCCTGATATCTGGTCAATCTATTTCCTGTTAGCCAGAGATGCACTTTCATTTCTAATATTCCTTATAGCTGATGTGGCATTAACACCTCTAACTTCTGCCCAAGAGTTAACTTTGTAGCTTCCTCTGTTAGCGTGGTTGTGTCTGCAATTGCTCTTAGACACAGGGGCCACGTGGCGCTCGAATGCAAATAGGTATTAGGAATCTGGGTGGACAGGGATGCAGAAGAAAGCATCTTTTACGTCTAAAACTGTATACCACTGAGAATAGTCTGGTACTTGAGTGAATATAGTGGAAGCATTGGCTACAAGAGTATGGAGGGGAACAACAGCCTCATTAACTAGTCTTAAATTCTGGACCTATCTGTATACCCCTGTCGGTTTGAGAACAGGGACAATTGGAGTACTGCAAGGAGACTGACAGGCTACCAGCAGCCCTTGTGTTGCAAATTTCTCTATGATGGGCTGCTGACCCTTTAGGGCCCTGTGTTTGACAGAACACTGTTTCTTATGGGGATAGGCTGTCCCAGGCTTTAAGCAAATTTGAACTGGTTCAGCAGTCTTGGCTTTTCCAGGAACTCCAGAGTTCCAAACTAAAGGACCTGCTTTCTGTAAAATTTGTTCTAGGATGTTGTTTTTTATTTTCTTTTATTGGCATAATTTTTAAGGTCTTAACTGGGACCTCCTGAAACTTCAAAATGGCCCCTAATCTGGCTAAGAGGTCTTGTCCTAGCCAGATTAGTATACTATACCTAGTGGTATAGTATACTGCAGAATAATTAGGAAAGAATGTTTTAAACATTTGGATTTCAACTGATAGGTGATAGAATATGTAAAAACAAGTTTGAGATTTTCCTTCAACCCCCATAATATTAGTTGAACTAGACAAGAGAGGTCTAGCATAAGAATTGAGGACAGAGTAAGTGGCCCCAGTATCAACAAGAAAGTTAATTTTTTTACCTGCCACATCTAGGGTTGCTCAGCGTTCCTTGTTAGAGATTGAAATGCTGGTGGAGGCTGGGGCCAATCTATTCCCCAGGCACCCTCAATTGCTGCTATGGTCTTAGGTTATGACTGCTTTCCACTCTGGGAATGGGGGAAGTCCAGTGCCAGGGGTCAGGGTCTGCACCTTTGCACATGGGACATGGCCCTGGTGGTGGCCTCGTGTAATTCCTTGCCCAGTGTCCAGGATGTTTACACTTAAAGCATATTTGATCTTTTTGCCCTTAGCATTTTTGTGGCTTTCCCAGGTTACCTTGAGGTGGCTGGACATTGCCAGGCACTGCTAACAGCTAGCACTATTAACTTGACTGTCTTTCTTCCCCCTTTTTCCTACACTGGATCTGTACCTCTCTTTCCTCAAGGTCTGAGTTGTTAAAAACAGAGAAGGCAGTGTCTATAAGTTGGGCCATAGGAGTTTGTGGACCCATTTGTAATTTCTGAAGCTTTCTATGAATATCTGGTGCTGACCGGGTACTGAAATGCTGCCCCATTAACACTTGACCTTCTGGAGATGATGGATCTAGATCAGTATATTTCTTGAATGCCTCAGCCAGCCTGTTACAGAAGAGAGCAGGATTCTCTTCCTTTCCTTGTGTTATTTCTCTGATCTTGTCATAACTTACAGGCTTCCTAATACATTGTTTCATCCCAGCTAATAAACACTGAATTATGATGTTCCTCTTTCTGTTTCTTCCCTGAGTATTATAGTCCCAATTAGGCTTTTGATCAGGGCTCTTGTTCAGGGACTATTTGAGCTGCTGGTCCTATATCTCTGGGATTTTGAGCATGTAATTGCATGTCTGCATGTTGACAGGCCTCTTCCCAAGTTTGTTGCTCTTCTGGAGAGCAGCAGGTGGTCAGGATTATTTATATAAGGTCTCTCCAGGACACATCAAAGACAAGGGTTAACGTTTGGAAGTTACTAGTGAAGTATGTAAGATCCTCCAAAAAGTTTCCTAGTCTGTCTTCACACTGCTGCAGGTCAGTTATTGAAAAGGGTGCATGTACCCAAATAGGGCCTTCAGTACCTGCTATTTCCCTTAGGGGCAGAAGGGTAGGAACCGTGGGGAAATATGAGACTCTACTCTGAGTATGTCCTGCTGGACTAGGTTTCTTTTCAGCTGGTAATTTTGGATATATTGGAGAGTAGGATAAAGGAGAGGTTAATTCCCCTGAGGTAAGAGCAGAGGCTTCAGGACTCTGGGGCCTGCTTGGTTCTCCCTGAGAGACAGGTGGGGAACTTAGACAAGGGGTCGCTAGGAATTCCTTGTTGACCCCTAGAGGGGCTGCCTCCCTTGGCCCAGAGAGAGGACTAGATTATGATACAGTGCCATGAAGGCTTGAACATTGGGAACCTCTGACTATTTGCCCAACCATTCACAAAACAGGTCTAACTGGAGTATGGTGGTACTTACTAGTTTATACTAGTAAACTTACTAGTAAGTTTACACTAGTATACTAGGTGGAGTATGGGGTATTTACTAGTTTATACTAAGGCCAAGCCATATTGCAAAAGAAAATTAGCCTCTCTTTAGATTTTTCAGGGTAAAATTTTTCCTAGTTTCTAAGAATGCATCCCAGCGGGGATTCTGAGGGGATAGAGGGTGTATTACCTATCTTGTCCATGGCTTACCTGAGGAAGAAAAAGAGAGTGGAACTTCCTGGCTCCCTAGAGTTGTCCTTCTTTGTTTGCCCACGGAGTTACCTAGTGAGTTACAGGGTGTCCCCTGTTATCCACTCTCCTAGTGGGTTATAGGGTATCCCCCATTATCCCACCATTCTAGTGGGTTACAGGGGGTCCCCAGTTATTGACTGTTCTAGTGGGTTACAGGGGGTCCCACATTATACCACCATTCTAGTGGGTTAGAGAGCATCCCCCGTTATCCCCCATTCTAAACTACCAGATGTGTCAGGTGAAATTAAAAGAACAAACTAGAGTTGCCAGGCCTAATTGTACCCTCTTTCCTGGTATCTAATTTGGAGACTTCAGTAAGAAAATTAGCTTCTGCTAGTTTCTTTTGCTCCTAATTTGGGCTAGTTTCTTCTGTTACTTGATTATCTTGGGTTAGTTTAACTTGGGCTAGTTTCTTTTGTTCTTCATACCTTGGGCTAGTTCCTAGTAATTGATTAACTTGGGAATTGATTCTGTAAGTTGGACTCCTTCGAGGAATTGTAGGGAGAGGACTCCCTAGAATTAATTGGTTAACTGGGGCTAGTGTCCTCTGCTCCTCCTTCTAATTGCTTAATTCAAACTACAATAGTTTCCTCTGAATTGATTAGCCCAAACTAGTTTCTTAACCTGAACTAGTTTCCTCCGCTTCTCATAATTCATTAACTTGAAATAATTTTCTCTGCTTAACTTGAACTAGTATCCTCTTTTATTAACTTGCCTCCTGGTAATTGATTCCTCTGCGTAGTGGGGAGAAGCATTCTAATGTATCTATTTTACAAACTAAACTGGATTGGGAAGGTCTTCAAAAGGATTTTAAAGGGCGCACCTTCCTTGACCTATGTTCAGCAAATGCAGCAAACATTTATATGGAGAAGTGCAAAATAGAGAGGCCATGGGTGAAGCAAGTTTTAGGAGAAACATGGTTGGCTTGTGAAGAAGGGAGGTGTACCTGGCAACCCTTTCTGAGAGTTACAACGGACTTGAAGGGAAAGCCGCGGGGAAGGGACAATGTTATGTTTTACACAGTGTGCCCTGCTGCACAGATATTGTCTTGTGCCTGGTGAGGAGCTAGTCTCTAATCCTGATCCATGACCAGATAATCCTCACCCGGGAGTCTTTTAACGCGGCTGTCACCCTATTGGCTTTTAACTGCCCAAACCATGCCCCCACAAAAGCCGCAAACTCTCTTCAAGGAGCCAGGGTGTCCCAAGGCATAAGGGAGACAGAGAGAACAAAAGTCTCCTCCAGCCACCAGGGAGGGTGGAAACAGCTGTCTTACCACTCTAGCGTTTTCACACTGTTGACTGGCTCCCAAACTGTTGCACACTTTCTTGGGTTTTTACTTAGGCTTCTACACATTGATTTCCCATAATCCTCCTTGATTGCCCACTCAGGGAGGAAATCACAATGCTAATTATTATCAGGTGTCACAAGGCGATTCTCAGAAATCAGGATGCTGACCGATGACAGCCGCAGTGTCTCAGGGTTTCCTATTGTATCTCCTGCCTTATTTCCAGCAAAAAAAGTCCATTTTTATTCTCTTGCAACCACTGTCCCACCTATCCCATTTCAAAAGTAATGACTATCTTTATTTCTAACAGCATACATTAGTTTAGTCTGCTTTTGTTCTTTTCTGAAAATGTAAACATAAACCATAAAAAATGAATGGCCTTAACATAAAAATAAAATTGCGCTCTAATTATCACTGTAAAGACCATATAACAATGACTGCAAAGTTTTAAAGAAATAACTTAGAAATCAGATAGCCCACTTGTGTTGCTATTTTTTTCTTTCCTTCCTTGTTTATTTTATTCACAGATATCATCTTATTATGTTTTCTCTATCCCATTATGTCTCTCTCTCTCTCTCTCTCTCTCCCTCTCTCTCATTTGGCATTAATCTAATATTTCTTCTTATTATTATTCCACTTTTTCCCCTTTTCCTGTGATACACTATTTTCTATACTTCTAGTACTTATCCTATGGATTTCAACATGCATACTTAGCTTATTAAATACTAATATAGGTTATTCCTTTTACATATTTCCAACAAAATAAGATATTAGCATCTTTTAATTGCATTTCCCTCCCCCCAACTTTTGCATTGCACTAAATTCAATGTGTAATAAAAACCTATAAGGCATTATTCTTAGTATTACTGTCTTGTACAGTGTATATTAATTTAGATTTACCCACATATTTACTTTCCATTGCTATTCATTCTATTGTGCATTTTTGTGCTCTATCTGGCATAAATTTCCTTCCACTTGAAAATTCTTTTCACATTTCTTTTGTCACAGATCTGGTGAAGAGGAATTTTTTTCAGGTTTTGTTTGGCTTGAATTATCTTCATTTCATTCACATTTGAAGGGACTTTTTTTCTTGGAATATAGTTCTAGTATTTTTGTTTGTTCTTACCCCTTTAGCACTTCAATGATGTCGTTCCATTATTTTCTGATTTCTAATGTTCCTGTACTAAATATAGTTGTCAAACTTCTTGCTACTCATTTGTAAATATGCTACTTTATTCTTCTGTATATTTTGAGATTTTGTGTATGTGTGTTCAGTTTTGCAGTTAACTATGATATGTATTTATCCATTTTGGGGCATATAGCACTTCTTGAATTGATAACTAGATATCTTTCATCTAATATTACTTCTACCACCTTCTATTATGTGACTCTAAGGATATGTGTATATTAAATCTCTTCTATATATTCCATAGTCCCTTGTGGTTTTTTCTATATTTCCATTCATTTTCTTTTTCAAGCTTCCAACTGGGTATTTTCTGTTAATCTATCTCCTAGTTGACTTATCCTTTCTTCTCTGGTTTCCAATCCTGGTTTTGTTAATTCCAGGATATCTATTTTACTCTATTTCTAAAAAATAGATGTTTATTTGCTGGAGGGAAATTTTATATTATTGTCTTCTGCTTTCTTGGTCTTATTGGTTAGAGTTATTCAGAAATCTGTATCAGTAACTTGAGTACATGCCGATTGTGGATCTGTTTATAGTGTCAGTGTCTTTCTTGGTGTGTTAGGTAATTTAAGATTGTGTGCCAGACATTATATTGTTGTAATGGTTCTGGCTGTAATACTTTCTTCCAAACAGGTTTTATCCTATCTCTGATGAGGAACCTGATAGAGACAGAACACATCAATCCAATCAACACTTGAGTTGTCTCAGGGACTTCCGGCCAAGATGGGCTGTAGGTAGATACACTGTGCCTCCTTGCACAACCAAGAGAAGGACAACAACAAATTTAAAAACAAAAAATAACCAGAACTTCCAGAAAATCAAATTGTATAGAAGTCCAACAACCAAGGAGTTAAAGCAGAAGCATTCATCCAGACCTGTAGGAGGGATGGAGATGGGCAGCCAGGGCAGAGAGCTGGAGGACCTGGGTGGGTGAGGCAGCAGCTGGTGGACCAGGTGGTCCCACATTTGTGTGTGGATAAACCAGGAGGAACAACTGGGGAGTGAGACAGACCCCATAACTCAGAGTTCCAGTGTGGGGAGATAAAGCCTCAAAACCTCTGACTGAAAAAACCTGTGGGGGATGAGGCAGCAAGAGAAACTCACAGCCTCACAGGAGAGTTACTTGGAGAGACCCCCAAAGTCCTAGAGCATACACAAACCCAGTCACCTGGGAATCAGCACCAGAAGGGCCCAATTTACTTGTGGGTAGTGGAGGAAGTGACTGAAAGCCAGCAACAGCCGAGCAAGTGACATTGTTCCCTTTTGGACTCCTCCCCCACATACAATGCAACACCACACGGAAATGGGTTGCCCCGCCCTGGCAAATACCTAAGGCCCCACCCTTTACTACCTAACAGACCCTCAGACACACACACACAAAATGGCCCAAATGAAAGAGCAGATCAAAGCTCCAGAAAAAAATACAACTAAGTGATGAAGAGATAACCAACCTATCAGATGCACAGTTCAAAACACTACTAATCAGGATGCTCACAGAATTGGTTGAGTATGGTCACAAAATACAGGAAACTGTGAAGGCTATGAAAAGTGAAGTAAAGGAAAATGCATAAGAAACCAACAGTCATGGGAAGGAAACTGGGACTCACATCAATGGCTTGGACCAGAGGAAGAAATAAACATTTAACCAAAACAGAATGAAGAAACAAGAGCCCCCCAAAATGAGGAGAGGTTTAGGAACATCCAGGACAACTTGAAACATTCCAACATCCAAATCATATGGGTGCCAAAAGAAGAACAGGAAGAGCAAGAAATTGAAAACTTATTTGAAAAAATAATGGAGAACTTCCCTAATCTGGCAAAAGAAATAGACTTCCATGAAGTCCAGAAAGCTCAGAGAGTCCCAAAGAATTTGGACCCAAGGAAGCACACACCAAGGCACATCATAAGCATATTAGCCAAGATTAAAGATAAGGAGGGAATCTTAAAAGCAGCAAGAGAAAAGGAGTTATCTACAAAGGAGTTCTCATAAGACTATCAGCTGATTTCTAAAAAGAAACCTTAGAGGCAAGAAGGGGCTGGAAAGAAGTATTCAAAGTCATGAAAGGCAAGGACCTACGTCCGAGATTACTCTATCCAGCAAAGCTATCATTTAGAATAGAAGGGCAGATAAAGTGCTTCCCAGATAAGGTCAAGTTAAAGAAATTCATCATCAGCAAGCCCTTATTATATGAAATGTTAAAGGAACTTATCTAAGATAAAGAAGAAGATCAAAAACTATTTGAATAGTAAAATGACAACAAACTCACAACTATCAACAACTGAACCTAAAAAAAACAAAAACAAACTAAGCAAACAACTAGAACAGGAATAGAATCACAGAAATGGAGATCACATGGAGAGTTATCAGTCGGGAGAGGGTGGGGGGAGAATAAAGGCACAGGGAATAAGAAGCATAAATGGTAGGTACAAAATAGACAGGGGGAGGTTAAGAATAGTATAGGAAATGTAGAAGCCAAAGAACTTCTATGTATGACCCATGGACATGAACTAAGGTGGTGGGGGAGGGGATACAGATGGGAAGGGGAAGCAGGGCAGAGGGGAATAAAGGTAAGAAAATGGGACAATTGTAGTAGCATAATCAATAAAATGTATTTAAAAAAATTAAATTAGAAAACAGTTGAATTGTCTCAAAGATGGACAGTAGTCTATAAAAGGCTCAGACTACTCATTTAATCTCACAGGGAATAACATTCTATGGGGCTCACTGAGAGCCTTAGGTGTTTATTAGGACCCTTCATCTTTAGAAGAGCCTCAACTCCGATTTAGGAGTTTAACATTGTGATAGTGTCAAAAACTCAGCTAAGTTTCTCTTCAGTTTATACCTTGCTTCTTGACTTTCACTTTAGACAGCTTAATAAGTCAAAAAAAATTTTGAAGCTCAGTCTCATTTCTTCTTTTAATTGTTTATGCTATTATGGTTATTCCTGCCTTTTCCTCCCTTTTCCCACCTTCATATAGCCCCACTCTCTCCCTTTCCTCAGTCAATCCCCGTATTATTGCCCATGTTCATGGGTCATGCATAAATGATCTCTGGTTAATCCCTTCACCATCTTTCATGCAGTCCATACCTCCCTTCCAGCAGCTGCCAGTCTATTCCATGTATCAGTGCTTCGGTTTCTATGTTGTTTGATAGTTTATCATGTTCATTAGATTCCGCATATATGTGAGATCATGTGGTATTTGTCTTTCACTGACTGGATTATTTCAGTTAGCGTAATATTCTCCAGGTCTATTCAGACTGTCACAAAGGGTAAGAGTTCCTTGTTTTTTTCTGCTGTGTAGTATTCCATTATGTAAATTATTGCAGTTCTTTTATCCACTCATTTACTGATGGGCCCTTAGGCTGTTTCAAGATCTTGGCTATTGTAAATAGTGCTGCTGTGAACATAGGGGTGCATGTATTATTTTGTATTGGTGTTTCAGGATTCTTGAGCTATATTCCCAGAAGGTCAAAAAGGAGTTCCATGTTTAATTTTTTGAGGATTCTCCATATTGTATTCCACAGTGGCCGCACCAGACTGCAATCCCACCAACAGTGCATTAGGGTTCCCTTATCTCCACATCCTTGCCAACACTTGTTTTGTTTGTTGACATATTATTGATGGTATCCATTCTAACAGGTATGAAGTGATATAGGGGAACATTTTTGCCAATGATACATCTGATAGGGGTTTAATCTCCAAAGTGCACAAAGAACTAATACAACTCAACACTAAGAAGACAAACCAATTAAAAATGAGCAAAATACCTGAATAGACACTTCTCCAAAGAGGACATACAGATGGCCCATAGAAATATGAAAACAAGTGCTCAACATCACTAATCATGAAAGAGATGCAAATTAAAACCACAATGAGAAAGCACCCCAGTCAGTCTCATTTCATTGCATTTCTGTTCTCTCCTGGATTTTTATCCTTAAGGCTTTAGTAATTTTGCATCCCCAAACTTGATGTTTTTTTTTCTCCTCAAGCCTATGTGATTACCAAAACTTTGTTGCCTACTCTATTTCCTACCATCTTCCATCTTTCTGGAGTCTCAGTCTTCCCCCAATACTTCATAGCATCAAATACTCAGTTTGATACAGAAATACAGAATGTGGGACTTCTATGCATTTCCCTTCTTTCCTGGATTCTTGGCCCCTTTATTTGGCTCCTTTGGCAGTTTTCTGATGCTTCCACATATGTACATCTCTCTTTCTTTCCTTCCTTCTTTCTTTCCTTCTTTCTCTTTCTTTCTCTCTTTCTTTCCTTCTTTCCTTCTTTTCTTCCTTCCTCCCTCCCTCCCTTCTTTCCTTCTTTTAGTCATCATTCATTTATTTTACTCACACGTTCTAATTGTTTTGGGTAAGAACTTCAGCCTGCTACAAGTTTATATGTCATAGCCAGAAACTGAAGTCAGTTTCCTTCTTTCCTTTCTTCCCTCATTTCAGTAATATTTATTGAGTAGCTATGATATCCCAAGCACTGTACTAGGAGTTGTGGATATTGCAGTGAAGTAAATTGTATCCACTATCCAACCTGAAAATAGATTGTTACCAATACTACAAAATCCCTCTATATGCCCCTCCTTCATCCTATACTCATCTGCCCCACTTAGAGGTAATCATTATCCTGAATTTATGTTTATCATGATATTCTTTATAGTTTCATATATGTATATATGCATATCCTTAAACAGTACTTTATACAAATTTGACATTTTTGAATTTTATGAAATTGAAGTATTATATGTGTCTTTTTAACATCTTAGTACAACAGTCTGTATTTCAACAGTTTGTTCTAGAAAAATGACTAAAGGTGAACTTCTAAAAAAACAAACATACATTCATGAAGCCCTTTAGCTGTGAACAGGGGAGAGCACCATATAACAGCCCTGACTTGGCTTTTATGCTTGTAGATTTTAAAATCTGTGAGAACGAGACCATGGCTTTGTTCATCTTTGTTGCTGCAGCAGATAGCTTATGATGGGGTCCAGTAAGCAGGAGCTTAATTAAGAAAAGAATGAAAAGGAAGTCCCCGGTCCTTATGAACTGTGCCCACAAAAAGCACAGGGTGTCAAAAGCAGAGCATAGATGCATCACAGTGACTTGGTGGTTTAGTGAAGGGTGATGTTTCATTTATTAAAAGTATGGAGTATATTAAGCACTTAGGTTTATCAAGCATTTGGGAATATTTCTATAAAGGGATCTAGAAAAGTGTGCTTGCTCAGTCACTGAGATACATCCGAACTTTTTGCTTAGTCAATTACTTGCTCTGTATCCGTGTGAAGTTTGTAGACTTGCAATGTGTCAGAGGCTGTGTTGTCATCCTTTAGCCCTGTTTTGTGAGACCTGGTTCCACTGAATATAACAGTAACATCTCAAACATTAATAATATAAACAATTTCATTTTTAATTTTAACTATATTTAAAGTAAAACATCCTCTCATTCCCCTTTCCTCACCTCCCCCACCCACCGCTTTCCTTCACTCTATCATGCTTTTTAAACCAGGTTTTGGAAGCTAATGAATAATAAAGATACAGTGTAGTTCTTTTTTCCCCTGGTGAAATACTACATTATTTGTTATTCATGAGTTCTTGTTTTCCTGAAACATTGTTTGATAAAACATGTGGGTGATGTATATCCTATCATTGCTTGGAAGTCTTTTAGATTTCCTCTGTTTCAGTGTTTTCCTTTTGTTTTAATAAACTTGCAAATAGTTTTGGAGAAGAGCCACTTGATACTAACATAATTAACCTATTTTAGTACCAAGTCCTCCAAAACCCACTCGCAAGTGAACAGATTCAACATTTCACAGTATTTCTTATTAAGTTAGATAGGAAGAGTAAAAGAAAGATAATGAAACCAGAAAAAAAACACTGGCCTTTGGGCTGCCTGTCGTGTACCAAACCGTATAAACTGAGACAGGTATTAAATCTTTATGGTGCTTTATTCAGATGGCTGGGAATCTGAGAAGACAGAGGGTTTGCAGCCTAACGAACCATCTTACATTTTCTTTCCAAGCCAATATTTTTATAACAGAGAACAAAGTGCATTGAGGGGTTTTGAAATTCAGGGAATATTAGATTTTAAAAAACTGCAGTATTCTCACCCTGGGCAGTTAGCTGTTCCCAGGGGCAGGTGGTCCTCAATCTCTCCGTGGAACACAAAGGCCCAGATGCCTCCACTTGTCCCCAGGCGGTAATCTTTAGCAGTGCCCCAGGAGGTCAGCCATCTCTCCCCGGAGCAAGGATGGGCCTTATCTGTAGTTTCTGAAACAATAGCTTTAACACATGCATTACCTACTAGGCTTATTAACTATTTACCTTAACCTAAAATTTTCCAACTCCTGAGTTCCCTATCAATAAAAGGTTTTGTCTTTTAAAAATATTCTAGTAGACCCAGTAACTTCATCTTGTCTGTATCAAGCCTTTCATCTTTCTTTATGCTTCTGTGGTGTTGTCATCTGGTTTTTGAATCAGCCTCAGTAAATTCAACATAGCAGGAAATTCTTTCTGCAATTAGGTAAATCTTCTGTCAAAACAGAGCAGAGCTGTGTTTTTGCAAAGAGAAGAAGTGACGGTCTGGACTGCCACGAAAGCCCCTGGTTCCGATTGCTGTGCCTGTGAGTTTAATTTGGGAATGAGCATCATGATTCTCCTTAGACATAAAGCAATTTGTGCTTTCAGGAATTCAGGTAAACAACGGATACTCCACTTGTATGCCCTGAAATGAAGATTCATTTTCTAAGATTGGAGCTGAGAACTCTGTGTTGGGAAGTGAGAAGCTTATTTTTAAAATTTGTAACAGGTATAGGAATTAAATGTATTTCTTAAAATGTATTTTTATATATACATTTTAAAAATAATAACTCATGTACTTGAATCTTAATGATGCAGCAAACCGATCCATTTGGAATATTACCTGAAATGAAGAATGAAAAAATAAAGGTCTTGGAACAATAAAAATTGATTCCAGGTGACCAACGTCGCATGCTCCTGTATGTGCAATTCTCCCATGTAGCCATACTTCGTGCAGAGTAGTCATCACTCTCTCTGGAGCCAGACTACTGGAGTTGAACCCTAGCTCTGCCAGTAACTAGGTGTGTGACTTTGGGGAAGTTACTTTGGCAGTCTGTACCTAAATTTTCTCATATTTAATGTGGAGATAATAGAATTGATACAAGATTAAATGCATTAATACTTGTACAGTTCTTCTTTAAGATTTATTTCAGAAAGAGAGAGAAAATTCAATGTGTCGTTTCACTTGTTTATGAATTTATTACTTGCTTCTTGTGTGTGGCCTTGTCAGAGATTGAACCCACAACCTGGATGTTATCGGGACAAGGCTCTGACCAACTGACTCCTCAGCCAGGGCAGTGCTGGTACGGTTCTTAGAACAGTGCTTGGCATATATTAAACACTCAGTAAACATGAACTATTTTTACTCTTATTTTGTTATTTCTTACTTCACATATTCTTGATTTGCTTTTTGGTGATGTAGTTCTCACATATACAAGGAATTATAACCATAAATTAAATGGGAAAAGATACTTCTAGAAGAATGTCCATATTTTATAATTAAAATATGACAATTGGTAGCTCAAAATAAATAAGGAAAAAGAAAACAAAACATAAAAACTAAGCATAGGAACTTAAGTAGAACAATGGTCTGGACTATTTAGTGTGTGAGAAAATAGCCATAAACATTCAATAGCTCCAGAGGGCATCCGTGTATTTCAGCACAGATCAGTACCTGTTGTTCAAAGTAGTGATTGTGACTCATGAAGGAAATGTGACATTCCGTTTACGGTGTTCAGTTCAGAGAAGCCAGAAAGTGGTCTATATGTTAGGAAGATTCCATAGTTGAGTTCAAAAAAATAAATAAGAAAGGTATTCAAATATCAATTTCTAGAATATTTTGAATTACATGAGTTTTGTTGTATTTGCATTTTTTGCTTCCTCCTTTCAGTTCAAATTGGAATTTTTTAAAGAATTGTATGGAAATGTTGTCCTTGGGCACAAGCACTGTTTCCATAAAATGCCAATCAGTATTCCCCTTCTACATATCTAATTTTAGCCATTCTACTGCTCAGTAGAAGTACCTCCATACAGAATATCCGTGACTGTTAAGCTGGCCAGGTTTTGTTCTGCAATTACATTTATCAGGAGTTGACATGAATTATAGGTCGTGCCAATTTTGTGTTGCAAATATAAACCGTAGTGTTTATGTACATGTCACTGAGGAAGAAAGACCATTTTGCTCTTAACTCTTTCAAAATATGTTTAGTTATGGTAAAAAATATATATATATAACATAAAATTTTAAAGTTTTCAAGTTTGATGTAGTCTCATTTGCTTATTTTTTTGTTTTTGTAGTCTGTATTTTTAGTCAGAACTTATTCCCAAATCCAGTGTAACAAAGTATTTCCCCTGTATTTTCTCCTAAAAGTTTTATGGTGTTAGGCATTGTACTTTGGTTTTTATTCTATTTTGAGTTAGCTTTTGTATGTAATAAAGTGTATCTAACTTCAGTCTTTTGCATTGTGGATATCCAGTTTTCTCAACACCATTTGTTGAAGAGACTGCCTTGTTCCCATTGGGTGGTCCTGGCATCCTTGCAAACATTCGTCCATCTTATATGAGGACTTATTTCTATGCTCTCTGCTTTGTACCACTGGCCTATATGTCTGCTTTTATGCTAGTACCACAGTTTTTTGATTACCATAGCTTTGTAATATGTTTGAAATTAGGAAGTGTGATACCTCCAGTTTTGTTATTTTTAAAGATTGATTTGACTATTTGGGGTTCTTGAGATGCCATATAAATCATAAAATGGTATTTTTTATTTCTGCAAAAATTGCCATTGGGAATTTTTAAGGATTTTGATGGGAAATAATATTGTTAAAAATACGCATTTTTAACAATATTTAGTCTTCCAGTTCATAAACACAGATATCATTTCATTTCTGTTTTATTTAATTTCTTTTAGCAATGTTTAGTTGTCAGTTTGCAAGTCTTTCACTTTCTTGGTTAAGCTTATTTGTAAGTTATTTTATTCCTTTTGAAGCTATTGTAAGTGAAATTAAAAAATTGTTTACTGGATTGTTTGTTGTTAGTGTATAGAGAAACTCAACAAGATTTTATGTCTTGGAACTTAGATGAATATATTTATTCGTTCTAACAGGGTTTTTTTGTATGTATGTGAAATTTTTAGGATTTTCTACATATAAGATCATAAGATCATGTCATCTGCAAACAGAAATAACTGCTTATTCCTTTCCTTTTTGGACCTTTTATATCTTTTTGTTGTTGTTGCCTAATTGCTGTGGTTAGGACTTCCAATGCTATGTTAACAGAAGTGGTGACAGTAGGAATCCTTGCCTTATTTCTGATCTTAGAGGAAAAAACTCACTTTCACCATTGAGTATGATGCTAGCTATAGGATTTTCATATTCGGCCATTATGTTCTGGTAGTTTCCTTCTTCCTAGTTTTTTAAGAGTTTTTATTATGAAAGGGCATTGAATTTTTTCAAACACTTTTTATTCATTAATTGAAATGATCATGTGGTTTTGTCTTTCATTCTATCCATGTAGAATACCACATTAATTGATCCTTGAATACTAAACCATCTTGAATTCCTGAAATAAGTCCCACTTAGTTATGGTGTACAGTTCCTTTAATGTGCTGTTAAGTTTGGTTTGTATTTTGTTGAACATTTTCATATCGATACTATTCAAGATTATTGGCCTATAGTTTGCTTTTATTTTCTTCTTATAGTATTTTTGTCTGATTTTGGTGTGAGGGTAAATCTGGCCTTATAAATTGAGTTAGAAAGTGTTCCCTCCACTTTTTTGGAAGAGCTTGAGGAATGTTGGTATTAGTTCTTCTTTAAGTATTTGATAGAATTTTACGTTGAGGCTTTTCTCTGTTGGGAGGTTTGTGATTACTGATTTAATTTCTTACTAGTTATAGGTCCTTTTATTTATTTTAGATTTTTTTTTCATGATTCAGACTTGGTAGGTTATATGTTTCTAGGAATCTATCCAATTTGTTTTAAACTCTTGGCCACATTCTCTTCCCATCTGAATCTGGATTACTCCTTGGAACCTGACTTTGTGGGTTCCCAAGAGTGCCCCTTAGTAAAAATCTCTGCTGATGGCTTGGTAAGGTTCATCAAAGAGGGCACCCAATCTTGTGAGCAGCTGCCTTACTCACAGAGATACTATAATTTTTAATACAAGAAGCCCACTTTCTATCAAAAGCTACCATAGAACAGCTGCCCTCAAGGAAGTATTGCATTTTCTGTTTCTGCCCTCTTATACTTCTATAAAGTAGAAAGCTTTAAACTTGATCTAAAATAAATATGTTGGATATCTAAAATAAATATCTTAAATGCATGTTAAATTAGAGTAAAATTTTGAAGACTTTTCTCCTGTATTAAGTGAGGATCTATGTTTATATTCTAAATCCCTGAGAAAAAATGATGAAAAGCAGATACACTTCTGTTCAAATACACTAACATTTGTTGAATATCACCATACTTACACCATACTTATTGGAGATTTTTAAAAAGTATCTTAACTACTAAACTAATTGCCTCATCTTGAACATATATAAGTTTGGTTAGGAGGTGCCAGTGTTAGAGTAGCTATTGAATGATGGTGACAGTGTGGAGCAAAAAAGTATGGAAAACTGAGTACAAACTTACAATCACTGATAGAAAAATGAGCCAAGATCACTTGAATACTCCAAAGCAAGTGTATGTAAGCAACACTACATTCGGTTCCAATGCAGGCCCTGTAGTTTTGGAATATGTATGTCAGGGTGATATTCTTTTATTGAATTTAACTGACCGACCTTAGTTTCTTTCCTTTGGTAGTATAAAATAATTTAAGGATATAATAAAATGTTTGAGATATCTAATCATTTATTTCCCTGTGTTTTCCATAATAACATTAGAAAGTCTTTTTTTTTTAAGTTTAAGGGGCTTTATGTTTGGCAATATTTATCTAATCAACTCAATTTTTAAAAAATCTTCATTTTTCTTTCACCTCTAGAGTTAGCTTATAGCAAAAAATATTACTATTTTAATAAATGTTTGGATATGCCTTAAACATTTAAAATTCTCAACTGAGTCACTGTTGCAGAGCTAAGTCATATCTGGGAATTAATGCTGTTTTTATGCACAGCATTAAACTTCAAATTACAGTGAGGCAAAATATTTAAAGTCCACTATCGTATTCTTAGTATCTAAGATTTAGTTAACCTGTATTGGTCTTTGCTAGATTAATGTTTAATAAATGCAACTCATGACAAATTCCACATGTTATGTTCATAGTAGCATATTCTAATTAATGAAATGTTGATACTGCACTGAACTGGTCTTCTTGGTATTTTTTGCTTTTTGCTCTCTGTCTAACTTTTAGCCCTGGAGCATCCTGGGCCTCACCGCTTTGGACCAATTTCCTTCATTGCCTGCAGGCACTCCCTCAGTGATGCATGCAGTCTTACTTGATCTCATGGCTTTATCTGTCATATTGATATAAATGAATCCCAAATTATACAGACCAGACATCTCTCCTAAACCCATACTACTTTAGCAGACTGCTTATTTAATATCTAGAATTGAATTTCAAACAGATGATTCATACTTAACATTTGCAAAACTGAACTGCTCGTTCTCTCATATCTCCTCGACCTGCAGCCCAGCAGCGATGGCAACTCCGTTGTGAAGATTGCTCAGGCCCAAACCTGAAGGCTCACCCTTTGTTTTTTTCTTCCTCTTGTACCCCGTATTTAACCTTTTAGGACATCACAATGGTTCTACCTTCTTCAAACTGTACCTGCATCTGACTGAATGATTATGCGTACAAATATAAAATACGGCTCAAAGAAGTCAAAAGAATAGCTCACGTAGCTAGTAAGAGATGAAGTTGGAATTCAAATCTGTGTTTTGTGACAGGCCACAAATAATATACATTTTCCATAATACTGGCTTCTCCAAAGTAAATGTTATAATTGCCATTTTATTTATATATTCAATGGTTCAGAAATATAATTTGACTTTTTGTATAACTGAGTATTTATAAATAGTATGCATTATATCCATTACTTTCTGTAGCAATTTTCTAGGCTTATGGTGGTTTTTTCATAAATACTCGCAAACACAGTTGAATTGACTAGTCCTTATCTGTCCTAGTATTTTGCTCTGACCATGTTTCCAGTTGCAGGGTATAAATGTGTATAGGATGAAAGAAAGGGGGGGTATTAATGAAATAAAATATCCAAGGTCTTTTATAAAGCTCTTTTTCAAATACTTTCTTGCTATATCTCTATGTATTTAGAACATATATTAGCTCTTATGATTTATATATAAATACTTTTTTATTTGCTGGAGTTTTCATGATGTGTAATGTTGAACTTGATAATAATCATTTAAACTTAGATTGTGGAATTATTATTTAAATTATTTATTTTGTATTTTATTTAATCTTTATTGCATTTTTCCATTACCATTTAGTCCCCTTATTCTCCCCTCCTCCCAGCAATCACCATGCTCTTGTTCATGTCATGAGTCCTTTTTCTGCTTTGCTCCATCCCTCCACCCCCTAATCTCAAGGGCTTTGTATCAGAGGCATATTTTATAACTAAAATCCACTAGATTCTAAGTTCCTCTAATAGGTTATAATGGCAAAAAGAAAACAAATTTCAGTGTTAATACAGTTGTTGAAGCATCCCCTTTTTTTCCTGATGTACTGCTTGTATTTTAACGGAAGTTATTTGTGTTTATGCATTATAATTCAATATAGCACAAATAAAGTATGTTAAGTTGAGTTTTGCTGAGGTTGACTGATATTCTGGAAAGAAGCCAAGATTAAGCTTTTGGGTGATGTTCATTATGTCTGTTAATGTGACATATTTGGAAACCTGATCACTATTTTTCTTCTTTTTATATACATGTAGAATATTTATCTGTGTAACAGATTTTAGGTAAAGAGCACTTGGGACCATTAATTCATCTGTTTTTCCCCTTTTCTAAATTTGTATTATACTTTTTTGTTTTGTTATTCTATCACTTTGTGTTATTTTGTTCCAAGCATGAAATTTTATGAATGATTAATCCATAAAAGCAATTTCATATCTCAAATTCTATATATCTGTTCATTTACTTACCTACCTACCTTTGCTCAGATAAAAAAATATTTAACACTGATTCGTTTTCCAAATATTCTTATAGGCTTTGAAAATATCTCTTAAAGCAATGAGATGATATGGGAGACACTGAAAACAAAAACTGTGTCTGGTAATCACTCCCTATGATGACTGAATGAGTTAGAGATGTATGATAACTGCAGCTGCAATGTCATATATTTAGAAAGGAAATTTAATTTGCTACTTTAAAAAAATATATGTTGGCAAACAAACATCAAATGAAAATTCAAAAAAGATATTTTATTTCTGGAATATGTGTTAGTTCGGTTAGCATTTGCACTGATGGACATCTGTGGATCTTCAAACTGTGTAATAACTGCTCAGCTAACTACATATCACTGTCTTTTCTTTTTTATAGTGTATGCCGATTAAAGGCCTCGGCTTTGTGCTCGGAGCCTATCAGTGCGTTTGCAAAGCAGGATTCTATCATCCTCGAGTCTTCTCTGTGAACAAGTTTCAGAGTAAGTGCTCTTGGTTTTTGTGTGTATACCTGAATGCACATAATGCCTATCATTATTAATTATTCATGTTTTCTTTTAACCTTGTTGGAGTTTTATGATTAAATTCCCACTGGGTTGGCATTCCTTCTTCACTTAAGGGGTTTTTTACTTTGGTTTGTCATCCACAACACTGCAGAGTCCCACAAAAATACAGTAGGGCAAAAGTAGGTTTACAGTTGTGAGTCTGTGGAACAGTTAATAAAGCAATTTTAATAACCATAACCTGGATGTCTTCTTCCATACAAACAACTTTAAACCTACTTTGCCCACCCCTGTATGTTTATTTTTGGTATTTTAGTATTCAGTACATATTAAAGTTCTGAAAAATTCTGTAATCGGTAAGACTAACTGGGGTTCTGTATTGAAAGCTGTTACTGCAGAAAGTTTCTAAAACTGATTTTGCTAGTTTGTTTATTTTATTAATCAACTTGCTTGTATATTAGCCTCTGTGCTACATAAAGAATTACCACAAGATTAACACTTAAAACAACACAAATTTATTATCACAGTTTTGATTGATTAACCTTCTAGTCAGGCATTAGCCTGGTCCTGGGCTCAGGGTCTCACCAGGCCGACACCAAGGTGTCACCTGGGATGTGATGTGATCTGGAGGATCTTCTTCCAAGCCCAGTCAATTATTGGCGAACCTGAATTCCTTGCAACTGTGTGCCTGAGGTCCCCGTTTTCTTACTAGATGTCAGCTTGGGTTTCTTCTCAGCTCCTGAAAGTGTCCTCAAGTCCAAGCCATGTGATTCTCACAACACTCCAGCTTCCTTCTTCAAGGCTAGCAAGAGAATCTCACCAGTCTGCTCAGATGAAGTCTTACATAACAGTGTAATCATGGGAGTGACTATCTCATCATATGTACATTCAAGAGGAGGTGATTGTACAGGGTGTGTATCCCAGAATCAAAATGCGATCATCTGGGTATTTTATTCCTATTCCAGAAAATGTCAGTGTTACAATTTGCTTCTAGCCATCTATTGGATATAAATAACTAAGGAGTGGTAAAAAGGGATGGTTTCATGGGAAGTTAAGGTTTAGGGTTGCTAAAAATGAGGTACAGGTATCTTTTAGATAGTGATCCATAAGTCTTTGCCAGCCTTATTATTGTCTGTATAGGAATTTGCATCTCTACTAGGTATAGTTTTAAAGAGTATATTGAGATTGAGACCTGAGTGTCTTATTTTGGTAGTCATTTATAGGGTTTTTTTTTTTCCTCTTAAAAAACACTACTTCTGGTCTTGAGATTGCTTACATTTAACTTTTAGATTCTGGAGGTGAGTAACTTTTTGTTCTTTCCTTAGGCATTTAACTAACAGAGTTCAGCTCATGTTCTGCATGATAGTTGTTGTAGGTATGATTTTACGAGGGCTTTCAAGATTCTGCTCCCATACCCGCTGTACAATCCCTCCCTGTAAGTGTAGGTGGGACCTGTGAATGCAATGGGCAGTCACCCTCTTGTCTAGGCCATATCATATAGCAAAGGTGATGATATAGGTACTCTTGTGATTACATTGTATTAAATAAGACTCCTTCCCCCCAGTAGCAGAGTGCAGAGGGATTCCAGTGCTGGCTTTGAAGAAGAAAACTATGTTGTGGTGAGAGGGTCATATGCTAGGATCTGAGTGTGGCCATTAAGAGCTGTAAGCTAAAGGCAGCCAGCAAGAAAACAGGGACCTCAGTTCTGCAACTGCAAGGGACTGTATTCTTCCAACAGCCTGAATAGTTGGAAAAGGACCCTGACCTGCAGATGAGAATACAGCTTGGCTAAAACCTTGATTTTTAGTCTAGAGAAACCCTGGGTAGAGAACCCAGTTTCACTGTGCCCAGACTTCTGATCAACAGGAACTGGGAAATAATAAATAGGCATTTATTTGTTATTATAGTGATAAATTACTAACTCTCAAGTAATTTATTATACAGCAATAGAAAAGTAATACAATAGCAGTGATGATAACATGCTTTTAGGATGGATATGCCTTTTCCTTGTGTGTGTGTGTATAGCAAACCACGGCAATACCAGAGCTACTTTGGCATTTGTCACATTTATGGTCCAGACATAACATATGATTCAACACTGAAGGACTAAGGAAATAGGTTTTAGCTTATGTTCTGTGAAGGTATTTTGTAGCTGGTTTACCCACATTTGTTCTCAGCTCCCACTGTGTGACTGAAATAAAACATCTAAATATTGTAGAACCAGAGAATGACTATACCATTTGCTTATAACACCACCAGGAGAAACTAGTTAACCTTTAACAATTTATCTTTATTTAATTTGCACACTCCTACTTTCTTCCTTATTTTAAAGCCAGTGTTTTTCACTGGACCTCCTCTCTCTAAGAAAAGGCTGCTTGTCTGCATAAGTCTAACTCTCACGCTGTACACATTGCAGCCATGGAAAAGAAACCACAGTTTTCAGAAGGAGATTTCCAATCTTTATTTGGGCATAGATGTGATTCAGCTTTGACCTCAGCACATACTTAACCAGGACTGACCTTCCTCAATGACAGGGCAGAAAGCTAGCTACAGGTTATAATTTGAAATCGGTAAAGCACTCTTTGCTCAAAATATCTTTCCTAATGGTCTTTTCAGGTTTCATGAAAATCCAACTTAACTCATTCCTTATCCTAATGAAAGAACACAAAAATGTGACCAGAATTATGAGTTATAACTCACCAGCATCATCTGTCAAGGACAATTTTAACATTACTTGTATTTTTGGCTTATTGTTACAATATTTATTCTATGTTTTAATATACTCAGCCTCTTACTTATAGGAAGTTCATATGGGCGGTTGTTTTTACTGTTCTTGAGGAGGTACCCCTGAAGTAAGGAACAGCCAAAGGTAAAGGAAGCATTGAAGATCCTCAAAATGAGATAACACATGCAAAACTGCTACCACAGACCATGGGACATAAGTGTCCATAGATATAGTTAAATAAGTAAATAAACAAAAGAACACCACATACACAGATATAAACAAAAATCAGTGACATGTGTAAACAGATAACCCTTAAGCACCATTGGTCAATAGCACTTTGCCAAACATATTTTCTTATATTAAAATAACAAATTTTTAAAACCAGGGCTTTTGGAGGATGAATTCGACATGGGTCAGAAGGAAGGGGGGACAGCAAGTCTGTAACAGCCATTGCTGCACTGAGAAGCACAACGGGAGGAATACCGGGGAGTGTAAAGCAACAGGGGAAATTAATGCCCGGTAGGGGAAATGGGATATAGAAAGCAGAAAAGATGTACCTCAGCGATCAAATGTACTAAATTTGCAGTTGTAAATCTAGAAAAAGACCTGAAATTCTCACATCTATTATAGTCCTGTATCCCATTTATTCAGAGAAGCTCAGATATGGTGCTGATCTGTTAGAGAAAATGGAAATGTGATTGTTAAAAATCCTGTTAAAATATGAGGTGATTTAAATTCTTTACTTAGATCTAGGCCCACAGTAAACAAAGAGCTTGTAAAGACCAACAAGGATTTAAAATGACGTGATTTAAAATTGTGCTGGCAGCCCAGAGACTGTATTCCTGGCATCCCTCTGGAAACTGGCGGTTCTATGAGAGCTAATAGGAGCTGGCATCTGGATAGTAGCAGGATTTCAGAGTAACCAGGTGCTGATGTATAACTGTCTTTTCAAATCCAGGTTGTTCACCTCCAGGTTGATGAAATATAAGCTTATGACAAGCTCATCTTCCTTAAATCTATCTATTTTAATATGAATTCTGTCTTCAGTGAAATTTCTTTGCTTTTATGGTGACACATTACCAGCCTTTCAGGCATACGTCTCTTTTATTGGATTGACTTCAGCTCATGTACACTTCCAGATAGACCCGATTTACAAATGTCCCATAGTACCTAAAACTGACGACTCCTGCTTGGCCAACTCTGGTGCTATTGTCGTGAGGGGAAAAAAGACAAAAAACGGTGGACTTTAAAACTGTGTGGTCTTTGAATAAAAAGAAGGGAAGCTTTCTGAAAGCAGGTACAAAATAGGGATGCTAAGCTCTACGCGAACTGGGTAGCGAAGCTGTTTCTGCGATGTGTGTCTTTTTGTTGTGCAGGGTTCTCACACTCCCTCTCTCTCTTCCGTCTCGGGGCTGGAAAGCTTGAGGTATTCGACTTTCAGATGAAAACTGCTTGAACATCAGAGTCTCATAATTGGCGTAGTCCCTGTTGCTATTGGTCTTATGCCTTGTGATCTGGTTCACTTTTGCTGTACTGCCGAAACCTAGTCCTCATCAGTTTTACTCTAACTGCAGTAGCAAAATTCTTTATCTGAACTGCTGGGCTTATGCTTTTGTCTCAGGATTTCCCTAATTTTCAATTTTCATAACTTCTCTCATTTGTCCTACTTGTAAGGCTTGGGGTCCAGGCAGTAAATGTGTCTGGCAGTGAAGTTAGGTGCCAGTGGAAGGGTGCCCAGTGCTGTCACTCTTCTTGCACTATAACTGTTGCCTTTGTCTTGTTTATCTCTGGCTGCGTTCTTTTCCATTATTGGAAGGTACTTCATACCATGCTGGGCTTCCCTAGCCAGTAATCTCAGCTAAATTTCTACCATATTTTAGCACAATGATTAAGAACATGGTGTTAATCCTGGTTCTATTATTTACTTGCACTGTGTTAAATTATTAATCTTTCTTAAACTTTATTTATGTCATATATAAAATGGTGTAATATCACTTAATTTGTACAGTTGTATGGATTAAATGAAATAATGAATGTTATGGTAGTTATTACATATCATATGCTCAAAAATATTGTTATTTTTATGATCATTATTTAAAATCTTGTGATTATTCTGTTTACCCCCTTTCTCAAATATTCTTCCCATTTTTTTTCTTTTTCATCTAGTATCTGCTCCACTTCTCAGAAGAGGGACATATTTCCAAGTCCCCAATTTTTTCAGTTTAGTTTGTTCTTAGAATAGGCCTCATATATAATACTCAGTCCTCCAAAAATCTTTCTCCTTCCCTATTAGCTAAAATTTTATTTATTAGATTTATTACTTATTTGCTTTATTATTTTGTATTTACAGTATTTTGGTACATTATTAGATAGCCAATTAGAGATTCACTTTGTTAACAATCATCTTCCACCAAACATTAAAAAATTCCCAGCAGGGAAGTGTGACTACTAGTCCTTCACACACTAGCTCATCGTGGTAGGCAGAATAGTGGGCTCCCCAAAGATGTGCAGAGACAGAACTGAGGACACGAGAAGGGTCAAAGAAAGGCTACAATTCTGGTTTAGAAGATGAAGGAATGGGTCCATAAGCCAAGGAAAGTGGGCAGTCTTAAGCACTTGGAAAAAGCAAGGAAATGAAGTCTCCATAGACCCTCCAGAAAAAGTTGCAGTCCTGCTGACATCGCAATTTCAGTCCTGTGAGACCCAGGTCAGACTTCCGGGGCCCATGTCAGAAAGATAGAAAGAATAAAACTGTATTACATGTTAGGTAAGAAGCGACATAAATTTGTGTCATTTAGACACCCTGTTTTTGGCCACTTGTTATAGCGGTAATAGAAAAAGAGTACAACTCAGTGAGTTTGTTTCCCATGCAGTGTCCATTCTAGTGTTTACAGTAGGTCATAGTGTTTTTTTTCTAGAGGAAATTGTTTTTTCTAGAGAAGTTCACAGCTCCAGATAATTGACTTAGAAGAAATTATACTCTGGTGAGCTTGGTGTATTAGGACAGCTTTTGAGTCAGACAGATGGATTTGAATGTTGTCTCTACTTACTAGCAGGAAACTTGGGCAAGTTTTTCATATGTTTTTATTTTCAAAGCAGAATTACTAATCTATCCCCTTGGTAGCTGTGAGTAGTAAATAAGTTGTTATAACATATGACACCCCCAAATTATAATGATTTATGTGAATGTGGGGAATTTAGCCCTTGTATTTATGTATTGGGTGTTGTGATTGAATGCATAAATTGTCTACAGGCAAAAATCTCTTTGTGTTTAATAATCTTATAATTTATATCAGAATCTTTCTGAGATCTATCTAAGGTTATATTTTTGTTAAAAAATACCACTAAAGTCACTTGTAAGACATAAACATTTAGGAGTCAATAGAAAAGTGAATGTAAGATAAGCATATAGAAATACAGGGAAAGATTGAACTCTTAACTATAATCACGGTGAGCGTTAGAAATGTTTTAATTTTGCACTGGGCTTCATTTTGAATCTATATTCACAGCAAGGTATTTATGGTTTAAATATATGAAAGCTTATTTGCTAATGCTGATTTTAAGATATGCAAGTATATATTCATGTCTTAACAATAGGAATCTTTTTGTATAGCAGTCTAAATATAACCACAATCTGCTAACTTTTCTCTCCTTGTGGATATTGTAAATATTGGAACAAATATGCACAGAAATCTTCTGAATGTGTTGGAGGTACTCACATGCATGTACCTTTTCCACTTAATTTTTGGATGTGATTTTTATCTATCTGAAGACTAGAGGCAAGATTACTTCATCATCCTAAACAAATGAAATAACAAATAACAATCGATCTTGCCATGGATAGTTCACTGCAGAATTTTAACTCCAAACTGTGATTAATGAATGTGTTTCTTGCAATTCTAATGAAAAAGCAAATATGAGCATGGAAAGGAAGGAGAGGTTTACCCTAATAATGACTGCAGATGAGTATTATTTGTACCTAGAGCTAATGCTGGACTCTCAATTTCTGACTCAATCTTCCAGCTGAGCTATTTTCATTGTATGTGACTCAGCTTTTTTTCAGTATGCATGTGGAATGGGAGGAGGAGGGGCTCATGATGTATTAGGCACATGGGGCTGGTCTTGCAGAGGTCTGGGTTATATCTTCTTCTGCCGGAACTAGTTCCTATCACTGAGGACCACAACATCCCCAAGAAGGGACCTCTGGTCAATTGGTTTGTTCATTAACTTATAGGTCTGAATTTTCATCTGTCAAAAATATTACTGAGAATGACTATGTGCCAGATATATTTTTTTTAGCAACTGGAGAAAAAGAAGTGATTTTAAAAAGTGAGGTTTCAAACACTCCAGGGCACACCCACATCTTTTCAAAACCTATATCAGTACCCACAAACAACCAATGAGGGCAGCCTTGAATAAAATACAACTCACTGTTCAATATTAGTAAATTAGGTCAAATGTAAGAGCTTTAAAGGGTAGACCTCTATCCAGATACTCAAATGTCTGAATGTTATGTTTTTGCTCTTATGAAAACATAATTTTATACTATTGGCACTTGAAAAACTTAATCATCAAAACACTTAATATTATGGTGATATTTCTATATGAACTTTATACTATGAAGACCTGAACTATATAATTTCTGCTTCAATTCACACTACCTACTTCAACTCGTTGTCTTCTAAATCAAACACTCAGTATTTTTCTTCCATAAAAACATAGGAAGAGAACTTTCTGGGGCATATTTTGAAAATATGTGCCTCAAGTCATAGAAATGTGGCTACATTTTGATCTACCGGTTTGATACTAAGAAAAAAGTATGGTTTTAATTTAAAAAGTAGAAGTGTAGGAAAAAAGTGTCCCTTCAATTTATTCATTAGTTGAATCTTCAGTTCAGAAAACCAAAAAAACTAATATTTTAAGAAAATTTCTGGAAAGTTCTAGTGTTTCATTTATCTGCAATGACTGAAATTGCCCCTTGGGTTTTTATGGTGGATGACAAAATTTCTCAATGTACACAAATGTAATTCTTTTTTTTTTTTTGGAAGCAGACATTCCAATAGAATTTTTCCACATGTAACTTTTCTGGTGTTACCTTTTAAATGCATTTACAATTCTGTGCAAAGGAAAAGGATATTATCTTTTGAAGAAAAAATTTTGATATTAATACTTAACTTTATTTATAAGAACAACTTTTAATTAATGAACAATACAGTTTATTATTTACCGATTTTGTGCTGTGTGTGGGGACAGGTAAGGCTAGATAGGAATGACAGCACTATTAGCTGAAATTCAGAAAAATAAAGTGATAGGATGTGTAAACAATGTGTAAAACTGTATCTCTTTATATTTTTCTTGGTTATGTTGCATTGTCAGTAGAAAATTCTTTTTAAATCCCCAAATGAGGTGAAATCTTTAGAAAGCCATTGTTAATAGTGTTAACTCTTCTAACCCTATTAGAATATCAATAAGCAAATCAGAGTTTAACATAACAACATAAAAATGAAGAACTCATTAAGAAATTCTCACCATTTCTTAGTTAATGATGGAGAGTAAAGTCAACGAAAAGGGTGTAGTCAACAATTGTGTAACATACAGGTACACAATTTAATATTATTGTATGCATTTAATACACTTTTTTAATAGCTGTGTTGGCTGTGTGATACAATCTTAAAATTTGCTCATTCATAGTTTGGTAAACAAAAAACTTACAAACCTCATGAAAACTCACTCACAAACTGATCAGAAAAGTTTTTAGGAAGACTAGAAAAAAGACTTTCTTGTCTTACTCATGTTCCAGATCAGAGACTAGAGACGTGGCACCTAAGTGCAAGGCATGACCCCAGATCGCATCCTGGGGGGATAAAAATAGCTGCAAAGAACATTATTGTGAGAACCGATGAAATTTTAATATGGCCTATTCATCAAAAAATATTGTATCAACATTAAATTTAGCAACTTTGAATATCATAATGTGGTTTTGCATGAGAATGCTGTTTTCTGATAATATACAAACTGAAGTATTTATGGAGAAAGGGACACAGTATCTCTAACTTTACTGTCAAATGGTTCAAAAAATAATATCTATATAAATTTATAAACATCTATCTCTCAAGAGAATGTGAATGATAAAGTAAATGCTGTAGAATGTAAATAATTAATGAATCTGGCCCTGGCTGGGTGGCATGGTTGGTTGGAGAGTTGTCCCACGTACCACAGGGGTGCTGGTTCAGCGTCGGTCAGACCATATTATAACCTAGCTTGCGAGTTCAATCCCTGGTTGGGTTGTGTGCGGGAGGCAGCGGATTGGTATTTCTCTCTCACATCAATGTCTCTCTCTCTCTCGGATCAATAAACATACCTTCAGGTGAGCATTAAAAAAAATCAATGAATCTGGGTAAAGAATATATGGAATTTTTTAATGTGATAAATTTGACCTGTGACATTTCATAAATTTAAGGTAATGGTGTGTTACTTTGAAAAATTTATACATTGTAATGTAATTGCTATCGAAGCAATATTTATCACTTTCTGTCATCAGAGTACAACATTATTGTCTATATTCACTATACTGTACTTTAGCTCTCCATGGCTTATTTAGTACTCATTACCAGTTTGTATCCTCAGCCACCGTCAGTCTCATTCCCCCAATCTCCCACTAGCTGGTAATACCCACTGTTTTGCTCTCTGTTTTTTACAGGTTTGACTTTTTTAGATTCCCTGTACAAGTGATATCGTGGAGCACTTGTCCTTCTCTGCCTGACCTACCCCATGTAGCACTATGTGCTCAGGGTTATCCATGTTGTCCACGTGGCAGGGCATCTTTTTCATAGCTGAATAATATTCCATAGGATATGATATATAATAAATAATACATATACACAAGGGGAACCCCCAAAATTCAGAATTTATTTATAAAATACTGTGAATTTATTCTTATGTGTTCAAACTTCAGTCACCTTCAAAGTACTCTCCATCTGATGCAATACACCTATTGAGACATTTTTTCCACTGCTCAAAACAGTTTTTGAACTTGTCATTTTTGGTGCCTTTTAGTGTTTCTGTCATTTTTTGTTTCACTTCTTGAACATGGCAAAACTTTTCCCTTGGAGGACTGTTTCATCTGGGGAAACAAGAAATAGTCACTCAAGGTGAGATCGGGTGACTGGGAAGGGTGGGGCATGGGAGTCATGCTGTTTTGGTCAAAGGCTACTGAACTCTACATGCAGTGTGGACAGGTGCACTCGCACATCACCCACCATGAAATGCAGAAACGCTTGAAAGTGTCTTCAGAAGAATTCACTGAAGCCAAATGTAGCCTCTCTCAATGCCAGCTGGAATACTGATACAGAGATGGGTTCCTAGGAAACTCACCTAATGAGGGAAGCCTGTACTATAAGGGGCCCGTCCTTCAGAAGATAATTCTGGGTTTTGGGGGGCTCCTCCTCATACCATGTACATATATCATGTTTTGAGTCCTATAGGATATTATTTAATCATTTTTTGAGTCCTATAGAATATAATATAGAAATGTCTGTCCTTAATTTTAGCTTTTTTAAGCATTAGAAATCAGGTCTCTGCCCTGGCCAGGGTGGCTCAGTTGCTAGGAGCATCATCCCACAAAATGAAAGACTGCAGGTTCAATTCCTGGTCAGGGCACATACCTGGGTTGTAGGTTCGGTCCCCAGCCAGGGCACATGCAACAGGCAACCAATCGATGTTTCTCTCTCACATCAATGATTCTCTCCCTCCTTTCCTCTCTCTCTAGAATCAATATAAGAAAAAAAATTAAAAAACTAAAATAAAAAGAAAGAAATCAAGTCTCTGACTTTTGGTTTTGTTTTCTCTCTATTTTACCACTTTATATCCCTTACAGAACCTCATCATTTCTCATAATCAGATAACATTAAGTCAATGTTAAAGAAGTTTCTCATTTTAGCACATTACTATTTGACATTTGTGAGTTGATGTAGTGATACTTTAAGCAAAAAGAAAAAAAAATAGGATCATAATTTTTTTCTAATAAATTACTTTTTATCCATGAATATTGAAACATTCATTTAACCAACATAATTTAGTGTTACCCATATTAGAAAATATGTAATGGTTTGGAATTACGTCAGTTTCCAACTTTATATCTAGCTATTACTATTTCAATGATGTAATGCCTGTTAACCATTATTTCTGTCATATCTGAGAAAGGTAATGAAGTGTATGTGCTTTTTCTATCGTATGTCCTGCGGTCATGTTTTTATTTTATGGCCCACTACATTGGGTCTTTTGTAATTTTAATCTAGGTTGCAAAATAAAGATATAAAACCATTGTTTTATTCTTAGGGAAAACACAGTTTACTTGTGTATAGCATACAGATCTGTGGAATGCTAACAGTAAGCAGAGTAGAAGAACACAGCCAAATAAAGATAGTTACAAGGGCTTGGAGCATCAAGAAGAGAAGTGAACAGAGAGTGGATCAGTCATGAGAAGTTCTCTGTGTTGGTGTGGATCTGTGGATAACAGGTTGGTGAAGAAAACAACAGGCCAGAGTAGGTACATTTAAGTCCAGCTTTGCACAGTAAGAATGGAGTATTCAACAGGACTCTCTGAAATTCTTGTATTTCTGAATTCTACCTCCCATTTTCTGCTTGAGTAGGTTGAATATAGACAAATAACCCAGTCTCCATAGTAATCAGAATTGGGGGCCATTGCAATCAGTATGAAAGAACCTTGATTTACATGAAAAACAAAATATATCAATGTAGAGGGGACCACAATTAGGAAATATAGATGAGCAACAATATGAATTTGTGAAAGAAATGTTTATCTTTCTGTCATAATGAAGAAGTTATATTGAAGCCTAATTTAGGAAAAAAGATTTGTGGTAAGAGAAAGAAAGAAGGAAAGAAAATAGCTTTTTTGTTAATTATATAAATTTAATGCACACAAACTAAATTTCAGAAAGAATGTACTCCATTTTTAATTTCAGAAGAATTTTTTTTGTTTTTTCTTATTTTTAAATGTTTGGGTATCTTATGGAGAGGAAACAATTGATCTTAAAGCCAAATATTTAGAGTGTTGCAGAATGTCTTATGGGTCTCTGACAATTATCTACAAATATCAGTTATTGAATTTGGCAAAATATGAAAAGAAAAATTGTTTTGCCCTTTTTGCTAACATTAAAATAAGGGTTATTTTTTGGTGATGATTTAAACTTATTGTACTTCCAGATCTTAAAAAAACAGATTTGGGTTGGGCAGTTTGATTAATTCAGCTTGTTACTGAACAGAAAAAGGGGGTTCATCTGCCTGCCACCACAAAAGCCAAACTTGTGAGGCAGGCGCTGATGCAAAAGGGAACAGGTTTTAATTGTAATCTGGAAGAGTCACAGACTCTGTCTCAAAGCTCATCTGTCCACAAAACCAAGACAAATGTCCTTTATAGTTGTTCCTGAAAACCCTTCCCCTTTTCCCCCCCATTATCCCCTCCACCTCCCCTCTGGTTAATGTCAGTTTGTTCTTAATTTCAATGTCTCTGGTTATATTTTGCTTGCTTGTTTGTTTTGTTAATTAGGTTCCACTTATTTTCAGGAACAACTATGAAAGACACATAGACAAAACCAAGGTGGGGATGGCTGGGGTCAGGGGGAATGGGGGCAGAAATGGAGACAACTGTACTTGAGCAACAATAAAAAAAAAAAAAGACAAAGTCCAACCATCCTCAGCAAGACCAAAACAAAAGCAGTGCAGAGAGTTCCTTCTCCATTTTAAAGTACCATTTTTTGAAATCTGCAGGAGGCTGTGATCATTCAGGTAGCTTAGCATCTTCTAGGCTGCTTCCTGTTTCAGGCTCCCTTGTGGAGGCTAGGGACCATGTGGCTGCTAAGGCCACAAGGTTGCATGCTCCTAGGAGAGAGCATGTGGACACATTGGCAAATGGCTTCATGAGGTTGGTGGGGGCGGGGGAGAGAGAGAGACTCCCTCTTGGAGACCATGGGCTGCTAAGGCCACATGACTGATGGAGAGAACGGGGGAACACACCATGAGAATGCAGGTTTTGAGCCAGAGAGCCAAGTCAGAGAGTGTTTCTTTGTTCCCCTCAGTTTATATTAGTTTGGGTATGGGACAATCCAGGTACTTTCTCAAAATGACCAATTAACCTCCCAAACTTTTGGTGCTTTGGGTGGGTCCCCCTTCCAACCAAGCCCTTCTTTCCCCAAGCTAGACTGACAAGCCTCTTTGGCCCAGCACCTCCTCCTGTGCCATTTTGACTTCTGTGGCACATATGCCTATCTGCTCCTGGCCCCACACCAAGGGGAAAGGCGTTTTGGACGCTCAGTGTAAGAGTCTCCCCTACCACCATCTTAGTTAATGTACAGAGAAACCCTGGTCTCTGACCAACCATCCACCGATAACAAGTTTATTAGAGTATCTCACCATTCTGAGATTAATTTGGTTATAATCCACATAACAAAAAGCATAGCAAAGAGGGTTCTACTCCTTAAATGAAATAGTTTAAACTGGGAGTAAGTCATTGTATTCTCTACTATCTTTAACAAATCAATTGATACACAAAGGGAAAAAAAGAGCTGCAGGTAATAATAAACTACTTTTGCCAACTAAATTCTTTATGAATATATAGGAAAGTATTTAACAACATAATTAGAATTATCTGTGTGACATACCAGGTCCTAAACTGTGTCCCTCTCTAAATCCAGCATATGGTTAGCATGTTGCTCAAACCTAAGGGGCACCATTCAGATCATATTCTATATGGGTGGTGCCAGAGACAGCTTGCTTTGGAACTTAGAAGCTATCATACTTCCTTTTTTTTTTCTCCTTTGGTGTTCTGCATTGCCTACACTTCACCCACCTCCGATTTTAGTCCCTACGATAATTACTGAGCATGCTTCCAGTATCTCACCTGAAGTGCTTACAGAATTTCTTCCTTTTTTGCTTTAGACTCTTTCTGAAGCCCTGAGCTTGCTCAGCCATTGACAAGGAGAAATTAAAGTTCTCTAGGGCAACTTGCATCTGATGGGATTGATGGCTGCTGCATAAATGCTCCAGCCTCCCATTCTTTGGAGAAACAAATCTGAGGGACATTGTACGCAGTTTTTAGAGAGTTCCTAGGGAGTTGAGCCCACATTACCCACAGTGATATCCAAATCCATAATGTACTTTTTATTGCCTTTTCTTTCTTCCCTGTCCCACTCTGTCTGATCCTTCACTCCTGTTTGGGGAAATCACCTCCTGAATCTGTTACCTATATCTAGGTCCTTATCTCAGGCTCTACTTTCAGGGACCCAGACCAAGATAGCAGCTGTAGCTCTTTGATGGTGTCATATTTAAATCCAGAGAAAATGTTTGATTATTGTTTGTTGTTTTGTTTTGTTTTGCTTTTTTGCATTTGCAGTTATGGAAAGAAAGAATGCAACACACTTTAAAATATGAGCCAGAGCCTGGAAATTGGTGGAGGGTCCTAGGAGTCTTCTCTCTACACACTTATTCTCTCAATGAACTAATTCAGTCTCATAGCTCTACATGCTATCTAAATGAAATGACCTTCATGTCTTTATCTTCAGTACAGATCTTCCTTCCAAACTCCAGACTTATATATCAAGATGCCTAATCAACATCATCACTTGGGTCTCTAGTAGACACCCTTAACTGAACTGTCAAGTTTGAACATATGATCCTGTCCAAAAACTTCTCCACATGTATCCTTCTCCATCTTGGTTGATAGTCACTTCATTCATCCTCTAGTTCATGCCAAAAACCTAGGAGTCCCCTGGACTCTTTTTCTCTCATTCCATAGCCAACTCATTAGATTTCCACTAATCTCCTTGCTTCTTCCCTTACCCCTTACTGTATATTCTCTGCACAAGCAAAGTAATCCTTTTACAACATGAGACATGTCATGTCATTCCCCTATACAAAACTCTGCCGTGGCTCTCTCCAGTGGCCCACAGTGTCCTTTGTGGTTTGGCCCCATTACTTCTCTGACTTCATCTATGGCAACACTGAGCCACGTTCATCCCACTCCAGCCACACAGCCTCTCTGCACTTCCTCACATGTGTCAGGAATGCTCCCATCTCAGGACCTTTCTGCTGGCTATCTCTTCTACCTGGAATTTTCTTCACTCACAGGTCTTAACTCCAGCACTTCTGATGTCCCCAGCCTTGCTCCACCAATTTTTCCTCTTGGCACTTCTCAGTTTTAATATACAGTATTATTTACCTATTATATTGATTGATTGTTGTCTATTTCCCCCGATAGATCATAAATTCCCCAGGCATAGAGATCTTTTCCTATTTTGTTTACTATTTATCTCTCTGAAACAGTGCCTGACAACATAATTTGACACTCAGAAAATAGTTGCTGAGTTGAATAATAATTTTTTTTTGTCAAATGCTATACAACTTGAGGTACTTTTTTCTGTTCTTTCTATCTCATACCTCTTTCAAAAAATGATTTTGAAAGTTGAGGAAATTGGGCAAAAGTAAAATAATGATGCAAAATGAGTCAGGGATAGTTTAGGTTTTCTACATTTATTAGAAGGGAACCATAAACTTGGTCTTAAGCAAAAAAGAACTTTCAAATTTTGATTGGTTACAAATGACTGAAAATTTTACAAAGGACTTGTCAAATGTATCTAAAATGTGACTGACATTCCTTGCCATGATCATATGTTACAAAAAAAAGTAATAGTATGCAGTTAACATACTGCAGTATTTTTCAGGTTTGAGTGATTCAAAGTGCTAAAAAGTCTCGGCTTGTAACATCTTTGAGAACTATACCTTTGTAGATAATAGGTGAATTTTCAAGTTTCATGTGCGTTGAAAGTAAGTAGTATATACTGCTTGGCTTACAGGCAGCAGGGAACTTCTTAAAACAATGAGAAAATATCCACCTATTTAGCTAATGCAAGCAACAAAGACTGGGTTAAAAGGGACTATTTCCCAAAACAAATTTTCCATACATTTTCCTTACTAACTTTTTTTGGTAGATCTTCTTTTATTTTTTAAAAATGTTTTTATTGTTGTTCAATTACCTTTGTCCCCATTTTCCCCATTGCTCTCCCCTGCCCTGACCATGCCCCCTCTCCCACATCCAAAACTCCCCCACCCTGTTGTCCTTGTCCATGGGTCCTTTATACATGTTCTTTGATGACCCTTCCCCTTCTTCCCCCTGTTATCCCCCTCCACCCTCTCTGGTCACTGCCAGTTTGTTCTTTATTCCCACATCTCTGGTTGTATTCTGCTTTCTTGTTCATTTTGTTGATTAGGTTCCACTTATAAGTGAGATCATGTGGTATTTGTCTTTCACCTCCTGGCTTATTTCACTCAGCATAATGCTCTCCAGTTCCATCCATGCTGTTGCAAAGGGTAGGAGCTGCTTCTTTCTTTCTGCTGCGTAGTATTCCATTGTGTAAATGTACCACAGATTTTTGGTTCAATTCTGATTATGGTAGTTAGGTTTGTTTGAGAAGTGTTTGTTTATACTTATTAGAAATCACCATTTTTGATAACCAATGTCCAGAGTTTATAAAACTTGGCTTTTTAGTATTTTGTCCATTTTTTGTTGTTGTTTCTAATGGTAAATTTAATGGTAAAATTAAATGGTAAATTTAATCCCTGTTTTGCCATCTTGGCCAAAAGGGGAAATCCCAGTCTCTCTCAAATCTGATCTTAGAGCTTTTGACATTTTTGTCATTTTTATCAGACTATCTGAATCCTTGACAATGTTCTTTACCTAAGACAGATACCATATGATCTCACTTAAAAGTGGAACCTAATCAACAAAACAAACAAGAGAGGAAAATAGAACCAGAGACATGGAAATAAAGAACAAACTGACAGTAACCAGAGAGGAAGAGGGATGGGGATAATGAGGAAAAGAAGGGGGAAGTGTCATCAAGGAACATGTATAAAGGACCCATGGACAAAGCCAAAGGCGGGTAGGATTGAGGGTGGGAGGTGGGCATGGGTGGGGTGAGGGAAAGTGGTGGAGGGAAAATGGAGAAAACTGTACTTAACAACAAAAATAAATCAATTTTTAAAGAAAAGAAAAAAAAATAGAACAATGACCCTTTCTAGCTTCACTTACATGACTATGCAGTTTGTACTCGAGAGTTAATTCATTGTTTTCTTAATATCCAAAGCTTTCATACTTCATAGCTTTTAACTTCTGTGCCCCGTCATTCCTCGATGTGTCTGCATTACATACCTGTTTTTTGTATCTTCAAATACTACTTGGCCCTCTTACTTAGCCACTGCTATCACTATTTCCTGAAAGTATTGAACAACTTTCTTAAAAGCAGATGTATTTTTGTTTTGCCTCAGACTGAGAATTCATGCCCTACATCTAACTCCTTTCTGCTGTGGGACACCGCTGAAGCCATGGCACAGGGTGGAGGAAACTGCTCTGGACTCTGAGTACTCAACCCAGAAAATGTCTGGTAGCTAATGACTCTGGCAGCCACCCTTGATCGATGAGAAAGGTTCATGATGGACAAATGTTTGTATCTTTAGCCCCTTATTATACTCCGACTCAGGAGGTGAGCAAATGATGCAGCTCCATTACACAGCCTTGGATTGGCTCTTCCTCCTGCCCTGCAATGCCACTGTCACAGTCCTCTTTGTTACGCTCCCTCAACTGCTCCGTCCTCCCCTTTGTTTCTAGGCTACTGGTAATTGTGAAAATTGAAAAACTGCCTTGACCAGGTCTCCTAGTGAATCATGCTGAATCAGACTGCCCTTCTTCAGTCTCAACCCATAGTCTCACCTGACTTGTTGAGAAGTGTAAAACTTTACACAAGACTGGCTTCCACATTTTATTTCTTCTCTACTTCAAAATGGTTTTCAACTCACCCTTCCTCACTATAAAAAAATACTTTAAAACAATCTTTAATCCACTTTTACTTCTTTCCAGTGTTAGAGGAAAAGTAATCGATTATTCCTAGAGTTAATTTCTTCAACTACACTCTTGATTACATCCAACCCTAACTTAAGTCCTTTCTTAGTCTTCCCATATTGTCCAGTGCCTTCCTTTGCTGACTGTAGCTATGTTCAGCTCTCACTCATAATTCAAAGATATAAAACAAAACACCCCAAATCCTTTTATTGATCTAATTGTTATTTTTATTTTTACTTTTTTTATCCCTTTTATCCCCCTTCTTCCTGCACTCCACCACCCCACCCCCAACTTAGTTCATGTCCATGGGTTGTACATATAAGTTCTTTGGCTTCTCTATTTCCTATACTATTCTTAACTTCCCCCTGTCTATTTTGTGCCTACCTATTATGCTTCTTATTCCTTGTACCTTTCCCCACTATTCTCCCTCTCCCCCTCCCCATTGATAATCTTCCATGTGATCTCCATTTCTGTGATTCTGTTCCTGTTCTAGTTGTTTGCTTTGTTTGTTTTTGTTTTTTAGGTTCAGTTGTTGATAGTTGTGAGTTTGTTATTTTGCTGTTCATATTTTTTATCATCTTCTACTTCTTAGCTAAGTCCCTTTAACATTTCATATAATAAGGGCTTGGTGATGATGAACTCCTTTAACTTGACCTTATCTGGGAAGCACTGTATCTGCCCTTCCATTCTAAATGATAGCTTTGCTGGATAGAGTAATCTTGGGTGTAGGCCCTTGCTTTTCATGACTTCAAATACTTCTTTCCAGTTCCTTCTTGCCTGTAAGGTGTCTTTTTAGAAATCAGCTGATAGTCTTAGGGGAACTCCTTTGTAGGTAACTCTTTCCTTTTCTCTTCCTGCTTTTAAGATTCTCTCCTTATCTTTAATCTTAGATAACTTATTTATGATGTGTCTTAGTGTATTCCTCCTTGGATCCAATTTCTTTGAGACTATGTGAGCTTCCTGGACTTCCTGGAAGTATATTTCCTTTGCCAGATTGAGGAAATTTTCCTTTATTATTTGTTCAAATAAGTTTTCAATTTCTTGCTCTTGTTCTTCTTCTTCTGGCACCCCTGTGATTCAGATTTTGGAATGTTTAAAGTTGTCCCAGAGCTTTCTCAACCTCTCCTCCTTTTTTTTTTTGAATTCTTGTTTCTTCTTTCTGTTCCGGTTGGATGTTTATTTCTTCATTTTGTTTTGAATCCTTGGTTTGAGTCCCAGTTTCCTTCCTTTCATTTTTGGTTCCCTGTATATTTTCCTTCATTTCACTTTGTATAGCCTTCATTTCTTTCTTCATTTTGTGACCAAGCTCAATCATGAGCATCCTGATTATCAGTGTTTTGAACTCTGCATTAGATAGTTTGGCTATCTCCTTATCGCTTAGTTCTTTTTCTGGAGTTTTGATCTGTTCTTTCATTTGAGCCATATTTCTCTGTCTTGGCTTACCTGTTATGTTATAAGGGGCGGAGCCTTAGTTATTCACCAGGACAGGGCAACCCTCTTTGCTGCATTGTAGTGCTGTGTGTGAGGGAAGGGTCAGAGAGAGAACAGTGCCACTTGCTGGCTCTGCTCTAGCCTCACTTTCCATCACTTCCCTCAAGTGGACTCTGCCCTTTGAGATGCTGATTCACAGGTGGGTGGGTTTGTATACATTCTAGGACCCTTCCACGGACTCTCTTGTGGGACTGAGAGTTTCTCCCGCTGCCACAACTCCCGCAGATTTTTACATCCAGAGGTTTTGAGCCTTTAGTTTCCCATGCTGGAACCCTGGGTTCTGCAGTCTGTCTTGCTTCCCAATTGTTTTTTCCAGCTTATTGCCCTACAAATGTGGGACTGACTGGTCCACTAGTCACCTCCTTGGCTGTGCATCCTCTCTGCCCCTCCTGTCCATCTCCACCCCTCCTACCAGTCTGGATTAATGTTTCTTTAACTCCTTGGTTGTAAGACTTCCATGAAGTTTAAATTTCTGGCAGTTCTGGTTATTTTTTGTTTTTAAATTTGTTGTTGTCCTTCTTTTGGTTGTGCAAGGAAGTGAAGCATTTCTGCCTATGCATCCATCTTGGCCAGAACTCCTGGGCTGCTTTAAGAATTATGGAGGAGACATCCTGTGTATAGTTCTAATTGTTATTTTTATTAATCAGAGCTTTTCTAGCTTTTTTCATTCATTGGAATATTTATTGAAATAATATTCTATTTTATCATGTTTATTCCTTAAGCTCTGACAACCTAATTTCATTCTACCATTGTTTGGAAACTACTGCCTTAAATGTCAAGGAAGGATAAAATAATCATTAAACCTCAGAGCTTTTATTCAGTTATCATCTTTGTTCACATTCCAGCATGTTCCAGTAAATCCAAGTTTCCTTTTACCGTTGTAAAAACTTCTGCCTGTCTAAGCTTCTTCCTCTTTGCATTCCCTTATCAATACTTTGCTGACTCCCAGAGCTCTCTGAAGCTTCTTTCACTCACACTGATCCTTTTCATACACTCCAGTGTTGTATTATTTCTCACTTTGTATTGTATATTTCTCTTGGACAATGTGTTGGACCTCAAATTTAATTTGTCTAAAATGGAGCTTATTCTTCTGACTCCCTCCCTTCCTCAACTCTTTCTTCTAACTTTCTTGTTGTTGTTGTTTTCTTTCTTTCTTTTTTTTTATCAAGTAGTGCCTTTCTTTAGGCACCAATAGGTTCCTAATTCCTCTTTGTACATTCCATACTTGGAGAAGAAGAGAAAAATAGGCACTGTTACAGAACAGACCTGGGCCAAGAGGGTGGGGGTGGCGGAATGATATACTATTGCCGAATGGACCAACACTTGTGCTTTGGGGATCCCTCACCCTGTACTAGGTTTGTCTTGCCCTCCACCAGGGAAAGACATCCCTCAATGCCAGAGACAGGTGAAAAGGAAAGGGATTATTTATTTAAAAAGTTACAGAAACTTAAGGGTAATGACTTAATATCTTCATTGAGATCCCAAAGTCCTTTAGAATACCCACAAACACACAGTCCTTCCTTCCCTCTCTGCCCAGTACAGGGTAGTGTATCCCAGAAAAAGAAATAGAAGTCTGTGGTTCTTTTGTGCCCAAGCTGCATGGTCCCAAAAAGAAGCTGCATGGCTGCTGTGCCTGGGTTTAAATCCCAGCACCAATTTTCCTCTGCTGCACCATTTCTGACTCCTCCCACAATTGGCCACAGCTGCCAGCATTCCCATATTTTCCCAGCTTTACTGGGCTGCCATAGTAAGTCTGGGCAGGTGTGGCCCTGTGGTGTGGAGCCAATCATCTCCAACTTCTCACACAGGCTCTGTAACCAGGGGGAGCTGCTTCCCAGTTACATCATGGGTTGAGGTCACTCCCATCCCCCTGGCCCAAAGCATGGCCACAGCTGTTCAACATGTCTATGAAACCAGTTAAAGGTTATAGATATGTTAAACAACCATTCTAGAGGTTATCTGCAAAACTGTTGCTATTCAAAACAACTCTCAATGGCCCTGCTCCATGCGTCCTGTCCCCCAGCTCAGACTTGTGGGGGTGAGGACATCATATATATATATAAATATTTTTTCTAATATTTCCTGGACACCGAGTTCTGGACCCCATTACAAATCCCTATTTGCCCCTCCCCCCTTAGCTGCATCCTGTTACACTGTGATTTACAGGGTGGGGCAAAGTGGGTTTACAGTTGTGAGTATGTAAAATAGTTTATCCTTATATTATTTATTCATTATTACATTATTACCCATATGAACAACTGTAAGCCTACTTTTGCCCAACCTTGTACATGTATCATCTCCTTTAAACCCCACAGCAATTCATATTTCATACATTAGATACTAAGAACCAGAGCAGTCTAGCGAGTTGCCTAATGCCATAGAGCTGTCTAGGGATGGGAACTGTATCTGCTGGACACTGAAATCCACATACTTTTCGCTTTGTGACAGAATGATGGCTCTTAAAAGAACAATATATCTGGAATCATCAAAGAAGTATTTGATTGTTTTTGCTATTATAGTTATTGAGAAAATAAAACAGACAAATATATTTTAGAAGAATCGTGAACCTTTAATAAGAAGGGAAAGTAATAAAGATTTTCTGTTAAATTTTGTGTTACTAAAATACTATTAATGAGAATAACCATTTTCCCAAATTTCTCAATCAATCAAGGTTGTATTATATACCAAACTATGTGGTTGTGTAATACACTAAACTGGGTGTATATTCAATAATGTTTTTCATGCTGAAATGTTGAGTTCAGAGTTGGAAATAGGTGTTTTTGTTTGTTCATTTGTTTTACTACATGGTGTTAATTGGATGATTGTCAGTGCTATACTCAACAATTAAAGAGATCTTTACCCTGAGGCTTGAGAGCTCAGTTTGATAACTGAGATAGAACAATCTAACATTAAAGGGAGGGGCAATAGCAGCAGTTAGTTAACAGTGAGGCAATGTCCTATGGGCATGCAAAGTGAGAAATTACATAGTAACTTATAAGCATGGATTGTACTCAGGGCAAAGGAGGTACCATCATTATGCAAATGCACACCAAATAACTGTCTATTAAGTACCATTTTATCCAATTTAGACCTAATGAACTTGGTAGATGAGATTCCTGCTGGCTTAAGGAGTAATCAAAGCCTCAATTTGTATTTTTCGCCATCTAGGTCAAGTAGTTCCAAGTAGTTGTGTATATTTATTTGTTGCAGGAAAGATTCAACTTTCTTATCTTGCCTCTGGTTAATTCCGTAAGAAATATTTATGGAATAAGATTTGTGTCGTAGAGTGGTAGATCTGTTGGTGAGTGGTAGGTCATGATATAAAGGACTTAGAAAACTATTTGCTGCCTTTAAGGAGTTCTATTTCCATGTTTGCTAATTTTTCTCAGTTACTCTGAGTGATACTTTTTTTTAAATAAATCAAATGGATAAAAAGAATTTTGTTTGAGTCTAAAGGCAAAGTAACTTTTTTTTATAGCAAGAATGTTGACAAAGGTCTTCAATAAAAGGGAAAAGGAATGAAAAGGTGAAGATGTGTTTTGACTCTGTGCTCAGTCTCACCTGCCTCAGAGGTGCAATGACACTGTGGTTTTATTTGGAACTTTCAGGAAGGGGTCCGGATCACCATTTTGCAGAAAGTACAAAAGATGTGTCAGAAGAAGCCCATGTCTGCCTACCCTGCAGGGAGGGCTGCCCCTACTGTGCTGATGACAGCCCCTGCTTTGTCCAGGAGGATACGTATTTGCGACTTGCTATCATCTCCTTCCAAGCCCTGTGTATGCTGCTCGACTTCGTTAGCATGCTGGTGGTCTACCACTTTCGCAAAGCAAAGGTAAACCCCGGTACCCTGGTTATGACCTTCCTTTTTTATTATAAGTGACCTCTTCCTTTTTTTTAAGCAGTTGAAGTTTTACAAATCCTGGTGGCTCCTCTATTAAGAAGAAATCTTTATACAATAGGATAGGACTAGAATATGAAAGTTATATTTTTAGTTCTCCAGAAGAAATAGGGACTAAAAATATAAAACTTTATTATAACATTTTCTTCTACAGGTTTCCCTCTATTTAGCCCAGAGCTTGAGTTCTTCATTGTCTTAAAGGACTCTCTTTTACATCATCTCTTTGACCTCTCAAAGAACTTACTCTGCCAGTACCCAATATATTGTTAATTTTTTCACATCTAGAAAGCTTTGTGACAGTTATTATATTTCATTTTTATATCTTCCAGCCATATTGGAATATGGTAAATAGACCAATTTATTTTTGAGCAGATTATACTTTGAAGAATGAATTTATTCATGACCTTATATTAGGTCTTGCATTATTGTCCCATAATAATAGTTCTATTGCAAAGAGCTTGTATAGCTTTTGAGAGAGCCTGTCCCTTGGTTCAGTTCTGAGAAATCAAAGAGTAGTATAAGCATTTGTATGCTTCTCAGTCAGGGGTGGATGAATGCTCAAATGTTCAGGGCAAAGCTTTCCGGAGAGCTGTCTGCAGTGGGTCATCCAGTTAATTCTATGAAACCAGTGCTATGTCAGAATTTGTGGTTCTTTTGCTTTCAGAAACTCATTTTGCCATTGGAAAGAAAAACAAAATCTAATGTTTCTACGTTTTCTGAATTCAAATGACCCCCTGTGTTAGCAAAGTTGTACAGATTGGTTTGGAGATCATTACAGAGATCTTTGAAAGTATAAATTGTTCTAATTAGAATTTTTTTAAAAAAAGAAAGAAAACAGCTTTCTGTGAATGGCATCTATTACAAAGCTTCGAGTAACATTTAAAAAAAGAAACCAACAAACGCTGTTGAAATTCAGGGAGAAGGTATCCATTATGTTAATGTTATAGACTTTAATAGTTATTTTTAAATTGTTTTTAACATAAGCATACAACACAAGTTAAAATCAGGCTTTAAGTCAGCAAGAAAGTGCAGACAGGAAAATTGTTCTTAATTTAACCAATAATTATCTTTATATTGCAACAAAGTATGTGCTAAATTGTATACACAATAAAGTAGTAGGCAAGTGGAGTTGAGAAATATCTAACCACAGTTACCTAGTAAAATTAATTGGTTTTTAAAAAACCTGTCACTTCCAGAACAGGTAGAATTGAAAAGTCTATTTAATAACCTGCTCTGAAGTCTTTCTGTGTAATGTAATTCATTTACACAGTGTATAGCACGTAGTTCTTTATACATTTTAATTGATTTTTCTCATTAATGAGTACTTTACCAAGTGGAGTTAGTGATATGTGATAGGTAGAATGTTACATAGGATAAAAAAAAACCTAAGATCAGTCTAGCAAGAATGATTTCTTTAAATATAAGCTAGTTGGAATACATAAATTAGATATTATCTAGTTTAAGATGGACACCTTTTGAAGAATCAATGAGTTTTCACTGATTGTGACAAAATATAAAGGGGGATATTTTTAGGAAATAGGTTAATAAAGTCAGCAAACATAAATAAATTTGTGACTAATTCCCTGGTTTTTATCTAGAAATATGACAAAATTTCAGAACCAGAATGGAGCAACCTCTTATTTTTAGAAAAGAAAACCCAGCCTCTGAGAGATTTTGAGTTGCCCATGTAACACAGCTAGATTGGGATATTTATATTGAGTCTTATTACAGCGCACAGAATAAACACTTCTGGAAGATTAAACATAAGTGACTAAATTGAGGCTAAGTGAAAATAAAGATAGGAAAATGTAATTGAAATCAAGGATAAGCTGAATCGGCAATTGCTAAACTTGTAGGCCTTGGGATCTCTTCACACTCTTAAAAACTATGAAGATATCAAAGAACTTTTGTTTATGTGGATTTCATCTAGTGATACTTACAATATTAGAAATAAAAATTGTGTTTTGAATTTAAAAAAAAAAAGAAAAGAAAAAGAAATCAAGGGTGGGCTGTAGGTGTGAAATGGATTCCACGAGGGCAGGTGTACTTTTCTAGCCCAGTGCTAGAAAGAAGAGATTTTTTGTTTGTTTTCTACAAGCAATGCAAAGAGGAGAAAAAAAAATGAGCTGTTGTGCATGAGATATAAACTAACCAGTCACTTAGGCGAAACTTGAATATTCCTAGCACTAAGTCTTGAAAGAAATTTCTCCTATGGATTCTTATACAGAGAATATTGTTAAATGTAGCACATGATAAATGGTCCTCTTTCTCGTCTCGTCCAGAATCAGCCTCCAACCCCGCCTCATCAAGTAGGACTCTAAATAGTTCTATGCATGAAATCTGTTTGCCATCCTGGATCCAGAAAAAGGGATGATTGCAAAATCTTCACATAAACTTTCTTAAATATAGTTGCTGTCAATGAGTTATCAAAAGGTATTCACTGGGAGCCACCAAATTAGAGATTATAATCCCTGTCAAGATTGGATAGCAGCTTTTCCATATTTCTATTGAGTGTGAAGCTGTGTGATATAATAAAGAATGTAACCTAATATAACAACAGAACGCATGTTATATGTAACATATAATTAATATATAGTCAATGAAGCTAGGGATATAATTGATATGTACTAATGAAGGCTGAAGCATCTAGTTAGATACACACTGGAAGAGAATTTCCCTCTTCTGTCTACATGGAGACATCCTGAGGGAGAGCCCAGGAACACGTGGTTAGAGAAGGAGCCTGAGCTAGAGTCTGCTGCTTGTTCCCTCTTTCCTTTTATCCAGCATGTCACCCATATTCTTTAATCCAGTTTCACCAGAATTCATGGTATATAACATCTTAGATACTTTTAGTGCTGGGCTATATATTTTTTAGGGCCCAATAGAAATGGGTCATTTGGAAATTTAGGCCTCTTTTGTTTATATTGGACTTTTCTTGTGAATTGACCAATAAAAAAAAATAAGAAAAGCAATGGCAATGTCAAACCTAGCCATTGATCCTGTACATCTAGACAGCATGCAAATGGTAACAGGTAATTCTCTGTTCTAAAATGAAATATTAAGTGATCACATCAAGAGATACAAGATGATACAGAGAGTTATGTCTTTCAGTGGTACTGTTCTTCCAGGGAAGTCTAATTATGAAAACTTTAAATGAGGTTTAACCAAGCCAAAACATCAACTTTGTAGCTGGTTAGTACCAACAATCATTGGTCAAAGATTTTTTTAACATTTTATCATAGTAAAAAACACAGACTAGATTCCATTTTATTTTGGGGTGAGACTTGTGGTATGACACCACAAAGGGCAAGTTAAATTTTACTCTGCACAAACATTTAGGGAACTAATTACATATGTGTCATTATGCCCTCGGTTAAAGATTAAATCTGTCAATAAACTGAATGCTTTTCAACCCAGGGAGTTCTTCTAAAACAACAGCAATTTCAAAATGGTATTTTAAAGATCTCGAACATTAAATATTTTGAAGTTTTACATTTTTCACCAAATATGACAAGTAACATAATTTTCTGTTAGCCATTCTGAAGAAAGAGTATGGTTTCTCACATCTTGAAAATATCAAGTGTTAGTACAACTTATTTTCAAATGAAATTTCAAGGAGAAAAGATTCCCTGGAAGGTGGAGTAAGGGATTCACATCATTGCACAGCCGTCATGGCTGGTCATTTCCAGAACTTTGTTTTTATCTTCCCGAACCTAACTCTTCTTTTTCATTTCAAGTTTTTAATGAAAGCTTTATATAAGATTACATTATTCCTGAATCTTCTCAATTGTTTCTTCCTTGTGTTTGCCCTTTTCCTTTCCTACTTGGTGAGATTTGGCTTTATGTTCAAGGATCTCTTTGAGGTGTTAGTCCAGCTTTAGTTTGGTGATGACCACCTTGCTGGGATGAATGCCTCCATGGACAGTTGTCCCATTAGCTTTCTCCTGCTGCCCTTGTTCAGTGCAGATGACATGTTTCTTCCTGTAAACCTTGGCTACTTTGCTGATTTGCTATCCTTTATAATGTCTTCGCACAACCTGAACTTCATCATCCTTTTGGATGGGCATGGGTGGAACACTGTACTTCTGTCTCAGCTCTTCAGAAAGAGGAGAAGACATAATCTTCCTGCAAATGTGGGAAAATGCATTGAAATGCCTTTTGTCATACTTGCTGTGGTCAGAAGTCACAAAGGGACTGAACTTCATTTTGACCGCTGGCACCTCTGCGATGGCCACAAAGGGGAAGAGAGCCCAAACCTAACTCCTCACTGATTAAATAACTCCCCATTCCCTCTAGCTCCTGGTGACCTGTTTTCTTCATTCTGCCTCTATAAATTTGTCTTTTCAGGGTAGCTTCATATAAGTGGAATTATACACTATTTGTCCTTTTGTGTTTGGCTTATTTCACTTAGTACAATGTTTTAAGTTTGTCCATGTTTTAATATATATCAGAACTTGATTTCTTTTAATTGTTAGATAATATTCCATTGTATGCATTTGGCACATTTTGTTTCTCATTTCCTCTGTTGGTAGACACTTGGGTTAGTTCCACCTTTTTGCTATTATAAATGACACAACCATGAACATCTGAATACAAATATCTGCTTGAGTCCCTGCTTTCAGTTGTAACCTCGGGGAGGGGTTGCTGAGTGATACAGTCAGTCTGCGTTTCACTCTTTGAGGGCTCTCCCAACTCTCTTCCACAGAGGCCAGACCATTTCATATTTTCACCAAAAATTCACGAGAGTTTCAGTTCTTTCATATCGTATTATTACATCCTATTATTATATCCAAAATCTCTTTAGTCAGTGTCTAGTGTTAGTGACCTGAAATTTGAGAGATTAAGTATTCTGCTGCTAACTATCCTTTCTCTTTATAAAATGATGGATTTGTAATGATTGATTTTCATCATGATGCCTGATATTATTCATATAATTTTTCTTTATTTTTTTGTTTTTTTCCTTTTTATTGAACTTTTTGGGGTGACCCTGGTTAACAAAATTACACAGGTTTCAATTGCACAATTCCACCCATCGACTTTACACTGTGTGTGTGTTCACCACGCCGTGTCAAGTCTCCATCCATCAGCACTTATCCACCTTGTATTCTCCTCCACCTCCCCCAACCTCCCTCTATAGTTTTTTTTCCGTGAAATACATTTAAACATATGTATGAAAAAAAGCCTCAAATGCTAATCTGGAAAGTCATAGAAGTATAATCATACTTTCCGAATTAACTTTCAAATGATCTCCCTTGGGACAGAAGAAATCTGACAGTGTCAGCGGCAGCATTGCATTAGGACAGAGAGTGATCGAGGAAGTATGGACTCAGCCTTCCCAGTCCAAGTTCTAAGCATCAATACCCTTATCTCTAAAATGTTAAGGCTTCATATATTTAGCCCTTGAAAGTTTTCCAGCCTTTAAGAGCTTCCTATTTAAAACAAAGGTACTGTTTAAGTAGGATTAGCTATCATTTTAATGATAAGTGAACTTGAGCTAAAACGTGATTGCCACCTCCTGTCAGTTTATTGGAGCACTACTTTATAAAAGATTCTGAGCCAGTAAGTGGATTTATTCTGAAAGGTGATTGTTATTGGCTAAATTTAACAGCCATGTGAGTTAGCAGGGAAACTAATTATATACCTACCACATAATTGCCATTCCTTTTCTGGGAGTTTCAGACTCGAGGAAATAGTGAGGGAAGAACAGCTACTGATAGAGGATACGAAGGGTCCTCTTATCACCAAGAGGATGGCTCTGAAACTGTTTTGTCCAGGGCGAGCCCACTCCTCAGAGAATTACATCAATATCTAGGGTTTCTACAGGTGAGGAACTGCTATAGCCAGCCAAGACATAACAAATTTCAAGTTTACTCAGAACTATCCTACTCCATAATTTATTAGCCAGTTCTCAAGTATCTGGAACTTGACATAGCCTGGAATGTATTTTGATAGGTGCTTTCCCTGAAATATATGAAGGTAAATGTATTTCAAATAAAATGTAATACGTTCAATTCTCATTAACTTTTTATTTTCTTCTGACAAATACATGTGGTATATGTTACTAAAAGTGCCACAAGAAATTTGATCTTAAAAATTATGACCTCCATCTCACACACAAGTGTCCCCAAGTGTCTTTTGTCAATAAGAAAGTATTTTCTGAGCTCTTAGTACAACTCAGTCCCCAGCTTGCATTTAGAGTTTAATATCTTTTCTTTCTCTTGTTACTTTAAAAATTATTTTGCTCATGTGTAAGATACTCTTTGTTAAAGCTACTTTTATTAGCAATCAGGAATGTCTACTCTTTTTGGTTTTCACATCATTAAGTGTAAGCTTTAGAACTAAATATTACATTAAACAATTGAAATAAAATTAAAAGGCAAGTTGGAAAAAGTATTTTGATATAATAGTAAAGCATTAACATTCTTAATCTAAAAACAATCAGACCCTCTTAGGAATCAATATGAAATAGAAAAAACCCAATAGAAAAATAGGCAAAGAACATTTGAAATGAAATGAAATAAAAGAAATGAAATTATATAACATCATACGGTATAACTTTGGATTTATGGAATTCTTACAGTCCCCATGTAAGATGGTATTATCCTTATTTTATATTTGAATAAACCAAAGTATAGAGAATTTAAAAAGCCAATCCAATGTTACTTGGGGACGCTGTGATTAACATGCAGGTCTGTTTGATTGTATAGCTCATTATAGCTCTTAACTACTTTGCTGTACTATGTCATGGTTACAAGGCAAAAATTTATCCTAAACTCTAAAAAATGGACCTAGCCAACCCACCCCTATTTTAATAATCTAAGTTCTAGGCCTACATGCTTTCTCCTAACTTCCTCATTCCCTTATGCCTCACTGAAACTTATATGTCCTATGCTCCATTTTTGCTAGGTATCTGCCAGTTAACTAAATAAATCAAGTGTCTATGTGGCACCATTAACAAAATTTTTTTTTGTATTTTTACTGAATTTTTTGAGGGACATCAGTTAATAAAATTACTATATAGGTTTCAGATGTACAATGTCACCATTTTAATGGCTTTATATGGTCCTTGCTCTGCTCATTGTGTTACTACACAGTTTGGCATTTTAATGGCATCCTTTAATGACTTAACCCAAGGAGCAACTTATACATGAGGTCGGTCTGGAAAAAGTCCAACCATTGTTAATATCACAAGAATGGTTTTTATGACATCCATGTAACCTTGCAGCCAAGGAGAGTGGACTGTATGGAATATGCATGTGTAAAAAATGATAACTTCACTGTACTAGTCAGTGGGGGTGGTAGATGCTTGTGCACTGTGTGGCTGTCACATTTAAAATGACTGAGTGAGTAGAGCAACGAATCTGCATCAAATTTTGCATGAGACTTGAACATTCCTCTGTGGAAACTATTGAGTGATTCAGAAGACTGCAGCTATGGGCAACTGGTAATTGGCAGCTTCATTACAACAATGAGCCCACTCATGCACCATGTCTTGTGCAGAGTTTTTTGGCAAAACATCAAATCACCCAGGTAACTCAGCCCCGCTACAGCCCAGTTTTGGTGCCCTGCAACTCCTGGCTTTTCCCCAAACTAAAATCACCTTTGAAAGGGAAAAGGTGTCTGACTGTCGATGAGATTCAGGAAAATACAACAGGACAGCTGATGGCAATAGGGAGAACTGTGTGAAGTCCCAAGGTGCCTCCTTTGAATGGGACTGGGTGTCATTGTCCTATGTACAATGTTTCTTATACCTTCTATCTTCTTCAATAAATGTCTCTATTTTTCATAGTACATGACTGGATACTCTCTGGACAGACCTTGTATGTAATGGCTTAGGGGTATGTGTGTGGATGTGTGTAGATGTATAGGAATGTCAGGGTGGCAATAACGGTTCATTTGGGGAGAAAGACGAGAGTGCAGAAAAATAGTTTAGCTGAAGGGTCTCTTTCTTTCTGTGCTTCTTTTAAAAAAATCATTTAAATAACCTCCTGCAGTAGCTGGTCACAGCTGTACTAACTATGAGTTAATGAATAACAACTGAAGAGATTACAACATACTTGTATGTGCCTTATGAGACATAAAATGCTTAATGATTATGAAAGTTCCATTCCTCTTTTGGGGCACTTACATTTACTTATGCTTATTTTAATGGTACAGCCAGTTATGTATCAAGTATCTGAAAAATAACTTTTTAAAAATTAATGTATTATATACAGAATTTCTTACTTGAAAAATATGAGGCTAATCTGTTTCTTTTTCCAAAATTTTCAGATCTTCATTTTTAAAGCCCATTCAAATATTATGTAAGCAAAAGACTTTGTACAATCATAAATTATGCCTTTATTAACTGTTTATTCATGAATATTTAGCTGGGTTAGCAAAGATGATTTTGATACTAGCTTGGCCCAGGAGAGGCTCCAAGCTAATGAGGAAATGAATATAAGGAGATAGAAGATATATGAAAACATGTTCTAAGTGTGTTGAGTGCTTGGCGCGGCAGGAGGGAATAGTGATTAAGGTCATAGACTTTAAAGTTTGTCTGTCCTAGTGCCTCTTCTGGCTTCTCCCATAAGAGCTCTTAAACTTTAGGTAAATTACCAACCTCCCTTTTTCTCAGTTTCCTCCTCTGTAATGTGGGGATAATAAATCTAATCTCATAGGGCTATGGTGAAGATAGGAATGTGTAGAATCTTCATAAACTTATTACAATTAATGATCTATGAAATGTTCTCAATAAATGTTAGCTATTAATAGAGGGTACGTACCGAATATGACAGAAGCATGAAAAGTGGTTAAGGAGTGGTCTGGGGAACACTCAAAGAAGAAGTGGCACTTGAAAAGAATTTTGAAAAATGAATTCTATTGGTCAGGCTGAAAGGAGGTAAGAAAGTAAGCTAGGCAGAGAGACACATATGCACAGACACTAGAGCACGCATGACACGTGAGGGCAATACAAACATTTCAGTATGGGTCTGGAAAAGCCTGGCTAAGCATTTGGACTTCATTCCATAGGGAGTTGAGATAAGTTGCTGAGGTGGCTAACGATGTTAGACATTGGGTCTGGCACCAGAGAAATAGGTTTGTAAGTCATTCATTCATTCATTCATTCAGTCAGTCAGTCAGTCAGTGTTTTGTTGGGTTTTTTAATTTGAGAGTATACTAATTTCTCAGGCATTGTTTTTGGATGGTGAACAAAACAGGCATGGTCTGTGATGCTATAAATGGAGTTTGTGTAAACTTGGTGTAAAGATATGTGAGTAAATAAATTAATAAATGCCAATACTAATAAGTGCTATGAAGGAAAATGGAAAAGTAAAGTGAGAGTAGAAGAGTAATGGGGTTTTTTAGGAAGACTTCTCTGTGGCGGCATCATTCAATCTGAGGTCTGAAGGATAAACTGGGATGGAGGGTTGGCAGGGGAATAGGGATGGGGGAGGATTCCAGGAAGAGAAATGCACATCTGTGAAGGTGCCGAAGTGTGCAGAACTTGGAGTGTTATGGGGACTAAAGGAGGCCAGCATGGGTACGGGCAGCAGCAGAGTAGGAGAGTGAAAACAGTAATTTGGAGAGGCAGTCAGTGGCCATTCATTCAGAGGGCTATAGGCCAGAGTGAAGAGTTTCATTTCATTTGACATGCAGCAACAATCCGCTGAAGGATTTGAAGCAGGATAATAAATGATCCCATTTAGGTATTAAACTATTTTTTCTACTGCTCTGTCGAGAATAGATTAGTAAGGGGTAAGTGTAAAAGTGGGAAAAAAATGATGTCTAATTGAATTAGTCTGGATTAGAGATAGTGGTGGCCATGGAGCCAGAGAGGAGTGGCTAAATCTCAGATTCACTTGGAGACAAAGCTGACCAGACTTCATGATGAATTTGATGTGAGAGGTGAGGGAGAGAGAAAAATTAAATTTGATTCTTTGAGCTTTATAGCTTGAGGAACTAAGTAAAGGAAGAGTTGTGCTATCTACTAAAATTAAGAAAGTGTGAGCCCTGGCTGGTGTGGCTCAGTGCATTGAGCACTGGCCTGTGAACCAAAGGGTCGCTGATTTGATTCCCAGTCAGGGCACATGTCTGGGTTGTGGGCCAGGTCCCCAGTAGGGAGTACATGAGAGGGAACCACACACTGATGTTTCTCTCCCCCTTTTTCTCCCTCCCTTCCCCTCTCTCTAAAAATAAATAAAATCTTTAAAAGAAAAAGAAAGTGGTAAATAATGGAAAGAGAATGGTTTTAACAGTGGGGGAAGGAAAAATTCTGGGCCCTGGCTGAGGGTAGCTCGGTTGGTTAGAACGTCATCCTGAGAGAGCAAGGTTGTGGGTTTTTTCCCAGTCAGGGCACATACTAGAAGCAACAATGAACGCATAAACAAGTGGGGTGACAAATCAGTGTCTCTCTCCCACCACCCCCACTCCTCTCTCTCTCAAATCAATTTTTAAAAAAGAGTTTCATTCTGGACATAAGTTTAAGTGGGGTTGCCAAATTTAGCACATAAGAAAACAGAATGCCCAACTAAATTTGAATTTTAGATAAACAATGAATAATGTTTTAGTGTAAGTCTGTGACAATCATTGCATATTAATACTAAAACATTATATGTGGTTTATTTGCATTGTTTTAGCTGGCAACCCTAATGTTTAACCTACCTGTAAGAAATAGAAGTAGAGATATCAGGAGCAGGAAGCTCAGTGCAGGAGTTCGGGCTAGAGCTGTAAATTAGGAGTCATAAGCATTAACACATAGGAGTGTAAAGCTGTGAGAGTGAATGAGGTTACCCACATAGGAAATGTAGGAAGAAAAAAGGAGAGAGGATGCTTAGGACTGATCCTTCAACATTTTGAAGTCAAGTAAAATACAAGAACCCTTTTTGAATAATCGTGGAGTGGCCAAAGAATAGAGGGAAGCCAGCTCTGTGTCATATTGTAGAATCCAAAAGAGGACAGCATGGCTTGTGGGAATACTATGGAGTAAAAAGATAAAATGAGGGGAGAAAATCATGCAGTGGACTTGGCAACACAGAGGTCATTGGCAGCCTGAGCTGTGTATTTTTATATAATCATTGAGGAGGTTAAAAAAAAGCATATGTACCCTATACTCTAGAAATCTTATTTGGGAAGGGAGTAGAGAAATAGTGTGGGCTGGATAATAATAGTTAAAGTCACAACAGATTCTCAGCTTTCCCAGGGGAGTGTTTAGCGTAAGAAAAGAAGACATCTGAAGACAGAATCTTTGGAACCAATAAAGGAAAAGAAAGGATGAAAAGGGGCAGGAGAGTGAACCAGCCCCAGTAGAGGCATTTTACAGAAATGAGAGGGGGACTCAAATGAGAGGGAGTTGTGAACAGTAGCAGGTAATACAGAGTGAAGAAAACTGAGGCCTGCAATAGTTCATTGCTGTACCCACGTCACATTGTTTTCATTATTATAGCTTCGTTGGGACTTAAGTGGTTGGTAGATAGTAATCTTAACTTTCAAAATCTTCTGGATAATTAGCTTTTACTCTTTCATATTTATCACTTAGGAAAAGCTAGTCAACCTCAATGCAAAAGCTTATTGGATTTTTATTGGGATTGCATCGAATAGTATAGTAACAATTGTCTAATTATATAGAAAACAATAGTTTTAGACCACTTCCTAATACCATGTGCAATAATTCCCAGATGAAAATGAATGTATGATTTGATGATTATCAAGTTATTGAAAACTTTTGCTCGAGCAGTTTGTGAACAGTAACAGGCATAGAAGTCAGCCAGAGGTGGACTGAAGATGGAAAAGCAGAGAATGTAAGTATGTGGCATTCTTTCAAGAAGCTTGGTCCAAGGTAAGCAGAAAGAGGGTCTGAGCACAGGGCCAAAGAGGTGACTCAGGAAATTTTATCTTGAGAGACAGGAACATTTTTATAAACTGTTAGAGAAAAGAGAGAAGAGCAGGTTGAAAATACAGGGAAACATAGAATAATTGATAAAACAGGGGTCCTGAGCACCTAACTGAAGGGAAAAGGATCCTGAGCACTGGTGAGATTTTCACTTTGGCCAGAATATCTGAGTTGTGTCTGAGACTAGAGAAACAGTGATGCTGCTGAGGCAGCTATCAATAATTTTGGGTTGAGGCTACAAAGTTGAAAAAATTCTACCTTGCATTTTCTGTCTGAGATTTGGAATAAGGTCATTTACTGAGTGTTCTTTTTTTTTTGTTAAATGACAGTTTACATTCGATATTATTCTATATTAGTTTCAGGTGTACAGCATAGTGATTAGATGATCATATACTTTACGAAGTGGTTCCCCCAATATTTCATGTAGCCACCTAGCCTCGTACATAGTTATTGCAAGATTATCGACTCTATTCCCTGTGCTGTAATTTGCATCTCTGTGACTATTCTGTAGCTACCAATTTGTACTTCTTAATCCCTTCACCTTTTTCACCCAGACTCCCAATCTCCCTCCCCTCTGGTATTCTTTTTTGTGTGTTTGTTTTTGTTTTTTTTAAGTATTTTTATTGATTATGCTATTACAGTTTTCCCAATTTTTCCTCCTTTATCTCCCCTCCGCCCTGACCCCCAACCCTCCAGCATCCCCCCCCCCAGTTCATGTCCATACAAGTTCTAAATTGAACTTGTAAATACAAGTTCTTTGAGTCCTCCGTTTCCTATACCATTTTTTACCTCTGGTATTCTTGAGTGGAATGAGGTAGACACTGGAGAAAATCGTCAGAAATTCAGTGTAGCTACTGTAGGGGAAGAAGAGATAGTCCAAGTGCCATAAAAGGGTTGAGATTGAATTGGAAAGCACAGATGTTTCTCTGAAGATCTTTTGAAAGGAAGAGAAGCAGGAAGTTAAAGATAGTATTAGCATAGGTAGTGAGGTTTACTGAATGATTATCATTCAAGGAACTACAAATATTTTGAAAGTGGCATTTTTATGTCCATTTGTTTTTCTTATTTTTAAATTGTTAACACTATTACAGATGCATTTGTTTTTTCTTAAAGTAGATTTACCAAAGTTTCACTGTCCAAGTTTCTTCATGCATTTACAGCGTTAATATGTGTGACTTAATTAATTTTAAAGAAATCCCAGGGGGGAGAGAAATAACATTAATGAGCATCTTCAGTTTGCAAATGGAGAAAATGATGCCCAGCAATACTCCTGAGATCACAATGCAAACCACTGTTTACTCATAATTAAAAAACATCTTTCAAATTCAATGAAAAGAGCATATTTTTAAAGACATTAGTGGGTGTATTACGGTTGCATGACTATGAAGTTATTGAAACCTTTTGCCTGAGTAGTTTCTGTCATAGGAGTTTAGTATATAGTTATAGTTAGGCCTATCCCAGTTAAAAGTGAAATCAGGGAGATTTATTTTGTGAGTTTTAATTGTTAATACAAAAGGAGTCAGCAAATTATGCTCTGCTGCGTGTTTTGAAAAACAAATCAAGGTGGGATGGAGGGATGGGGAGAAAAGGCATTCAACTGTAATTGAATAACAATATTTTTTTAAATGTATAAAAAATCAAAAAGAAAAATAAATTAAAATGAATATTTTATGACATGTGGAAATTGTATAGAATTCAAATTCCAGTGTCTACAAATAAAGTTTTATTGCAATATAGCCACATTCACATAGCCACCAAGCTTCTTGAAAGAATGCCACATATTTACACTCTCTGCTTTTCCATCTTCATTCCACCTCTGGCTGACTTCTACGCTTGTTACTGTTCACAAACTGCTCTCACTACAATGGCGGAACTAACTAGTCGTGGTGAAAATGGTCAGGTCTGGAAAGCCTAAAATATTTACTTACTGTCCTTTCACTGAAAATGTTGGCTATCACTTAAAATACTGCTCCATCCCCATCTCTTCATCTCCCAATGCCTTGCTCATTGGACCTATACCTTCCAGGGTTATTTGTCTTTTCATAAGGAACTCTTAAACACTAAAAACCCTACACCCAGATGAATGAATGTACAATGTTGTGATTTCAGATTCAGGTCAGGATACCTGGATACATTTTTGCTAAAAGGTCACCTTGACATGCTGTAATTCTCCCATGCAGTCTCTTCTGTCCACTACAAAGATGATTCTAATTTGGAGCATTTGCTAGTATCTTGACCTGCTGTTCTTTTTGTGACACCCCAGGCCCTTCAGATCCTGAACTTAAAATTTCAAAACAGTTTTTTCAGGCAGAATGACTTGAGCAAGAGGGCAGGATAGTGAGGCCTCAACCTGTATTTCAAAGATACTAGGAGCCCAAGTTCATTGCTGGCCCAGAGAAGTGTGGCTTGGCTGCCTGGATCATAATTTTAAATTTTATTAAAGTTTCACTTTGCTAAAACAAGTTTCATTTGGGCCGTGAGCTCTTGGTCCACTGCTTATGTATATTCAGTTGAGCTTTGTCAGTACTTTGGAGGGTAGATCCTGCTCAGCCGGAGTGCAGTGTGTTTCCTCAACATTTTGAAGCCTCCTGATTTTCTGTATCAGTGCTTCTCCATCCGGAAGTCAGGCAGCATCCCTGAAGGGGTTGCACAGTGCCCCTCCTTGTGTGTTTGTCTGCAGTACTTTCTTTCCTGTGGCCTCCCTCTTCACCCAGATTGAATCACAGGGTTCCAAGGCAACAGGAGGGACAACCATGACAAGGAGTTACATGTTTTTTCTCCCCGTTGGAGATTTTAGAGTTGAGCTGTCATGAAACCAAGGCTCTGTCTTATCTTCTTCCACATCTGTAAAATCATGCTCTCCTCCACACACCCGTAAATATATAACCTGGCTTCCTGAGGACAAAAGGTGAGCCTGTTTTTGTTGGCTTACCTGTCTGCAGTACTTCTAAATGATAAATCCCTCTGGGGTTTCACTTCAGTCCTCCAGATGTCCCCTTGTGTCTCTGTACCACAGATCAGAGAAGATACATGGACTGAATGCCAGCTGAGCATGGGAGCCTTGGCCAGTGTTTTCAGACTGACCCCAATTTTGATTAACCCTGAGAGGTGGGATTAGGCTATTTTAAGAAAAGACACTAGTGACTGTACTTTAATCTGGGTTCCTTTGCAATAACCACTAAGAGAGAAAAAACAAGGCCTCTCAAACAACACCTCCATTAATTGACTGCTTGCAAGTTAGTGTCTGTAGAAGCAAAGCGTAGGGTTCCATTTTCCCTTCGAATATCCGTACCAGGACCTAACCAGTAGAGCCTAAGAAACATACTTGACAAGGAGATATTTGTTTCATTTGGAGGAAAGCTGAGTAGACTTGAGAAAAAGTGTAAGCTCAAGAGAAGTATGATTCTCATTGCCCCCTTTTCCTTACTTTGCTTTGCAAGATCTGTGAGTCAAATGATCTTTATAATACTAATTAGCAAAGTGACAATTTCTTATTTTTCACAGGTCCTAGAAATGTGCAGGATTTTTGAGAAATTCAAATGCTTTTAAAGCTTATTTATTCATTCTTATGACTTCTCTGTTTATTTTATCATTTCTCCATAAACTATTACTAAATTTAAGTTCAATGAAGTTTTGTAATACTGCTGAGGATGCTTAAGGGTATTTGTTATTTTCTATTTCAGACTATTCAGATAGGATCATTTTTGACACTTCAGGAATGCAGTCAATTTTTAGCTCTGGGACCCAAATTTAAAATAGATTAGAGGTAGCACTCATAGTCTCATTTCTAAAACATTTGCTCTCATTTTCTTTATGAAAAATAGGAAGGATAGAGAAGCAAGGCAAACAATAATAGCAGAGAAGCTTAAAATAAATAAAATAGGTCATAACCCTTGATGGCCTATGGCAGTCTAAATTTAATGTGTAATTTTTATGGGAGCTGTTTTCATCCATATTTACTGTTTACGTACCTTCTGTCTTTGAGCTTCAGCACTCTTATCTCTAGAATATTTTCTTCCAAATTAACTCTACCCCTTAACTCAGCATATACCAGTGCTTCACTAAGCTATGGTTTGGCTGCTCTGTCCTGCTACTCTCTTTCTTCTATTTAAAGGTGCCTCTACACCTGATTCAATTAGGGATTAGCACAGCATGTGCTGGCAGTGCCAATATAACCGCTTTGCCTACTTCTGGCTCTTGTGATTTGGGGTTTGCCCTTTCTGCTATGAAATGAATTCTATGATTCTTACCCTTCTGACTGTTAGGCCCTAGCTGGCCTATTTAGACTGTTATCAGACACTCATTGCTGGTCAGTGACTATTATTTTCAATGAAATCTCGTGTGCTGAGGTTGGGTGGGTGTCGCTTACATCTATTAAACAATCAGTTGCAGAATCCTCTGTGCAGCTTTTTAAAATTTGGATAAGCAGACCCCTTCTCAGACCTTACAAATAAGTTTCCTGGAGTGAGGTCTTCATGTAAGTATACTTTTTGAAATTGTCATAGGTATTCCTAATATACCTCTCAGGCTGGGAACCATAACCTTAAAAATGACCCTTTATGTCTTCTTCTATAGCTGGAAGTAAAACCTAAAAACAATTCTTCTCATCTGGGGAAGAAGAAATGGGACTTTTCTTTATTAATCTTGTGCTTTTCACTATCACATAGACACTCAAACTTTTAGAAATCATAGTTGATCTTTTTAGCTTTCCTCAAAGAGAAATAAAACCAAGAGCTGATGTATTTTCTGAGAGCAGTGAATAGAGAGAGAAGGGCTATTTGAACTGTTCAGACTTCACTTACTGAAATTAAATGCCTGAGCTGCTTATTCCAGGCCATGAAATAACTAAAATGAAAATTTACTTTAAAATGCCTGTAAATCGTAAAGAGGGCTCAGACGTGAAAGTTCATTCTAAAAGAAATCAAATATGGAGGAAAGCCCTCCTACTTTAATAATCTATTTCAGGTGTTAGCAGCATGAAGGGACTAACAGAAGCAATAAGGGCTGTGCACACTAGGAAGGAGGCTTTGGGTTTGGTTTTTGTTTGTTTGTTTGTTTTTGTTTTTGACACAAATAAGCAAACAGAGAAATGCTTGCCTGAAAGTAAATGGTTAGGTGCAACAGCATATGAACCACAGTGCAGAAGGCGAACACTGGTGGCTCCCAGAGAGATAAATATGGGAAATAAGCTAAAAGGCATGGCTAAATGAGGTAGATGTAACAAAAGCAGACAACATGTGAGAGTCACACAGAAATAACAGAGGCAGCTGGAGTTCAAACCCTAGACCTTCTCTTCTCCTATTACCTCTGCCTGACAATCTCAGACATTTCCTCTGCTCTCTGGGCCCATGATCTCAACTGCCTAACTGATAGTTCTGTTTGTGTCTCAATACATCAGCATGTTTAAGACCAACTTCCTCTGTCAAAACCCAGTCCTCTCACTCTTTCCTGTCTCAGAGAATGCCCCCGCCATCCATCTGAGAGTAAGTTAGAACAGCATCCTCCGTGACACTTCTCTTTCCCTCTCTCTCTGTAGCCAGTGGGTCACATTCCTATCGAGTTTGCACTATAAATGGACTCTCTTTTCTCTCTCTCTACTGCCACCGTCCTGGACCAAGATGCCATTATCTCTTCCCTGAATTTGTATGATATCTGCCTGCAGTCCAGTTCTCCTTCAATATCTTCTCTACCCTGTAGTTCAGGGTCTTCTCTACATTCAGTTTTATCATTTTAAAACCAGTCCCTTTACTCAAAAATCCTGAGATAGCTTTTCACTGCTTTAGGACAGAGACCAAAATCCTGAACCACACTTAATAGGTATCAGCATGATTGGTAACTTCTCTTTACAACTTCAACACCAATTCCTCTCCCCTTCCTTTTGGCACTTTGGTCATATCCTTCTGTCACTTGATGAGACATGCACTGTAGGGACTTAATACTTGTGATTCCTCTATTTAGAAGAATATCTCTCTCCTTACTCCATCACCACTCACACTTTATACAAGGAAAAGTGATATAAAATGTCTATCATTTTCATATATATTATTTCAGAAATTTTATTTTTTAAAATTATATTTTATTGATTATGCTATTATAATTATCCCAATATTTCCCCCCATGTCCTCCTCCACTCATCCCCACCACTCCCTCAGGCAATCTCCGTACCTTTGTTCATATCCATGGGTCATGCATATAAGTTCTATGGCTTCTCGATTTCCTATACTGTACTTTACATCCCCATGACAATTCTGTAACGACCAATTTGTGCTTTTTAATCCCTTCACCTTTTCACCTGCTCCCACAATCCTCCCTCCCATCTGGCTGCCATCAACCCCTTCTCCATATCCATGATTGTGTTTCTATTCTGCTTATTTGCTTAATTTGTTTTTATATTCAATTGTTGATAGATATGTATTTATTGCCATTTTATTGTTCATAGTTTTAATCTTCTTTTTCTTAAATAAGTCCCTTTAAGATTTCATATAATAATGATTTGGTGATGATGAACTCCTTTAGCACTGTCTGGGAAGATCTTTATCTGTCTTTCAATTCTAAATGATAGCTTTGCTGGGTAGAGTTATCTTGTTTGTAGGTCCTTGCTTTTCACCAGTTTGAATATTCCTTGCCAATCCCTTTTAGCCTGCAAAGTTTCTTTTGAGAAATCAGCTGACAGTCTTATGAGAACTCCCTTGTAGATAACTATCTGCTTTTTTCTTGCTGTTTTTAAGATTCTCTCTTTATCTTTAACGTTTGGTACTTTGATTATGATGTGTCTTGGAATGGGTCTCTTTATGTCCATCTTGTTTGAGACTCTCTGTCCTTGCTGGACTTATATGTTGATTTCCTTCACCAAATTAGGGAAGTTTTCTTTTATAATTTTTTCATATAGAGTTCCAATTTCTCCATTTCCAATTTGCTCTTTCTCTCCTCCTTCTGGCACACCTATGATGCAAAGGTTGGCAGTCTTGAAGTTGTTCCAGAGGCTTCTTATACTATCCTCATTTTATTGGATTCCTTTTTTTTCTTGATGTTGTGGTTGGTTGTTTTTTGCTTCTTTATGTTCCAAATCATTGATTTGATTATCAGCTTCATCCTCTCTACTGTTGATTCCCTATAAATTGTTCTTTTTTTCAATTGCTGTATACTTCATTTCTAACTAGATCTTTTATTGTTGAGGTACTCACTAAGTTCCCTGAGCATCCTTGTAACCAGTGTTTTGAACTCTGCATCTGAAAGATTGCTTATTTCTATTTGTTTAGTTCTTTCTCTGGATTTGTGTTCTGTTCTTTCATTTGGGCCATGTTTCTTTGTCTCCTCATTTTGTCAGCCTCCCAGTGTTTGTTTCTACGTATTAGGTAAGAACTGCTTTGACTCCCTGTCTTGGTTGAATGGCCTACTGTTGTAGGTGTACTATGGAGCCCAGAGGCAGGACCTCCCCTATCACCCAAGCTGAGTACTCGAGGTGTGCCCTTTGTGTGGTCTGACTACACCCTTCTCTTGTAGCTTAGCTTTGACTGCTCTTGGCAGGTCAATGGGAGGTATTTATCCAGACCACTCAGCTTTGAGGACTGGTTGTGACCACTGAACACCAAGCTCTGCCTTCCATGGAGATTCAGCTGTGCTGGGCACCACTCCACAGAGTGGGGCTTACTTCAGTGGGGCTCTGGTACCTGCTTGTATTCTGTCTGGGGCCACTTGACATAAACTATAAACTGATCTGCAGCTGGCTGCTTCTTGTGCTGGGCTTGGTGGTGCCCAAGCAAGGCCAGGCTGTGAACCAAGGCCAGCTGCTTGCTGCTAGTGCTGCACCTGGGGCTACTTAGCAAGGTACAGTGGCTCACTGATGCCAGCTGTTGCTTGTTTGAGAGGATTTAGGAAGATCAGAAGTATGTGCCAAGATGAGTCATTTGTGTGGAAAAGTCACTGTTAATTGCTTGGGTGGGTCTGTAAGTTGGGTGTGGCAGAGTATCAGGGGATCACCAGGGCAGGACAAACAATGTGAGCCAGGCTGATGGAGTCTCAGATACAGTGCCCACCGTGTTCTGTGGCTTGTGAGGGGAGGGCTCAGAAGAGAAGCAATGGCCTCTGCCAGCAGCTCTGTCTTGGAGAAAGCTGTACCCCAGCTCTTGCCCCTATACCAGGCACTTCAGTTCTTCCCTGTATGCCACTGGTGTCTTTCAAGATGCTGCCCCAGTGCTGGAGCTCAGTAGGAGTGAGTCTGAGTAAGTCTGTGTGTAGGCCCTTTAAGAGGAACTGCCTGGGAATCCAGCGCTTTCTTCCACTGGCTCAATCTCCACTGGTTTTTATGCCTATAAGCCATGGGAACTTATCTGTCCAGTACTGGAACCCTGGGCAGGGGGTGGGTCTGGTGTGGGGCTGGGACCCCTCACTCCCGAGGTATTACTCTTACATTTTATCTGCCACACACGGGCGTGGGACCAGCCCATTCCATGTCTCTGTGTCTCCACCCCTCCTACCAGTCTGAATGAATGTGGTTGCTTCTTTAATTCCATGGTTGCAGGGCCTCCATTCAATTTGATTTCAGCCAGTTCTGAGTGGTGTTTTTTTCTATAGTTTAGCTATAATTTTTATGTGGTTGTATGAGTAGGCAGACTATGTTTGCCTAGGCCATCATTTTAGAGGTACCTTCCTGGGAGAAATCACAGTCCCCAGGTCTGGGAAGATAGTGGCACTACCAACTTCTACATCACTCATCTGAAGGGAGAATATTCCAGGTACAGGCACCAGCAAACAAAGATGTCCTGAGGAGGTGAGTGTGCTGGACTGGAGGGTGTTTTTCTTACCTCCCCAGTCTCCCATGCCCCATCTATTTCAGGACTTATAATATTTTATCTGCATATGGCCCATTCATGTTAATGGCTAGACAGTGATTATGGTCATTTTAATTACATAAGCCAAAAATATTCTATTTAATTATTTCCAACTGACTTCCTCAAATCATGTTCTAGACTATTCTTTATTGAAATATATTTGACATACACCATTTTATATATTTAATGTGTGCAATATGATATCTTAATTTGATACACTTATATATAATATATTGCCATTGGAGTGATAATTAGCACCTCTATCACATTATATTAATTATCATTTCTTTTTAGTGGTTGGTATAATTAAGTTATAATCTCTTAAAGAGTTTGATGATTATAATACAATATTGTTGTCTCTATTCTAGACTATTTTCTTATTATATTTGGTTGCTCTACAATGTGTCTGCTGAAAACCAGTTGTAACTATTAGGCAACATCAACATATTCTGATATGAATTGATTTGAATATTCACCAGCAAATGGGTACAAATTTTTTTCTATATCAGCCCCAAATCAGAAACTTTTTTGTAATTGTAGTGATATTTCACATTGGAAGATAAGAGAGGGATTTTTGTTACTTTATTTGTACCTATGGTGTCTTTTGGGGAAAAGGCATTATCTGAGGCTGGAAAGAAGAGTGACTTATCAGCTGAAATGTCACAAAAAATGAAATGTTTCTTCAAATTTAAACACAGTTGAACTATATTAGCAAAAAACTCATTCATATCAGAATTTAATTTAATAACTCATTAAATGGCAAACTTGTTTATACTGAAGGAGAATACAACCAAGATTTTACAATAAATTTCTAGACAATATTTTCAAAATAATTTTATGTGCTCTGAGAAGTTAGCAGGCATATATGTTTTATATAGTTAAGGTACATTTTCCTGTAAATAGGATATTCTTGAAGAATTCCCATTAGCAATGTGTGGAAATTCAACCTGATCTAAATCTTCTCTACATTTGATGTTGTCAGTTTCTTTAACAGTTTTAGAAAGTATCTCTTTATGACTTTGATCTTTTAAACTTTTGTGAGATTAGAGTTTTAAACTGTTTTTTATTGTGAAAGGAATACAGGTATATTTTACAGAGTTTGAAAATACTAAAAAATTTAAGTAATTATGTAAAAATCACCTATAAGTCTATAATTTTATGTTTAAAATATTGAATATAAAAATATTTCTACATATATACGATTATAATTATATACTCTTTTGTCATTAAATTTACCCCCAAATCTCAAATTTTATGACAGCATATTATTACACCATAGAATACGCAGTAATTCATTCTACCATTTGTCTACTTGGGATATAGATTGTTACCGATTTTCTCCAAATATGAACAATACTGTGCATGAAACATTCTTGTAACTATGTTTTATGAATGATTCAGATTATTTCCACAGGACAACTTCCTGCCAGATCATAAAGTCTCATTTTTAGTCTTTGTATCTCTTATTTCTTTTTCTTATCTCAATGTATTTAAGAGAAATTCCAGAATAATGTGAAGCCCCAATGTTAATATCAGATGTCCTTATCTTGTGCCTGGTTTTAAGAAGACTACCTACCTCATCACTAAGACTTGGCAGTTTGCTTATGGGAGATTTTTTCTGTTAGGAAGTGACCCATAGGAATGTTAATTTCGACATTAATTTCAATTGTGTTAAGTGTGCCACCCATGGAAGTACTGTGTGCACTGAGCATACGGGAACCCTACCTGGTTTGGGTAGTTCAGAAAAGTCTTCTTTGAAATTCCTGTGTCTACCACCTTGCCTGATACAGAAGGCACTCAAAACATCTTTACTGTGTGAAAAGTCAATGGAACTAAGACCTGAGAAGTGAGTTGAAGTGACCCAGATGAGGGTTAGGGAGAGAGGTGGAGATAGGCCAGGGCGAGGGAACAGGATAAGCTCTGACAGCTGCAAGGTGAGAAACATCTGCATTTGTAGAAATGGAAAGTGGCCAGGGTGGCTGAAGCATAGTGAGAAAGCACAGAGTACCTGATGGGCCTGAGGAGGAAGCAGAGGTGGTGAGATACGGAGTTTGTGACTGCCACAGGTTCCAGGAAAACAACTTTGATAGATATTAAATGACTTCTTTTTCCTTTTTCATGCATTTTTACCTTAAATTTCACTTGGACAGATATTGGTGACTTGATACTTATTTTTTCTTTACATGATAAATTTGTGTTTGTTCCTTTTCTCTTGACTTTACTTTTTCCATCTTCCCTTTCTTTTAACCTCCACTTATCTTACTTTTTGCCCCACAAGTATAAATGCTTACTACATGCTAGACCCCAGAGATGAGTTTTGAATACCTCTCCTCTTGAAGCTTGTAATTAAGTCTCTTGTAAATAGACTGTAGTTTGACTATGTTTTGTTATTTTTTGCCTACTTTATCTGCCTCTCTCCCTCCATTTATCCCTCCCTTTCTTTATTCTTTTCTCCCCTTGTTGGCATTTAGGAATTTTTAGTTGAGTATTGCCTAACTAAGAAAGGAATACATTGTTGTACAAAATTAACAGGTAAAGAAAAAGTAAAGCAATAAGTAAAAGCCCCCAATTTCCTCCCACTTCCGCTTCTCTTCCCAGAAAAATATGTACACGCGAGGGTTTGATACATACATATAGGCTCACATTATGCCCTTTGCTAATAAAGAGTTTTTATTAATTTTTCTTCTAAAATGCCCTTGTAGCTCTTTCCCTGCCTGTGCATGTGTCTTTTCCATTTGTTAAATAGCGGCATGATATCACATTGTATGGAAAACTGTAGTTTTCTTCTCTGCAATTAATAGATATACCAGTTGGTCCAACTTTTTCACCAGGTATTGAGCTTTGGTAAACATTCTTGTGCAGGCCTACAACTGATTCTTAAGGATAAACCCCCTAGAAGTGGAGTTGCTGGTATACTCAAGTGTAGACACTTAAAATTTTGATAGACACTTTAAAACTTACTTAAAGGTTTCATCAATTTTTATTTCTAGTGCTGTAAAAGTGCCCATTTTCCAGCATTCTAACTAGTGATTGATATTATTGTCTTTATAACTTTTTTAATCTAATGGGTTAAAATCAAAATAATATCATTTAAATTTACTTTTTCAATTATTTGTGAGGATGAGTACTTTTCCACATTTTTATTTCCATTCGTATTCTTGCTTTAAATTCCCTGGTCACAGAAGTTTCACATGTGTCTTTATATTTCAGTGGGAGATCAGTAAAAGGTTGCTTCAGGGGCCACTCTCCAGATGCTATTTTAAGTGACAGCTTTACAAAGTTGGATTTTGAAAGTGATAGGGGTCAAGTTCAGTGATACCAGTATGTAATTTCAGTTCTGTGTTTTCTTGGGCAACTTTTTTAATGTCTCTTAACCTCAGTTTCATCATTTATAAAGTTGCATAATAATAATACCTGTATTTGTTCTGAGGGTTAAATGTTTTTGTGAAGGTTAGTTAGTATAAAATACCTAGAATAATGGCTCATTCAAAAGTTCAGCTGTCATCCTCATTATTATTGTAATCATTATCATTTTTTACTTACTCCCACTTTTATTATCAACAATTTGTTAAGGTCAGGATGTGTGTTCAATGGGGAAAAATGCCAATGAGTGAGCAAGCTAGCAATGCTAGATATACTCCGAAGTCCCTGTTCTACCCAGTACAGTGGTCCTGCATTTACCCCTCCCCCCTTTCCTGAAAGTTGGCTTTTTTATTCCCAGAATGTATGCACTTATATCTCTTTTACAAGTTTAAAATGTAGCCAGAAAAAAAAAGAGAGAGAGAGAGAAAGCCATAGTAAGTGGACTTTATTCGTGGGGGTGGAAGAGAGATGCTGTTTTGGATATTGAAGTCACACCTACACAGCAGGTCATGAAACCGAGCACATAATGAAAGCTGGATATCAAAGGCAACTTCCTTATTATACCAACTTCTGCTTCAAAGAAAAACAATAAAGGAAAGCAAACCCACTCATTTAGCAAGGCCTCAACAAAGCTCAGGGGGATTACTGAGGCACAAGTGTGTGGTAGTTGTGGTTCGATAGACTTATTCTTGATGGGAGTTGAATGCACAACTGGAAAAAGAAGACTTTTTGGAAATAGGAATTGCTTCGTTTAAAAAAACCCTCAACAGTTTAGGTACCTAATAATTAGGTAAATCCTAATTACCTAGTTTAAATCTCTGAACTGCTTGCTCTTCTTGCAGGTAGGGGGCATCTCTTACTCCTCCTTAAATCACCTATTAGTTTACTCACATGCTCATCATATTTTGGAGATGAAACTTTTTTGTGTTAAAATGTGGAATGTAAAATAAAGCATATAAGTAAGTCTTAGAATGTTTATACTGTCTTCACATATCAAAATATGAAATGTCTCTTTGTTTTACACATTGTCTAGTCATTCCATATGCTTCCAAACATGCTGTAGAAGACAATGTGTTAAAGACAAGCTTAACAGTTCTGAGTAATTCTGTTTCTGCTCTCACATTTCTTTTCCCTGTTTAAGAAGACTGCGGAGATGATGATATTGCCTGTGTAACATTTGATGGGTTCTAGTGCCAATGAGTTAGCAGTAGTATTGTAGATTAGTTACTTTGCAGAGCTCAGTTTTTAACATACTGAATTTAAAAAGAAAAAATATTTGAGATTAGACAATATTCAAACTATAAAGAAAGTTTGCTTAGATCTGTTCCTGCTTAGCAATCAGATAAAACCAAGTAATGATTTGTAAAGTCTCTTGAATTTCTGCAAGTATAAAGTATATTTGTGTTAGAAAAAAGATTGATGTTAAATTAAATGATATTTGACTTTATCTCAAGGATAACAGAGTGACATTTGAAAAAGTATGCAAAGCATTTTATCTCTTTAATGTGAAATTTTGAAGTACATAATATTTTATATTTTAATTATTATCATTCCATTAGGATTTTTACAAGAGGTAGAATTTATTATTTCAGTGATCTTTTTACTTGAAAATATATCAGTTAATCTTAATAGCTTTTAATCAATAATTGAAATCTAAGCAAATGACATATTTTGTTTAAGTAATTTCATGCCACTTTATTTAAGGGTGTACAGTAATTCTTCCAAAGACAAGATCCTATTTGTAATATATCAGTATGTTTTGTTTACTTCTATATAGATTTTGATACTTAGAGAATTTTTCTGCATTAAGTCAAATATGAGTTACTCTGTTTACTATTGTAGTATTGAAAGAAAAGGGGAATTGAAAGTTTTAAATAGATTACAGAGAAGTAGCTGCTATTTTTGCATATTTTTGCAAAGAAATCATGGGAAAAATGAGGACAAATAAGGACATGATCATCCACATTTTAAGAATGCATTTTAGTCTCATCTTAGCAGAGGAAAGGAGCTGAGAGATGGGAAGAAGTCTGACAGGAAATGTTTTGGTATTAAATTATTTTGGACGTAAGCACACAGTATGAGCTTGGTTAAGTAAGGTTGTCCAAAGTTTTCCCGCTTATGTATCTAAGTAATTCTGCATCTCTGAGGCTGCAGTGAGAGTCAGCAACTTTGAGCCCTGGAATCAGGCACTGAACTTTTGAAAGACGAGACACTAGCAGGAACATCTTTGTGTTCACATTATCTGAGACAAAGCAAAGTGAATTGGCAAGCATCTCGTGTACATCCTGCAAAGGCAACCCTGAGGAGTTTCTGTCCAGCAGTAAATGGTGAATAATATTATTAATGAGTGACTTGTTTTTCTAAGTTCACATGTATAAAATGCCATTAATTTTTCTTTTTACTTAGTGTGCTGTACTGTTTTAAAGAATATGAAACTATGTCTAAGTCACTCTGGACTTTATTTTTGGACAAACTTATTTTTCCAAAAGGTCTGAAATAGCTCCACTAGAAATGACCATATCATATGAAAAATGGTCTTTCTTGTAAAGTCTTAGATATTAGAAAGAATTTTTAGTTAATGGCAATGTGACAATATCTTTGAAGTTTTACATAAAACTTTCAAGAATTTAAAATTGACTAGTAAATGTTTTTATACCACCTGCACCAAACCATTTACTGGTTTATTTTTAAATACTCTAGTGGTGTTATATGTTCTTGTTATTCTACTGTAACTTACAGTTGTGCTCCCTTTAATTTGGGTGAGGACACAACTGAGGGTCAGGTTGGATGCACAGAGAAAATCACACTGACTTGGCAATTAGCTGCCATGGATGATGGGTCCTTGTTCTGTCACTCTTGGCTGAATGAGCTCAGATAGCCCATTGACCTCACACCCTCTATCTGTCCCTGAAAGACTGATGCTGAACTACCGTTGACTGAGTGCCTGTCCTTTGTCACGCAGCATTATCGCCACTCTTTACAACAGTACTACAAAGTGAGCGTTGGTCCACCTATTTTATAAACGAAGACTGAAGTTCAGAAGGTTAAGCAATGGCCAACTCTGAGATTTCGAACCATCTGGATGGTTCCCTGTGTTTTATTCCACAAATTTTTAATTCTCTGAATTATTTATATTTAACTTTGGGAATCTCAGTCCCAGTCATTTTCCTCTGCTTTTTGAATGTTTTATTGCTGATAATTTTTCTGAAAAACTGATATTGGTTTTGACTAATCACATTTTAGGAAATTGTTTTGTGACAAATTTTTCTAAATCCACTTGGTTTTTCAATATTTCATCACAGATTTTTCTTGAGACAAACTAATTGCATGTAGTCTGTCAAACTGATAGAGTCTGTGCTCAACTATCTAGATAATTGCAAATAAAATTATTTTAAAATAATGTCCTCCCACCTCCCAGTGCTAGGATTCTCTTCAGGACACCTTTTACATCTTGCTTCCAATTTATTCTTGTGCAGTAATTTAGTCAGGTGTTCCTCAGGTTTCATTTGTAATTTTTCTGTCCATGGATTACTTTATAGAAATAGAATTAAAACCAAAAATATAGCTCATGAGTCTGTTCTCCTGTTTTTGTAAATAGTAAAGATTTATAGAGTTTTGGTTAATCATCCACACCCATGCTAGTTCATGCCTTTCAGTATCTTACTCTGTTGCTTTCTTATATTTTTATGATACATTCTGAGGTTCAGCTATGTAAAAAAATATCTTCATGGTCAAAGATTCCTTTGTAATAGAGAGACATTTTAATTGGTACAAGGCTGAAGAAATCAACTATGATCCCAAATAGCTGCACTGTTTTAGCAAGATATACATTAATTTCCCCAGTGGTTAAAAATGTTAAAAAAATAAATGAAATAGTTAGTCCATATAGAATCAAGGAAATAGTAACAAACCATTTTAATTATTTAAGAAAATTTAAACTTTTGCATTCTTATCATTTTATTACTTCTGCTGACTTAGCTTCCTCTACGTGCTTCCATCCCCAGGCAGATCTTGTGATAGCTGTGCTTCAACTTATGCCTCTATACTTTGCATCCAGAAATTATAGAATTTAGAAATTGACTTTGACATAATTTGATAAAGTTGGTATAATACGATTAGTCTTTTTCCTTGGTCCACAGGTTTTTCTGACTGTTATAAATCTTCATAAGTTTGTTCTGAAAGTTTAAGAAATAGGGAATGTGAAACAGAGGCGGAATCTGTGTTCACCTCTATTTTGGAATTATGTTTATGGAGTTATATTTATTGGACTTACGGATCCTAAACTAGACAGTTAGGCTGGAAGATAAGTCCCTCAGTTTTCTGTTCATCTATAAGTATCATAAATATACTGTTTGATAATTTTATACACGCACTTGATACTGAATAAAAACTTATTAAATAGATATTAGTTAGGAAGGACTTTGCTTAGACTTCCTTGCATATTATGATACCTAATGTAGAATTTTCTAGTTCAGTTGACACATTTTAGATGAGTTCTTTTTATTTTATTTATTTAATTCTTAAAATGTGTATTACACAGCAATATATGATTATACCTCAAAATAAATTAAAATATATACAGAATATTTCCAAATCTATTTACTTCTCTAGGAAAAAAAGCATGGTTATCAGGGTGATATGTCTCCTCCAGACCCATATTGATATATTTGTATATATCTAGAGAAAATTTATTGTGTTTATTTGTGTGTATGTGTTTTATGTAAGTAGTATAATACTATATAATGTTGCTTATCTTCAAGACAGCTTTTCAAGTTTCCCAGTTAGTAACTCTGATTAAAAAGAGTTCCATATCACCACTTCTATCTCAGACAGACTGCAAAGGAGATGCCTCTATTATTTTGTCTTTTTCTCACTCATCCATCTACATTTTTCAATCCCTCAGACATACTTAGTGCCTCCTCTCTCCTTCCTAGCATATAACTTCAATTGTAAGGAAAGGATTCTAGTTCTTCACTTTGAAATGAAGTCAGTGTACTAGCTACATATTTATCCTTTGTACCAAGCACCAAGGAAAATAAAATCCTTTGTTGTAGTTAAAAGAATTTCCAGTACCAATAAGAAAATAGGGAAGTATTTCAGGATGCATGAGGTTTTCTTTATCCCTAAGCAAAGTCTTACTTATTAGATGCCTGCTCATTCTATGAGTCCATGCACCCAGCTCTGCCCAATAATATTTTGAAAGGAAATTTCCACATTTTTTAATAGGCTTTCCATTTGATTATGGAACCAGTCAGTGGAGTTCAGTTTATAATTTGAAATTATGGGCTCTTCTGCCCAGCCAGGAAAAAGGCAATGAAATGTTAAGAAGATTGCTCAACATTTCCAGATGAAAAGGAGACAGGTTATTTGCTCTGACAATACATAAAAGCATGCACCACTACCAGAGTTCATATGTGAGGTTGATGGTTGTAACATAGCTAAGAACCTACCGGCCCTAAAGAAAGAGCTGCTGAGTTCCCTACCCCAAGGCTTTTCGCTCCTCTAGGGATCTAGGGTCATTTTGAATTCCAGCATTAAAAAATATTGACTACTATTTATTTATACCTCTGTGGTTTTCAAATTTTTCATCTGGGTTCTGTTTTCCACCTTGAATAATAAATACCTCCTTATTAAGTATCTGGCATGATACTAGCCATTTTGAATAGTTTATATTTTATTAAACCTGTAAGATTTAATAAGGTAAGATTAAGAAATCCATTTTGTGGGTGAGGCCATTGAATTTCAAAATAGCCTAACCTAAGTGGTTGTTTTACAATTCAAACTGACATGAAGTTAGCTGTAAAATCTGCTATTTCCATTAAGCCTTGTGGCTTCTTTTCATATCCCTTTTTTCAAACATTATAGATTGTCTCACAAGCAATCTTCTGTAGTACTTTGGACTCTCACTCTCAGTGTCATTTTCTTGGAAAGTTTAAAAAATAAACCACAGATTAGTCAAATTAGGTATGAATAGAATTTGCCATCTTGGAAATTCTGCCAGCACAGAACCCACTTCAAGGCTTGCTGACAGAAATGGTCTTTTCAGTAAACGCATCTGCCAGCTAAAATAATGACCAATAGTGACAAGCCACTTTAATATTCAAGTCTGTTCACTGACTAAACTTGTTTCTCCATCCCCAAATTCTTTAGTTAATAAAAGCCCTGAGTTCTTCTCAGAGATGACACGAAGTATTTCCCATGTATCTAACAACACCACACCAGGATGTTGGAAGAGGAATAGAATTTTCTTTCTCTGGCTATCCATTTAGCTGATATGTCTTTCTAAGTAAAGGGCTATCATAGTTTGCCTTTTCTCCTTCTTTTGTTGTTAAAAAACTAATTGCTACTACTTCAAATTATTTTCCTGTTAAGACATCATATTTGCACCAGATGTAATTGGTATATATATTTTATGTTGCATTTAGTGAAAACATAGGGTCTCTCAAATGACCTGTTTTTATGTTTATATTTTTGATCAGTATATTTACCCTATATTGATATTAAAACTAGTCAAAATAAAATTTATTATTAGGATAGAAAATTGATTGTTTGGTTGTTTTTATTTCTTGCTGCAGCCCTAAGCATTTTGTTTTGGGAAGATAATGCTATTTTAAGTCTAATAAAATATCTTAACAAACTTAGATATTCAGGAAATTTATTTGAAAATCAATGTATTCTTTTGAATTTTGAGTTGAGAATAATTTAAGCATGTTTACAAGGTGAGATTCCTCTGTTATTTAATGTGACTTCTATTATTTACATAGTGGAGTTCTGTTAGTGAGTTTGGGGACTGTATTTTATCACTGAGATGACAAGATCTTGTGCATGTTTGTCTTATTCACTCAAATCATTATGCAGGTATTTGTGAAATGGCTTTGGGATAGAATTCAATATACCCTTGTAGCTGATGTTTCAGGAATACAGGCAAAATCTCCTGTGTCTGTGAACTGGTTGAATTGAAAGGATTTTCTAGATAGTGTTCTCAGATATTGAGTTGGTTCAATGACTCAAATTTTAGAGAATAAAATTCCATGAAGGCACCGGCAATGTTATTAAGTTTGCCATCACCTTTGTAGTCGGTTGTTTTGTGTGCTGTAGTTAAGTTCTCCTGTCTAATGTGAGCCGGTTTTCATTTATTTTCCCTCACAGAATGCTGATCAACTGGTTGAGCCATTGTCTCAATAGCATAGATTCTCCCACGCCTAGAAATGTAAGCCTAACAATGACGTTTTCATTTTGTTTTGTAGAGCATCAGGGCGTCGGGCCTTATCCTGTTGGAAACTATCCTTTTTGGGTCTCTGCTTCTATACTTTCCGGTAAGGAACATACTTGTATTTTAAAAGTATCCATTTATTTTATGTTGTTTGTAATCTATTTATGTATCGATTATATAGATAATCTGTATATAGAAATGTTATATAGAAACTGGAACATAATCAACAAAAGAAAAAAGCAAACAGAATATAACCAGAGACATTGAAATTAAGAACATTGTAACAATAGCCAGAGGGGAGTGGGGAGGGGATAGTGGGGAGAGGGGTCTATAGGAGCTACTATAAGGGACACAAGGATAAAATCAAGGGGGAGGGTAAAGGTGGGGGAGGGAGGTGGGACTGGCTGGGGTGGGGTGGAGGGATGGGGAGAAAATGCAGACAATTGTAACTGAATTACAATAAATAAATAAATTTTTTAAAATTCCCTAATTAAAAAATAATAATAAAAATTAAAAATAAAAAAAAAAAAGAAATGAGGGCTTTACAGATATTTTGACCCTGGCTCTTACCTTTTGGGTAACCTTTGATAAGTTACTTAGCATTTCTAAACTGTGGTTTCCTCTTGTAAAATGCAGCTAATTATGCATTTCTTCCCAAGTTTGTGAGGAGAGTTAAATGCATAAGTGAACTACCATATGGAACTCACGCTTGGTTACACACATATAAATGTTCATTTCCTTCTTCTTTTCCCCTGTACTTTAAGCAGAACCATGATATACACCAACTAGTCAATGCTGGAAAATAACAAATAATTACATAGAAAAATAAGCATAATAAAATAAATGTATGTGTGGTGCTAGTGGCATAGATAATCACAACAGACTCTCCCTACACACTAGTAACATGTTCTGATTTTACTAATTTAATGCAACCAGTTTGTATTCAGCAGTAATTGTATGTCAAACACTATGCTAATTTCTAGAAATAAAGTGTGAGAAGATAAACTTGATTTCTCTCTCAAAAAACTTACAATTTAAAGAGGGAAATGAATAATTACAGGAAATTATGATACAGTATGACAAAAAGCTAAGCCTGTAGTAAGGGCAGGATGTTGCGGAGGCACTTAGGAGAGACACCTACCAAGTCTAGGGGATAAAACATCATTCTCTTCCTCCATGCTGACCCCTACAATCTGTCTATTTCAAAATATCAGTCTAACGCCAAAGTTAGACTATGGCACTGCTCTTCTCAAACTCTCCAAAGGTTCCCCATTTTGCTTACAGTAAAAGCCAAAATTCTTAGAATGGCCTCAAAACCCCAACATGATTCGGATCCCATACCCTCCATCACCTCATTTTCAAATTCTCTCCCCTCCCTCAATGTTCACAAGCATTCTTAATCTTTTCTGGTTTTCTACTTCTTGAGTTACCCTTATTTCTCCTTAAAAATAGAAATGTAAGTACAATGCGTTTTTACTTTTTTAATAAAATTACATTATTTTTTACTTATTTATTTTATACGTATTTATTTTATTAAATAGGTTTTCTTATCTACTAGCACAGAGTTATGCATAGTAACAGTAGAAGCAATGTAATAACACAAAGACTACCGTGCGTGCCTGGTACTGTTCCTGAATGAGTGGCATGCTGTGCACCCTAACATTTCATCTTCCCCATAGAACTTCCAGGCAGGTATTTAACCAAAGTCGTAGAACCACCCAATTAGAAAGTGAAAGATCCAAAATGACTTTAGTGACTTGAATAATAATCTCAATCATCTGTTGTTGGTGCTGCCATCATCTTTTTCCTGAACCTATGCTATTTTAAAATACCTTTTTTACCCAGTGGCCAGAAAGATGTTTTAAAATACCAGGTTTAATCTGTCACCCCTTTCATAGCTTCCCAGTGTTCTTAAAATAAAGATTAAAAACTCTTGGCATGGTTTATGATGTTATAAATAACGTGGCCTTTGACCACCTCCCCAGCCTCATCCAAAACCACTTTTCTCCTCACTTTATGCACTCAGCATCCTAACCTTTTTTCAGTTATTAAATGAAACATGATTCTCATGCTCCTTGAAGACATCCACAGTTTTAATCCTTGGAACCTGTGAATATGGTACCTTACATGCTAAACGGGACTTTGCAAATGGGATTAATTAAGGATTTAACAATGTAGAGATTATCCTGGATTATCTGGATTGGCTGGAGGGTCCTAAGGAAAACAGAAAATCAGAAGAAAGAGAACCAAAGAGATAGCTTCATGAAAAAATTGGGCTGGCTAATTCTGGCTTTGAAGATGGATGAAGGAGGCCATAAACCAGGGGTGTCAAACTCATTTTCACCGGGGGCCACATCAGCTTCACAGTTGCCTTCAAAGGGCCAAATATAATTTCAACTCCTTAACAGTTAAGGAGTAGTTACATTTATACAGTCCTAAAATTATTCCGGCCCTTTGAAGGCAACCGCAAGGCTGATGTGGCCCCTGGTGAAAATGAGTTTGACACCCCTGCCATAAGCCAAGGAATGTGGCAGCCTGTAGAAGCTGGACAAGGCAAGGAAGCAGATTCCTCCTTAAGCCTTTAGAATGAACACTGTGAGTTTAGCTCCATGATCCATTCAGACTTCTGACCTCCAGAACCATATGATAATAAACCTGTGTTGTTTTGACCACTAAATTTGAAGTAATTATTACAGCACCAATAGGAAACTAATATGCCTCTTGTCATGGGAACTTTTCACATGGCTTCCCTTCAGTTTTAGTCTTTCTCTTACTTTTCTTTACCCCCTCTCACTAATTCCTCTGCCTAATTAACCTCTAGTCATCCCTTAGAATTTACTTAAGTATCACTTTCTCAGGAAAGCTTTGTTTGACACCCCCAACCTGAGTCAAATTCCTTATAATAACTTTTCATGGAATCTCGCTCTTTTTCTTGACAATACTTATCTCATTTTAAAGTATGTACTCAAAAGGGCAAATATTTGATCAGTGTCATTCATCGGCACAGTCTGTAGTTCTGTGAAAGGAAGGGCCTGCTCCATTTTACTCACTGTTGCATCTGCAACACTTACCCAGAACCTGTCACTACAGCCAAAGCGCAGTCGAGATGCAGTGGACTGATGAATGAGGTTATACCGGATACACTTAGATCTGTGTCCTAAACTAGTGGCTTTTTCCCTGTGGAAGTAAACACCAAAGAATCTGCTTGATTGCGAAAGACTAAGAGTGATGGTCCTTATTTATATTACTTATGTAGTGCTTGCAGTTAGTCAATAAAAATACTTTTTAATGTTATTTTAAGGTTATAGTTTGGATTATTTTATTTATGATTCCTATTCATTCAAATTAAGTGGTCATATTAATGAGCATATGTCTAAAGTCTATAGAAGAATTTTAAAGCCTTTTACATGGAAGAAGTACTGTAGAAAAGAAGAACATTTCAAAAAATAGTAAATGTTAGGCTACTGAATGTTCAAGGCAATTATTAGAGATCCTTTCATTGACTGGGATCCAGTTTTGAAATACATCTGATATGCCTGTATCTATGATGGTATCAGATACAGAGAAAAATAGAAAGTTCAAAAGGATATAAAGATAGCATTTATGTGTGATAATTGTAATGAGTCTGGGAGGAAAAAAAAACAGAAAAGAAGACTTACCAAAAAAATTCTGTACCAGAAACATTAGGATACCTTATTATGTTGACTTTATGCTTAACTAGCTTTCTATTTCATCTTTCACAACATAAATTCTCTCTGTAACTGCCTGAGATATTAATGTGTAGCTCTCAAATTCTTACTGTGTACCTTGGTTTCAAATAAGATTAATGTCTGTTCTCTGAAGACAGAAAGGGCCAAATTAATAAAGTTTTGGGTGTAGCATAAGATATAGGGGGAGAAAGGAGGTTCAGATATACTATTGATTGAGTCTGGAAAGCAATTTTATTTCAGGTGGGAGAATGAGTTGATGACATCTCAGAAACTGATAGGAAAGTCTGGCTATACAGCGTGTGTATACGTGACGTGCATGGGTGTACGTGCTTGAAGCTTTCCTGACAAGAAGACTAACTTGGTTATTCAGGGCTCATTGGTTTCCTTGGGTATCATGGAGATGAAATTTATAACTTTTGGCTCGAGGTTTTGCAACAGGGAGGATCTCTGTATTAATTGATAGAGGTGATTAAGTAAACCTAATATAGCCAAAAGTTCTAATTATTTGATGGTGTAGATGTGACCTGTACATTTCCAACTTATTAAATATCTTAACTACTTTCTCTGTTTGTGGTATGGTGTATACCAAGTTGCTCATGAAAGTTTTACTGGGTGTTGCTGTTTTTGCGCTGAATTATTTCAGTGCAAAATTATTTTTTGGGCTGGGTAACTGTGGAAGGAGGGTGTGGGGATAGCCACTGTTCTACTGAGTTGTTACGCAACGAGCCTTTTCTTCTCTTTAGGCTGCATATTGTTGTTCAGATTTGCAGGAATTAAGGTTATTTTTGCCTTTTCTAAGCAATATTAGACTACAGACAATTTTGTAACAATGCTTGTATTGGAAAGTCCAAATTAGAGATTATCATCACTGTGCAGATGAGGACAAACCAAAATCTTACTAAATTTAGCATTGTTATAATTGGATAGCACAGAGCCAAAGGATTTGAAACATGTCTTACAGATTCTCAAGAGACTCATGATTTTCTGAAGTCCATACATTTGTGGACAAATGATTAGTCTCCACAATCACTTAAAACTTTCATACAATTTATAAAAGAAAGTAAAAAGAACTTTAAAAATCAACTAAAGTACATTTTTCTTGTTAAATGACACAAAAAATGACGTTTTGTGGATTTGTAAAATGTATTAAGTAATATGAAGTCTAGAATTTTGTTTTTGACTTGACTAAAACCAAGGGTTTCTGTTAATGTAAATTTTTCCCTTCAACCTCGATTATCTGCTGGGTTGGATGATGTGTCTCTAAAGGACACCAGTACTTGTATAAATATAGTTAAATATGTACAAAACTTGCCCCGACTCCTACCTCTTCGGGTCCTAGAAAATAATTGTGAAATATTAGAACTGGAAGGAACAGCAGAGACAACATAGTCTTTATTCAACCTCTGTTTTGCAACTGCAGAAAAAGAGGCTGAGAGAAGTTACACCTCATCCAACTTTTCTCATAGGTAGTGAGAGCCTTAAGAATAGACTGTAGTATTTTGACTCTTGGTCTACCACTGTCTTCACTCTTCAGTCCATGACAATACTTGTGATAGACGGCATGGATGAGAGATTCAGATGGCATTATGCAGTGTAGTCAGGAGGTCTGTGGTCAGTCACCCTGTCTCATCCAAGGATACAAGACACAGATAACAATTTAAGATTTCTTGAGGTTTGGCTCTAAGTCCCAGTATAACACTCCTGTAAGGTTGGCTGAACTATGTTGTTGAACCATATAATATTCAACAGTTTTACCTACAAAAATGACACATAAGTTTCAACCAAATAAATAACCCCATGAGACCATAACAGGTTGGTTTCAGTGGCACAGAACTGAAGCCAGTTAAGAGACAACTTTTTCTACGATCACCCCAAAGCCTAAAGCTAAAAAGTGGATTTTTTTTACTCCAATGTAGAATATGTGTATCATCCAGAAGCAGAGGAAAAACAAGAGCATATTGCTTTCATGCCTAGAGCTTAAAGGGAAGGAAGGAAAGAGTTACAAGTGGGGACAGAGAGTGAAACCATGAGAATATAGCTAAAGCAATCAGGATTTGAACCCGTTACTGTTATTATTGATTTTGATGCTTAAATTAACCCAGTAGGAGCCTGTTCAAGCTAGCCCCTGCATTCTTTTGATATGACTCATTCCTTGAGTACTTCCTGCTTTCTAGTACTACAGAGTATACTTTTCCCATCCCAATCCTGGGATCAGCCTTTTCTCCAAAGAGCCCTGTTTCCTTTTAGGAAGAAATGATAGCAATTCAGTTCTGAGACAGACTCATATCCATTGTGACAAACATAGGGAAGAAATGTCCCAAATTTACAACTAGGCCGTGTTTCTCAGACCTCAGTTATCAAGGAATAACTAAAGAGATTTTTATAAGATTCCTCGTCAAATCTAAAATTCCATCCTTAGGTTATCTTTTTGGTGACATTAGGTCTATTTGGATTGATACCAGAGCAAAAGAGAAAAAATTGGAAGGTAAGTTCAATACTCATGTGCTAAAAATACTATCAAGAAAACAGTAGTTGTTTCATGCCAAGGTAGTTCAGAGTCTGGGAATAGAAGACACTTAATCCCCAAATTGCTAGAGGATTTCATGAATTTTGACTAAAATATTGAGATCAAAAGACATCAAAGAACTAGACTCATTTATTCAAGGGAGTTTGAAGAGTGTGAGGAGAAGACGTTTTGTTCTCTTCGATAAGGTATGTTGGAAGAATAAAGGAAATGGTTGTAAATATCCTGTAGTCTGTGCAGTTCCACTCATCCACTACTCTCTGTGCTCCTCTTCCCTATCAATCCCTAAAGAGAAGTCAGATTGTTAGTGGAGTGGTTGTGTACAGGCAAGGCACAGAGGCTATCTGGTATGCATATTCTAGAGTATTTGGTTAGCGGTCTTGGATCAGTGATGTGTCAGGGATTAACTGTTAATCCTTTAGCTAAAAGTTTTTTAAAATTTTTATTGAATTCGGGTGACATTGGATAATAAAATTATATAGGTTTGGGGTGTACTATTTTATAATACATCATCTGTATACCCTATTGTGTGTTTACCACCTGAAGTCAAGTCTCCTTCCATCACCATTTATCCCTCCTATACCCTCTTCTACCTCCCTAATCCCTCTTTATCTCTGGTAATCACCATAGTGTTATCTGTCTATGGGTCCTATGAGTTTTTTTGGGGGGGGTTGGTTAATCCCCTCACCTTTTCACACAGCCCCTCAACTGCCCTCCCCTCTGACAGCTGTCAGTCTGATTTATATATCTATGAGTCTGTTTCTTTTTTGTTTGTTAGTTTATTGTGTTCCTTAGATTCCACATGTAAGTGAAATCATATGGTACTTGTCTTTCTCTGACTGGCTTATTTCACTTAGCATAATACGTTCCAGGTCCTTTCCTGCTATTGCTAAAGGTAAGATTTGTTTTTCTACGGCCAAGTAGTATCCCATTGTGTAAATGTACCACAGCTTTTTTATTCGCTTATCTACTTATGGGCACTTGGGCTACTAACAAATTTTGGCTATTGTAAATAATGCTGCAGGGAACATAGGGGTGCATGTATTCCTTTGAATTGGTGTTTTGGGATTCTTTGGATATATTCCCAAAAGTGGAATCACGGAGTCATATGGAAGTTCCATTTTAATTTTGTGAGAAAACTCCATACTCTTTTCCACAGTGGCTGCATCAATCTGTATTCCCACCAACAGCGTGCAAGGGTTTCCTTTTCACTTCATCCTCACCAACACTTGTTTGTTGATTTATTGATTGTAGGCATTCTGATAGGTGTGAAGTGAAACATCATTGTGGTTTTATTTTGAATTTCTTTGATAATTAATAATATTGAGCATCTTTTCATATGTCTATTGAATATATATATATATACCCTATTTGGAGAAATGCCTATTCTAGGGATACAAGGTTGGTCCAATATCTGCAAATTGATAAATGTGATATACCACATAAAAGAATGAAGATTAAAAATCACATGGTCATATCAATAGATGCAGAAAAAACCATTTGATAGACTCATTTATGATAAAACATAAAACTCCTAAAAGAAAAACATGGGCTGTAAAATCTTGGATATTCCTCCTAGCAATATCTTTTTCTGATATATCTCCTCAGGCTAGGGAAACAAAAGAAAAAATAGATCAGTGGGACTACATCAAACTAAAAAGTTTTTGCACATCAAAGGAAAACACCAACAAAATTAACACAACCCAGTGAATGGGGGAACATATTAGCCAATGATACATCTGATAAGGGGTAATACCCAAAGTTTATAAAGAACTTAACAAATTCAACACCAAAAGTAAAAACCCCACAAGCAATCCAATTAAAAAATGGGCAAAGTAAAAAGGAAGAAAAATTTACCATTTGCTCCAGCGTGGGTGGACCTGGAGATCATTATACTAAGTGAAACAAGCCAGTCAGAGAAAGACAAATACCATACAATTTCACTCATATGTGGAATCTAATGGACAAACTAAACTAACAAGCAAAAGAGAGATAGACTCATACATAGAGAGCAGGATGACAGCTCTGGAGGGCGGGGTAAGTTTATGGGGTGGAGGATTCTAGCAAAAAGGAAAAAGGACTCATGGACAGGGACACAATCTGGTGATTTGGGGGTTGAGGGGGGTGGGTGGAGGTGAAAGAGGGTATAAGTGAGATAAATGATAATGGAAAAAATACAATTAAAAGAAGGAAAAACAAAAAAGAAAAAAATGGGAAAAAGACCTGAATAGACACTTCTCCAAAGGGGACATAGATGGCTAAAAGAGTTTTAATAAACTGTAAGAATATTGAAGACTTGAAAATTGGACCTCTGGCTTTAGTTTTTCATTGAAAAGAAATGGTGTTTCCATCTTTGCTAAAATAAATACCAATTAGACTACATGCCTCTTTGAAAACACTTTATTTTTGTGAAATATAATAATTACATATTTATGAACTAGAACAAAATTGAAAAACACAAAGAAAAAGGCAAAAGACACCCAAAGGTAAAAGATCATCATCCAGAAATAATCATTGTATACATTTGGTTATTTATGCATCTGTATCTGTACATATTGAAATAGAAAATGGACCAATGGTTTAATTGAGATACAGATAGGAATATGAGGTTTTTAATAAAGTATTAATTGTAATCATTATTTTCACCAAAAAGCTGAAGTGAAAAGGAAGTTATTTCTTATTTTTTAGATAAATGAATCTTTACAACAATCATTGTTAGTTCTAAAAGACCTTTCTAAAGTTAATAAAGATTATAAAATGTTTACAAAGTTGGCTTAATTTTTTTTTTTACTTAGCTATGTGTTTCATCTAAGACAGTATCACTTGACTTCAGCTATGTCAGCTAAGAAATCAAGCTCAAGTACGGTTTCTTTTGCCCCCTCCTCCCACTTTGATTTGTATTAGTTAATAATTTTTTAATTGTTAAAGTTTATAGTATTATATGACATGAAATTTTGAAACTATAATTCATCTAGTTTTATATTTTATAGATTTAGTGTTTTCCACTGACGCTTGTATCATGGCTTCTTCATTCTTCAGCTCTCATTTTGATTTGTCCCTTGGTTTTCATTAACAGGTGTTTTGTGAAGGAATAATAAGTTGTTTTGTTTGTGAGTTCTTATATGCTTGAGAATCTCTACCCATTGTCCTAATATGTGAAGAATAACTTCCCTGGCTATAAATATTTCAAGATACACTTCCTATTGCTCTGAACTTTGTATTCATTGTCTGAATACTTCCAGTTCTTAAAATAAATAGCCTGATTTCTCTCACTTAAGGATGACTTGATCTTTCTGCCTGGATGCCAATGATATTCTTTAGTTTTGTAGTTAAATAATTAAACTTGGAATTACCTTGAAATTTGTCATTCTGTACCTTTTTCTCCCTTGGATCATGTATTTTTTCAATATATAAATGTAATACCTCTCTTATCTCTGGAGTTTTTAAAAATTATATCTTTAATTTTTTTTGTCTTTTCTTCAGGAACATGAATTATGTATAAATTGAATTTTTTCTTCTGTACCTCTAAAGTTCCTAGTTATTTGTATATCTTTGTCCTTTCCTATTGTGTTTTGTATTTTTCCTTTAAGCCTTTATTCCATGAACTTTGCACTATTCTCAGTTGTGTTTTATTCTGCTTGAGTTGATTCTAATATTCCTTTAACCTCCCTAATGCTTTTCTTCTTCTCCCCCTTCCCCCAGCTCTCTTGGCGCAATCTTACCTGTTTCTCTGTTTTTCTTATCTCTTCTTTCATCTCTATTATCATTTTCTTTGACCTTTATGAGGGGGAACATGTTTTCTGTAATTTCTTTGAGGCTGTGAGAGTTCCTTATTTGAATTTTTATTAGTTTTCGTGGTTAAGATTGTTCTTTCTGTCCTTTTTTAAATATGTCTCTTCTCTCAGTATTTAAACAAAGAATCTGTGCTGGTACTTTTCTGGTTGTTATTTATTTTTTATTGTGAGAATTCTTTTTTATTGTGGTAAAGTGTACATCAACATAAGCTTATCATTTACATAATCATTAAATGTCCAGTTTAGTGGCATTAAATACATTCACAATGTAATGCAATCATCACCATTATCCATTTCAAGAACTTTTTCATCATCCCAAACTACAACTCTGTGTCCATTAAACAATAACTTCCCATTCATTCTTCACTACCAGCCCTCAGGAACCTCTATTCTACTTTCTGTCTCTGTGAATTTGCCTGTTCCAGGTGTTTCAAATGAGTGGAATCACATGTTATTTGTCTTTTTGTGCCTGGCTTATTTTACTTAGTATGATGGTTTTAGGGTTTATCTGTGTTATGGCATGTGTCAGAATTTGATTTCCTTTTATGACTGAATAATATTCCATTGTAGGTATACACCACCTTTTGTTAACCCTCATCTGTTGACAGGCGTTTGAGTTGTTTTACCTTTTGCTATTGTAAATAATGCTGCCAGGAACACAATGTACCAGCATGTGTTTGAGTTGCTGCCTTCAGTTCTTTGTCTATATACAAAGGAGTGAAATTGCCAGATCACATGGTAATTTTGTGTTTAACTTTTGAGGAACTGCCACACTGTTTTCCATGGTATCTTCAACAATTTACAAAAATCTTAGAATTATTCTTGACTTCTTCTATCTCTCCTCACATCTCATGTTCAACTCATCATGGAATCCTGTAGGTTCTACCTTAAAAGCATATCCAGGGCCTACCATTGTCTACCACCTTCATTGTTATCACCCTGGCCTGAGTCACCACCACTGAGTATTAAATTATTGCTAACCTAAAAAGTCTGTCTTTCACTCTCGGCCTCCTAGTCTATTCTCAATACAGCAGCCAAGAATCTTTTAAACCTAGCTCAGCTACTATGACTCCTGCTCAAAATCTGCAGTAGCTCCTCAGTTCATCCAGAGTCAAACCTAAAGACCAAACAGGTCTACATGTTCTACTCACCTAATCTTTTCTCCTTGCTCACTCTTATCCAGTAACACGGGCTCTTCATTATTCTTAAACAGGCCAGGCACACTCCCATCTTAAAGCCTTTACACTGGCTGTTTCTTTTGCCTGAAACTCACTCTTTCCATTATTGATGTGACAACTTCCCCATTTCATGTCTTTGCTGAAATATCCTCTCAGTGAAACTCGTCCTAAATTGCAGCCTACCCTGCTCCTCATAGTACTTCTGACTGCTCTCACCCTAAAGTTCCTCTTCACTTTATATATACCATATGATCTTTGTTTTCTTTATTTCTTACACAATTAAAAAAATTTTTCTACCAACTACATTTCCACTAGATTTAAAGTTCATGCCTGTATTTGAGCATCTGGAACAGTGCCTGGCAAATAGTTATTTTGCATACATGAATATTTTTCAGACATTCTTTCTACATCAACATATGGAGTGTGGTTCTTCCCCTGTACTATTCATGATGGATTTTCATGCCTTATAAAATTCTTTATGTTTTTAGCTATAATCATATTTTATTATAATCCTTTCAAGAGATGGACCATGTCTGTTGTACCTCTTTCCATAACAGCACATTAAAAATTTGTTGAATTTCAATATGATTCTACTTAAAGTAATTACTCACATGCACATACATATATGTAAATGTATAGCCATATACCTGTCTTTATGTTTCTGTCTCTCCGTTTCTAGATCTCTGCCTTTATCTCTGATTTTCCTGTGGGGAGGTAGAAAGGAATCTAGGAATTATTGTACAGACTGGTACAATAATAAAGAAACTTGAATAACAACCTACATAGTCTTACATGACCTGGTCCCTGTTGACCTCTTTGACGTCAAGCTCCACCACTCTCTTCCTCTCTCTCTGCCACAGTAATACTGGCTGTGTTGCCCTTCCTGTGGCGGGCCCGAAATAGCCCACCCTACACCTTACCTTGGCATTGGCTGTTTCCTCTTCCTGGGGCACTCTTAACCCACATATCTCCATACCAACTCCCTCATTTTCTTTAAATCTTTGCTCAAATACCAACTTTTCTGTGAAAGGAAGCTAAAGAAATTACTATTTTGGAGTAAACAGGGAGAGGTTGATTCAAAATTATGATTTTAAAGTGAGAATAAACCACTACAATACAGAGAATTTCTAATGGGACATATTCAGCAATGATGTGGAGGCAGAAATGCCACAATTTGGCAGTAGACTAAGAACATAATAAGTTGCCCTGAGAATGACTTTACAGGAGCAAGTGAGGAGATGCTGGCTCTGGCAATAGTAGAGAATTGGGCAGTCAGATGGTTTGAGTTGACAGATAAGAAATTGTACCTCTGCAGCAATGTCACAGCTAGCATGTTTTAGCTCTCTAGTAAAAAAGAAATGAGTAAAATATTAGTTCATTTTGTATTCCCTTGCTAGAGTTTGTGCATTAATGTCTTTGCTGATGGGAAAAACATGACAGGAACCCTATCTCTTTTTCAATGATTACTATTTCTCCCCATTTATAAAAATGTGTCTTCAATTATCCTGCCCAGGCCTATACACATAAGTATTAGGTATTTCTGAAGTTTGGTGAGTAATTTTTAGTTAATAAAAAGGCTAACAAATTTATGCTTTAGTTATATGTATTTTATGTGAATATGTGATTTTAGAGAACTTTAATAGTCTCTAGGAAACAGTCTCAGAATTGTCAGACATTTATATTAGCAGCTTACTAACCTCTGTGATTTATACATGAACAATTTGACCTAAGAAGATATAAAGACACTTAGAGATGTTTAAGAGTTCGTTAAGAAAATAGTTACAAACAGAAAAATAGTGCTTAGAGTAGGAAGTAGCTATGTATTCTGAAAAAGTTTTCTCTTCAAATCTATCAAGAAAAACATTGTAGAAGACTTAGGAACAGTTTTTTTACTATTTAAAATGGTAGCAAGTATTCTTTTAAAAATGACAAGAAGATGATGTTTTCACATACCAAATTATACCTTAAATGTCAGAGGCTACACAATGTTGCTAAAGAATCACAATTTAATAAAGTAGATATATTTTTTAAAGAAAATAACAAAAGAGGAAAAATATAAAGGCATAGTACTTAATTGAATCATGTTAATAAAAACCCAACTTCAAAATATCCAGACCCTGGAAAGCGTGACTGAAGGAATCATTTGGACCCATAGCCAAAATTAGAAAGGTCAATGTGAACTTTCGGGGGAAAGCCCAGGGTGCTTTCCTAGGATATATCAGAGAGGTATGTTAGTTAATATGTCTACTTTAGTCATATGTTTATCTAAAAGCTGATATTACTGAACATGTTATAATTTCTGTAATATGAAGAAAAGACATATTTTGTGAAAATATAATCACTATTGATGGAATTTAGAAATAGTATAGATTATCTATAGTAAATATTATTTAGGATTAGATGTGTATAATCTCTATGATTTGTTTATCCTTGAGTAATCCAAATTGAGATTTATTTGGAGTGCCATTTCTAAATTTTGGAGATTATATAAATATGATTAATTCAAATTTAGATGTGTTTGGATGACAAATTAATCCAGACTTTATTTTCAATTCAACTTTGACTTTCTTTACTCTTCATACTTCTATTTTGTCACTGGCGTATGCTTTTCATCATGCTTACAGCAATGTGGGGAAAAACACTGTCCTGTTTGATGGTCTTGTCCACTTCACACAGTCAGTCACTGGAGTCGGGCCATGACCCTGACTGGCAGCCCCCATGCAAGTGCTGCTGTTCTTTGTAAGGAGGGTCTGGGAAGCTTTACTGCTATTAGGAGTTTTCCTCAAAACAGTTGCACGTTTTGCCTTTTGATGTAAAACACAGCATCTCATCAGATGCTCTAAAATAAAAGATACTCTAAAAGATGAAGAGGTCAAGTATCCTTGACAAGTGTTTCTACTTGTGGAGTCTCAGTGAACATTACTTATTAGAGGCGCTGAGATATACAACAAAGGAGTGCATTTAAAACTGAGCATTTCTCCATCTTGCTTGATTTCATTATGTCCTTTGACACATAACACCTATATAAACATTTTTAATTAGTCATATAGATTCCATAGTGAGTGCCTTAAAGAATACATACTAAAAAACCCCATAACATTGCAGAAGTATTGGTCCATTTATGCATAGTACAGTTGTTTGCATGTATGTGTGTGATGCAAGCATGCAAGGTAAACTAAGAAAACAGGAGAGTGACCAACGCACAATTTAGGACCATAGTTACCTCTGAGAGGGAAGGAAAAGAGGATGGGATCAAAGAGTAAGCAGAGAATAAAGGGAACTTTTAGGTAACAGTAATGTTCTTTTTCTTAAACTGAGTGGTGAGTAAATGGGTATGGCTATTTATTTCATGTATATATAAAATCATCATGAGGAGACACACACACAGATGATCTAATGGTTGGAGGTCCAGAAGATGAAGAGGATCCAGCAGAGGAGACCGGAAATGACCTAGCAAAGAAGTATGATGAGGATCATTGAATGGACACATTGTATTTCAAGAAGGAGAGAAAAAAGAGTGGTCAGTTCCTTCAAGTGCTACTGATTAGTTTTCTAAGATGGGGAATGAGAATTGCCCACTGAATTTGGCAAGTTAAAGAAACCAGTTTTGGTGCAGTGGTGGGTAATAAAAAGCCCAACTGTGATTCCAAAGAGGGACTGGAGAAGATAAAATAGAGAAAGCAAGTAGAAACCATTCTTTGGCTTTCTCCATGTGTTGAACAACAATAAAAACAAAGGAAATCATTCTTTGCACAAGTTTTGAAGTGAAGGAAAGGAGACAATTGAGGTACTAAAAGAAGTTGTGGATCAAGTGACATTTCTGTTTTAATGAGAAAAGTCACGACATGTTTGCATGGGGAATAGCCACATAGAGACAGAAAATGATGGTGCAGGAGATAAATGAATATTGTAATTAGGGAAGCCCTTACTTAAATAGACAAAAGCAGATGGGATCCAATGAGTAAGTGGAAGGGTCGAACTTAGATTGGAACACATCCAGTTCATATGTTATGACAGGAAAGACAGAGGTACCAGGACTTCTCTTCCATAAATATCAGATGAAAACCTGGGGTTAGGGCAAAAATTAGAACTTGGGACATCTCCAAGAATGTGTAATTTTGACTGTTTCTCTCATTTTCCTATTGTTCAGGACTTCATACTAGATTTGGACAGTAGCTCAGTATAGTTGAGGTTCTGGGATTTTTTAAAAAGAGTTGGGTACTTTTTTCATTTCTCAATAACTTTTATTTTTGTAATGATTTTTATTGTTATTCTATTGCAGTTTTCCCAGTTTTCCTCCTTTCTCCTCCATCCGATCGCCTGCTCCCCCAGTCAAATCCCACACTGTTATCCATGTCCATGGGTCATTCATACATGTTCTTTGACTAGTCGGTTCCCCTTCTTTCCATTATTATCCCCCTCCATCCTCCTCTATGGTCACTGTCAGTCTGTTCCATGTTTCCATACCTGTGGATCTATTTTGTTCATTAGTTTGTTTTGTTCATTAGATTCCTTTTATAGGTGAGATCATATGGTATTTGTCTTTCACTGACTGGCTGGTTTCACTTAGCATAATATTCTCCAGTTTCACCCATGCTTTCACAAAAGGTAGGAGTTCCTTCTTTCTGTCCGCTGCATAGTATTCCATTGTGTAAATGTACCACAGTTTTTTGATTCACTCCTTTACTGATGGGTACTTAGGCTGTTTCCAGCACTTGGCTATTGTAAATAGTGCTGCTATGAGCATAGGGGTGCATAAGTTCTTTTGAATTGGTGATATGGGATTCTTAGGGTATAATTGAAGCAGTGGAATTGCCAGGTCAAAGGCAGTTCCATTTTTGTTTTTTGAAGAAATTCCATAGTGTTTTCCAGAGTGGCAATACCAGTCTTCTTTCCCACCAACAGTACACTAAGGTTCCCTTTTCTCCACATCCTCACCTGCACTTGTTGTTTGTTAGTATATTAATGATAGCCATTCTGACAGGTATCAGGTGATATCTCATTGTGGTTTTAATTTGCATCTCTCTGATGGCTAGTGATGCTGAGCATCTTTTCATATGTCTCTGGGCTCTCTGTTTGTCTTCCTTGGAAAAGTGTCTGTTCAGGTCCTTTGCCCATTTTTTAAATTGGATTGTTTTTCTTCCTGGTGTTGAGTTATATGTGTTATTTACACATTTTGGAGATCAAATTCTTGTCCGATATATCAGACATATTGGACATATTTGCCAATATATTGGCAAATATGTTCTCCCATATAGTTACTTCCCTTTTCTTCTTGTTGATGGTTTCTTTAGCTGTGCAGAAACTTTTTAACTTGATGTAGTCCCATTCATTTATTTTTTCCTTTATTTCCCTTGCCCTAAGAGATATATTGACAAAAATATCGCTACGTGGGATATGTGAAATTTTCCTGCCTGTGTTTTCCTCTAGGACTTTTATGGTGTCATGACTTATATTTAAGTCTTTTATCCATTATCAGTTTATTCTGGTGCATGGTATAAGATGCTAAAGGGACTGCTATAAAAAGGAAAAAAGATAGAGAGAGAAGAGAGAGTGTGAGAGAAAGAGAGGAACACAGGTGCAGAAAACATGGCAATGAGTAAGTACCTATCAGTAATAATGTTAACTGTAAATGGGTTAAATGGTCCAATCAAAATACATAGGTTACTTGAATGGATAAGAAAACATAACCTGCATATGCTTCCTACAGGAGACCCACCTCAGAACAAAAGATCTACATAGGTTGAAAATGAAGGGATGGAAAAATATATTCCAAGCAAATGGACAAGAAAAGAAAGCTGGGGTAGCAATACTTATATCAGACAAAGTAGGCTTCAAAACAAAAGCCATAAAAAGGGACAAAGGTCAGTACATAATATTTAAGGGAATGGTCAAAAAGGAGGATATCACACTTGTAAACATATATGCACCCAACATAGGAGCACCTAAGCATATAAAAAAATCTTGGAGGACTTCAAGAAAGATATTGATAATAACACAGTCATTGTAGGGGATTTTAACACCCCACTGTCACAATGGATAGAACTTTTAAACAAAGAATCAAGAAGGATATTGTGGCACTGAACAACAGTTTGGATCAAATGGAGTTAATTGATATATACAGAAACTTTCATTCCAATGAAGGAAAATATACATTCTTTTCAAAAACGCATGGAACATTTTCAAAGATAGACGTCATGGTAGGATACAAAAGAGGCCTCAACAAGTTCAAGACAATTGAAATTGTATCAAGCATCTTCTCAGTTTACAATGGATTGAAACTACAAACCAACCTCATGGGAAAAAATTAAAAAAACATTTCAATACATGGAGACTGAATAATATGTTATTAAATAATGAATGGGTCAACAATAAGATCAAGGAAAAAATCAAAAACTATCAGGAAACAAGTGAAAATGATCACACAACATCCCAAAACCTACTGGCCACAGCAAAGGCAGCACTGAGAGGGAAGTTCATAGCAATACAGGCCTACCTAAAGAAGACAGAAAAATCACAAATAAACAACCTAACCTTACATCTACAAGAACTAGAGGAACAACAAGCAAAGCCCAGAGCAAGTATAAGGAAGGAAATAAGATAAGAGCAAAATTAAATGACATGGAGACTAAAAGAACAATTCAAAGGATCAGTAAATTCAGGAGCTTGTTCTTTGAAGAGATAAACAAAACCAACAAATGTTTAACCAGACTCATCAAGAAAAAAAGAGAGAGGACCCAAATAAATAAAATCAGAAATGAAAGAGAAGTTACAACCAATACCACAGAAATACAAAGGATTGTAAGAAAATACCATGAACAACTATATGCCAAGAAATTGGACAACAGGGCAAAATGGGCAAATTTCTAGAACCATGCAATTTTTCAAAACTGAATCAAGAAGAATCAGAAAGTTTGAATAGACTGATAACAACTAGTGAAACTGAAACTGTAATCAAAAAATTCCTGGCACACAAAAGCCAGGAAGATGGCTTCACAGGTGAATTTTACCAAACATTTAAGAAAGAACTACCTTCTTTCTCAAACTATCCCAAAAATTCAAGAACAAGGAAGACTCCCAAACTCTTTTTATGCGGCCAGTATCATCCTAATTCCAAAACCAGGTAAAGACACAACAAAGGAAGAAAACTACACACCAATATCTCTGATGAACATAGATGCTAAAATCTTCAACAAAATATTGGCAATCTGGATTCAGCAATACATTAAAAAGACCACACACCATGATGCAGTGGGATTCATCCCAGGAATGCAAAGATGGTACAATATTTGCAAATCAATAAACCACATAAACAAAATGAAGGACAAAAATCACATGATCATATCAATAGATACTGAAAAAGCATTTGATAAAATCCAGCATCCATGTATGATAAAAACACTCAGAAAGATGCGAATAGAGGGAGCATACCTCAAAGAATGAAAGCCATATATGAGAAACCTACAGCCAACATTATACTCAATGGGCAAAAACAAAAAGCTTTCCCTTTAAGATCAGGAACAAGTCAAAGGTGTCTGCTTTCACCACTCTTATTCAACATAGTACTGTGAGTTCTAGCCACAGTGATCAGACAAGAAAAAGAAATAAAA